>NC_064631.1:138920300-139615300 GCF_023864275.1 Schistocerca cancellata | reverse complement strand
CGACCGCTACGGTCGCAGGTTCGAAACCTGCCTCGGGCATGGATGTGTGTGATGTCCTTAGGTTGGTTAGGTTTAAGTAGTTCTAAGTTCTAGGGGACTGATGACCTTAGAAGTTAAGTCCCATAGTTCTCAGAGCCATTTGAACCAAGTATCGGTAACGACCATGTCAGCTATGGTACAAGCAGAAGCACAAAAGCAGGAAGACATGTCACAGAGGCAAATTGATACGTCATTGGTAGTAGAAACAGTATCACAAAAGCAAGCAGACTTGTGTCAAAAGCAGACAGACATGTCAGCTGCAATTCCGGTATTAGTTAGGCAGCAACAACGAATCTCAAATGAGATAACCGAGTTGCGAGATGCGCAAAAGCAGTTTTCTTTGGAAATCAAAAGGATTACCGAAGAAATGCAAAACACGAAATCTAAGCAGGAGGAAGTAGAAACCTCCGTAGTGGAATTAACAGAAACTGTGACTACCATAGCTTCTGG
This sequence comes from Schistocerca cancellata, assembly GCF_023864275.1. Lineage (NCBI taxonomy): Eukaryota > Metazoa > Arthropoda > Insecta > Orthoptera > Acrididae > Schistocerca > Schistocerca cancellata. The sequence goes on along the minus strand of NC_064631.1, from coordinate 139,614,811 downwards.
ATGTGACCAATTGAAACGAGAGAATTTCAGTAAACATCAACAGGATTTCTCAAATAAATTAGATGAATGGGCATCCGCTAATGAAAACCAGGTGATGCTATGTGCAGATGCAAGTATAAAAGAAGCGGTAAGCAAATTGCCTGTTGACGCCTACCAATTGCAGAAAATATTAAAAAAGACATTAAAGAGGTAAAAGAACAATTAGGGGAGAGTTTTAAACAATGGAAGGACGAGATAGTCCATTCTGTCGGAAATATGTCCAGAGATACGGAACAGAAGTTAGGATCGTGAAAGACTGTAGAAACGATCTGCGTGAAGTACAACAAACGCAGAGCTCAAGCCATGAATCATGTTGTGGTAACGGACATGCTTCGCCACAGGGAATTATAAATTTTAACGGAATGCATACAGAGCTGCAAGCTAATAATGAGTACGCTGTAATGATAATGGAGGAAATATTGTTGAAACATAGGCAGTTTCAGACGTTCTCACCTGACCGAAAATCCATAAACCCAGTGGTATCTATACGAGGTTTTCGTGGAGTACTACCAAGGGCATGGACTAAGCGCAAAACATCAGTTACGTTTCAGGATATACTCAAGGTGATGGTGCGTTATGGGCCACGGATATGATGGATACACGCGAAACGTACTCGGAGTTTGAAAAGCCATTTCTTGCTATGTAGAGCTGCTAAAACCTAACTAAGCTAGGGACATCACACACAGATATGCCCGAGGCAGGATTCGAACCTGCGACCGTAGCAGCAGCGCGGTTCCGGAACTGCTCGGTCACAGTGGTCGGCTAACAGCTGTATTCATTTTTTTTAAGCTACCAATTTCGACATTTCACTAATAGCATACTCAGTACCCTTACATTAGAACATCAGCAAGTATACGATGTAGTATATGTTGTACTGCGCCACCCTTTAAGATACCACTAACTCGTAGGAGGTATAATGTATGAACAGGCTCTAACAGCGCTGCAATACGTAGGTCAAAAGCAATGTCGGGTAATGTAGCTTCTCGTAAGACAACAATAAGTTTTCCTGACAAGACCTTGCCTACACTCAGCGATGTAACCTGTGTGACTAAAGCAATCGTCTGTACTAACACAACGACGTCACATAATATTTGATATTCAGATTCTCACACTACACATTGCATTACAGATCGCTACATCACTGTATACAAAAGGATGGACACAATAACGCTTTTCGTGGTATAAGGGGACCAGTGACAGCTATCTGGATATTAATTAGAACAACGCATCTGGCTATGAGGGTTCACTAGGTTCGAAACATGAACTCCCACGAAAGCTAGTATCAGTCAACAGAAAAAAACAAACTAAATTCGAGGGTCTACGGTGAGAGGAATGATGAATTTACTTTACCAATAACAGAACCTATAGTGAAGCTGTTAATTTCCAAGAATGATTGTCTATCGAAGTCACGGGGTCCAAACTATACATATCGAACGTGCGATAGTAAATCGATCATGTAACTCCGGTGGCGGGCGTCGTGATCAATATTTCCGATCGTCAGTTTTATCTGTTTCCCGTTTTTCCCGTAGTTGCTCTAAATTGCATACCTCCGCGAATTATTTGTGGGTTGCTAGGGAAACCAAGACGATTTATGTCGTTAGTCAGTGGGATTTCTGGTGTTCTTGATGGTTCTTCAGCGTATTATCTCACATAGAAAAATCTAATTCCATGTTTATCCAGCGTAGAAAATTGTTTGACATTTTGGCGCAAATATGGAGTCCTACCAGACGAGGGAAGAAGGGACTGTGTAGACTGTGGTGGTGCGAAGTGTGTAAAACTTCGTAAGAACAGTTTCGATGCTGAAATACAGTTACAGTTTCATTGCGGACAGTGCGGAAAACGAACGAGTAAATTATCCATTCAGACCACCGTAATGGACTTTAACATGACTACGACACCGCCGACAAATAAGGTAAGTCGTCTCCTTTGCTATTTCAAGTATTTTTGAATTTTTGAAACGCTTTTCTTTTGCCATTGCTGTAGTGACCACCGTAAACATACTCATGACGCCCGCCACCAGAAATGCATGACGTATTTACGATCGCACGTTCGATATGTATCGTTTAGACTCCGCGACTTCGATAGAAAATCATTCTTGGAAATTACCGTGAAGCTTACTCTGTGTGCCGGCCGTGGTGGCCAAGCGGTTAAAGGCGCTACAGTCTGGAACCGCGCGACCGCTACGGTCGCAGGTTCGAATCCTGCCTCGGGCATGGATGTGTGTGATGTCCTTAGGTTAGTTAGGTTTAATTAGTTCTACGTTCTAGGCGACTGATGACCTTAAAAGTTAAGTCGCATAGTGCTCAGAGCCATTTGAACCATTTGAACCTTACTCTGTGTACTTTTCCAACACAAATAAACATTCCCTCAACAGCGTAGGTACCAGAAACGACTACTTATGTATATAACTGATGAATATGTCATATAGATTAGTTGCCTCTTGTAGTTGCTGCTCTTTTCAAGCTTCAACGAACATTCGTACATATACTCATTCAGTTTCAATGTTTCAATTTTTACGTGAGTTGGAGGACACGTTCACAAGGCAAAGATATTATTTAATGTTGTTTATCTCTCATTGCCAATCAACGGTAACCTCTGTAAGTAGCGCTTGATACAATATCCTTGATTGTATTGAAATTTTAACGCAATAAACAATTTCCTTAATCTCAACCTTTCAGAATGAAATGGGATGGCTTTTCATTTACAATTAATCACTTTTCAATAAAACGTAATCTTAGGTTTCCTATCTAAATAAAGATTAATTATCTTTCCATCTGTTGCAAGGTATTACCTGAAAACTATTAAAAGATATATTTAAGATAGTAGCCTGCTTTTAAATAAGCCTTTGATTATTTTTTATAATACAGTATGTCATGAAAAGTATCCGTCCATCGCCAAAAACATACGTTTTTCATATTACGTGCGTTGTGCTGCCACCTACGGCCAGGATTTCATTAGACTTCGTGAGAGAACAGAATGGGGCGCTCCGCTGAACTCACGTGGTCAGGTGATTGGGTGTCACTTTTGTCATACGTCTGTACGCGAGATTTCCACATTCCTCAACATCCCTAGGTTCACTGTTTCCAATATGATAGGAAACTGGAAAGGGGAAGGGATACGTACAGCACAAATGCGTACAGGCCGACCTCGTCCGTTGACTGACAGTGACTGCCGACAGTTGGAGAGAGTCGTAATGTGTAATAGGCCGACATCTATCCAGAACATCACACAGGAATTCCTGACTGCATCAGGATCCACTGCAAGTACTTTGACATTTAGGCGGGAGGTGAAAAAAACTTGGATTTCATGATCGAGTGGCTGCTCATAAGCCACACAATACGCTGGTAAATGCAAAACGACGTCTCGCTTGGCGTAAGGAGCGTAAACGTTGGACGATTTAACGTTGGAAAAATGTTGTGTGGAGTGACGAATCACGGTACACAATGTGGCGGACGATGCGATGGCAGGGTGTGGGTATGGCGAATCCCCGGTAACGTCACCTGCCAGCGTGTGCAGTGCCAACAGTAAAATTCCGAGGCGGTGGTACTATGTTCTGGTGGTGTTTCTCATGGAGGGAGCTTGCACCCCTTGTTGTTCTGCGTGGTACTATCATAGCACAGGCCTACACTGATATTTTAGACGCCCTCTTGCTTCCCACTGTTGAAGAGCAATTCGGGGATGGCGATTGCATCTTTCAACACGATCGAGCACCTGTTGATAATGCACAGCCTGTGGCCGAGTGGTTACACGATAATAATATCCCTGTAATGGACTGGCCTGCACAGATTCCTGACCTGAATCCCATAGAACACCGACTTCGTGCTAGGCCTCACCGACCGACATCGATACCTCTCCTCAGTACAGCACTCCGTGAAGAATGGGCTGCCATTCCCCAAGAAACCTTCCAGGACCTGATTGAACCTATGCATGCGAGGGTGGAAGCTGTCATCAAAGCTAAGGGTGGGACAACATCATATTGAATTCTAGCACTACCGATTGAGTTGCCACGAACTTGTATGTCATTAATAGCGAGGTGTCCGAATACTTTTGTTCACATAGTGTGGTTTAGGGATAAAGGACATGTCAGGTACTGACTTTTTCAGCTTACAACAGTTAAATCTTTATTTCCCGGATTAATTGTTTACAGTGCAAGTCAGCGTTCTACTTTAGGACTGCTGGTGCCCTGTTCACAACTCCAATAAGCGGACATGTAATGAAAAAAATAAAACAAAAAATCTAAATGTCACCGTCACTTACCAAGTATATCAACTTTAAATAATTTTTGAAAGTTTATGGTAAGGTCTTATGGGACAAAACTGATGAGGTCATTGGTCCCTAATCTTACACACTACCTAATCTAACTTACGCTAAGGACGACACACACACCTATGCACGAAGGAGGACTCGAACCTCCGACGGGGGGAGCCGCGTGGACCGTGACAACACGCTTAGACCGCGCGGCTACCCAGCGCGGCTTTTAAATAATCAAACAAAACTCAGCCACTTTAGGCGTTGACTTGCTCGCCCCGCTAATATTTAAACTCAAAACCCAGTACTCGATGATCTCTTTTAGAGAGAATTAGCGTGTTCTCTAATAAATGGACCTTGATTTGTCGTTTAGGGGCATGGCCAAAAGCTTTCAAATTCTCAAAAAATTTCCTATTGTTTCTCAATAAATAGTTATTGCGTAGGACGATCGTTCTCTTCAATGTAGACTACACATTCAGTGCATCGTACGAGATTTCCCGAATTTCCTATATTACGACGGCCACGTTGTAGACACGCAGTAAATACCAACCAAATATTGTTAAGTCACTATTTCTCAGTATTTGCGTATACCTATACAACCACAGTAGCACAATACAACACTAATATCCCTTACTGCATAGTTTGATCTTCGACCACAAAATAACTAAACGACTTCGCGTACACCATCCAACGGAAAATCTCACAATAATATTGAAACACAGTTATCTACCATCGCGTGGTTATTAGGTAGCACGACGTACCATTAATCACTCTCAGGAGAAATTAATCGCACACTTCAATGAATCGGAGCTTTTGCTATAGCTGGCTACTCTACACTCTACGAAAATCGGTGAAATAGTCATTTTCGACACAAGCCGATAATCTTCACGAAATATCTTTCCAAGCGATTTAGAACTACTTAGAACACACTTGAGTTCTGTCCCCATTGCAGACTAATTCAAGTATCGTACGTGTAAGCCGATCTCATCACACTCTAGAGATAATATCTCTCGAAGCTCACTACTCGAACAATACTTGGACACTACTACTGACATTCTAAACGGACAAACCAAGAACCATTCTCCACGTACAAACATATTACGCTAATTCTATTTTTAACATTAACTGTTTCTCCGGAGCAGTCGCCGGCAAACGTTCGCAGCCGCCAACAGCATCGTAGTTGTCTTTGCCGCACGCCGCGATTCAGCTCTTGGCTGAGAGTAACAAACTCGCTGACTTTACAGGATACAGGTTTTGTCGACCATCAGGTGTCACATATCTACAACACTTTAGCGCAAAACTATAAGAAACCTATACAACTTAACAAACTCTTTATTCTCCTAGAACATAAAAATCGATAGTTGAGACGATACAAAAAAGTGATGTGCTTTTTTCGAGTTGAAGACGGTTTAGCGCATTACAGTGTCTGATGTATAACACAAGATAATAATACAGATACCCAGCAAGATCAGTAACACTCGCTACGCTGTACAAAACGTACCGTAAACGGATATAAAGAGTTAAATGCACACACAAACCGCACTAGAGCAGAACATATTTACATACTGGTTGGCATGAATAAACTAATACATTACACATAAAAGACGTCTAATAGAAACTACAAAAAATTTGAGATGTGACATAACAAATGAAATGAATGGAATTAACTTACATCAAAACACGCACTAGTAGAAGGATACATATTTTTAATATACAGAAAGCAAGACACATCAAGTCATACAGGTTGAAACAATCCTAAATCTAACAAAAAAAAAAGTCTTCTTCACGTAAAACGTAAATTTGCAGCTTATGATGTACGTCGTTGTGCTTCGTCACCTATCACCCTTTTATTGTGCGCTACTCGTGAAAAAAACGGGAATAGCAGTCATATCATCAAATAAGATCCAATACTCCTCATATTATTATGTGAGTATCATTGTAGTGTGATAGTTTGCATATACCTTCCATATTCTTTTTTTAATTCGTATATGCCCCTCCTCCCAACATTCCTTTACCCTTTATGGCAGAAGGTGTTAGAAATGTGGTGTTGGAGCAAGTTTCGCAGGAGTGCTTCTGTGAAGTCTGGAAGGTAAGAGACGAAGCACTGGCGGAGCTGAAGCTGTGAGGAGGCTGCGTTAATCTCGCTTGGGTAGCTCAGATGGTAAAGTACTTGCCCGCGAAAGGCAGAGGTCCCGAGTTCGTGGCTCGGTCTGGCACACAGTTTTAATCTTCCAGGAAGCTTCATATCAGCGCACACTCCGCTGCGGAGTGAAAATTTCTTTTCATGTTTATTACCTGCACGAGTCTCACGTTGCATTCGTGTTCCGTGCGACGTAGGGAGATACAGTATTGCTCTTGGCTGCTGTAAGATATGCCAAATACGTGCGGATTGTGTACAAAGTCCGAGGTTATCTTTCAATCCGGCCAGGAGATTCCTTCATTCGGCAGGTGGTTAAAATATGAGCTTGATATCATTCTTAGATAGAGCTCGGCTGATTCTTGAGGAGGCGGCACCGATCTTTGGAGTTCCGTGTTGCTTCATTACTTTCTATTTCTTTACCCTTGTCGTTGGATCTGGGTACCTCCATATAAGTTTCTGTGCGTGTGAAAAGGGAGAAGGAGGAGGCGATGGGGTAAAATTTGTAGATGTAGACAACAGAAAGAAGGTTGAGGTGGACGTAGAGAACAGGTTTTTCAGCGACTTCTGCCAGCCACAAAACTTGTTGACTGATGTAATTTATTTAATGAAGCTACATGTTTAGAGGCGTAAATATCATCTTCAGACTACAACGGCAATACAAGAACATATAGCGAAGGTACACATAAATAGTGAAGTTGTTCTGTAGAGTCTTCGGAAGTATTGCGCATGTCCTGAAAATAAAGAAAAGGAAACCTGCTGGTCTGATCCTCACATAAGGAATTTAGCTAATTTCTCACTTGGTTCCCTTTAAAGGGCTGTCTTCTCGTGGAGCATTCAATTGCTTCCAATATTATGGCTTCTTGAATCTTGTGAACCACTGTCCATGAACTTGTAAAGGACACATGAAACATAACATCAGAATCAGCTCTACAGTGGAATAGAAACAAGATTTCTGTCAAAACGAAACTTGTTTCGGTTTCAACTACTGATGTGTCGATCCACTTGCACTGTCTTCTGCACAACCTGCTGTCGCATCTCTGATGTTAGTCGACGATGTAATATTACGACAAGAGAGACATTGACAATCTGAAGTTAAAAATCACAGTATTACAATAATTTTAAAAATTACTTAGATATTACTATTGGCACTCTGTTTACGTTATTGTAAGAAAAAAAGAAAGAAAAACACCACTTAGGAATTATCCGAATGGGACGGAAATCCGTAGATGTAAGGTGCATGTACGGACAAACGAATGACTACAGTTTCAGAAAAATTGGCTGATTTACTCAAGAGAAAGACTTCACAAATTGAGCAAGTCAGTAACGCATTGATCCGTCTCTGGCCCTTATGCAAGCACTTATTCGGTTTGCCATTGATGGACTGCATGTTACTTTACAATTTCCTGATTTGCTCAGTTTCTCAGCTGGTTGTGAGATGTCATGCACCAATTTCTTCCTTAAGTTGTCAGTGTTGAAGGAAGTGATGGTAATATCTGTGTTTTAAGCAGTTTGGATATTTTGTCTGAAGTGGCCACAATATATGGTACAGTTATATATGTAAGTTTTTGTAATTTGTTGTGGGTGATTGCTGTGCCAGTTTGTTTGCTTTTGCTTTTTGTTACGTATTGTGAAAGCGCATCTATTTCATTTTCATGATATCGATTGTTATGTGCAATGTATTTGATTATTTGATTGTATTCATTGGCCTTTCTTCGGAAGATTAGCACAGAATATGCAAGGCATCTACAGGAGAACTTTAAGATCCATGTGTACTTATGTTAAATGGTTCCACCCTGAAGATGAAGTTCATACCTCGAAACATGTTGCTCCATTAAGCAGTTTAAGTAGGTCAACAAGTTTCGTGACTGGAAGCAGTCTCTGAAAAACCTCTTCGCACTTTTGAAGCAGTGCCGGCCGGGGTGGCCGAGCGGTTCTAGGCGCTACAATTTGGAACCGCGTGACGGCTACGGTCGCAGGTTCGAATCCTGCCTCGGGCATGGATGTGTGCGATGTCCTTAGGTTAGATAGGTTTAAGTAGTTCTAAGTTCTAGGGGACTGATGACCTCAGAAGTTAATTCGCGTAGTGCTCAGAGCCATTTGAACCTTTTTTTTTTTTTTTTTTTTTTGAGGCAGTAGCAGTAGATTAACAGTCAATATGGATAGAAATCCGTAGATTACAGTAGTAATGCAGCGATGGAGAGACTTTCACACCAAAGACTAGCATGGAGAACTGCATCAAACCAATCTACAAACCGAAGTCCTCAATAACGTTACGTAAAGCTGGTATCACCTCATAGATATATTTATTTGAATCAAACATTGATATATTTATTTGAACATTGATATATTTATTTGAATAATAACGCCAACAGCTGCCGTGAGAAGATTTATTGATCTCCTATTGCTTCCCTGCTAGGTTAGTAAATATAAAGTGACACCCACACGTGCCTAACAACTATTTTAAAGAGAACGCAAAACAATAGGGTAAACTACATGACACAATTTTAATTACGTTGTTAACAACAAAAGATCTACTACAGGCCTTTTTAGAAACAGAAGACTCCCTAAATGAAACGTAAATGTCCCCTATCATCATTCTGGTCATAGCGTAAAAACGCAAGCCTCGGAAGCTGAACAGTAGACCACAAAGTTGGGTTAATAAAATCTTGTTTTTGTTTTCTTCCAACTTTATTGGGTCAATTGTTTGGTACCCGAGGATGTGATATTGTAGTCACGGAATACAGAATTAATAGATCAATAAATCTTCTCACGACAGCTGTTGTTGTTTTTCGTTATTCAAATGGATTTCTATAGCTGTGGCTGCCTCACTGTCTAAGTGGTCTACCTCGAAGGCTGGTTTGAACAACACAGTGCTTTACTAGGTGCTGTGACGTCTTCCTGCGACCTTTTAATCAACTTAGCAGCCAGTTATAGGGAGGCCTCCACGATGTGTCGCAGTTCCACTAGGACTCTGTGTGTGAACTTCCAAACTGCAATGCTATCGCATGGCCATTTGTGGCGTTACGATTCTTGAAGATTCAAAAAGAGCTGTGTAGAAGGTCAAAGTTCTAGCTTCACGGCAGCAGGCATCCTGGCCTCGAATGTAACAGCACATGTCTGACACTTGTTGGGAAATGACGGGGGGGCAGCGAAGCAACATCGGCTTTTTTGAGTTCTCCACTGCGAGAATTCATCGAATTCTACCCGAGTACCGACAAGAGGACTTCCACGACAATGATCCAGCCCACAAAGTGAAGACTGTGTGCCAATTTGGCCAGTAAGTTGATCACAATGCTGGATCACCCATCCTATTTGCCGGATTTGTCCCGAGGCGCCTTCTAGTTGCTCCCTAAATTGTAGTTGGCAATGAAAGAACACAATTACGATGTAGTTGAGGACATTTAAGAAAATTGCACTGCAGTGTTCAATGCGATTCTAAAAAAAGAACGAAAGTATCTGCATCAAAACACTTTTAAACACGATTTAAATTGTGTGTTAAATCAGGGGGAGGCTATTTTGAATACAAACAGTGATTCTGTGAACATTATTCATGACTTTTATTTTTCATAGTCATAGTCCTAACGAAACGGGAACAACTGTGTGTACAGTTTCACGCGTACTCCGAACCTTGATGTGAGATGGAATGTTTCACATTAAGAGATGTTCTAGTGGGAAAGGAAGGATAAGTAAGAGATGAAATTCGTTTTATTGATCGGGGATAACAACATCAAACGACCATTACGTGTAGCTCTCAATATGGGCTAATGACGTTAGCGGGAATTTTGATCATGAACAGCCTATTATGAGCGTTCTATACTTGAGTGGTGTTACGAAGAAAGGGAATGATTCAGGAAATGTGCTAAATCTGACGCGCAAGAGCACTTTTGAATTTTCTTTCCGTTTAGAGACGTTGAGGAGCAGTGCTACAGACGAGTGGATCCGATTGCCGTCGCTGTGACCCACGTGCGATGGCCTCGGCATTAACAGAGGTGCAGCCGCAGGCGGGACGCAGAGAACAACAGCATCTGTGCAGCAGGCTGGCGGGGTGCGGTGTAGGGGGCTGGCGTCGGGAAGGTGCTCCGAGGCGCTGCGCTGCGTGGCGCGGCCCGGGCGTCGAGCGGCAGCTCTCGCGGGAAATTACGCAGACGCGCCGGCCACTAAGGCGTCGCGACGCTGCCGTCGGCTCGCCCATTTGACCGACCCGGCGCCGGAACCTCTTCCATAATTACTTCTGTTGCGGCGCCCACGTCCGTCTGACGGCGGAACTCAGCCAGCCCTCCCCTCCCCCCCCTCTACCTACTCTCACACGCACACACACGAACACACACACACACACACACACACACACACACACACATACAGACACACTGCTACTCACTGCACCCCCTGCCCTTCACGTCCACGGCAGAGAGGCACAAGAAGACAGCTCTGTCGTCGCCAGAGGTGGTTTGTTCTGCGCTGCCTGGTATTGAAAAAGAAAGCGAGGAGATACGAATCCACAGGGAAATTAATCCCGGCTATTAAGACGTGTCGCCCGTTGTATTCAGCACGTCCATTCAGGTCTGGGAAGGAAACAGGCTGCGCAACGCTTTTTGCAGCGGAACTGGAGTGGCAAAAATGCCCGGCATTCAAATAGTGACGGCAAGCAAGCGAGTTGCGACAGGAATTGTTGCAATGTAACTACCTGCGTGATTGAGGGGCTCCAGTAAATAAAAGTAACACTTAGTTCGCTCTTAATGAGCATTGGTGACATAAGCTAAAACTACAGAATACACTTTTAGGCATTCACCTTTCAAACAAGTACATTCTTGTACAGAATGTACTCCTCCAAAGTTATTCATGTCAGACAGTGACTTGCAATTCCGATGTGAATTTATACATGTCGTTAGGGTGGTATCCATATGTGATTCCACATTTACTTACCTTATGGCATCAGGCCCAAAGGACTATGTAAAGTCATAGTTAAGACTCTCCATCTACTTCTCTCTTTTTCTATCTGTCTCCAGTTCTCCAAGACTCCCAAATAAAGAACGCCTTTTGTTACGCCATCTGTGTATCCATCTTCTCCAAGGTTTTCCCTCTGGTCTGCGGCCTGATGGGGCCCGTCCATTGCTATTTTGGACCACCTCGTTTTTCCCATTACCACTGCATGTACAACATATTGGAGTCTTTTGCATTTCATCACCCCAACGATGTTAGGCTACTTGTATTTTTCTTCAAGTTCTGTATTGCGGCGCCTTCTCCATCCTCCATTAGTTGTGTCCCAGACTCGGCCATATATATTTTCTTGAGGACCTTTCTCTGAAAATCCAGCGCTCACTTAATGTCTTGCTTTCGTGTGCTCCAGGTTCGACAAACCTAACATTAACAGAACTGGTATTATTAATATTTTATATAGTTGTTATGAAGTGTTTCTATATTTCAGTACTGAGTTCAGTAGTACTAGTATCTGTTTCCTATTTGGGATCTTGCCTTAATCTGTGTTTCAGTAGGTGTAGCTTCATTAAAACTCGTTCCAGAGTATATGAATTCTTTCAGATGTTTATGGCTGTTACAGATCACAGACATTGTGAACTATAAAGCCTTTTTGCTATTGTCAGCTACTGAAGCGCTTCGCTGTTAATTTGCAACCCGAATTTCTATATCACTGCTTCCAGTTTTTAGTTCTTCTTCAGTGTGTACTATTAGGGCTATGTCATCTGCACAAGCTAGATAAGTAATATTTTCGTAGTTGATTTGAACATCCGAAAAGTTCTCTTTGCTGAACTCTGCATTACCTTTTCAAGTGCTATATTGGGGACAGCTGATATCCTTCGCCTTGGCATAATCCTATATTCAGTTCGAACCTTTGTGTCATTCTACTGCCTGTCTTAAAACTTTGTGTTCTGCCTTACGGCAGGTGTTGTCATGGGGAAAGCCTCGCCAAAGAGATCCACCGCATGAGCCTTTAAGGAAGTGATTCCAGGGGTGGTTTCCCGTTGCCTTCAACTGATGATGATGATGATGAAATGATAATGAGGACATCACAACACCCAGTCCCTGAGCGGAGAAAATTTCTGACCCATCCGGGAGTCGTACCCGGGCCCCTTGGCGTGACAGACCGCCGCGCTGACCACTCAGCTACCTTTGTGTTATTTAAGCATGTCTCTACAAGGGTCACGAATTTCTTTGCCATGTCAAATTCTGTCATGGCTTTAATTACACTCGGTCTCGGGTACTATCGTAACCCATACTAATGTCTACAAAGAAAAAATGTAATCCTCAGCCGTATCATCCTCCTTTTTGGAAACGTCAGGAACTCCTGGACATAAATCTGATATTATGCAGTTGTGATTTTCTTAGCCTACAGATTATAAATATAAATGCACTGGATTTTTATCACTCATTCCACCCTACTGCAGCCATTTAATGCTAGAGCGCGACGTAGCAGTGGAGTAACAGGTTTGTTTCAGTGTCGGCGACCAATAAGCAACAGTGCTCCCGAGTGTATAAAGAGCATGAGCAGAAGACACTGTCGCTTCGCTTTAGTAAAAGTTAACCCGGACTAAACGACTTACCTCTGCAATTCTACAAGAAGTTTCACAATTTTCATCTTGGAGATGGGTTCGCCCGGCTATCAGCTAAAGGGAAACTAAACTAAAAGCGGGAAGGTCTTGAGCTGAAATGGATCTCGGCGGATAGTAGAACGTTCCAGGGGTAGAACCCACGTGATAAATCAAGTATAGTTTAAAATAGCATCTTCGAAAAGGTTACAGTTAAGTCCACATTCTTAATCAAACCGAAACTAGAAGCTTTAATCGATAACGTGAACCTGAAAACAGGTCAATGTTTACATAGAAATCTATAAGTAGTCCTCTGACCATAAATCAGTTGATAAGTAAAGTCTAACTTCTCACTTTTAACAAAGAGAACATCACGTCTCAACAATATAAATGTTACCAATTCTAATAGAGAGCACTAAGTCTCAGCATATGTGTTCCGGACTCTTCATGCAGACAACCAAGTCTTCATGCACAGATTTGCTAAAACTCTCAGCAGACACAAAATGCTACACGTTTTACAAGTGTTACATTACGTTTTCATAATAAGGATATATAATCTTATCCGAGACTGCAGGTGAGGGCTCTCCTGTCTGATGAAGTCAATTCGGATGTTGGACATTAGTGACTTTGAATGCTGCTTGGGATCCGCTATCAGTATACCTTTACAGACGTACCAGACGTCTGACAGTTGCAGCCGCGTGTTCTGTATTGGCCTCGAGTTGTCACTCCACCTCGTAGAAGATTTCATGCAGAAAGTTAGATGTTAATCCCCGGGTGAATGGCCATAATCAGTGTGACGTGATGACGACATTCATCTCCGCCTCCCGGCTGAAGAAACCTGACTTGTTACTGTGCGGCCTCTATACCTCCTTATTAAAGCCGTTTAATTACCGAATAGCGACAATGATGTTGCAAGTTTACGCAATTTAGTTGAAGTATGCGACGATAAAGCAGTTTTTCTAAAAATGGTTCAAATGGCTCTGAGCACTATGGGACTTAACATCTATGGTCATCAGTCCCCTAGAACTTAGAACTGCTTAAACCTAACTAACCTAAGGACAGCACACAACACCCAGTCATCACGAGGCAGAGAAAATCCCTGACCCCGCCGGGAATCGAACCCGGGAACCCGGGCGTGGGAAGCGAGAACGCTACCACACGACCACGAGCTGCGGACAAAGCAGTTTTTGTATCGACGATATCACCAAGCGGAAGACGTTATTAAACGTTATAAGGATTTGGCTTCCTGGTATTTAATGGTTTTGTCTGCAAGTTTACCGACCTGGCAAGACTACTGGACGTCGATATTGATTTCGAGAAGCGAAAGAACATCCTTAAAACGCTGGTTCTTCTTCATTGGCAGTTATGTGCACTAATATCTTCAGCGGTATCCAGTATGCGCACTACCGAAACAGCTATATCAGTAACTGGTCAGATCACTCTGAATTTTAAGTGAAATACACTTCTGACATTAGGTAACACGCTTTCTTGACTGTGTCAAAGTGTGCGGTTTGTAATCTGTAGCTACCGCCAGAGATCACTTTGATTTCAAGATTTTTATGTTGCGATTTGTAAGTGCAGTGTAAGTTAATTAAATGAATGTAGCATACCGCTATTTAGTTATTAACATCGCTGTTGAGCGTAGTTTTCTTTCTATTGTAAATCAAACTCTGTTAAAGTGAAGTATGTTTTCCGGGGTTTCCCTATCCTTTAACGTGAGTGGATGCGAAATTGCAGATCTAAAATCGCTGACTTCATTTCATAATAATTCTTCCGTCGCTTACATTTATATGAGAATGTTGTTAATATAATATTGACGTATTTGTGCATGTGATTGACGTATTACTGAGAGGAAAGCGTTGTAGATTGGTACACATTTCATACTTTTCACTCTAAGCAGCCGCATAATAGGAGTTCAAATACATTTTCTGATTTCATTATTGGCTTTCAAATATGAAGTGTTTCAGCCTTGTTCTGAAATTGTAAAAATTACTTCCGAAAAATATTTCTTCCGAACGTAAAAACATATTTCAAGATACAACATGGTCATATACCTAACAACAAAATTAAGTGTTGTAATCCTGAAAGTTCTGTCACTATCGTATTCGGAAGCTTACGTGTTACATTACTAATCTACTACATGGCAATAATCAGTAAGTGAAATCAAATTAAGCAGAATTTTTACCAAATACCAGTTGCAAGTTAAATACATTTTGAACTAGAAGCTATTAGACAATAATAATAGTTCCATTTGAAAGACAGGTAAAACTGTTAAGACATTAAGAAACTCAGATCATTTGCAAGTATCCCATGTTGCAAAACAAAGGACCTTCTTCTCTTTCAAGGTACAAGATGGTTCATGACCGACGAAATATGGCTCAAATGTTCACGTGTTATACACTGTCCAGTCACATTAATGTGACCGTCTGTAAAAACTTGAATAACCAAATTTTACAGCGCGAACTACTGCGAGACACGCAGCCACGCCGTCTCCAGTGCTGTGGGCCGTCTCCAGTGCTGTGGCCATTCGTGCCAGGTTTCTCGGTTGAGGACCCGTTCCCCGAACAATTCGATCGAGGTGGTCCCACAGACTCCCAATTGGGTTTAAATCTTGGGAGTCTCGTTACCAGAGCAGTGCTTTTACAACCACGAACGTACACTTCGAGCTGTGTGACATAACACATTGTCCTGCTGGTAGATTACATCGTGCTGTGGTAAACCAACCACATACGGGATTGGATGTGTACTGGCGTTGATCCACTCTCTCTTTCCAAGTATTAGTCCCGACTTGCGGCGTCTGCTGGTTAACCGGATGTGGCATGTTAATTTTAAGGGGTGGCCGGATTCCTTTCCTGTCGCCACCCCTTACCCGCCGGGAAGGAATTAGCGTACCCCAACTGTCTGCGTCTGCTGTAATCCATGGAATAGTGAGAATGTGTCCAGATGTCTGCGTGGGGCGTGTAACTGAGGCGGAGCGTATGGAGCAGAGCGGTATTCACTTAGCGGAATGTGGAAAACCGCCTAAAAACCACATCCAGGATGGCCGGTACACCAGCCCTCGCCATTAATCCGCTGGGCGGATTCGATCCAGTGCCGGCGCCTGTACCCGAGTCCAGGAATCAGCACGTTACCGCCCTCGGCTATCTTGGTGGGTACTTGTGTTGATCCACTGTGCCTTCCATAATGAAGAGTTCATCCAAGGAATTCCTCCAATACTGGAATCTTTCGACAACTGTTCCAGGACTTTTGCTTTCAGACGCTTCGAGCCGCACACGCCAATGGCCGTCTGCCTAGTGGAGTGAGAAACGTGATTCATGTGAAAAGACGACCTGTCGCCGTTGAGTGGACGTCCAAATTCCAGCCTTCGTCGCCGATGAACAGCAGTCGGTACTGTTGCATGAACGCCTATACGGAGCATCGTTCACTGAACAGTTGGTGAGGAGACACTGTTGATAGCCGCTTCGTTCGTCTGAGCGGTCAGTTGCTCAACAGTTGCTCGTTTATTTCCCCATACGCATCTCCGTAGCCATCGTTCATCTCTATGATCTACGGGCTATGGTGCACTACATTTGCCTCTGCACCTTTTTGGGTAGCGATAATTTGTCATACTTGGTATACTTTAATCACAGCAATATATGAACAGTTTACAAACTTAGTCTTTTCGGAAATGCTTCCATGATCATGTCATTACCGCATTTCCACGTCTGCCCAACACCCTCCATTGCTACTGCTGCCCCCTGCCGTCTGTGAGAGATTATTGCACTGTGACGTCGAACGTAAGCGATGGTCACATTATTCTGACTGGACCGTGTATGTGTCATGTATGCAGGGTTGTCACCTGCATATTTCGGCCACCACACTTACATACAGGTTGGTCCGTTGATCCTGACCGGGCCAAATATCTAACGAAATAAGCGTCAAACGAGAGAACTACAAAGAACGAGACTTGTCTAGCTTGAAGGGGGAAACCAGATGGCGCTATGGTTGGCCCGCTAGATGGCGCTGCCACAGGTCAAACGGATATCAACTGCGTTCCTTTAAATACGAACCCCCATTTTCATTACATATTCGTGTAGTACGTAAAGAAATATGAATATTTAGTTGGATCACTTTTTTCGCTTTATGATAGATGGCGCTGTAATAGTCACAAACGTATAAGTACGTGGTATCACGTAACATTCCGCCAGTGCGGACGGTATTTGCTTCGTGATACAATACCCGTGATAAAGTAGACCGTTTACCAATTGCGGAAAAGGCTGATATCGTGTTGATGTAGCGCCATCTGGTTTCCCCCTTCAAGTTAGACAAGTTTCGTTCTTTGTAGTTTTTTCGTTTTATGCTTATTTCGTGAGGTATTTGGCCCGGTCACTATCAATGGACCGGCCTGTATATGTTTCGTGGAGATTGCTTGTAAATAGAAGAGACAAGATACTGTGTACACTCAAGTCACCGGCAGCCACCCAAGCATCCAGGAGGTAGACACAGTACTGCAGTCGCTGCACTAATTTGCATCCTCAAGGTTTTGTGCTCACTTGATACTGTGCATCAATCCTTCCGCAGGCATGGACTTACAGGGTCTTTCAAAAATGACCGATATATTTGAAACGGCAATAAAAACTAAACGAGCAGCGATAGAAATACACCGTTTGTTGCAATATGCTTGGGACAACAGTACATTTTCAGGCAGACAAACTTTCGAAATTACAGTAGTTACACTTTTCAACAACAGATGGCGCTGCGGTCTGGGAAACTCTATAGTAAGATATTTTACACATATCCACCATGCGTAGCAATAATATGGCGTAGTCTCTGAATGAAATTACCCGAAACCTTTGACAACGTGTCTGGCGGAATGGCTTCACATGCAGATGAGATGTACTGCTTCAGATGTTCAATTGTTTCTGGATTCTGGCGGTACACCTGGTCTTTCAAGTGTCCCCACAGAAAGAAGTCACAGGGGTTCATGTCTGGCGAATAGGGAGGCCAATCCACGCCGCCTCCTGTATGTTTCGGATAGCCCAAAGCAATCACACGATCATCGAAATATTCATTCAGGAAATTAAAGACGTCGGCCGTGCGATGTGGACGGGCACCATCTTGCATAAATCACGAGGTGTTCGCAGTGTCGTCTAAGGCAGTTTGTACCGCCACAAATTCACGAAGAATGTCCAGATAGCGTGATGCAGTAATCGTTTCGGATCTGAAAAATGGGCCAATGATTCCTTTGGAAGAAATGGCGGCCCAGACCAGTACTTTTTGAGGATGCAGGGACGATGGGACTGCAATATGGGGCTTTTCGGTTCCCCATATGCGCCAGTTCTGTTTATTGACGAAGCTGTCCAGGTAAAAATAGGCTTCGTCAGTAAACCAAATGCTGCCCACATGCATATCGCCGTCATCAATCCTGTGCACTATATCGTTAGCGAATGTCTCTCGTGCAGCAATGGTAGCGGCGCTGAGGGGTTGCCGCGTTTGAATTTTGTATGGATAGAGGTGTAAACTCTGGCGCATGAGACGATACGTGGACGTTGGCGTCATTTGGACCGCAGCTGCAACACGGCGAACGGAAACCTGAGGCCGCTGTTGAATCACCTGCTGCACTAGCTGCGCGTTGCCCTCTGTGGTTGCCGTACGCGGTCGTCCTACCTTTCCAGCACGTTCATCCGTCACGTTCCCAGTCCGTTGAAATTTTTCAAACAGATCCTTTATTGTATCGCTTTTCGGTCCTTTGGTTACATTAAACCTCCGTTGGAAACTTCGTCTTGTTGCAACAACACTGTGTTCTAGGCGGTGGAATTCCAACACCAGAAAAATCCTCTGTTCTAAGGAATAAACCATGTTGTCTACAGCACACTTGCACGTTGTGAACAGCACACGCTTACAGCAGAAAGACGACGTACAGAATGGCGCACCCACAGACTGCGTTGTATTCTATATCTTTCACAACACTTGCAGCGCCATCTGTTGTTGAAAATTGTAACTACTGTAATTTCGAAAGTTTGTCCGCCTGAAAATGTACTGTTGTCCCAAGCATATTGCAACAAACGGTGTATTTCTATCGCTGCTCGTTTAGTTTTTATTGCCGTTTCAAATATACCGGTCATTTTTGAAACACCCTGTAGGTAGGCGCTCTGCCCAGGAAACGGCAGTTACATTCAGAGCTCTGAGCAACCGACGGCCGTCTCAAGTCTCCGCTAGGACTCGCTGCTATGGATCCTGCCTGCCGCTGTCGCTCACGCTACTCGCCAAGCTGCCGCTGTCGTTCTGAGCCACATCCGACACCTCAGTCAGCCGCTCAGAGGACACTGCTGCGCAGTTACTCGTTGCGGATGCGCACGAGCTCATCGCATCGTGGCGCCGTGTCGACGGTCTACGAGCCCTCAGCATCGTAGGACCGTGTCGTTACTAGTAGACTCCCTACCAGCTCCGAGCCTTGTAGGACCGCTCATTCACAGCATCTGCTGCTCATCAGGAGGCTGGTTACGGGCTGCCAGCCTCGTAAGGATGTACTCTCATTAATCTTCCCTGCTCCACAAGACACTGCTGTTCTCAGTTTGCGTAGACCTCCCGACTCAGATGTTACAATTGCTGAAAGGTTCAAGGGAAACTTGATCGAATTTTAAATATGTACGTGAGTCATAGAATTATAATTGGTGATGTCTTCAATTTACCCTCTATATGTTCGCAAAAACACAAGTTTAACTCCGGAGGTAAGCATAAAACATCTTCGGAAATTGTCCTAAACGCACCGTCTGAAAATTATTTCGAGCAGTTAGTTTATGAGGCCACTTGAAATAGTAAACACTTGACCTCTTAGCAACATTATAATTCTGAGCTAATAAAGAGCATCAAACGGGATACAGGGATTAGTGAACACAGGGTTGTCGTAGCGAGACTGAATATTGTAACTCTCAGATCCTCCAAAAATAAAGGAAAAATATTCTTGTCCAACCAAGTAGATAAAAATTAACTTGGCACCTTCCTGAGAGACAATCTCCACTCCTTCCAAGTTAACAATGTAAGTGTAGACCAGATGTGGCTGGAATTCACAGACACAGTGTCGACAGCAACTGATAGATTTAAAAACAAACAAATTAACAAACGACGGATCTGATCCCCTTCGGTATACAAAACGGGTCAGAACACTGCTGCAGAAACAACGAAAAAACATGCCAAATTTAAATCATCGCAAAATCTCCATGACTGGTCAATTATGCTTCTGTAAAGAGACTCGAAATTTAGTTTGGAATTCAGTGCGAGATGCTTATAATAGTTTCCACAACGGAACTTCGTCTCGAAACCAGGCCAAAAATTCAAAGACATTCTGGTCGTATGTAAAGTATACCAGTGGCAAGATACAATCAATGCCTTCTCTGCGCGACAACAATGGAAATACTATAGATAACAGTGCTCCTAAGGCAAAGTTACTGAGCACAGCGTCCTGAAATTCCTTCACCAAAGAAGACAAAGTAAATATCCCAGAATTCGAATTAAGAACAGCTGCCAATCCTCAGAGCAGTGAAGCAAACTTCAATCACTTAATAAAATAAAATCGTTCGGTCCAGACACCAGTTAGATTCCTTTCAGATTATACTTTGACAATAGCTCCATACTTAACAGTTTTATACAACCATTTGCTCGACGAAAGGTTCGTCTCCAAACACTGGAAACTTGCGCAGGTCATACCAATACTCAAGAAAGGCAGCAGGAGTAATCCACTAAATTACAGCCTACATCATTAACGTCGATCTGTAGGAGGATTTTGGAACATATGTTGTAGTCGAACATTGTGAATTACCTCGAAGAGAACGTGTATTGACACACAGTCAACACGGAATTAGAAACTGTGTTCTTGTGAAACACCACTAGCTCTTTATTGACACGAAATTTTTTAGTGCTATTGGCAAGGGATTCCAAATTGATTTCGTATTTCTAGATTTCCAAAAGGCGTTTGACACTGTACCTCACAAGAGCCTTGTAAATTGCATACCGTCTCAGTTATGTGACTGTATTCATGATTCCCTGCCAGTGAGGTCACGGTTCGTATAATTGACGGAAAGTCATAGAGTAAAACAGAAGTGATTTCTGGTGTTCCGCAAGGTAGCATTATAGGGACTCTGCTGTTCCTTACTTACATAAACGAATTAGGAGAATATCTGAGCAGCCGAAGGCTGTTTGCAGATAATGCTGACGTTTATCGTCTAGTAAATTCATCATAAGATCAAAACGATTTAGAAAAGATATTTGTATGGTGCGAAAATTGGCAACTGATCTCAAAAAATGTAAAGTGTGAGGTCACGCACATGAGTGTTAAAAGGAATCGGATAAATTTCGCTTGCATGATAAATCTGTCAAATCTAAAGCCCTAAATTCAACTAAGTACCTAGGAATTACATTTACGAACAACTTCAGTTGGAAAGAACACCTAAAGAATGTTGTGGAGAAGGTGAACCATAGACTGCGTTTTACTGGCGGAACACTTAGAAGATACAACAGATCTCCTAAAGAGACTGCCCACACTACGGTTGTGAGTCCTCTTCTGGAGTACTGCTACGCGATGTGAGATCATTACCAGATAGATGAACTGAGTACATCGAGAAAAGTTCAAAGAAGAGTAGCACGATTTGTATTATTCAGAAATAGAGGACAGAGTGTCACTTTGTGGCGGAATCTACTCACTAAATTTTAATCACCAATTTTTTCCTCGGAATGTGAAAATATTTTGTTGATGCCGACCTACACAGGGAGGAACTATCGTCATAATAAAATAAGGGAAATCAGAGCTCGCATGGATATATGTAGGTGTTCATTTTTTCTGCGCGCTGTTCGGGATTGGAATAATAGAGAATGATTGTAAGGGTGATTCGATGAACCCTCTGCCAGGCAGGGTATTCATGTAGATCTAGATGTAGATACTATCCTCAGGATTTCTATTACAATTGGCTCTTGTATTGAACAGCTGTTACTTCAACTATTGCGTCTTACAACGCCCAGTCACACCCCTCAGGAAAGGATACTACACTATAATTAGCTCTTAACATATATGGCTCTTTGCTCACCATAAAATTTTGTACCTGAATAATTAACGATGTGTTTCAATAGCACTTAAATGTGTAGAACGCGAAATATTTACAGATGCTACGCAAAATGCAGCCTCCATAAGAAGTGACACAATCTATTTATGACGGTCTCTAGAGCACAGTCTTCAAATGATTCTAAATCAGTCATTAGAGTGAAGTACCAACAAAAACTATCGTGTGTTTCTCAATATGCTATCCCCAACTCAAATTACCATGGGGGTTCAGAAAGAAATGCAATACATTTTTTTGTGAAAGCAGTTTGGTTTTTTCAGGTTGCAATATGTCATATTATTCCCCACTTTTTTTGGCTACAAAACCCTATTTTTCAACATAATCTCCGTTCAGCGCGATGCCTTTTGCCACCTTAGTAGGCGGACCTGTACACTCGCATCTTGCCACTCTAACGCTGACGTCGGAGGCAACTTCTTGCTGCATCAATAACTTCCCATCATCCATGTACTGCTTCCTAAGGTGTGCATGCTTCACTGGGCCAAACAACTGGAGGTCGTAATTTGGGAGATCCGGGCTGTGGAGTGGATAAGGAAGAAGAGTCCAGTGAAGTTCTATGAGCTCCTATCGGCTGCGCGGACTTGTGCGAGGCCTTGCGTTACCCTGGAGACGGAAAAGTTTGTTTGCATTTTTGTGGTGCCGTATCTTCGAATTCCTGAGAGCGCACAGTACACTTCAGAGCTGGTCGTTGTACAAGGAGGGAGGACATTAAACAGAGCGACCCCTTCAGAGTCCCACAAGACTACTCGTCGTGACTTTACCGGCTGTGGGTGCGGCTTTGAACTTTTGTAGGAGAGGTAGCATGGCGTCACCTCATGGATTACCATTTCACTTCCTGTTCGAAGTGATTTGTCAAGATCACCCTCATAACACGCAAGCAATATCGCACAGATCTTCTTCTTCTTCAGTAGCTCTACAGCCCTTGGTGAGCCTTGGCTTCTTCAACAATCTTCCTCCACACTTCTCGGTTATTTGCTGCTCTTTTCCACCCCCGGACTCCAATATTGCTGATATCCATTATTACCTCATCGATCCATCGATGGATCATACCTTTCATAATTTTCTTTGGAATTCTATCCTCTGCCATTCTCTCCAAGTGTCCTAGCCATCGTATTCGCTGTGATTTAACAAATTTTACTATGTCCCTGCCTTGTATTAACTCTTGTAATTCGGCATTGTAGCGTATTAAAAAAAATGGCTCTGAGCACTATGGGACTCAACATCTTAGGTCATAAGTCCCCTAGAACTTAGAACTACTTAAACCTAACTAACCTAAGGACATCACACACACCCATGCCCGAGGCAGGATTCGAACCTGCGACCGTAGCAGTCCCGCGGTTCCGGACTGCAGCGCCAGAACCGCTAGACCACCGCGGCCGGCATTGTAGCGTATTCTCCAGCCTTCTTCCTCCCTTATTGGCCCATAGATTTTGCGTAGTATTTTCCGCTCAATGCTTCTTAGAGCATTTTTATCATGCTCTGTCAACGTCCATACCTCTGAGCCGTCTGTGATAACTGGGCGGACTAGGGAATTATATGTTAGCAATTTAGTTTTTCTTGTAACAAGGCTACTTTTGAAAAGCTGCATATTTGCAAAGTAAGCTCTGTTTCCCGCTTGTATTCTTTCCCTTATAGCCTTTCCAATACTGTTATCATTTGTTATTGGGGCTCCCAAGTAGTTAAAAGAAGACACTCCATTGAAGCATTTCCCATTGATGTTTAGGTTTTTAGGGGTTCTTCTGGCCTCAGATTGTGACATTACCATATATTTTGTTTTGTTTACATTTACTATGAGGCCAATTTTTAAGGCTTCTGTTTTCATTGCCATATCGCACATATGTTCCTTCGTTATTCTGTATGGTCTTCTATTAGGTGTCCCGGCGGAGGTTCGAGTCCTCCCTCAGGCATGGGTGTGTGTGTTTGTCCTTAGGATAATTTACGTTAAGTAGTGTGTAAGCTTAGGGACTGATGACCTTAGCAGTTAAGTCCCATAAGATTTCACACACATTTGCATTTTTCTATTAGGCGTCAATTAACCAAGTGGTCGACACATTCGTGTACCCCGGCTGGTGGACGAGTGCGTCAGCAGTACCAACAGAGACGTCCAGCTGAGCAGCACAGTGTTTGACTGTGATCTGTGGATCACCTCGAATGACAGTGTCCGCACGTTCCAACATTGCAGGAGTGACAGCTGTGTGCGGCCAGCCGGCAAGCTGGAGATCGGACAGATTTGTAAGACCTTGTTGCAATGAGGACAGGCGCATCGCCAGAATCACCCGTACTAAATACATTTATTTTTTGAAAAATGATAAGGACCTTGTTAACAAGTATACCTAGAACCGCGAGAGCTGTCATTTTGACCGCTATATACACTCCTGGAAATGGAAAAAAGAACACATTGACACCGGTGTGTCAGACCCACCATACTTGCTCCGGACACTGCCAGAGGGCTGTACAAGCAATGATCACACGCACGGCACAGCGGACACACCAGGAACCGCGGTGTTGGCCGTCGAATGGCGCTAGCTGCGCAGCATTTGTGCACCGCCGCCGTCAGTGTCAGCCAGTTTGCCGTGGCATACGGAGTTCCATCGCAGTCTTTAACACTGGTAGCATGCCGCGACAGCGTGGACGTGAACCGTATGTGCAGTTGACGGACTTTGAGCGAGGGCGTATAGTGGGCATGCGGGAGGCCGGGTGGACGTACCGCCGAATTGCTCAACACGTGGGGCGTGAGGTCTCCACAGTACATCGATGTTGTCGCCAGTGGTCGGCGGAAGGTGCACGTGCCCGTCGACCTGGGACCGGACCGCAGCGACGCACGGATGCACGCCAAGACCGTAGGATCCTACGCAGTGCCGTAGGGGACCGCACCGCCACTTCCCAGCAAATTAGGGACACTGTTGCTCCTGGGGTATCGGCGAGGACCATTCGCAACCGTCTCCATGAAGCTGGGCTACGGTCCCGCACACCGTTAGGCCGTCTTCCGCTCACGCCCCAACATCGTGCAGCCCGCCTCCAGTGGTGTCGCGACAGGCGTGAATGGAGGGACGAATGGAGACGTGTCGTCTTCAGCGATGAGAGTCGCTTCTGCCTTGGTGCCAATGATGGCGCCGTGCAGGTGAGCGCCACAATCAGGACTGCATACGACCGAGGCACACAGGGCCAACACCCGGCATCATGGTGTGGGGAGCGATCTCCTACACTGGCCGTACACCACTGGTGACCGTCGAGGGGACACTGAATAGTGCACGGTACATCCAAACCGTCATCGAACCCATCGTTCTACCATTCCTAGACCGGCAAGGGAACTTGCTGTTCGAACAGGACAATGCACGTCCGCATGTATCCCGTGCCACCCAACGTGCTCTAGAAGGTGTAAGTCAACTACCCTGGCCAGCAAGATCTCCGGATCTGTCCCCCATTGAGCATGTTTGGGACTGGATGAAGCGTCGTCTCACGCGGTCTGCACGTCCAGCACGAACGCTGGTCCAACTGAGGCGCCAGGTGGAAATGGCATGGCAAGCCGTTCCACAGGACTACATCCAGCATCTCTACGATCGTCTCCATGGGAGAATAGCAGCCTGCATTGCTGCGAAAGGTGGATATACATTGTACTAGTGCCGACATTGTGAATGCTCTGTTGCCTGTGTCTATGTGCCTGTGGTTCTGTCAGTGTGATCATGTGAAGTATCTGACCCCAGGAATGTGTCAATAAAGTTTCACCTTCCTGGGACAATGAATTCACGGTGTTCTTATTTCAGTTTCCAGGAGTGTAGATTATTATAATAAAATGTCTTACAACATATCCTTCTTACTCTGGTTCAGAATAAATCTGTTAGCAATCAGCCTCTATACAGCAATAATACGGACAATAATGGAACTCCTTTAATTTACTTATGTCTTATTGTTTGTCTCTGCGTCTCCAGTCGTATTGTCATTCGTTAGCTCGTAGATCTCTGTCGTTTACCGATGCAGAATTCTTCGCTCTCTTGAATGATGTTCCAGATGATAAGTCTGAAGCAGAGTCTGAACTAGATTCAGGAGATCTAAGAGGAGATGCGGACGAAGATTACTGTCAACCAAATTATCACTCTGGAAGCAGTGATTCAGATTATGCTGAAAACGTAGTTGTTCAGCCAGGTTAGTAATAATTATGAAATGCGTTATTTACATGTCAAAATTCAACTTTAATATAAAATTCAAGATGGAGATGACAATTACTCTGAGAGGACACCTCTAATTTGAAGTTTTCTATTGTTCTATTACAGCAGCAGAAAATGTATCAAGTAAATGAAGATATCAAAAGGGACAGATCAACATACGCCTCGCAGGGCCACATAATATGTTGCTGGATATTGATGGCATCACGGAATGGACTGTAGCAGAGTTTGGAAATACCACATCTGGCAGACTGTCGAGTCATAACATGGTGAGAAGAAATCCAGGACCTGCACCATATTCAAAGGAGTATGTTTCTGATGCCAGTGTAGTGAGTCCACATCGTCTGTTTATTGATGAGTCAGCACTGAAAGACATAAAACACCGTACGGAAATGGAGGCAAAACGTGTTATAGGAAATGAACTCTGAAGTGTACGTTTCGAGAAACTGGAGGCTTTTATTGCTTTATTGTATGCTCGTGGTGTTCTTGGAATGAATAGTATTGAACTTTATGAATTATGGTCTAAAAAGTGAGGCCAACCGATCTTCAGTGATACTATGGTAAGAAACTGCTATCGAGAAATTCTAAGATTTTTCCGCTTCAACGTTATAAACACAAAAATTTGAGGACAAATACATTCGCTTTAGTATAAAAAGTTTGGCACAAAGTCATCAAAAATTGCCATTTGACCGATATTCCAGGTGGTGAAAATGTAACTTCTGTCGAACTGCTTTTTCCAAGCAAAACAAGGTGTCCATTCTTACAATAGATACTAAACAAATCAAATAAATTTGGCATAAAATTTTGGCTTCTTGTCGACGTTGATTCAGAGTTTCTGTGCAGTGGGGTCCCTTATTTAGGAAAAGACGAGCACAGATCACGTTACCAGACTCTCCCTGAAAGTGTAGTAATGAAGTTGATGGAACTGCTTCATAAGAAGGGGCGAAACGTAAATAAGGAGCATTTATTTACAACAGTGAAACTGGGTGAGAAGTTGAGAACTAATAGTTGGAACAATTAGACGATCAAATAGAAAAATCCCTATTGGTGTGAAGACAATGTAGGCTAATTTTTACGAGTCAGATCTCTTCAAACATTCCAGTGGCACTATTACTGTATATCAAGGGAAACGAAACAAGAATGTGCTTCTGTATAGCACTTTGCATTCAGAGGATGAGCTTCAAACTGGTCCGAAAAAATTCCAGAAACAACAGATTTCTACTGCAATACAAAATATGGTGTTGATGTGGTGGATCAAATGGCTAGAAAGTACACTGTTTATGCTGGTAGTCGGAGATGGCCAGTTTATGTATTTTATAAAATTCCTGACTTGGCAGCTATCAATTCATAGATCAGTTTCAAGAAAGTAACAGGGGTCGAAACTATATCCTGAAACTAGTAGAGGAGCTTCGTATGGGGTACATGGACTCGAAAAGCAACTTGGGGAAACAGAAGTTTAATCTGGAAACTCTGTGGAAGGAAATAAAATGAGGAGACAATGTCAAATGAAGAAGTGTAGGAATAAGACAAGTTATATCTGCAAAAAGTGAAAACAGTGAGTGTGTGGTTCTTTTCCAAAGGACATAACTACTGATGTGGTATGTAGTTAATGCTACTAAAGAAATGTAATTCACATTAGTGAGTGCAAATAAACTGAAGAAAAAGTCAGGCAGTGTTTTACGAATATATCGTGATATGTGGATTTGGCAAACACATTTCATGACTATTAGTGCACTACATAAAATATTACAGAAATTAACTTTAAAGTAATGAATACAAAATAAATACGTCAGCTTCTTTGTGAAAATAATTTGAAATAAAGCTGTGTTTGTTATTAAAACTATTCTAAAAACTCATTCTTGTTTGTAATAAATGGAAAAAAATTAAATTTGAGGAAAATTATATAATTCATCTTATTTTAGTTTTATAAACCTAAAACACACATTTGAAACGGTGGTAATGAGAACGAAAACAATACTTTTCATATAGCAGTCAAAATTACTACATCGGCAGTTCTAGGTATACAATATGTTCCGGCGGTTCTAGCGTTCATTCTGTAAACATACAATCACATTCGCTTACTGCTGGAAAAGGTGTAACACTCACAACTCAGTAATTTCCATTTAGTAACAGGGCGTTTATAAGCTCCAGTTTTATACCACCAATGTGAACGGAGGTGAGCAGTCCGCTGCGACTAGAGCACTCCATCGGCGTGCTGAAAATGCGTGACTTGGGCTTAGATACCCTTCACTCACCTGGTACGCGTTGCGGAAGCACCCGGCCGGCATTTCCTGCACCCAGTTATCACACAGCCGCGCACTCATTGAGTGCGGAGCGAGAGGTGTGTGACCCTGCCATGCGGCTAACGAAAAATGGTCTCTATACAGCTTCGTCACAACTTAGCTACACTAATAGCCCCGGCAAACATTACAGTGCTCTAGATTTATGATTTAGTAACTGAGAAACACAGCCGATCCCATAGTATTTATTTGTTACAACTTTCTATTAGTACATCTCCTCCTCGCTTCTCTCTCCATCCATCTGATCCATCCCCCTCTCACTGTCCATCTGCTCTTGCCCCCTCTTCCCATCAGTCTCCTCCTTCCTCCATCACTATCCACCTCCTCCTTCCCTCTCTCTTTCACATCCCTACTCTCTTTATCCACCTCTCCTCCCTTCTCTATCTGTCAATCCTCCCTGTTGCTATCCATGTCCTCCACCCCTTCCTAACTCACTCCATCTCCACCACACTCTCTCTGCCTACCTCCTCCACTCCCGCTCTCTAACTATTTTATTGCGTCATGCCCTTCTCTCCATCCATCTCCTCCTTCCCCTCTCTCTGTAACCTGCTCCTCCCTTCTTCAACCATCCGATCTTCCCCCTCTGTCCATTTTCTGCTCAGCCCTCTAATTCTATTTCCTCGTACTACTCCTTTTCACACTCTCCTCTTCCCCTCTCTCGCCCAATCTCCTCCTATTCCCCCTCCCCCTTGTCTCCTCCTCCACTCTCCTTGTTCATTTCTCCCACTTTCCTTTCTGTGTCCATCTACTCCTCTCCCCTCTCTCTGTCTGTCTCCTCCTCTTTCTCTGTCGATTTTCTCCTCCACCTATGTTTATTCATCAGCTCCTCCCCTCTCTGCTCGTTTCTTCCTCTCCTGTCTGCTTTCATTTTCTCCTCTCTCCTTTCTGTACCCATATCCTCCTGTCCTCTCTCTCTCTCTGCCCATTTCCCCTACCTCTGTCCATCTTCTCCTTCTCCAATTTGTGCTTATCTTCTCCCTCCTCTAGTGGTCGGTCTATCTCCTCATCCTCCCTTCTCTCTTTATACACTCCTGGAAATTGAAATAAGAACACCGTGAATTCATTGTCCCAGGAAGGGGAAACTTTATTGACACATTCCTGGGGTCAGATAAATCACATGATCACACTGACAGAACCACAGGCACATAGACACAGGCAACAGAGCATGCACAATGTCGGCACTAGTACAGTGTATATCCACCTTTCGCAGCAGTGCAGGCTGCTATTCTCCCATGGAGACGATCGTAGAGATGCTGGATGTAGTCCTGTGGAACGGCTTGCCATGCCATTTCCACCTGGCGCCTCAGTTGGACCAGCGTTCGTGCTGGACGTGCAGACCGCGTGAGACGACGCTTCATCCAGTCCCAAACATGCTCAATGGGGGACAGATCCGGAGATCTTGCTGGCCAGGGTAGTTGACTTACACCTTCTAGAGCACGTTGGGTGGCACGGGATACATGCGGACGTGCATTGTCTTGTTGGAACAGCAAGTTCCCTTGCCGGTCTAGGAATGGTAGAACGATGGGTTCGATGACGGTTTGGATGTACCGTGCACTATTCAGTGTCCCCTCGACGATCACCAGTGGTGTACGGCCAGTGTAGGAGATCGCTCCCCACACCATGATGCCGGGTGTTGGCCCTGTGTGCCTCGGTCGTATGCAGTCCTGATTGTGGCGCTCACCTGCACGGCGCCAAACACGCATACGACCATCATTGGCACCAAGGCAGAAGCGACTCTCATCGCTGAAGACGACACGTGTCCATTCGTCCCTCCATTCACGCCTGTCGCGACACCACTGGAGGCGGGCTGCACGATGTTGGGGCGTGAGCGGAAGACGGCCTAACGGTGTGCGGGACCGTAGCCCAGCTTCATGGAGACGGTTGCGAATGGTCCTCGCCGATACCCCAGGAGCAACAGTGTCCCTAATTTGCTGGGAAGTGGCGGTGCGGTCCCCTACGGCACTGCGTAGGATCCTACGGTCTTGGCGTGCATCCGTGCGTCGCTGCGGTCCGGTCCCAGGTCGACGGGCACGTGCACCTTCCGCCGACCACTGGCGACAACATCGATGTACTGTGGAGACCTCATGCCCCACGTGTTGAGCAATTCGGCGGTACGTCCACCCGGCCTCCCGCATGCCCACTATACGCCCTCGCTCAAAGTCCGTCAACTGCACATACGGTTCACGTCCACGCTGTCGCGGCATGCTACCAGTGTTAAAGACTGCGATGGAACTCCGTATGCCACGGCAAACTGGCTGACACTGACGGCGGCGGTGCACAAATGCTGCGCAGCTAGCGCCATTCGACGGCCAACACCGCGGTTCCTGGTGTGTCCGCTGTGCCGTGCGTGTGATCATTGCTTGTACAGCCCTCTCGCAGTGTCCGGAGCAAGTATGGTTGGTCTGACACACCGGTGTCAATGTGTTCTTTTTTCCATTTCCAGGAGTGTATTTTGTAACATTCTATCTGTCTGTTCTGCAAGGAAATGTGGTAAGCTATGTATTATCACACAGAGATAGCGTTGCCACACCAAAGTACGCAACGCAAATCGGCACCACAGTCATTAGCAAGCACCCTACCGAGAAATGAAACAACCCACAGCTGGGACCGGACGAAAGTAGTTTCGCCCGGTCACGAGAGGCTCTTTTAACGCTTTCATTAAGTTCAAACAACTTCGTCTTTAGTTATTACAAAACATCTTCAATCGTACCCTCAAAATGATTATGGAACACATTCAAACATTTTTAAAATCGGTGACTCTTTCCTCAAACCCATCCGTCGGTTTTTTGCAGCAACGATATGTACTTGTCGAAATGCAGTGTCTCATGGTTTCATGTCACAAGGTACCCCAACGATCCAACTCTCTTTCCACTATGAGTTTCTCAATGAAGATTTTCAATAAGCGCCTGAATATGCTCGCCCCACATGCGTGTTTGTTTGTGATTGCGCACAATTGACAAATCGGGTTAATTTTAATACATTTTCCTCACTTCGCACTGTGTCTGGAAGCATAACTTCATCAGGATATTGCAGGCCAGATTCTTCGTGGCGGCGGGCCACGTTGTGCTTCGTGGGCCATATGTTGGAGGGCCCTGTATTAATACAATGCAGCTTTTGACACTCAAGTGAAACATACGTGATGATTGAGGAGGTTACAACTTCCCTCTAACAAAATAATTTCCATTAATTTGCATACTGCTTTGGATGTGGGACCTGGCTGGTGCATTTGCTGAGTCGTGGTGAGGTTGGTGACATCGAGCTCATACTGGTTTACTGAGAGGGCCTGAGTAGCACTTGCCTGGGGGCCTACACATAAGCACGTCATCAGCTCAAAGGTGGTCTGGCACCCGACATCCCCCCATTTCGGGCACTCCTGGAGGTCGCTGACCATTTGCCCGCACTACTGAATGTGGCACCATTTTGCTGAGCGCAAGCGATATGTTAGGACAGTATGGGCAGTACGTAATAAAATGGAACACCTACAGTCGTCCTTACGATGTTATCTGTTATATTGGTACCAGTTTCGGTGCTTCAGTACACCATCTTCAGGCCTTAACTCATGCTGAGGAGGTTAACTCCAATCGTATACACGGTTCTATCAGTGCCCAATATCTATGAACTGGTTTTCGCAGAGTACCTGCAACAACGATGT
Source organism: Schistocerca cancellata (assembly GCF_023864275.1). Lineage (NCBI taxonomy): Eukaryota > Metazoa > Arthropoda > Insecta > Orthoptera > Acrididae > Schistocerca > Schistocerca cancellata. Next base: position 139,582,638 of record NC_064631.1, on the reverse strand, counting down.
TGTGTCTCCAACCATCAACTACCAACACAGACTACCGGTAACAATCTAAGTTAGTAGTTGACGGTTGGAGACACAACATCGATGTTACAGGTAGTCTGCGAAAACCAGTTCATCGATGTTGGTCACTCATGGAATTGTGTTTACGATTGTAGTTAACCCCCTCAGCGTCAGTTACGGTCTGAAGATGGTATACTGAAGCACTGAAATTGGTAACCATATACTAAATAGCATCGTAAAGACGGCAGTAGGTGCTCCATTTCATTACACAAGTGAAAGGCGGAAGTCCCTCGAATCTCCCATCAAAAGGATGGACATCCAAAAACATTGTGAGCAGTAGTGCAGGCTGCAGAAGCTTTAATAGCGCAATCTATACATTAGGTCGACTTTGGAATTTCACCGTATCGCGGAAGACGGCAGTATGGAAAACAAAGAGGACTCTTCTGGAAAATGTGGGCAGAAGTTTGGACTGCAGATAAGATCTTGTAGTGGATGTGGAGCACAATCTCCCGCATTAGGCCCTCTTTTGAATTTCAATGCAATACCACATTGGCGCCTAGTCTTGGAGGATATCGACTGAAGCTTTTGAAGCATGAAGTAGGGTACTTGTTGAATGGACAGTGTCTTAAAAATTAGCTACAACTGGAGGATTTGCGTCGCCTTTCATTGGAGAGGAAGCGCGAGATCTCTCGCATTGTTCCGAGCTTCCGTTCTTTTCGAGGGTGGAGCTCTCGTACCACATTGTAGTAAATTTGTTGGAACTGAAAAATTAGGAGACAGACTCGAGTAAGAATAGTTTTTTCGGAAGAGAGAAGGAAGTGTTTGCTACATGGCCTCCCATTGGCGGTATTTCTTTCTGTCTGACAATAAAACCTGTAACGTTTGGTGGCCTAGTTGCAGAGAGCTCAAGAGACCGTTGTTTTTAATGGACTCTAGGTCGGACTGTCAAGCTGAGCGGTACTCTTGGTTGTGACGCGTAGCAGAGCCTTGTAGTGACATGGGATCAAGTAATGGTAGTACTCTTTGGTTAGACACGAACCAAGGAGAGACATTCAACCTGTCTGTGGGCCTTGGGCAGACTACTTCCGCAGTCGCTGCAGTAGCTGCCCATCTCGCAATGCGACGTTGGTAGGTGAGGTGAGATGTTAGTAATGCTGCAGGGGTAGATGCGTTTCCATTTTAAAGCACACTGAAGTTCCTGTTGTCACTTATGCTCTGGCAGTTGATTGCATACCCATGACTGAGTTACTTGGATTTCTTCCACGTGTCTTCTTACACCGCATCAGATCGATACAAGCGTCAGAACTATTGCAAAACCTCGTACTTTATTCATGTGAATTAGTTCGTGGATTAGATACCAGGTTATTTTATACCCTACCCAGGGGACTTCGAGCTCAATTTGCGTAAGTGGTTTAATTGTACAGATTTTATCTTCCGAAGTGCACTCATCTCCGTGTCTGTGTGTGTAAACTTTTACGTTGTTTATGATGTGATGTTTCTTCTGTGGAATATTTTGTAATAAACGACAGACTAAATTATCGATCTTTCAGTTTAGTCTATAGAGATGAACCACTTTCTACCGTGAACCACGTTACCTCCGTTGTTACTATTCATTTCAACAAGACCCACATCCACGATTCATTTGTCAGCACCAACACCTTTCAGTCCGTTTCCAATGCCCACAACTTATCATCTGTGTCGGAGGGAGCCGATCTGCGTATCGAGAGGGCTCATTAATACAGGTCAAAAGCACTGTTTATGTTAAGCCCTAGGCCAGTGACGTCTTGGAAGGTATAAGGTAGGTTGTCATGAGTAAACAGAGCAAATTATCTGGGCCGGCCGGCCGCGGTGGTCTAGCGGTTCTGGCGCTGCAGTCCGGAACCGCGGGGCTGCTACGGTCGCAGGTTCGAATCCTGCCTCGGGCATGGGTGTGTGTGATGTCCTTAGGTTAGTTAGGTTTAAGTAGTTCTAAGTTCTAGGGGACAGATGACCATAGCTGTTAAGTCCCATAGTGCTCAGAGCCGTTTGAATTTGAATAAGAATTCAGTGGCTGATGACGGCTAACATCAAAAGACTTTAAATCTAAATTCTTGTAAAACGTTTGTGCAACAGTGTTGGACTTCCGAAGTCATCCGAAAGTGTTTTAGGATCAGTTCTGAGGAAGCTTTATGCTGTAAGAGAAGATAGATTTTTAGTCCGACGAGGGTCTCTGCAGTTACACAGAGTTTTGAGATTGAAAAATTTCGGAAGAGACATTGGGTTTGAGTCCAAAAAAGAGCTGATAGTACTGCAGTGCACTGGTAACTTTTTTATCGTGAAAATATCAAGAGACAAATTATTGTAGCAATCTCTTACTGACGATTTAAAAATCAAATATTTTACCTGTATCCTGTATTGCTATCCACAAACGGGTGAAGATTAGCACAAACGATAGACAGACAACATTCAATGAAATGCCGACGACAGCGTGAAAAGAAAATTCATTTTTGATGTGAGTTGTGAGTTAAAGGTAACGTGAAATTAGAAGGAAGATTTTTGCCAATAGTCTTATATGGGTCCACAGCCACCAGAAATTTTTTCAGGGAAGTCCTTCTCCTAAGTAGGCTGTTTTTATTTTAAAATAAATACTTTATTTCATGATTCCTCGCCGTTAGCTAAGATGGCGAAATTAGCTGGTAGCGAAAAATCGTGAAATAAAGAATGTATTTCAAAACCAAAAAAATCGTACGCAGGACAACGACGTCCCTGAATTTACTTGCCAAAAACTGAAGCGGAACTGATGGTTTCTCAGTTTTTTTTCTGAAGAAGATTGTGATTTTAACACAGTTATTCTGAAATAAAGCCGATTTCAGGGATGTCTGAAAAAAAAAAATGCTCTGAAATCTAATTTAAAAGCAACAAAACATACATTTGTTTATTAAATGACGCAGAACTTCTGATTGGACACCCTCCTCTAACATGACCTTTTTTTTATAGAAATAACCGATACCATGTATACTATAGATTCTTGTATAGGTGAACATTATATCAGCTGTTTAACTGAATGAACTTCATATGATTCTGGATATGATGTGTTATATTTCAGGCTAAAACATATAAAAAGAAATTAATGTGCTACAATCGATATCTACAAACAATTATAATACTCTTCGTTTAAAAATATTTGAAATTATGAAATTTATGACACATTTGAAAATCATAATATTAATTGTACAATCTAATGCTAATAATTAAATTTATTTCAGGATTCGTTTATAAAATAATGATATAGCTTGATGCAGATTCTTCTTTTAGTAAGAAAGTTTGTAAACTCTTTTGCTGTGTAAACTCTCTGGAATTTTGGGAGTACCGCAGAATGTTAGGAGTAGTGGGAATGCCTCGGATGGACGCAGACAAATTTCTAATCTTATCAGCAAAATGTGAATTTATGTTCTGAATTGGAAACTGTAAAGTCAGTGTGATATAGAAGAATGAGATTAAATAAAAGAAAATCATAACAACAGATAGTACTTCATCAGTTATTTAGTCATCAGGAACTCGTACAAACCGAAGCAATAAACATCAAGGTATTATTCTTATTAAGTCCCACAGTGCTTAGAGCTATTTGAACCATATTATTCTTAGTAATTGATAAACGTGTTTACTCGTATAAGTGAATAATGTTTCGAATAAATATTTTAATTTGTTGTCCACAACTAACGAATAATGATTTTTATGTGTATCCATTATTAGTCACTGAAGACAATTTTGCCCAATTCTGGTGGTGAGCAAAGCACATCGCGCATGCGCACACTGCAAATTCACAACCTACGTGTAAGTGAGTGTGTAACGTAATATTCGCGTGTCTGTGGACAAACGTGTGAAATCTGTGTGGCCATTGACAAGCGCTCACTCGTTAGTCGTGGCAGCATCAGTCAACTTCATCAAATGCCGCCAACCAGTGCGAAGTGTACTGGCACTTTTTCTAGCACATTGCAGGTGTGTGAACAGTAGACGTATGCACCACGTTATTGCAGGTTATTATTAGTAAGATTAGCTACAATACATATTACATTGCACAACAGAATTTGAGGATCCTTTTCTCGAAACCTCCAATTGTGTCCAACTGCGACTCATAAGCCTGCAATGTCGTTCAAAGATGCCGACAACCCTTCTCTGTAATGATGAAAATGCTTGGTGCCCTGCGACGTCACCGTCGAGCTCGACGACGCTTCAAGCAACACGCAGAAAAAAGGCCAGAACTCAGACGTTCTTGCGACGTGAAAGTGGGTTAAAAATGTCCCGTTGGCACCAAATTTTACAATTCTGCCCAACTCCGCCGTGGACATTCCCACGATGCGGACGCCGTCACGCCCCGCCTCACCCGCATTTCTCCCCTGCTTTTGACGCCTCTGCGATGGAGGTCAGAACGGCGACGCCCAGCGTTGAAATCGAGTGGTTTGTTTACGAGTGGCAGAGGAAAACATTTTAGACCCACCGCCAGCCTGAATCTACACAAACGGGCCTCTGAGGGCGGTATAAAAGGCGTCAAAGGAGCCACCCCTTTCTTGGGCCGTTGATTTCCTCGCATTTTGCGGTCGAACTGGACAGTTCGCAGTGCAGTGAGCAACAGGAAGACGTTCTTGACCATCTTTGACGTCTCCCTGACGCTTGAACACTTCTCTAAGGACATTGTGGGCTTGATCTTACCGCTTTGGAGTACAATGTGACAGCAATTTTTGCTACAGCGTACATGTTGGAACAACTAGTGAAAGGTGGCTACACTGAGCCACAGCGCCAGAGATTGCGCCAGAGAGTATTATTCATCCGCCTCCACTGGCAGTGCTGGCCGAGAAGTCGTAGTGGACAGTAGTCGTTCAGATGCGGTGGTAGACAGTGCTTGTAGAGAAGTCGTAGTGGAGAGTAGTCGTTCAGATGCGGTGGTAGACAGTGCTCGTAGAGAAGTCGTAGTGGAGAGTAGTCGTTCAGATGCGGTGGTAGACAGTGCTTGTAGAGAAGTCGTAGTGGAGAGTAGTTGTTCAGATGCGGTGGTAGACAGTGCTTGTCGTGAAGTCGGAGTGGAGAGTTGTTGTGAAGTCGTGGTGGAGAGTGCTTGTTCCATGTTTTATGCAGTTTTGATGGGCTAGACAGCAGATGTTCGAAATGGAGGTATTGTAACGATCAGAGTGCTTTTCGTCAATATACGTATATGAGGTAAAAAAAAATTCCCTTTCTTTTTATTATTTCAATGTCTTAAATAATGCGTCATTACAGGTTCAGTCAACAAAGCATCTGGCTTGTGTTCTTGTATTAGAGTGTAATTCTGGTTTTCTTGCGAAATTATAGTATTTCCATTTTTTTAATTACTTCATTATAAATGGTACTTAAAATTTCTTGTCTTATTGAAGAAGAATCGTGCCAGATGTGTACGTTGAATCACACTTCCACACACAGAACAGTTACACTTGTGCTTTGGTTTCGTACGTTTTATAGTTGCTGGGGACTTAATTAATTAATTGTGTTAACGGAAATTTTCTTACATTCTTTGTCGTTATTCTAAGCAGTCAGATTGCGTACTAAAACCAGTCAGGGCCAACCGTTTACGAGACTGCGTAACCGGACAGACAGTAAAATTATTTGCAGAATAAAAATTAAATTAAGCCCCCATGCACTAGGGACCTTCAATAATTTTTTCATAATGCGGGGCTACAGTCATAATATATTTCTTTAAAGTAACCTCTTCTACACACACACAGAAAACTGTAATCATTGTGTGTGTGTGTGTGTGTGTGTGTAGTGTGTGTGTGTGTGAGTGAGTGAGTGTGCGTAACCGACTCATCTGCTGTCCCGACTTGCGCAACGACCAGAGGGCGATGACTCAGATGAGTACGGTGCTGTAGCGTACGCGTAATCGCTGCGTGTATACGTCTTCAAAGTGTTCCAGAACGCACATAGACGTACTACTCATCAGATATGGGGCTGCAACGTATGGGGTCTGAGCCACCTTACCACGGTGCGCGTGGCTCACCCCGTCAGAGGTTCGAGACCTCCCTCGGACATGGGTGTATGTGTTGTCCCTAGCGAAAGTTAGTTTAAGTTAGATGAACTAGTGTGTAAGCCTAGGGACCGATGACCTCAGCAGCTTGGTGCCATAGGAACTTACCACAAATTTACAAATTTCCATACTGACTGAAGCTGGGTGGACCTGAGAGAGTGATGCAGATCACTGGGCAGCAAATAGAAGATAGGCGCCTACTAAAAAACTGACATGTGAACACTTGGCAAAAATAGTGGGACGAGAGTGATAAGGGCCGGCGAGTCTATTCATTTTTCCCCGATATCAGGCAGCGGTTACGGTTGCGCGTGTCAGCCCCAGCCGAGGCATGGTTCATTTTGTGACTGGACATGGCCCTTATCCCATGCGTTTGCAGCGCATGTTGCTTTCAGAAAGCAATCGTTGCGCATGCGAGGAAATTGGTTCCCCAGTACACTTCCTTTTCAAATGCTTTAGATACATCCACTTACGTAATAACAAGGAATACATAACGGAAACAACACTTTACGATGCAATGAGGAATCCAGATACCTGGACAGAGTTGAACGCAATCGTCAACAGCATCTCGAAAGCAGAACATGACGTATACAAACAGACTCATCAATACAGGAGGCGCAGAAGACGAAGACAGGCCGACAAGGATAGCTCGAGTAGCTCCAGTACTGACGATGATACCAGTGACAGTGACAACACTGACATAACATACAAACACAAAATACACATAACTCAGCTGGACAATGAGATGCGTGAGAAACTATTGCAGCCGGCCCGAGTGGCCGAGCGGTTCTAGGCGCTTCAGTGTGGAACTGCGCGGCCTCTATGGTCGCAGGTTCGAATCCTGCCTCGGGCATGGATGTGTGTGATGTCCTTAGGTTAGTTAGGTTTAAGTAGTTCTAAGTTCTGGGGGACTGATGGCCTCAGATGTTAAGTCCCATAGTGCTCAGAGCCATTTGAACAAATAACTTAAAACACAAAAATCATGCACAACTGTCCACGTGAACATTAATCAAAGGTTGCAATTTATATCCTATTGTGAATGAATATGTCCGCAGCTCGTGGTGTTGCTGAAGCGTTGTCGCTTCCCGCGCACGGGGTCCCAGATTCGATTTACGGCGGGGTCAAGTATTTCCCCAGCCTCGAGATGATTGGGTGCTGTTGTGTCGTCTTCATCATCATCATCCCCATTACAGTCGGAGGAAGGCAACGACAAACGACCTCGGCTAGGACCTTGCCTAGTAGGTTGGGTGGGTCTCCCGCATCGTTCTCTACGTTCCTCGGAGTATGGGACATCATCATCATGATGAATGATTCTAATTAAAAGTAGTAGTAATTAGAATAGTCCGTGGATAGATATTGTTCTAGAATCCATATTAAACCTGTACCCAACATCGTTAAGTAATTAGATAAATGAATACATACTTGTATATGTAATAATATGAATGTAATATAAATCTTATATAAAGTAAGGAAGCAAAATCAAACGATACAAATACACAACAGAAACAGATCATACAAAATTATTGGGGCCACTACTTAAAAAAGTTCTAGATTTATTATACAAAATTTTTTTTAAAAGGTTAATAATAGGTAAATGGTGGCTAGTTATTTGTCCTACAGCGATGTAGGAACAGTACATAACTTTATTAGAGTGCATTGGGCAGGATATCTGTTTGAACCTGTTGTGACCGCTACCGGAACAGTCACGGGGTGGCCGAGAAAGAGCAGCGGGACGAAACGGAGAGCGGCCCGCGAACAAACAACAAACGAACGGGAAGGACGGACACAAAACAACGACGGACAATGGTGAAAGACCTTACGACGACAACACGCAGGACGCAGCGGAGTGACAGAGACAACCAAACGAATCCAAGATGTCCACGATTAACGAGATCAAAGTACGATAAACAGCCTGTCTTGTCGAGGCGATGTGTCGAGATTCAGGCAACGATTTGACTCGCTGGCAGAGCTTTTTTTTCTTTATTGTGATTTCATTTCCCTGCCCCATATGGGCAGTGGAGGGCTGTCAACGGCACAATCCGCCGCTCTTCAGCTGAGTGACATGCAAAAAAAAAAAAAAAAAAGAAAGTCACATGAAAAACTAAAACAAAAATAAAATGTTACATATATAAGGCGATTAAAAAGGGGAGATAATGGAGGTAAAAGTACACCCACAGGGAGATGTACATGGGGGAACAATTAAAAAAGTCACCATAAAGTTAAAAAAACACAGTTAGCGATTCTTAAACAGGGTGTATACGTGGACAAGGAAAAAAAATTCCCAGATTTTTCCCGGATTTCCCAGTTAAAAATACACTTTCTCCTGGATGAAAATACACTTTTTCCTTGTTATGTGACAGTATACCCTTCCTCGGCACTGTAAAAGTCATCAGTCCTTTGAATGTTTATGGTTTTATATACCGATGTATAATTTCCTGGCACTGTAGAAAACGAAACTCAGGGGGAAAAACGCGTTTTAAAAGACCTTTGATGTGCAGCAACATGTACGCTGCATATTTCCGTATTACAAAGGTATAAATCTGAATTCCACCAAATAACGCATGTCACTTTCCGAAGCATTGAAATTGAGATTGCGACGAGCTTTTGTTAAGTGTCATAGCTCATTCACGTTATCTCGCTAGCTGATGAAAGCTATAGGACACGTGATGTAGTCAGCCAATAGCAAGATCACTTTTAAGTATCGGGAATACACAAATAAGAAAAGTTAATGGCTTAAATTAATATACATGGCATTCACATATAATATTGGTCTCGAAGATTAATAAGTTGGAAGAGAAGCTAAGCTTCCACATATAATGTTGATCTTTTTTGCGCGTTTTGCACTTTAAGATACACACACAAATGTGCCAGTAAAATTTTTAATAACGATGCAAATGTCTCATCTTCTGGGCTCGAAATACTTCTAAATGGTCGTCCTCAAAGAGTTGATTTTTAAATGAGAGTTAAGCGCTTTGTGATTTAAGAAATTCATCGTACATTCTCGCACATAATTCATCTTGCGTAAAAGGAAATCTGCTTTGAATATAACCACCATTCGCAATATTTTCCCGCGACCTGTTGGAAATAGGTTATTTTCAGCAGTTGCAAGAAAGCGCCAGATAACTGGCGTCACCGCGCTTGCGCAGCTACGATGACGTAGGAAGCCCATATGTTCGTACGTGTAAAACACTAAAAGATTTTACATTATATTATAAAAGAAACAAGACATCAAAGGATACTTCAATAGCGTCTGGATTTCGCGAACCATACTAAAGTGCATAATTCAGCTTAAAATGCACATCCGTATGTAAATTTTCTTGGAGTATCATCAGTACTCATGTTTGGTTCTTTATTATAGCATAATGCCATACGTTCACTTGAAATGCAGCGAACAGTTGAAGCCGGCCGCGGTGGTCGTGCGGTTCTAGGCGTTCCAGTCTGGAGCCGCGCTGCTGCTACGGTCGCAGGTTCGAATCCTGCCTCGGGCATGGATGTGTGTGATGTCCTTAGGTTAGTTAGGTTTAATTAGTTCTAAGTTCTAGGGGACTGATGACCTCAGATGTTAAGTCCCATAGTGCTCAGAGCCATTTGAATCATTTGAACTAAAACGATGAAAAATTCCCGGAATTATAAACAATTCCCGGGTTTTTCCCGGTTTTCTCCCAGATGGAAAAATTCCCGGATTTTTCCCGGATCTCCCGGTTGTCCCGGGTCGTATACACCCTATTAAAACACAAAGAAGGCACTGAATGCACATGCACAGGTTAAAAGTCGGCCACAATATTAAAAACACTGCAGAACAATGAACTAAAACCCACTTGGATCACACACGGTGAAGTATAAAACTGCCAGGGGGACCTGCTGAGGGAGAGGTCGGAGAGGATGGAAAGGGAGGGGAGAGCAAGGGACAGCAGGGGAGACGGCGGGATGAAGAGAGGTGGGGCGTCAGTAGGTACACGAAGAGGCAGGAGACTGGTGGGGCAGGAGATGAAGAGGGAAGACAAGGCAGGAGGGAGTGTAGAGACACTGAAAGGGAGCACAAAAGAGGGGGGGGAGTAGGAGGGCGAAGCCGCTCAGGAGGAGGGAGCGGGAGGAGAGGGAGCCCTGAGCAGGAGGCAGGAAGATGGGGGTAGATGTCAGGGCGAAGCTCATCATCCGGGAGGGGTAGACGGTGGAAGTTGCGTTCGGAGAGGAGGCAGAAGGTGTGGAGATGGAGAGAGGGTGGGGCAATGCGGTAAAGGTGCGGCAACAGGTTGGGGGTGGAGAGGAAGGGTGACACCAGGGGGTGAGGGGGATCAAGGCGGCGGAAAATATGTAGTGTGCGGATGTGTTCAAGGAAAAGGAGAAGGTGGGGGAAGGGGATGAGGTCGTAGAGGATGCGCATGGGAGACGGACGGCGGATGCAGAAGGCAAGGCGGAGCGCTTAGGGTTCGATGATTTGGAGGGCTTTGTAGAACCGGGGAGGGGTGGAAATCCAAGCTACACTGGCATAACAGGATCAGGCGAATCAAGGATTTGTAGGTGTCAGCGATGGTGGAAGGATGAAGACCCCACGTTCAGCCGGACAGGAGTTTCACGAGGCGGAGGCAGTGTGAGCTTTGTTTTAGATGGTTAGGAGATGGGGAGTCCAGGTGAGGTGGCGGTCGAGGGTGAGGCCAAGGTATTTGAGGATAGGAGTGAGGTGGATAGGACGGCCATAAATGGTGAGGGAGACGGAAGGAGCGGGTGGTGCGGCCTATGATGATCACTTGAGTCTCGGAGGGGTTGATACGGAGGAACCACTGGTTGCACCAAGCAGTGAATTGGTGAAGGTGGGTTTGGAGGGTACGTTGGGACCGTTCAAGGGTGGGATAAAGGGCTAGGAAGGCGATGTCATCAGCCTTCACTGCTGCCGTGGTAGCCTTTTTTATAGCCAGTGGACTGCTTCTGATTGGTCGGCTAATGATTGGTCGGCGATTACGTACTGCCATCGCAGATGGTGTCACTGTATGTGCCGGTGGCGCCACCGCTTCCGTTGGAACTTAAACCTTGGAAGGAACGTCTCTACTGCTTCTCTGCATCAAGCGCTCGTTTCCATGCACAGCTCAGATGGTATTCGCTATCGTAGTTAAAGTTCTTTTGGCTCATTCTTATTTCAACGGCCTCCATAATAACAGAATCCCAGTACGTGGAGGCTTGGGACAGAATTTTGTTTCATCGAACAATATTTTATGTTTGTTCGTGAGGCTGTGCTCCGAAATTGTCAATTTCTCAGTTCTCTATTTTTAATGTGGCCTTGGTGTTCTGCACAGCGGTCGGAAACGGTACGGATCGTCTAACCTATATAATTGCTTACACACTCACAGGGTATATTGTAAACTCCAGGGACCCTGAGGCCGGGATTGTGCTTAACAGTGTGCATCATCTCCTTAATTTTCTTAGGTGGACGCAAAATCGGTCTTATACCTCGTCTACGTTTTCCACATCACAAATGGTAGTCCCCTAGACCAAAATGACACTTGACACTTTTATGTAAAACTTCAGGTTGTTCGTTACAAAATGACACGTCTACCAATTCTGTAAAATATCTCAATAAATTTCTATATCATTCCAAGCTGCGAAGTTCTTTTTGACTCACCGTGTATAACATGTGGCATATTCCATGGGTCCTGTGAAGGATAGTATCTTAATGATTAAGTTTGCAAAATTTCAGTCCAATAATTCGCCACATATAGTTACCCGACGCATAATGATTACAACGAAATGGAACCAGAAACAAGAGTCGCAAGCAAAATTAACCATATTATAACAAAGTCAAGAAATATATTCTATGAAAATAACAATCAAATCTACTGTTTACAAAATAAATTTGTATGATATTTGTATCAAATTTGTATGATATTTCCCTTACTTGTAATGCGAATACCAGGATTACAGCTTACTCCTCAAACCAAAGCAAACCAGTAAGCTCAAAACATCCTTCCTCCTCCTCTAAATATAAATATTGACAAAACGGGAAAACCAAATGACGCAACCATTTGTTTCGGGCCTGAATCAGATAGGTTTGAACAGGTGGATAAATGAAAAAATCAAGCAGTTTCAATCATTAGGTGGGGTACCCAGTAACTGGAACATGATAATACAGCGTGTTCAGTGAAGGTGTCCCTGATTTCAAAATAAATATCTCGAAAACTAACCTCGATAGACGACTGCAACAAAAGGTATGTTTATTATAAAAGCTGTAATAATTTTATACAGAAGCTTCGATATAGTTCTGAAAGCTGTTAATAGATGGCGCTGTACGCTGTGCATAATTAAACTCGTCCTCTGCAAGCAGTCTTTGTAATCATATCACTTCATATCACTATCTTCTCGAAATGTCCACCACTCACTATAAAGATGCGGCGTAATCGAACAGTGAAATTTGCCATCACATCCTGTAGTATCTCAATGGACATGGGCTGAGATGCTATACAGCTCACCGATTCCATCTCGCCCAGCTTGGGGGATGATTCTGGTAAACAGTGTATTTTAATGTTCCCTGCAAAAGGTACCCACAAGGACTCAGATAGGGGCAATAAGGAGGACAATCCAGCCCTGCTCCAATAAATTTGCAATAATCCAACGCAATGACACTATTCCTGAAGCTTTCATCAAGTAAGTGAATCATCTGTTCACTGCAAAGTGTTCTGACCCAGTCTTGTATGAAGTATTCGAAGCCTGGACGATTCTGCAACGCCAGCTCTGTAGCGACAGCTGTATAGCGACATGCGAACTCGTTTCCTGGTGAAGCACCAGTTTCTAACTGTTCCTGCACTCTTTTATGCTTGGATGTAATCATGGGTGGAATAAAGAATCCGCCCGTACTGATAGCACAAACAGTTGTAGGTTGACCCTTCCTTCTCCGCTTTTGATAGACCCCATTTGATGCTTGCCTTTTAGTGCTATGGCTTGTTATTACTGTATTTGAACCTTATAAGTCCAGATTTGTAGACATTGAACACATGTTAGATGTAAGTCTGTTATCATCGAGTTTTCTCAAGGAGGTCAAAGAACTGATTCACATCCCGTCTTAGCTTTGGATATTGATCTTCCTTTCGAATGATGGAGGGAAATCTGAGGATTTCTTCTTATAAATGAGTAAAACCACTTTTTCACCGCCATTTACTTCTTTGTTTTGAAAAAATGAAGTAACCTGTAATCTGTGCTAGGCTGAATGCAAGTTTACGAACATCTTTGACGGTAAATCCGAAAAACACAATTAAAATAAGAGGAGGTGATATGCGAGAACTTTTTCCATATCAGTTGTCAGAGTTCATTGACGACCGTATGACCTATCTTCATTTAATAAAGTGTTTTTACTGTCGGCATGTCTCTTTATCGCAGCTTTAAGTCTCCATACACTCGAACATACTCATGAATCCCATAAACACCGTTTCTGTATGCTGCCACGACGATCTTCCGCTCTCTTTTGCCCATATTCCGTACGTTTACATATTTGCCATTTTGAAAACCTTCAAACGTTGCCGTTGCCTATTACTTATTGCACACGGTTGACTGACATTAAAGTGACCGCCTTCTATGTTGATGTCAACGTGCAGTACCCGTTACAGACGGCAGGTGAAAATACTAGCAGTGAATTGCACATCACGAGTGTCATCGGGTGTGGGAGGGGGGCGGGGGCGAAAACAGTGCATTCGCTGTGGTAAAGTGGAAACGGAGCGATTTATCTGACGTCCAAAATAGCATGATCATTGGCCTTCGGGTCAAGGGTGGAAACATTATCTGTAAACTGTTCGCGTGCCGTTGTGGTTAAACTACCCAATGTGTGACAAAATGGAGCTATCCAAAACCTGCACCGAGTCACCTATGGTGTACCACGGACAGTATAAGGTGAACGACGGAGGTGGAGGTGTGAACGGGCGAACAGACGCGCAACTGTTGAGCATCTGACCGCATACATAAGGAAAGGGCTACCGACAGTGTCTGCTCAACGGTGGTTCAGCAAACGTTGCAGTGTATAGCCCTATGCCTTGTTCATACAGACATGCTGACTGCTGTACGTGGTCGACGAAGTCTGGAATTTTCACTCCAGTACCGCAACTGGATGTCCAGGCGACATGCGGGCTTTTCAGATAGATCACGCTTTATGCTCAGTCGGGGACATGCCGGTGGCGTATATGGTCCTGCAACAATCATCATAAGCGTCCACTCCGGAGGAGGGAGCGTTTTGATCTGGGAAGTGTTTTCGTGGCACTTCCTGTGTGATCTCTTGGAAGGCACTATGCAACAACACAAGAACGCATCTATCCTTGGGGACCGCGTCCACCCGTACATGCGGTCTGTGTTTCCTCGGCACTATGGCATTTACCAGCAGGACAATGCAAAGCGTCACACAACCCGTATAACTGGTACGTTGGACGAAGAACAACAGGATGAGTTCATCGTACATCCCTGACCAATTGACTCCCCTGACATAAGCCAAATCGACATTCTTTTGGACCGCCGAGCGGTTCTAGGCGCTTCAGTCTGGAACCGCGCGGCCGCTACGGTCGCAGGTTCGAATCCTGCCTCGGGCATGGATGTGTGTGATGTACTTAGGTTAGTTAGGTTTAAGTAGTTCTAAGTTCTAGGGGACTGATGACCTCGGATGTTAAGTCCCATAGTGCTCAGAGCCATTTGAACCATTTTTGTCTGTTGGACCGCCTCGATCGGGCAGTTTGCAACATGAATTTTTCAACTGAGAAGCAGATGTTACGGCACAGAAGTCAGCAGGGCTCCAACCCTCGGTAACGTACAGAACCTCATTGATTCTCTTCGTGCACGTCCACACGGCGAAAGAAGTTTATTCAGAGTTTTGACAGGTGGTCATATTAACATGACTGGGGCGTGTAAAGGTGCACTGAATTATTAATTGTTATAAATGTTTATTAAAATGGGCCGATCCAAATAAGATAACACGTAATTATTCAACTTCGGCAGCTGGAAGTCATACAAGGAAAGATAATGCCGCACGAACACAAATGTTAAACTACAGTTTTGTGATGTCTGGTTATAAACTAATGAAAGGCTCTTATGAACTATACTGCAGATTATTTGTATTCTAAGACAAAAGAAAGAAAAAGAAACGACACACCACGAAGGAATTATCCGAATGGGACGAAAAAGTAGCTGATGTGACGCAAAGTGAAGAGAAATAACTACAGTTTCAGAAAAGTTGGATGATTTATTAAAGAGAAGGAGCCTCACACACTGGGCAAATCAATAGCGTGTTGGTCCTCCTCTGGCCTCTGCAAGCAGTTATTCAACTTGTCACTGACTGGCAGAGTTATTGAATGTCGTAGTTAGGGATATCTCGCGAATTTCTGTCCAATTGCTTCATTAGATCGTCAAAATCCCGAGTTGTCTAGAGGGCCCGGACCATAATTCTCCAAGCGCTCAACGACCTTGCTGACCAAGCTGCAATGCTTCGGCGAGCACCAAGACGGGCAGTAGAAGCTCTCACCGTGTGCGGGCGGCCATTATCTTGCTGAAATGTAAGCCCAGGACGGCTTCTCTTGAAGGGCAACAAAGCGGCGCGTAGAACATAGTCGATGTACTTCTGAGGTATAAGGGTGCTGTGGATGACAACCCAAGGGGTCCTGCTATGAACAGAAATGGTGGCTCAGACCATCACTCTTGACTCTAGTGCCGTTTGGTGAGCGACAATCAGGTTGGTACCCGACCGCTATTTGGGACATCTTCAGACACGTCTTCGCTGTTCATCGATGTTCAGTTCGAAGTTGACTCACCTCTGAAGACAATTATACCTCATTTACTGAAATTCCAAGCCGAAGACGTGTCTGGAGTCCCCTGACAAGTAGAGGGATACTACTGCCGCCCATCATAAGGCCTGACAACCAGAAGTGATGTAAGAAAATGAAACACATGCCGCCGTCCTTATGATGTCATTTATTGTGTGGCTACCAGTTTCGGTGCTTCAGGCCTTAGCTGACGCTAAGGGTGTTAACACGATCCGTATACACGATGTATCAGTGTCCAACATAACTGACTTATGATGACTACATGTAACTGTGATGTTGTCTCTCCAACCATAAACAATCAACTGTAGTGATTGCCAAACTCTACTTTGGCTAGAACGTCGCCGGATCTCTCCCCTGTTGATAACGTATGGAGCAATATTGGCAGGATACTCCAACCATCTCAGGATTTTGGCGATCTAACTCACCAATTGGGCAGCAACTGGCATGATATTCCTCGGGGCGGCATCCAAGTATTCTAGCAGTCAGCACCAAGATGAATAACTGCGTATGGGCCACATATGGAGCAATAAGTTATTGCTTTGTTCAATTTTAGAAGCTCTTTGTCTTGAATATATCACACAATTTTCCAGAAATTGCAATTGCTTGTTTGTGTGTACACGTACATCATATCTAGCGATTTCTGTCCCGTTCAGATCATTCCTTCGTGGAGTGTATTTTTTTTTTCTTAGAGTGTATTTACTTACTCGTACTGTATACTGGAGTTTATGATTTGTGGCACAAAACTTAGGCCCATATCCAAAAGAAAGAGAATACAATAATGACAACTATTCTAACCTCGGTGGTTACTATCAACTGCAAATGGGCCACGCGACCTTGACAATATTTCTCACAGTAGAGACAACTTGAAGGTTTACGTTATTGACGCAGAGTGCATTACGAATGTGGTTCAACTTCGGCAACGGTCTAACTTTGGGAACTCTCCTACGTCAGTACCGTTGATATTCGAAACAAACAAAAGAGCGTCAGGCAGGAATTTTTTTCTGAATGAACGTGGAAATTCGCGAAGGATTACTAGGAAGAGAAGGAAAAAGAATAACAGGAAACTGGTCTTAGAAATAAGCAAAAGTGTTTCGTCTGCAGCGATGCAATACTGAATGAAAGAAAAGAAAACAACCAACATGAAACAACAGAAACGGCTTTCGTGGCCGTTGTGTTTCTTGAAACAATCGACGTTTCAACCTGTCTGCTGCGATCTTCTTCAGGATCTTATGGTGTCCGCTGTAGATTTTAAACTGTCGAAGACCGTTGTCTCCTTCTCTTATAAAGGGGAGTTTTCCCGCGCTTGTGCTGGAGAAGTGTAATTACTGAGTAAAAATCTTGTGGCGACCATTGGTAGGTCATCGTCATTGGATCGTAAAGAGTATTATTGCCGCGCTAATGCCGGATCAGGGGGTTATCGGCTAAAGCTCTTATGGCCACCATTGGTGGGCCAAGGTCGTTGGTTAGACAGGGATTTTTCCCGCACTTACGCTGGAGAAGAGTTATTGGTTAGAATTCTCCTGCTGCTGTTGGTTGCCCAACATCACTGACTAGAAACGAAAAGGGCAGAGCAAGACAAAGGCCATGATTATTCATAGCATTATTGCATACAGAGGTGGCGTTCAGAGCGTTAATCGCTCACTGAGATGGTGTGTTCACATCCTTGATGGCGGGCAGCCACGATGCTGGGAACCTATTGGCGTCTCCTCTGTTGAAGTTACACGACTTCTTAAAAACTTCAAAGGTTTCTCGGACTTTTCTTCTACAAGTCTTGGTTTCCCTAGGAAGCACACGGACGTTATTGAAGTCGATGTCAAGACCACAGATCTCGTAATAGAAATTAACGTCTATTCCATAGGTTCGTTCGGCACGGGAGTACCCATGATGCCCCATTTCCGCCGGCGCCTACAGTGTAGACGAGGCCACTTGCACGAGATTCACGCGTACGATAGACTAGACGGCGGAACACGGATCCTATTTCCACGCGTATGTAGGTGCTTCGCGTATTTGCAGACCACCAAATGGGAAGCACAGCTGACAAACGGTGCGAAGATCTACGTGAACCGTGTATGGCTTGCTCCTGCTCAGCGAAACGTTGTACAGCAGGTTGTTCGTCTCACAAAAAGGTAACGCGTGAAATATTTGCAATTTTATGTAAGTATTATTCGAAACTTTATCTCGGTTACACAGTTTATCAAAAGCTGCTGCTATTCTAAGCCATTCCTCTTCAGTTGTGGGAGCCTCTAAGAAAGAAGAAGTGAAGTGAAAGCTCCCACGGATCCTATTCCGACGCGTATGTAGGTGCTTCGCGTATGTGCAGACCACCAAATGGGAAGCACAGCTGACAAACGGTGCGAAGTTCTACGTGAACCGTTTAGCTTGCTCCTGCTCAGCGAAACGTTATACAGCAGGTTGTTCGTCTCACAAAAAGTTAACGCGTGAAATATTTGCAATTTTCTGTAAGTATTATTCGAAGCTTTATCTCTGTTACACAGTTTATCAAAAGCTGCTGCTATTATAAGCCATTCCTCTTCAGTTGTGGGAGCCTCTAAGAAAGAAGAAGTGAAGTGAAAGTTCCCACATCTTTTTTTTCCAGTAAAACAGGAAACAAATACCTTCAAATAATTATCCCTCAAAGAGTTACGTATCTCACACCTTCATATACATCTACATGATTACTCTGAAATTCACATTTAAGTGCTTGGCAGAGGGTTCATCGAACCACAATCACACTATCTCTCTACCATTCCACTCCCGAAAAGCGCGTGGGAAAAACGAACACCTAAACCTTTCTGTTCGAGCTTTTATTTCTCTTATTTTATTTTGATGATCATTCCTACCTATGTAGGTTGGGCTCAATAAAATATTTTCTCATTCGGAAGAGAAAGTTGGTGACTGAAATTTTGTTAAATAGGTCTCGCCGCGAGAATGAATTCCATCCCAACTCGCGTATCATATCTGCCACACTCTCTCCCGTATTACGCGATAATACAAAACGAACTGCCCTTTTTTGCACCCTTTCGATGTCCTCTGTCAATCCCACCTTATAACTATTATCGGTTTTGACAGACTCGAAACTGAAATACGATGTGCAAACGACAACCTCTTGTAAGATTCGCCAGTCTCCCGAAATCGCAATGTAATTGTTAACATGGAAAGGGATGAAATATGACAATTTTCAGCAAATGTAGCTGAACAAACAATCGTATGAAAAAATATACATTAAAAATTAAACTCATGCATTTTGCTTGGGGAAATTGCCTCACCCAGGCGAATATTGGGCTCGATGACGGATGACAGCTTGTCGGAACAAGCAGCATCCATTCTCCCAAAATTTCAAACTGTAATGGATTCTCCAGCCTTAACTCCTTCATCAATAAGGAATAACAGTCCTTTTCCTAGCTCCTGCTTTGAAGTCACGGTCGAACGCAGAAGCTTCTGTTTTTGCCAAGGTGGACTGTATGTAATGCAATTGTTGCCGCGACTTCCGATGTGACACCGCGTGACGTGAGACTCTTAAAAAATACGTCATTTCCCTAAATCACTCCAGCAAATGCCGGGATGGTTCCTCTGAAAGGGCACGTCCGACTTCCTTCCCCATCCTTCCCTAATCCGATGAGACCGATGACCTCGCTGTCTGGTCTCCTTCCCCAACCAACAACAACAATGTTAACAAATAGCCGAATAGTTGAGAGACGGCGGCGGTGGCGGTGGCGGTGGCGGTGGTTGGCGGTGCCACGCGGCAGCGGCTGCGGCAGCGGCGGCGGCGGTAGCGAGTGGGGTCCGGCGCGGCGCGGCGCGGCGCAGCGCCTCACGCGTCATTAGCGTGATTGGCCGGCGGAAGGCACAGTGGCGAGGCGGGGCCGGGGAACCTCATAAGGAGATGGACGGCGCTGCGGCGACAGTTTCTGGGAATAATTTTCCAAAGTGCACGGCGCGGCGCGGCGCAGCCAGCGCGCGGCCGCCCTGACGGACAGCGCTAGGCGCGGGCGACATTTCATATCGCGCAAATGGTCTTACGGCTAATGGATGGACGCCCCGGGCAGCCGCGCCTCGCCGCGCCGCCGAGGTGGCCGAGCGCCGGAGAGTCGTCCTCCAGCCTCCTGGATCCGATTAGAGCGCCGGCTACGTCGCTGCCCCGGCCATAAGCGGTCGCTAATTTTACCGCCGTCGCACGCAGCAGACACTCTCCGTCCTTGCTAGCACCTGCGGCGCGAACGTGAGCGCCTGTCGCCCCTACCTCTTCGGCTCGCCATGGTAACTCGATAATGTAAATGAAGCAGCCGTATTCAGTTCGAGTGGAATTCTTGGATCATATCGCAGAACTGCTGAGCTAGCCCACTGTATTTACATCTAGTCTGAGCAAACGTATGCAAACACACCTAAGTAACGTGGAAATCACGCGAGTGGCGCACCCGTTAACATACAGTGAGGTGTCAGAAGTCATGAAATGGCGATGTCCACATATACAGATCACAGTAGTATCGCGTATACAAGGTATAAAAAAAATGGTTCAAATGGCTCTGAGCACTATGGGACTCAACTGCTGTGGTCATCAGTCCCCTAGAACTTAGAACTACTTAAACCTAACTAACCTAAGGACATCACAGACACCCATGCCCGAGGCAGGATTCGAACCTGCGACCGAAGCAGCAGCGCGGCTCCGGACTGGAGCGCCTAGAACCGCATGGCCACCGCGGCCGGCCAAGGTATAAAAGGGTAGTGGTTTGGTGGAGCCGTCATTCGTACTCACAAGAGAACCTCCCCATCGCACCCCCCTCAGATTTAGTTATAAGTTGGCACAGTGGATAGGCCTTGAAAAACTGAACACAGATCAATGGAGGAAACAGGAAGAAGTTGTGTGGAACTATGAAAAAAATAAGCAAAATATACAAACTGAGTAGTCCGTGTGCTAGATAGGCAACATCAAGGGTAGTGTGAGCTCGGTAGCGCCGTGGTCCCGTGGTTAGCGTGAGCAGCTGCGGACTGTAAGGTACTTGGTTCAAGTCTTCCCTCGAGTGAAAAGTTTATTTTCACAAAGTTATGATCCGTCCGTTCGTTCATTGTCGTCTCTGTTCACTGTAATAAGTTTAGTGTCCGCAAAACCGTGCGATTAGTAGACGAAAGGACGTGCCTCTCCAATGGGAACGGAAAACATTTGATCGCAAGGTCATAGGTCAACCGATTCCTCCACAGGAAAACACGTCTGATATATTCTATACGACACTGGTGACGGCATGAGCGTTACATGACAGGACTATGTTGACGACCCACCTAACGTGTACACTTGGCGAATGGCTAAAAAGATTCTTCTACCTTGCCCGATTTAAATTAAATAAAAAAATTAAACATTACTGTTTTCTTTAATTTCATTTTGTTCGTCTTCGTTCCTTGTATCTGCTCGGGGCGGACGTCGCATGACACATGTTTCAGTTCGTCGTTGATCCATTAACTCAGTCTTTTTGTTACAGAGGGCAGCTAACCCTCTGACCGAACACGCTGAGTTACCGTGCCGGCTACACTCGAGGGAAGACCTCTCGTTCCGCAGCTGCTTACGCCAACCACGTGACCACGGCGCTCCTGAGCTCACATTCTCCTTGATGTTGCATATCTTGCGCATGGACTACTTAGTTTGTATATTTTGCTTATTTTTTTCGTAGTTCCACACAACTTCTTCCTGTTTTCTCGATTGATCTGTGTTCAGTTTTTCAAGGCCTATCCACTGTACCAACTTATAACTAAATCTGAGGGGGGTGCGGTGGGAAGGTTCCCTTGTCAGGTGATTCCTGTGAAAAGTTTCCGACGTGACTGTTGCCGCACGTCTGAATTAACAGACACTGAATGCGGAATGGTAGTTGCAGCTAAAGCATGGGACATTCTGTTTCGGAAATTGTTAGGGAATTCAATATTTCGAGACCTACAGTGTTAAGTTTGTGGCTACAATACCAAATGTTAGACATTATCTGTCGCCACGGACAACACAGTGGCCGACGGCGTTAACATCACGACCGAGAGCAGCGGGATTTTCATAGAGGTGTCAGTGCTAACAGACACGCTACACTGTGTGAAATAACCACAGAAATGTGGGACGTACGAAGAACGTGTCCGTTAGGGGAGTGCGGTGAAGACTGGCCATAATGGGGTATGGTTGCGGACGACCGATGCCTGCAACGCCTCTCTTGCACTCGTGACCGTAGCGGTGGTTGGATCCTAGACGACAGAGAAACCATGGCCCGATAAGATGTGACTCTATTTAGTTGGTAAAACCTGATGGTAGGGTACGGGTATGGCACAGATACCACAAATCCATGGACCCAAGTTGTCAACAAGGCACTGTGCAAGCTGGTGGTGGTTCAATAATGGTGTGGGGTGCGTTTAGATGGAATGGTCCTGGTCCTCTGGTCCAAGTGGACCAATCAGTGCCTAGAAATGGTTATGCTCCGCTAATTGGAGACCGTTTGCAGCCATTTATGGACATCTACATCTACATTTATACTCCGCAAGCCAACCAACAGTGTGTAGCGGAGCTCACTTTACGTGCCACTGTCATTACCTCCCTTTCCTGTTCCAGTCGCGTATGGTTCGCGGAAAGAACGACTGCCTGAAAGCCTCCGTGCACGCTCGAATCTCCCTAATTCTATTTTCGTGATCTCCTCGGGAGTTATAAGTAGGAGGAAGCAATATATTCGATACCTCATCCAGAAACGCACTCTCTCGAAACCTGGACAGCTAGCTACACCGCGATGCAGAGCGCCTCTCTTGCAGAGTCTGCCACTTGAGTTTGCTAAACATCTCCGTAACGCTATCACGGTTACCAAATAACCCTGTGACGAAACGCGCCGCTCTTCTTTGGATCTTCTCTATCTCCTCCGTCAACCCGACCTGGTATGGATCCCACACTGGTGAGCAATACTCAAGTATAGGTCGAACGAGTGTTTTGTAAGCCACTTCCTTTGTTGAGGGACTACATTTTCTAAGGACTCTCCCAATGAATCTCAACCTGGTACCCGCCTTACCAACAATTAATTATATTTGATCATTCCACTTCAAATCGTTCCGCACGCATACTCCCAGATATTTTACAGAAGTAACTGCTACCAGTGTTTGTTCCGCTATCATATAATCATACAATAAAGGATCCTTCTTATTATGTATTCGCAATAAATTACATTTGCCTATGTTAAGGGTCAGTTGCCACTCCCTGCACCAAGTGCCTATCCGCTGCAGATCTTCCTGCATTCCGCTGCAATTTTCTAATGCTGCAACTGAACGATATCGGCGGAGTGAAACACTCGTGTGTTCCAATATGCTACCAGTGTGCAGCTAGTACAATGATTGTGCGCAAGGAGTTGAAAATAATAGAGTACTGTGGTGGAGCAGCTCCTCATAGGACACAAAGTTCTCTGATCAGTATTAAGTGACGCTTCGCGTGGAGTGATCTACAGTAATGAATCGCGCTATACTCAGTGGCAATCCGATGGAGCGTTTTGGGTTAGATGAACGCCTGAAGAACGTTACCTGCGACTATGTGTAGTGTCTACAGTGAAATACGGAGAGTCTGGTGTTAATGTACGGAAGATGCTTTTCGTGGTCAGGTTGTGGTTCAAATGGTTCTGAGCACTACGGGACTCAACATCTGAGGTCCCCTAGAACGTAGAACTACTGAAACCTAACTAACCTAAGGACATCACACACATCCATGCCCGAGGCAGAATTCGAACCTGCGACCGTAGCAGTCACGTGGTTCCGGACTGAAGCGCCTAGAACCGCTCGGCCACCGCGGCCGGCTGGTTAGGTTGTGGTTGCGGGCTTTCTCAACAGAAAATGCGAGATGATGAGGTGGCCCTCAACTACGTTCCCTCCGACTCAGAGTTGTTATAATAAAAGTCTTGGCTGGTTTCGTTGTCTAGGAGCTGGGATACGTAGTTGCCGCATTATAGGCCAAATACTGCTGAGTCCACAGTATAGGATAAGAATACACACCTGAATCGAATGGTCGAAGGTTTCTATCACTCGGCAATTGCGAATTATGAATGTAAATTTCTATATGAAAGATTGCAATTAAATAAAATCTTCAGGTACTATCTTAACGGCTTTAAATGATGAGTACGACAGCAGAAGTACTTTTGACAATATGCTATATTTCTCCAAAGCACTTATTGGTGCCGATGGTCGAGCAATTAAATAAAATATAAACTGAATAACAGGGAAACAATATACTTCTACTGCACGTAATTAGTTATGAACAGCAACACAGTTCGCGAGATATTCACTTCTAAACGCACACTACGTCTTCACTGTAGAAGCCACGGAAATCACACAAGTCCACGAGTCAGCACTACGAAATATTTCTATTTGCCGCGACCACGCGCAAACCGATCCACACTCTCCTAGTCCCTCTCGCAACTGACCGTTCCGCCTTCACTTTCAGCACTTTCTGTGTCCTGCCCTGTACTCCAGGAAACTCCCGCACTCCTCTCTCGAAACGATCCTCCTCCCCCATTTCCATACAGTCTCACCATCAACGAGCGCTGTGATTGGCTAGCTCCCTCCGTGTCTCCAATCCAACGTACACTTACAAGCATATTTAAGCACATACGGAACACTGGATGTACATTTAAATACTTGAAATTAAATAAATATTCCTACGGCTGGACCATAAACACGCTCTAACACACATTATTAACTACATAAACAAATTAAGTAAACATATATCAAAGGAATAGCAACAAAAGGTGGGCCAGTAGCCCAATGTCTCTGTGCTTTCTAAAACACAGTAAATGTTTAACCAATTTCTTTATGAGTAGTATACAGAAGATATAAACAATGACATGGATGAATAAATATATTTATAAGCACGCTGCAACCGTTTTTTCGTGTAACTGTGGAGTACTTATGGCCTGACGCGATCGATAGTAATCGGCCACTTTGACCTCCAATAACTCATGTACTATTTAAGTTACATGCCTGTAATTCATACCAATTTAGGTTTACACTAATAGCTTTCTAAAAACACGTAGATCGACGAAATCGGATGAACCGTTTAGATTTTGGAAATTCGTTGCTGGGCCTTACTTATATGCTTTATCGTCAGGCACTAAACTTTAAACTAATAAATATACTGAAAATCTGATTACACCATTAGAATCGTCGTGCAAACAATAGTAATGTGCATGTTTCTTTTTGAGGTATTATGATTCATCTGGCTACTATTAATTTCTATACGAACAGTGAAATGTCCGCCATGATGGTTCCACAAAGTCCGCCATTTTTGGCACTCTCGGCATACAAGTCTCTGTCATTGACACAAAGCACTCTCCTCGTCACAGCGGAATTCCCAGCCACGCGGCTGGACCTTGCGCTGGGCTACCCTTCTCGTCCGGCTAACGTTCTTGACCACGTGTTCGCTGCCGGGTCCCGGCTTTGACGAACGTCCTGTGCGGCCGCCCCAACTCCGAACATATACTTCCAGGGCGCCACAACTCGCCCGTTACCTCACATGTTCGTCTGATTGCACGTAAGAAAATTCTAAACGCTAAACTACATGAAAACATTTTACAGCGTTGTGTACTGTGTAGAGTAGAGGAACAGCTCGGAGACACTGACTGTTTGCATCAGCATGACTATGCATCCTGCCATAAACCAGCATGTGTGAGGCAATGGTTTGTGGGCAAAAACATTGCTGAAACACACCGACCTGCCCAGATTCACAACCTGAACCTAGCAGAACAATCTGGGATGAGTTAGAACGTCAACTTAGCTCCAGACTGCAGCATTCAACATCACTACTTGCCCGCCCCAGTGCATGGGTTCGATAAGGTGTGTGTGGCAGTATTTTTGATAGACTCTTGAGTACATGTTTATCTTGCTTGCCCATATGGGGCACCCGACCTAGGCCGATTGAATCGGAGCGGTCGGGATAGTCGTGTACTGAAGGAGGTACAGATAGTGTGTCCGCTCTGGGGTTAGGACATATCGGGCACAGTTGAGGTCGGGACGGAGGGTTCTACTTGGGGCCTTTGTTCTGGTGCTTTGTTGCAGTCGTGGTCTGGCTGTTAACTTCGAGAAGCACCTTAAGAAGGAATTGAGCACTAGTGCTTTGACACTGGCACACGACACTGAGACGGACACACAGAACCTTACGTTAAACTTGTTCCTTTTGATATCACCCGAGGTCTTCTGAGTGGTTTGATGCGGCCTGGCACGAATTCCTCTCCTGTGCCAACCTCTTCATCTCAGAGTAGCACTTGCAACCTACGTCTTCAATTATTTCCTGGGTGTATTCCAATCTCTGTCTCCCTTTACAGTTGTTGCCCTCTACAGCTCCCTCTAGTACCACGAAAGTCATTCCCTCATGTCTTAACAAATGTCCTATCATCCTGTTCCTTCTCTTTGTAGTGTTTCCCACATATTCCTTTACTCTCCGATTCTACGCAGAACCTCCTCATTCCTTACCTTATCAGTCCACCTAATTTTCAACATTCGTCTGTAGCACCACATCTCAAATGTTTCCATTCTCTTCCGTTCCGATTTTCACACAGTCCATGTTTCTTCACCATACAGTGCTGCACTCCAGATGTACATTTTCAGAAATTTCTTCTTCAAATTAACGCCTATGTTTGATACTAGTAGACTTCTCTTGGCCGGGAATGCTCCTTTTGCCATTGCTAGTCTGCTTTTGAGGTCCTCCTTGTTCCGTCCGTTACTGGTTATTTTACTCCCTAAGTAGCAGAATTCCTCAACTTCATCTACTCCGTGGCCATCAATTGTGATGATAAGTTTCTCGCTGTTCTCGTTTCTGCTACTTCTCATTACTTTCATCTTTCTTCGGTTTACTCTCAGTCCGTATTCTGTACTCATCAGACTGTCCATTCCATCCAACATATCATGTAATTGTTCCTCACTTCATTCAGGATAGCAATGTCATCAGCGAAACTTATCTGTTCCGGCGTAAAATCAAACGACGGCGCGCCAGTCGGTAACGAGAGAGCAGGGAGGGCTGTGACATGACGTCAGCCAATTGCACGCTGCCGATCCCTCTCTAGGCCGACAACGCTACAGCAGCAGCTTCTATGTGAAGAGAACATAAGCACCGCTCCCGACTGGCCGCGGCCGACTTCTACAGCAGCATCAAGATTAGGCACTTCAAAACCAGCGGCTTAGGGACTGTGCGGTACTGGCCATTAAAATTGCTACACCACGAAGATGACATGCGACAGACGCGAAATTTAGCCGACAGGAAGAAGATGCCGTGATATGCAAATGAGTAGCGTTTCAGAGAATTCACACAAGGTTGGCTCCGGTGGCGACACCTACAACATGCTGCCATGTGGAAAGTTTTCAACCGGTTTCTCATACACAAACAGCAGTTGACCGACGTTGCCTGGTGAATCACTGTTGGGATGCCTCGTGTAAGGAGGAGAAATGCGTACCATCACGTTTCCAACTTTGATAAAGGTCGGATTGTAGCCTATCGCAATTGCAGTTTATCGTATCGCGACATTGCTGCTCTCGTTGGTCGAGATCGAATGACTGTTAGCAGAATATGGAATCGGTGGGCTCAGGAGGGTAATACGGAACGCCGTGCTGGATCCCAACGGCCTCGTATCACTAGCAGTCGAGATGACAGGCATCTTATCCGCACGGCTGTTAACGGATCGTGCAGCCACGTCTCGTTCCCTAAGTCAACGGATGGGGACGTTTGCTAGACAACCATCTGTACGAACAGTTCGACGACGTTTTCAGCAGCATGGACTATCGGCTCGGAGACCATGGCTGCGGTTACGCTTCACGCTGCATCACAGACAGGAGCGTCTGCGATGGTGTACTCGACGACGATCCTGGGTGCACGAATGGGAAAACGTCATTTTTTTGGATGAATCCAGGTTCCGTTTGCAGCATCATGATGGTCGCATCCGTGTTTGGCGACATCGCGGTGAACTCACATTGGAAGCGTGTTTTCGTCATCGCCATACTGGCGTATCACCCGGCACGATGGTATGGGCTGCCATAGGTTACACGTCTCGGTCACCTCTTGTTCGCATTGACGGCACTTTGAACAGTGGACGTTACATTTCATATGTGTTACGACCGGTGGCTCTACACTTCATTCGATCCCTGCGAAACCCTACATTTCAGCAGGATAATGCACGACCGCATGTTGCAGGTCCTGTACGGGCCTTTCAGGATACAGAAAATGTTCACCTGCTGCCCTGCCCAGCACATTCTCCAGATCTCTCACCAACTGAAAACGTTTGGTAAATGGTGGCCGAGCAACTGGCTCGTCACAATACGCCAGTCACTACTCTTGATGAACTGTGGTATCGTGTTGAAGTTTCATGGGCCGCTGTACCTCTACACGCCATCCCAGCTCTGTTTGACTCAGTGCTCAGGCGTATCAAGGCCGTTATTATGGCCAGAGGTGGTTGTTCTGGGTACTGATTTCTCAAGATCTATGCGCCCAAATTGCGTGAAACTGTAATCACATGTCAGTTCTGGTATAATATATTTTTCCAATGAATACCCGTTTATCATCTGCATTTCTTCTTCGTTGTAGCTATTTTAATGGAGAGTAGTGCATATACTGAAGAGATTTCTTACTTGCATTTCGCCCTTTGCTTGTGACACTTCAGTGTTACTGTCAAAGTTAAGTATTGTTATTGTTCATTTCGTAATAAAACACATTAACACGATTTTTTTGAATGTTGTCTAGCGAACCGAGAAGGCAGGCTTCCTAGACCCTACATATTAGACGTCAAGGCAGTATTCAACATTATCATTGGTGACCTTTCACCTTGAATTTTAACTCTACTTCTGAACCTTTCTTTTCTTTCCATCATTTCTCCTTCGATGTACAGACTGAACACTAGGGACGAAAGACTGCATACGTGTCCCTTAATCTTCTTAATCCGAGCACGTCGTTCGTGGCCGTCCACTCTTATTATTCCCTTTCGGCTCCTGTACATATTGTATAATACCCGTCTCTTCCTATGGCTTACTCCTGTTTTTCTCAGAATTTCAAATACCTAGCACCATTTTTTACTGTTGAACGCTTTTTCCGGGTCTACAAATCCTTTGCTTCCATTATCAAACTCAACGTTAAAATTGTCTCTGTCGTGTCTTTACGTTTTCTAAACTCAACCTGGTTGTCATCTAGGACATCCTCAATTTTCCTTTCCATTCTTATGTATATTATTCTTGTCAGCAACTTGGATGCATGAGCCGTTAAGTTGATTGTGCGATAATTCTCAAACTTGTCAGCTCTTGCAGTCTTCGGAATTGTGTGGATGATATTTTTCCGAAAGTCAGATGGTATGTCGCCAGACTCACACAATCTACACACCAACGTGAATAGTCGTTTTGTTGCCACTTCCCTAATAATTTTAGAAATTCTGTTGGAATGTTATCTATTCCTTCTTCCTTATTTGATCTAAAGTCCTCCAAAGCTCTTTTAAATTCCGATTCTAATACTGGATTCCCTACCTCTTCTAAATCGACTCTTATTTCCTCTTCTATCACATCAGACAAATTTTCCCCCTCACAGAGGGTTTCAATGTATTCTTTCCACCTGTCCGCTCTTTCCTCAGCATTTAACAGTCGAATTCCCGTGGCACTCTTAATGTTACCGCCCTTACTTTTAATGTCACCGGAGGCTGTTTTGACTTTCGTATATACTGCGTCTATTCTTTCGACAATCATTTCTTTTTCGATTTCTTCACATTTTTCATGGAGCCCTTTCGTCTTAGCTTTCATGCACTTCGTAATTATTTCATTCCTCAGCGACTTGCACTTCTGTATTCCTTAGTTTCCCGGAACCTTTTTGTACTTCCTTCTTTCATCGATCAACTGAAGTATTTGTGTTATGCCTGTGTTTACCAGTGTTATTCGTTCTGTGTGCTAACACATACTGGCACTCCTCTGAGTCGCATGATAACAGTTGAATACTGTGTTTTCTTTTTTATTATCACCTCAGCCATAACTATTTTAGTTTATATGCTGCTCTAATTTTATATGTTTCAAAGTTTCAGCCAAGTATAGTCGTGCATTAGCCGTGTTTTTGGTGGCTAGATACGACCCGCGTTTAAATTGACGTTTCAACGGCCTAAACTCTGTTTCTCATTCTGTTGCTTTCTGTCTGTTGTAGTAATCCGTTATTTTTTACGCTGTCCATTTGTTATTACCGTTCCAAGTCGCTAGTCGGCTGGCTATGCCATCACCAAAGTATTAGCAATATACCTCCTTTATTATTTGAAGCAATAATTATTAAATAAACCACCTCGGTAAAGTTTTTAGTGCATTTTTATTTAACGATGTAACTGATGTATTTAGTAAAAGATGGTAATCAATTCAGATAGCAGAAGGTTGGACTTGTTATTAAATTCACGGATACTTTCTACACTCCTGGAAATTGAAATAAGAACAGCGTGAATTCATTGTCCCAGGAAGGGGAAACTTTATTGACACATTCCTGGGGTCAGATACATCACATGATCACACTGACAGAACCACAGGCACATAGACACAGGCAACAGAGCATGCACAATGTCGGCACTAGTACAGTGTATATCCACCTTTCGCAGCAATGCAGGCTGCTATTCTCCCATGGAGACGATCGTAGAGATGCTGGATGTAGTCCTGTGGAACGGCTTGCCATGCCATTTCCACCTGGCGCCTCAGTTGGACCAGCCTTCGTGCTGGACGTTCAGACCGCGTGAGACGACGCTTCATCCAGTCCCAAACATGCTCAATGGGGGACAGATCCGGAGATCTTGCTGGCCAGGGTAGTTGACTTACACCTTCTAGAGCACGTTGGGTGGCACGGGATACATGCGGACGTGCATTGTCCTGTTGGAACAGCAAGTTCCCTTGCCGGTCTAGGAATGGTAGAACGATGGGTTCGATGACGGTTTGGATGTACCGTGCACTATTCAGTGTCCCCTCGACGATCACCAGTGGTGTACGGCCAGTGTAGGAAATCGCTCCCCACACCATGATGCCGGGTGTTGGCCCTGTGTGCCTCGGTCGTATGCAGTCCTGATTGTGGCGCTCACCTGCACGGCGCCAAACACGCATACGACCATCATTGGCACCAAGGCAGAAGCGACTCTCATCGCTGAAGACGACACGTCTCCATTCGTCCCTCCATTCACGCCTGTCGCGATACCACTGGAGGCGGGCTGCACGATGTTGGGGCGTGAGCGGAAGACGGCCTAACGGTGTGCGGGACCGTAGCCCAGCTTCATGGAGACGGTTGCGAATGGTCCTCGCCGATACCCCAGGAGCAACAGTGTCCCTAATTTGCTGGGAAGTGGCGGTGCGGTCCCCTACGGCACTGCGTAGGATCCTACGGTCTTGGCGTGCATCCGTGCGTCGCTGCGGTCCGGTCCCAGGTCGACGGGCACGTGCACCTTCCGCCGACCACTGGCGACAACATCGATGTACTGTGGAGACCTCACGCCCCACGTGTTGAGCAATTCGGCGGTACGTCCACCCGGCCTCCCGCATGCCCACTATACGCCCTCGCTCAAAGTCCGTCAACTGCACATACGGTTCACGTCCACGCTGTCGCGGCATGTTACCAGTGTTAAAGACTGCGATGGAGCTCCGTATGCCACGGCAAACTGGCTGACACTGACGGCGGCGGTGCACAAATGCTGCGCAGCTAGCGCCATTCGACGGCCAACACCGCGGTTCCTGGTGTGTCCGCTGTGCCGTGCGTGTGATCATTGCTTGTTCAGCCCTCTCGCAGTGTCCGGAGCAAGTATGGTGGGTCTGACACACCGGTGTCAATGTGTTCTTTTTTCCATTTCCAGGAGTGTATTACTTTCAAATAATTCATGGATATTTTTCTTTACGCTTAAATTAAGGAAATGGTCTTTCATGAAAAAACTTTGTGCCAATACTCTGATTAAATTGTCAACGGCACCTTACTGACATTCAAAGGCCTCACTGAAGGTGCCTCCACGGAGTTCAACCCGTCATAAGGCCAGGAGTGAAAACACTGTATTAATGTCCGCTAATAGGAGACTGGATCAGTTTGATAAGAGTGTAGACATCTCCTTTTTTTTTACTACATTGTAATTCGTATTCACACAAAATGAATAGAATATCTCTATTACGTTACCATGTACAAATTTTATTTTGCATAATACTGGCTGCTGACTTCGATATGAACACTTATATGATGTTTAAAATATTATTGTTAATGTATACTGCTGATTTCTTCGATTGTTAACAGATGGTGCAACTTGTTTCGTGTCCACTACGTGGCAGCTTCGGCATGTGAGCCCCTTAGTCTGAAGCCACCTCTGTGTCTGTTTCTTCTTACATCCCTTAGCTGCACTGGCAAATACCACAAGTTACGACATAGTCGCAGAGTAAAACAGTGATCCACGATGTCTAGAACGAATTTCTCTTATTTCGGCCAATGATCACAAAACTTCTGATCCGTAGACTACCGGTTTTCGTCAGCAATGACATAAGTTTTGTGACCATTGGCGGAGGTAAA
Organism: Schistocerca cancellata; assembly: GCF_023864275.1. Classification (NCBI taxonomy): domain Eukaryota; kingdom Metazoa; phylum Arthropoda; class Insecta; order Orthoptera; family Acrididae; genus Schistocerca; species Schistocerca cancellata. The sequence goes on along the minus strand of NC_064631.1, from coordinate 139,550,321 downwards.
GGAAATTCATTATACTGACAAGTACCATTGTTATGTCAGTTTCAATACTCACAACTTTTGTATTGTTTTAAACATGATTTTAAGAAGGTTTTTTGTATGAAAAGAGCATTTTGCTCGTAAATCTGTTCATCTGTCACCACATGTGAATATAATCGCCTCCTAAATTTATTCCGTGTAACAACTATCTATTCTTGGTTTTTCTCTGTTAATAGTTTTTGTAATCTTTTTAGGTAATTCTTTTTGGACTTTCTGATAAAGAACTCTCTAGCCGGTGTTGAAATCAGGTCAAATTGAAACTGGTTGGCAGTATTAATCAAATTATATCTCCGACATAAAGTGTAGGCATTTGGTGACTGATGAGTGTTCTGAATCCTGGGTTATTATGTACCCCGTTCCGAATTTTTTGAAACATATGAAACGAAAGATAAATGTGAACTCTGTGATAGTTTCTGTCGGATAAGAAGTATCTTTATTACGTTAAAGTTACGTGCTGCGCACACGTGACATCCTTTTAGCTCAGTAATAGATAACACCTGTTGTGCGTATATCTTCGCCCCGACTGTACGATGATGTTTCTACTGCAATGGATTGTAACTGAGTTTGTGACTGAGGTGTGGCCCACTTCATCATGGTTCCTTTCTTGGTCTAACTGCTATCTGTGGTCGTTACTGTGATTTGCTATTGTGAGCAAAGGCACTCGTTTCTATTTTTCTATCAGGTTGTATGTAGCTAATATTCGGGACACGTGTTCACGATTTGTGGCGAACGTGGATTATAGTTTGATTTTGTTGACTATTTGCCACATTACTGGGTAGTGCGGCTGGGTCTTTTCCGTGTGCAAGGTCGGGCTTTCTGTTTAATCTTTTTACATCTACATCTACATTTATACTCCGCAAGCCACCCAACGGTGTGTGGCGGAGGGCACTTTACGTGCCACTGTCATTACCTCCCTTTCCTGTTCCAGTCGCGTATGGTTCGCGGGAAGAACGACTGTCTGAAAGCCTCCTTGCGCGCTCTTATCTCACTAATTTTACATTCGTGATCTCCTCAGGAGGTATAAGTAGGGGGAAGCAATATATTCGATACCTCATCCAGAAACGCACCCTCTCGAAACCTGGATAGCAAGCTACACCGCGATGCAGAGCGCCTCTCTTGCAGAGTCTGCCACTTGAGTTTGCTAAACATCTCCGTAACGCTATCACGGTTACCAAATAACCCTGTGACGAAACGGGCCGCTCTTCTTTGGATCTTCTCTATCTCCTCCGTCAACCCGATCTGGTACGGATCCCACACTGATGAGCAATACTCAAGTATAGGTCGAACGAGTGTTTTGTAAGCCACCTCCTTTGTTGATGGACTACATTTTCTAAGGACTCTCCCAATGAATCTCAACCTGGTACCCGCCTTACCAACAATTAATTTTATATGATCATTCCACTTCAAATCGTTCCGCACGCATACTCCCAGATATTTTACAGAAGTAACTGCTACCAGTGTTTGTTCCGCTATCATATAATCATACAATAAAGGATCCTTCTTTCTATGTATTCGCAATACATTACATTTGTCTATGTTAAGGGTCAGTTGCCACTCCCTGCACCAAGTGCCTATCCGCTGCAGATCTTCCTGCATTTCGCTACAATTTTCTAATGCTGCCACTTCTCTGTATACTACAGCATCATCCGCGAAAAGCCGCATGGAACTTCCGACACTATCTGCTAGGTCATTTATATATATTGTGAAAAGCAATGGTCCCACAACACTCCCTGTGGCACGCCAGAGGTTACTTTAACGTCTGTAGACGTCTCTCCATTGATAACAACATGCTGTGTTCTGTTTGTTAAAAACTGTTTAATCCAGCCACACAGCTGGTCTGATATTACGTAGGCTCTTATTTTGTTTATCAGGCGACAGTGCGGAACTGTATCGAACGCCTTCCGGAAGTCAAGAAAAATGGCATCTACCTGGGAGCCTGTAACTAATATTTTCTGGGTCTCATGGACAAACAAAGCGAGTTGTGTCTCAAACGATCGCTGTTTCCGGAATCCATGTTGATTCCTACATAGTAGATTCTGAGTTTCCAAAAACGACATGATACTCGAGCAAAAAACGTGTTCTAAAATTCTACAACAGATCGACGTCAGAGATATAGGTCTATAGTTTTGCGCATCTGCTCGACGACCCTTCTTGAAGACTGGGACTACCTGTGCTCTTTTCCAATCATTTGGAACCTTCCGTTCCTCTAGAGGCTTGCGGTACACGACTGTTAGAAGGTGGGCAAGTTCTTTCGCGTACTCTGTGTAGAATCGAATTGGTATCCCGTCAGGTCCAGTGGACTTTCCTCTGTTGAGTGATTCCAGTTGCTTTTCTATTCCTTGGACACTTATTTCGATATCAGCCATTTTTTCGTTTGTGCGAGGATTTAGAGAAGGAACTGCAGTGCATTCTTCCTCTGTGAAACAGCTTTGGAAAAAGGTGTTTAGTATTTCAGCTTTACGCGTGTCATCCTCTGTTTCAATGCCTTCATCATCCCGGAGTGTCTGGATATGCTGTTTCGAGCCACTTACTGATTTAACGTAAGACCAGAACTTCCTAGGATTTTCTGTCAAGTCGTTACATAGAATTTTACTTTCGAATTCACTGAATGCTTCATGCATAGCCCTCCTTACGCTAACCTTGACATCCTTTCGCTTTCTGTGTTGTATTTTATTAGAATAGAGTTTCACTCACTGTTATAGTTAATTGTACGCCACCTGTATGACATATTAACTATTTAATGTTCACTAGCCTTCTTTAATCCAGTGGTGTTCTGGTACTTTATTCGAATACTGTTGAATATTTTCAGTGCTTGTCAAACTAGTTTTTTTTTTTTAGTTGGTGTTTATATTTTCTCAGAACAATATTTAATTCTGCTTATACGTGTGTGTTGCAGGACAGATTAGACGTAGTTTATCGAATCTACGGACAACATGGAGAAGAGACTTATTGTCTGGTTCGGTTGGTCTTGTGGCATCCACCAAATCATTTAGTAATGTAAAGTCCTCATACATCTGAGGAAAAGGTGTCTCTTTCGTTAAGAAGGCTGTTCAGCCGATTCTAGTAAATCCACATTACTTGTCATTTACCTTTTTCCGAACTAGCCGTTTGTGTAATAAGTATCTTGTGATTTATTTGACGTTCCTGCCCGCTGGGCTTGACTGCTCCCTTCTGTATATTTGGTCAGCTATGACCATTTTTTGCTTACCTGTAAGCTCCGAGATTAAGCGTTTCCATTGCTCTGGTGATCGACACTGAAGAGCCAAAGAAACTGGTACACCTGCCCAATATCCAGTAGGGCCCCAGCGAGCACGCAGAAACGCCGCAACACGACGTGGCATGGACTCTACTAATGTCTGAAGCAGTGTTGGAGGGAACTGACACCTTAAATCCTGCAGGGCTGTCCGTAAATGATGGTGCTCTCCCGCCATTGAGATGGAAAGACGCCATCGCACCAGATCTGGTTGAAGATGACGAGGAGACGTCGCTTGGAGTCAGGCGAGAGATGTTCAATCATTTGATTGTGGATCCGATCCGGCCCAGGAGCTGTGTTGGGGCAATGTGCAAGGGCGCTGAGGATCTCCGACTCCGTAAAATGGGCGTTATAGGATTTACTGTGGCGTGTAGTGAACGAGACTGCTTTCCTTTCCATCCGCCACTTGATGGTGCGGCGAAAGGCTTCGGGGGGGTAGCTCTCCGATGCAGAGGCTCTAGCAAAGTGCTCAGCAATCGCTTTGCCGTCGGTAGATAATGCGCGATTGATGTTAATGCCAGGGACACAAATTGGGGTCTGATACCCAAAAAGACGTCTGACTTCCTACGACCACCAAGGGACTGTCTTCCGCCCAGGGCACCCTAAAGAACGAGGGATCGCGTTTTCCGCTATAGAAACGATCGTTGTAGTGACCTGCTCAACGACAACATCGATGGCACCATGTGGGGGAGATTCAGCGGTGACAGCAGAGGTGAAGGCTTCCCAGTCTGCCTTGTTTAAAGCCCATCTGAGTAGGCGCCTGTGGGCAAGACGCCGGGGGAGTGACAGGAAGATGGGGAACTGGTCACTACCACACAGGTCGTCATGTGCGCTCCAGTGGACAGATGGGAGAAGGCCAGGACTCCAGATCGAGAGATCAATGACCGAATATGTGCTATGTGCCACACTGAAATGTGTGGGGGCATCTGTATTTAAGAGGCGGAGGTCGAGCTGTGACAGTAAATTTTCGATCTCCCTACCTCGGCCAGGAAGCATTGTGCCACCGCACAGGGGGTTATGCTCGTTAAAATCTCCCAAAGATAGGAAAGGTTTAGGGAGTTGATCAATCAGTGCAGCCAATACGTTCAGGGATACTGCATCATCTGGAGGAACGTATACATTGCAGACAGTTATTTCCTGTATCGTCCTTATCCTGACGGCCACAGCTTCAAAAGGGTTTGAAGAGACACTGTTTTACTACATACTGAGGTCAGGACATAGACGCAAACTCCACCTGACACTCTTTTATAGTCGCTACAGTTCCTGTAATACCCCATATAGCTGCAGAGGGCAGGGGTCCGCATTGCCGGGAACCTGGCTTCCTGGAGGACAATGCAGAAAACAGGTGTAAAGCTTAACAGTTGCGTAGCTCAGCCAGGTGGTGGAAAAAACCGCCGCAATTCCATTGGAGGATTACATGATCATGAGACTGGGAAGGCATGAAATACTCAAGGAGACAGTCAACGCCTCAGGGACACCTGCTGCCACCAGATGAGTACCTGTGCGATCGACACACATTGTGTCTGAGGGCCCAGCGAGATCTAGGTCCTTAGCGGACGGCAGAATCGCCACCTCATCCTCGGACACAGAGCTAGTAGGTAGTGGTGGTGTGAGTGCCAACGCATTGCCTTGGTTCTTGGGGGTCTTTTTTTAGGTTTCTCTAGCTGCTCCTTAGGTTTGTCCATCTGGGAGGACTTCACTGATTCAGTCTCAGGAACTGAGGAGGACCGTGAAGCTCTACGACCAGCTACCTGTGGTTGCTCCAGCCACTGGCACGTGTCAGCTTTGCCACTGGTACGAACCTGGGAAGGAAGTGACCCAAGGGATCCCTTTCTGGCAAGAAGAGCCGAAGAAGACTTATGCTTCTCCAGCTGAAAAATGGGGACTGAAGTCCCTGATGGTTGGGAGGGGGAAGGGATGTTGCTCCTGAAGTAGGTTGTGCAGGAGCAACAGGGAGGGAGGTGCCCCCACCATCAAGGGGGCAGGCGGAGTCTTATGGCTTTGAGAGCCGACTGTACACGGCATAATGGAAGATGGTAGAGCCGTTGTTGTGGCGGCGGTGCAGGTTGACGTCATATGCACAGGATGCAGCCTCTCATTTTTTCTCTTAGCGTCAGTGGAGGTCAGTCGGTCCAGGGTCTTGTATTCCATTATTTTTCTTTCTTGCTGGAGAATCCTGCAGTCTGGCGAGCAAGGAGAATGGTCCTCTCCAAAGCTGACTTAGATGGGAGGCGGTGCACAAGTAGTATTGGTATGTGAAGGACGTCCACAATCTCGACAGTAGGACAGCAGGAAGACGTATGGCTAAACTACCAGCACTCAAAGCACTGCATTGCGGAAGGGATATATGGCTTTACATCATAGTGGTAGACCATCACCTTGACCCTCAAAGGCCAAGATGAAGGCACCGGTGGCAACGTGGTTATCCATCGGATCCCAAGGGATGCGCCAGACGAAATGGACACCTCGCTGCTCTAAATTAGCGCGCAGCTCATCGTCAGGCTGCAAAAGATGTCCCTGTGAAATGTGATACTCTGGACCATTTTTAAGCTCTTATGGGGCGTGATGGAAATAGAAACATCCCCCAGCTTGTCACAGGCGAGTAGTCCCAGTGACTGGGCAGAGGATGTTGTTTTGGTCAAGACCGACCCTGACCGAATTCTACATCTACATCTACATCCATACTCCGCAAGCCATCTGACGGTGTGAGGCGGAGGGTACCTTGAGTACCTCTATCGGTTCTCCCTTCTATTCCAGTCTCTTATTGTTCGTGGAAAGAAGGATTGTCGGTATGCCTCTGTGTGGGCTCTAATCTCTCTGATTTTATCCTCATGGTCTCTTCGTGAGATATACGTAGGAGGGAGCAATATACTGCTTGACTCTTCGGTGAAGGTATGTTCTCGAAACTTTGACAAAAGCCCGTACCGAGCTACTGAGCGTCTCTCCTGCAGAGTCTTCCACTGGAGTTTATCTATCATCTCCGTAACGCTTTCGCGATTACTAAATGATCCTGTAACGAAGCGCGCTGCTCTCCGTTGGATCTTCTCTATATCTTCTATCAACCCTATCTGGTACGGATCCCACACTGCTGAGCAGTATTCAAGCAGTGGGCGAACAAGCGTACTGTAACCTACTTCCTTTGTTTTCGGATTGCATTTCCTTATGATTCTTCCAATGAATCTCAGTCTGGCATCTGCTTTACCGACGACCAACATTATATGATCATTCCATTTTAAATCACTCCTAATGCGTACTCCCAGATAATTCATGGTATTAACTGCTTCCAGTTGCTGAGCTGCTATTTTGTAGCTAAATGATAAAGGATCTATCTTTCTGTGTATTCGCAGCACATTACACTTGTCTACATTGAGATTCACTTGCCATTCCCTGCACCATGCGTCAATTCGCTGCAGATCCTCCTGCATTTCAGTACAATTCTCCATTGTTACAACCTCTCGATACACCACAGCATCATCTGCAAAAAGACACAGTGAACTTCCGATGTCATCCACCAGGTCATTTATGTATATTGTGAATAGCAACGGTCCTATGACACTCCCCTGCGGCACACCTGAAATCACTCTTACTTCGGAAGACTTCTTTCCATTGAGAATGACATGCTGCCTCCTGTTATCTAGGAACTCCTCAATCCAATCACACAATTGGTCTGATAGTCCATATGCTCTTACTTTGTTCATTAAACGACTGTGGAGAACTGTATCGAAAGCCTTGCGGAAGTCAAGAAACACGGCATCTACCTGTGAACCCGTGTCTATGGCCCTCTGAGTCTCGTGGACGAATAGCGCGAGCTGGGTTTCACATGACCGTCTTTTTCGAAACCCATACTGATTCCTACAGAGTAGATTTCTAGTCTCCAGAAAAGTCATTATACTTGAACACAATACGTGTTCCAAAATTCTACAACTGATCGACGTTAGAGATATAGGTCTATAGTTCTGCACATCTGTTCGACGTCCCTTCTTGAAAACGTGGATGACCTGTGCCCTTTTGCAATCCTTTGGAACGCTATGCTCTTCTAGAGACCTACGGTACACCGCTGCAAGAAGGGGGGCAAGTTCCTTCGCGTACTCTGTGTAAAATTGAACTGGTATCCCATCAGGTCCAGAGGCCTTTCCTCTTTTGAGCGATTTTAATTGTTTCTCTATCCCTCTGTCGTCTATTTCGATATCTACCATTTTGTCATCTGTGCGACAATCTAGAGAAGGAACTGCAGTGCAATCTTCCTCTGTGAAACAACTTTGGAAAAAGACATTTAGTTTTTCGGCCTTTAGTCTGTCATCCTCTGTTTCAGTACCATTTTGGTCACAGAGTGTCTGGACATTTTGTTTTGATCCACCTGCCGCTTTGACATCAGACCAAAATTTCTTAGGATTTTCTGCCAAGTCAGTACATAGATCTTTACTTTCGAATTCATTGAATGCCTCTCGCATAGCCCTCCTCACACTACATTTCGCTTCGCGTAAATTTTGTTTGTCTGCAAGGCTTTGGCTATGTTTATGTTTGCTGTGAAGTTCCCTTCGCTTCCGCAGCAGTTTTCTAACTCGGTTGTTGTACCACGGTGGCTCTTTTCCATCTTTTGGATAAGCTCTCCACCTCCCCAAACTTGTCCTCTAAATGCTCCACAAGAAACTGAGGTTTCATTGACAAGAAAGATTACTTATCAACTCTCGTACATAGGAGGTTGGGGTGAATAAGCTTCGCTGCCATCCTAAGCCTGGTGTTCCTCCCATGGTGTGGCCTGGGGGGGGGGGGAGGTGTGTTAAAGATTTGGGGTTGTATTTCTTAGCACTGAAGTTAGACCTTGACCGCTTAGAGACTGCTGGTCTTTGCCCAGCAGCAAGAGATGACATGCTACTCTTCATGCCGTGTCATGGGCCTTGATGCCACCAACTCCGACCAGGGGTCCTCCCCACAGGTGCCACCCAGCCGCAGAAAAAGGCCACCTGGCAGGATGGCCATTGCCGGGAGTCCCAATGCCCCAGGATGACAAGCCTCTACGTCTTGACATACGTGGGGAGTTAACGGCGCAGGCTTCAGCAGAGTGATCCCTGTGTGGTCAGGGGGCTACAACCAGCAGGGTACATGGCGGTCCCACCACAACGGACTGGCTGCCGTGCTGGATTTCATACGCAAACGAGCTAAGAAGTCCATTATCGTCGACAGTGCAGTAAGCAATACTGCACGGAGGATGGAGGAAAATGCACCCACGAGGGTGACCTCGCCCAACAGCTGGAGAAGGAGCGGAAGTGCAGATCCACGTCGACGAAGGATGCGAGAGGTCTCAACGCATGACGGACGCTATGCACCATGTAAGGCGCCCTTCCCCAGTTGGCTCGCTCTTCGGGAATATTTTGAAAAACGGAGGTCAAATACTACAGGCGATCATCACATGAAGGCCGAAATGTGAGACTCCTTTTAGTAGCCTCTTACGACAGGCAGGAATACCTCGATCCTATTCTAATTCCCGGACCCGCAGGGGGAACATTGAATGGATTTTGATTTCAGGCAGGTTGACGAAAGCAATAGTTTTAATTTACTTTATTAATAAAATGTCTATCTGTTACCTTCCTTGTTTTATGTATCAAAGTCGACCACCACTCGTGCAAGGAACATGCCGAACTGCCGAATCAGAAATCAGTGAGAACGTTCAAGCCATAAAAATCTGAACTTTACTAAATAAAAAAAAGAAAGAAAAAGAAGGAGACGTGACTGATCCGCACGACTTTCGGAGCACAAAACTTTTTGCGATTTGTTTGTTATAGATCTGTTTCCACATCATACTTTGCGCAATTTTAACATGTGGCTTTGTCTATTGGGAAAAGAATTCAAAATGGCTAACTAAATTCCATAGTGACAATCATTTATTACTTCAAGCTTCACTCAGCACGTCAGACAACTGACTGGCCTTAGGGACAGTATTCAAACTAACTTTGGTTCCGTAAACAACAGCAAGACAAAATCAAATGGCAAACCAGCAAAGGTGCCCCTCATAAAAGTGGGTGATTAAATAATCAATCACACTGCACGAGCCGGCCTCTGTGGCCGAGTGGTTCTAGGCACTTCAGTCCGGAACCGCGCTGCTGCTTCGCGTGACTGCTACGGTCGCAGGTTCGAATCCTGCCTCGGGCAATGATGTGTCTGATGTCCTTAGGTTAGTTAGGTTTAAGTAGTTCTAAGTCTAGGGGACTGATGACCTCAGATGTTAAGTTTCACAGTGCTTAGAGCCATTTGAACCATACTGCAAGGAAGAGTAGTTGAACATGACCGTAAAAATTTAGTTGTGAAGCTAATGGTTATAACAAGAAAGAGGCGGCCACCCATATACACGTTCGTTTTATTCTCAGCAGATATCTCACGTAGATCAGTTGGAAAGTTCTAAGGGCTACCGGAGAGGAGATCGTCTCCCAGGAGCAAAGTACGATAAACGTAGCAAAACTCTCCGTAAAATGTTCGGATTACGAAGTCAACATTCGTTGTACTTGGCAGATCGAGTTCTGTCTAGTGGAAGAGTTCTTAACTCGATTAGCACAAGTTGGTCTCCATATGGAGTTCAGCTCTGCACAAAGGGAGCAACTAGATCGTAATAGATATTACGTTACTGGAAACAGGCAACGTCGCATCCTTAATAGAATTACTATGATAAGAATTCATTGAAAGCGAGAGAGTCAAGGATGATAAATTGAAATCAAGATACAACGGACACACGTGGTACAGGCAACATTGAAAGCTTCCAAGATAACTCTACTATTAAGTTTATTCTCCTGTCAAGAGCTTCGTTTATATTACAATGCTTAAAATGAAACACCATTAAATGGTGAATGCAGGGCACGATACGGGAAAATTATCACAAGTAACCGCGAAGCCACCACGTGGACGGTTACTGCCAACGTGCAAAGCCTGAACACGCCCGATCTAACGCTTCTCACAAGTTAATTAATCTTCATGTCAAATATTACCAAAACGGAAGTCATTTAATAAACAACAAAATACACTCCTGTAAATTGAAATAAGAACACCGTGAATTCATTGTCCCAGGAAGGGGAAACTTTATTGACACATTCCTGGGGTCAGATACATCACATGATCACACTGACAGAACCACAGGCACATAGACACAGGCAACAGAGCATGCACAATGTCGGCACTAGTACAGTGTATATCCACCTTTCGCAGCAATGCAGGCTGCTATTCTCCCATGGAGACGATCGTAGAGATGCTGGATGTAGTCCTGTGGAACGGCTTGCCATGCCATTTCCACCTGGCGCCTCAGTTGGACCAGCCTTCGTGCTGGACGTTCAGACCGCGTGAGACGACGCTTCATCCAGTCCCAAACATGCTCAATGGGGGACAGATCCGGAGATCTTGCTGGCCAGGGTAGTTGACTTACACCTTCTAGAGCACGTTGGGTGGCACGGGATACATGCGGACGTGCATTGTCCTGTTGGAACAGCAAGTTCCCTTGCCGGTCTAGGAATGGTAGAACGATGGGTTCGATGACGGTTTGGATGTACCGTGCACTATTCAGTGTCCCCTCGACGATCACCAGTGGTGTACGGCCAGTGTAGGAGATCGCTCCCCACACCCTGATGCCGGGTGTTGGCCCTGTGTGCCTCGGTCGTATGCAGTCCTGATTGTGGCGCTCACCTGCACGGCGCTAAACACGCATACGACCATCATTGGCACCAAGGCAGAAGCGACTCTCATCGCTGAAGACGACACGTCTCCATTCGTCCCTCCATTCACGCCTGTCGCGACACCACTGGAGGCGGGCTGCACGATGTTGGGGCGTGAGCGGAAGACGGCCTAACGGTGTGCGGGACCGTAGCCCAGCTTCATGGAGACGGTTGCGAATGGTCCTCGCCGATACCCCAGGAGCAACAGTGTCCCTAATTTGCTGGGAAGTGGCGGTGCGGTCCCCTACGGCACTGCGTAGGATCCTACGGTCTTGGCGTGCATCCGTGCGTCGCTGCGGTCCGGTCCCAGGTCGACGGGCACGTGCACCTTCCGCCGACCACTGGCGACAACATCGATGTACTGTGGAGACCTCACGCCCCACGTGTTGAGCAATTCGGCGGTACGTCCACCCGGCCTCCCGCATGCCCACTATACGCCCTCGCTCAAAGTCCGTCAACTGCACATACGGTTCACGTCCACGCTGTCGCGGCATGCTACCAGTATTAAAGACTGCGATGGAGCTCCGTATGCCACGGCAAACTGGCTGACACTGACGGCGGCGGTGCACAAATGCTGCGCAGCTAGCGCCATTCGACGGCCAACACCGCGGTTCCTGGTGTGTCCGCTGTGCCGTGCGTGTGATCATTGCTTGTACAGCCCTCTCGCAGTGTCCGGAGCAAGTATGGTGGGTCTGACACACCGGTGTCAATGTGTTCTTTTTTCCATTTCCAGGAGTGTATGAGTGTGCAAATACCATCACGTTTAGCAAAAGGGTAGCTTGCTGAACGCCTCTTAACATGGTGTTGTCAAGTAACTAGCATACACACCCTCCACACTCTGCATCTAAACTCCCTCTTAAAATCTGCTTTTGCCTCACACTTACGAGCTGCACTTGACTTTTTTATTGGTTGAGGGAGTAGCACCGGTCCGACTAGCCAGATGAGAGGTAGTGAAAAGACGCGAAGGCGTTCCATTCGCTGGATGCTTTCTTACTGACAAGCAGAAAGAACCATGAAAGCTCATGATTGGACACAGGTTATTTCACAAAGAATTTTTTGATCACTATCGAAGAATATGGGAGCGTGAATCTAGAGGTTGGTAACACAGATTCAGAGGGAAAGGTAACTTTTATAGCCTCTTTGAAAGATCAAAAAAATACTCTTCCACACTTTCAATGCAACGGACAAAGTCGGAAATGAAAATGGCAATGGACACAGGGAAGAGGCTAGTGGTTTCAAGTAAAACTAAAATAATATGACATATCCAACTGTGACCTTCCCCCAACCAGTAGCATATGTTTGAGGCGTTTGACATTACAATATGGCCGCGGGCATATATAAACAACTAACTGTTGTTATTTGCTTCACTATTCCTACACGTGAAGGAAGTAATCAACTGATGTAAGTAATTAACTAATAAGCAAGGTCCTTGGGATTAAATTATTTCGTGACTCGGAAGGTACTCATTAAAATTCATGTGTGTTAAAACCGTTCGTTACTACCTATTCGGAGAAAATACAGATCACCTTCACTGTCTTCAATGCTCTTGATTAGACTCCCTTCTGTATGTCGTTGAAAATTCAATAGCCCATGCCGAGAATAGTGAGACAGTAATTAATGGCGCTCGACAATCTCGTTGTATAGGAGCAGCTGCACATCTCCACGGTCGCCGCTAAATTGCTGGTAATATTTAAGACATTGTATAGAAGCTTCGGAAACTGATCCAGTGCAGTGCAGTAATCATTTGGTCCGACGATGCGTAGCCAAATAGCACATCACTTCAATCATTGGTAGAAACGCCTGGCGATGTATCTTAAGATCGTGATGCAGATTCGTTAGCAAACATTTCGAACGAAATGTCCGAAGATCCTACAGAAGCCTTGTACATATGTTCACTCTTGGAAATGCACTGTTTATAAAATGAAACATGTTTAAATACCTTTTAAAGACTGCATTTTCTCCTTAAGGAAAACAAGTCTCTTCTCTACAGCACTTTTAACACATTCGTCACAAGAGCACAGCAAAATAAAATTATAGAAAACTTTCTGGGACTTCTTGCCGCGTCAGTTCAGGGTAGAACCTCGTGTTTTCGACGATTTCCACCATCGTAATCGTCAGAAGCTACTGACTGTCGAAATCAGTGCTCTGGTGGCCTTTTATAGGCCGAAGAGGCTTCTGGTTGGTCGGTAGCTACGTCACGCTATCGTAGATTGTGTCAACGGCTGCGCTATGGGCGCCAGCGTAAGCATTACGTCGAATATCGACGGCTCTTCTCTGCATCGAGAGCTCGCTTCCATGCACTGCTAAGAGTATATCCGCAGTCACGGTTGAAGATTTCGTCAGACATTCTTATTTCTACAAACTCTTTAATTATAGAGTCTCAGTATGTGGAAGCCTGGGACAAAACGGTTGCTTCATCAAACAGTACTTTATGTTTGTTTGTGAGGTTGTGCTCAACAACTACGGATTTCTCCGGTTAGCGATTTTTAATATGCCATTGATGTTCTGCGCAACGATCGTAAACGGTGTAGATGGGCTGCCTTATGTAATTGCTTCTGCATTCACATGGGACGTTGTAAATTCCAGGGATCATGAGGCCGAGACTGTCCTCAACAGGGCGTACCGTCTGCTTTACCCTCTTAGGAGGTCGGAAAATAGATCTGATAACTCATCTTCCGACGACTCCGCCAATTTTGTTGGATGTAGAGCCGCAGAAGGGAATTAATGCCGTCAATGGCTTATCACATGAATATTGCACATTTTTACGTTTCATTTCTTGGTGTATTCTGACCTATTATCAAGTGACCCATAGCCGTTCTTCCTGAACACATACTTCAGATAACTCACTTCGAAATTCTAGCGCCGTCGCGAAAGACTTCGTTATTATAAAATAAAATTGCCCTTAACTGCAGACAGCAATGAATTATAATTCTGTTCAGGATTTGTACACGTCTATTCTCGATTGCATACCGTAACAGTGTCTTATCTATCTCCGCTTTTTGCTTTAGATTTAGCATAGTGCTCGTTTCAGAACAACTCCACTAACCCTGACGTCATTTTGACGTCACCTGCAGTATCGGCGACCGCATGATCGGTTATCGACTTTTTGACAAGGAAGAATATGAATATTATTGCTCCTCGATTCACTCTCAGCATTTAAAGCAGTACCACAGTCTAATATATACAGTCGCGACCTCTCGCTGATTTTTGTTATACACCGCGACAACAGCGCCCCAAGCGGTGGAGAAGCTACGCTGCTGAATACGGTATTCAGTAAATGTAAACAGTATCGTTTGTATTCATTTTTAACATGGTTTTTACGAAATGCAGCGTATGTAGCGCAATAAATTGCAGTAATAATAGGAAGAAGACGCCACATCTGTCATCCTTCAGGTTTCCTAAGGACCCTGAGACGTAAGAAGCATCACATTAGGGCGCTCCTTATTTACGATTTTTTTCTAAACTGTATTGAATTACAGAATTTGTTATTCTTTTTTAGGTGCAAGAAATGGTTAATAAATAGTAAAAGACAGGACCTGCTGCAAAAAGATGTCCTTTATTTGCACAATAACGTGAAGTTCATGAGCCCGGAAGAGAAGACATTGGTATGGAATGCAGTTCCTACGTTATTTGACGTGCCGAGTAAGCCACAACTAGTGACGATGAAGAGAAAATTGCCATACAAGCGTGAATGTGTTACTGCAAAAACAATAAAACTGTCTCCTGGCACAGAAACAGCTACCACAAGTGTTCCTATACGAGAGACATATATAAAATGACTAACAACGGAATCTGCAACACAGACATCTTTTGAAGATGAAATGCTTAGATTACGTGAAATGTTAAAACGTGCAAATCATTAGACTTCATACAAAACTACTACGTGACAAGGAAAATGCCCATTAAGAATAAACTGCAACCACAGCGTCACAGGACACAAATACAAAAGGACAAGCTCATTTTAAAAAGTATTGGTTCCAAGTACTTGAAAAAAGATGCTCTCGATTTCTTGATAAACCAAATCAGTATACCATTGAATGGAAAACGTGGTGCGAGATGGAAAGATGAAACTAAATTATTTACACTTAATTTGTTGTGTTATAGTACTCAGGCATACAGTTTCTTATCACACTGTTTTAGCCTTCCATCAGTACGTACCTTAAAAAAGGTATGTGGAAGATATACAATTAAATTGTGGAAAAAATAATAACATATTCCATCTTTTAAAGCAGAAAGTGCAGCAGTTACCAGAAACTGATATAGTTGTTAATTTGTCTGTAGATGAGATGTCACTAATGGAAAATTTGACATATGACAGCTCTAGGGATCGTGTTATTAGATTTGAAGATATGGGTTTCATACATACATCCGTGGTTGCCAATACTGCATTAGTTATAATGATTAACATCTTCTTCTCAAATTGTAAACAGCCATTAACATATTATTTCTCCAAAGGGCCAGTAGGGGCCATCCATCTGATATGAATATTTTTTTAAGTTGTCAAAAAACTCACAGAGATTGGTTTGGTTGTAAAAACATGTGTGACTGACCAAGGCTCGAATTTTGTCGAGTGGAGGCAAAGACTGGGTATCACACCAGTTAATCCATGCTTAATAAATGAAGGGAGTAAGATCTACTTTTTTTTTGACACTCCACACTTGATAAAAAGCACACGTAATAATTTATTCAGGTATACCATTATCCACACAACAGATGAAGGATGGTTTGGCACTGCTTCGTGGAAGGAATTTTATTTTCGTTAAATGTATCAATGGGATATAATAAAGTTTTAAAACAGTCACGCTTTTTATTGAGATAACCTGATGCCACAAAGAATAAGATGGAAATTGTATTTTTGGAAGCAGGCTTCCCCCAAAGCAGAACGTAATGAAAAGTGATGTGTCACTTCATTTTTACACAAGAAAGAACATCTATATACTTCATATGTGGGATATACAGTCTGTAGCCTCTTACTATCATTGGAATAAGTGCGACTATATGCTATTTCTTAATTATTTCTGCAGGAATATGTTGCAGCTTGTGTCACTTCATTCATTAGTTCGTGCTCTGTTTACTTATATTTCACGATCATTTATGTCCCTCGCTGTTCTCCTAACGGATGTGACCCAAAAATATACTAAATATTTTGTAAATAACGTACAAAACGAATCAAAAACAAACATTATTTTTACGTCGCATCTGCCGTCAGAGGAAGGCGAGCTTTCTGGTCGCTAGGGGAGATAGTGTCACTTGAACTGTCAAATGGTAACAACTTTCGCAGCAGTGAGTGTCGCGACTGTATACAGGGTGTTACAAAAAGGTACGGCCAAACTTTCAGGAAATATTCCTCACACACAAAGAAAGAAAATATGTTATGTGGACATGTGTCCAGAAACGCTTACTTTCCATGTTAGAGCTCATTTTAGTACTTATCTTCAAATCACATTAATCATGGAATGGAAACACACAGCAACAGAACGTATCAGCGTGACTTCAAACACTTTGTTACAGGAAATGTTCAAAATGCCCTCCGTTAGCGAGGATACATGCATCCACCCTCCGTCGCATGGATTCCCTGATGCGCTGATGCAGCCCTGGAGAATGGCGTATTGTATCACAGCAGTCCACAATACGAGCACGAAGAGTCTCTACATTTGGTACCGGGGTTGCGTAGACAAGAGCTTTCAAATGCCCCCATAAATGAAAGTCAAGAGAGTTGACGTCAGGAGAGCGTGGAGGCCATGGAATTGGTCCGCCTCTACCAATCCATCGGTCACCGAATCTGTTGTTGAGAAGCGTACAAACACTTCGACTGAAATGTGCGGGAGTTCCATCGTGCATGAACCACATGTTGTGTCGTACTTGTAAAGGCACATGTTCTAGCAGCACATGTAGAGTATCCCGTATGAAATCTTGATAACGTGCTCCATTGAGCGTAGGTGGAAGAACGAAACTAAAATGAGCTCTAACATGGAAATTAAGCGTTTCCGGACACATGTCCACATAACATCATTTCTTTATTTGTGTGTGAGGAATGTTTCCTGAAAGTTTGGCCGTACCTTTTTGTAACACCCTGTATATTAGACTGTGGCAGTACTCTTAGGTTCCAGCCTAACCACAAACCACACACTCGCAAATCGCCATATATTCGGAAATAAAGAGCCAAATATTAGTAAAAAGGCAGAATACGAATTTTATTACTGCTAGTTTCAGTCGCAGCAATTAAGGCTGTTTTATTAGTTCTTGCCTAATAGCAAACTCGCAAGTCGGCACATATTCGAAAATAACGAGCCGAAATGTGTGAGAAGAAGAATATTAATTTTATTGTTGTTCGTTTCAGTCGCAGCAATTTAGGCTGTCTCTTAGTTCCTCCTTAACTGCATACTCCAAAATCGCAAATTACTTATTTAATCCTTCGTTCTCAGATAAGACTGAATCTAACTGACATCCATTATTGCAGAGCATACTTCATAAGTAACAGAACGTGTTAGCCACGCTGTGATGAAAAAAAAACTGCATGTTAGGGAATGGAAACCAACAGCTTTCGACTCGAGAAGTGCTACACTAGCACTTAACCATGCGAAGTTTAACTCTGGTCTTAGATACCCCGTTCTATATTGAAGGCTTATATTGTTTATGATTTATTAAGTGCCATTCAATGACAATGGTGACGTGTTAGTGATAAATTACCAATGCTCCGTTGCATTAAACATTAAATTATCGATGATAAAAACTCACTCCTTGAAGAGCACTTTTATATGAATGCTTTAATCGTCAATAAATCATTGCATAACATTTTACTGGGGCAATAATTATAATAAATCATTCTAAAAGTGACGTGTTGTAAATCTGCGGTACACGCTCATGAAATCTTGCGGGAGGCAAATATCGAGTGCTAACGAAATTCGATAGCCGATCATGCGCTCGTCGATATTGTATGTGACGTCAAAATGACGCCCTGTTTGCGGGAATTATTGTGAAACGAGCGTTACCCGTAGATTCACAGTAACTCTCCAAAGAGCAACTACAGTCCAAAGAGTAAAAGCATCTCTCTCGCAGGTGGAATGCGGTACATACGTGTATTTGAGATTTTGTCGGACAAAGTCACTGCACAGTGGAAATTTACTGGCCCACCAACAGTTAGACCGCAACAGACCGGTGATGCTGTATTGTAACCTATCACCTCGGACTACAAGTCCAAAAAAAAAAAAAAAAAAAAAAAAGGTACTGAAGGATGATAAATCGATCAATCAATCGTGTTCGCAAACAGAAATTTAGTACAAATTATTAGGTGCTTAACGAACATCGTGAGGCATAGTATGATAGTGTGTAATAAAGAGGGTTCCCGAAGAATATGTCTATGTACGTGTTTCTGGAGAGTGGGTATCACCCTTAAACGTACCACCACTTTCAAGCTGAATCAGCAATCTCGTCAGGCCTAGCATTATTATTGACACTGAAGAAGCTTGCCGAAGAATATTGATATGTTCGTGTTTCTGTTTATAGACACTGAAGAAGCTTGCCGAAGAATATTGATATGTTCGTGTTTCTGGAGTGTTGGTAGCACTGTTTGGTGTCAAGCATATTGAAAGTAGTGGAGAGAACTCACGCAGAGCACTTCTCCATTCGGAAGCGATTTTTAGGTCGCTGAAGTATATTCCTGAGTTCGTCAATAGCGGTTTCTGAAATATTTTAACTAGACTTTAGCCTAATAATTGATCTCTGTCTTCTAGTACCTACTAGTTCAGATATTTTTTGCAATGCCGTGATGTTCCTCACGAGTGCAACAAACCTGCCATCACGCTTTCGCTCGTTGCATGCGTCAGTATCGCCTTATACTCGTATTTGTGTTCCACACGCTTCAGCTTTATTGTAGGACAAGGGGACCCGTGCGGCACTTTCCGTGTTTTATAGTTTCAAATAATGAGAGTACTTGGAATAAGTATAGTCGTTGGGATAAGAGTTGTTGCGGAAATGAAAAAAAAACTTAATCTGCATTTCTATACACGTGATTGTGAACAAAATTCCTACAGAGCATTACAATACCACGGTGTAAACGGTATTTCGCGTAAGAATGCAACCTTCGAGTAGTTTTTGTTTTCCGTTTTCTTCGAGGGATTTAAAAATGTTAATTAATTTATTTACCCTTGAAAAAGCTACAAACAGTCGTCTGTGTGTAAAGGCGAGATTTGTTCAATAAAATCCAGTTCCTCGAAGTGTTTACTCTGCAACTTGTTTACAGTGATCGCGCAAGTGCAATACTAATAGGCAACTGTTCTCTTGTCAACTTAAAACCCATGCCTGGATCAGATGGTGTTAAGTGTATCCATGGTACTACAACAATTTTCCCGGTGTCAGTCAGCTGAGCATTAATTGTAAATAGTGACACTAATTGGAATAAGTATAGTCGTTGGAATAAGGGCAATTAACGACAATGACAAAAATATTTGTGGTTTGGGAAAGTATATTCGTTTAGAAAAATCAGCTTCTTGGACGGGCAGAGATAATGGACTACCGCAGCAGTCACGGTTATTATCTGTGACAATGTTGTATACAGAGCACATTGAAACAAATAAAATGGTACTTGTTATAAGATTATAGGGAAAAGGAGCCTCTTACGGGTGATTAATAAGTTATGAAGGTGGTATGAAGCTGGGTATCCGTTTTGCTTATGATTCTTAAAAGTCTCTTTTATGTTAAAATTTTCAGCAAATAGTAGGTTTTATCATAAAATCTGTGTGCAGTGTCCTAAGCCGATTAAAAAATGTTTCTAACGATACCTCATTCACTTCCTAACGAATACTACGAGTTTGGAAAAGGACATTGACTTGAGAAATAACATATTTAACGGTTTCTGAGCAGTCTATTTTGGAATCCCTATTTCCCATCATACCACTGAACCTATACTACGAATGACTGTGTGATCATTCCATTTTATAATTCCACTACTTGTTACATTCGGGTACATGAATGAGTTGACTGATTCGATAGACATTTCAAGAAAGTAGCCAGTCTTGCCACCACCTCGATCTCTTGTGGAGATCTGACATTACTTATGTAGTATTTTTCTGATAGCATTCATAGTACATTATAGACAACTACAGTATATTCAAACCCACACGGAGAAGGAAACCAACAGTCGTGGCTCATGCGAACCAACTGCGAGTGGAACAAGGTAGGTGGAAGGGCGGGGGGGGGGGGGGGGGGTGATCGGGGAATGACATTAACGTACGACGCCTCACAGTGGTAAGTGACCTGCTGAGTGTTGACGTAGCTACAGTTGTCAGGCTTTAGGATATGCTGTAGTTCGTCCTATGTCCTGCATTCACACAGTGTTCAACAACCAGTGTTCAGCAACCACTCTCTTCTACAGTTGACGTAAGCAAGCTGTCAACTTTCGTAGAAGTGATTATTTAGTTGGTATAGGCACAGAATGCCACCTCAAATGGTGTGAGCCTTCACACCGCCCTAGCTGTTGCGTAGAGAACAAACCAAGCCACATGATGAAAAATAGAGACCCATCCTTGCTACCACATACAGTCCCTGTCATTCTACCGGTAAGGTTATCATGGTACCTGGAAGCTTCCTGTCACACTTCTCACACGGTCCGCGGAATGTCAGTCTAAGAGACGGTATGTCATCACATTAATTTATTTTCTCAGACTGTCAATATTAATTTCATTCATGGCTTTGGTTCAAATGGCTCTGAGCACTATGGGACTCAACTTCTGAGGTCATAAGTCCCCTAGAACTTAGAACTACTTACACCTGACTAACCTAAGGACATCACATACATCCATGCCCGAGGCAGGATTCGAACCTGCGACCTTAGCGCTCTCGCGGTTCCAGACTGTAGCGCCTAGAACCTAACAGCCACTCCGGCGGCATTTAATTTAATTAGTCGTGTTATGAATTTCTGCTGAGTGTGAAAGAATTTCTCTAAAGTCGTGGCTAACAGAAATTTTTGACATTGTGCTGGGTGTTTATTAATAAATGGGGAAGCTGAGGGGAAAGGACAGAGGACTTAAAAAGAAGTAAAAGTGTTCTAATGTACATCAGATTAATTTTTTTATTTCCTTAGTAACAGAAACTTTGTAACACCACAATCGATTGTGAGCAATCAGTGCAGTGCACTTCATTTTAGAAGTGTTTAATCGTTACTAGTTAAGTTCTTTGGATCATTGGAGGGAGGTGGTACTTTATGATGTATAAATTGTGTAATGTAATAATGGAATTTTATTAAATATGTTTGCAATGTAAAAACTGGTTCATACTTAGGGATTTTGTATTGTACACTACTGGCCATTAAAATTGCTACACCAAGAAGAAATGCAGATGATAAACGGGTATTCATTGAACAAATAAATTATACTAGAACTGATATGTGATTACATTTCTACGCAATTTGGGTACATAGATCCTGAGAAATCAGTACCCAGAACAACCACCTCTGGCCGTAATAACGGCCTTGATACGTCTGGGCATTGAGTCAAACAGAGGTTGGATGGCGTGTACAGGTACAGCTGTCCATGCAGCTTCAATGCGATACCACAGTTCATCAAGAGTAGTGACTGGCGTATTGTGACGAGCCAGTTGCTCGGCCATCATTGAGCAGACGTTTTCAATTGGTGAGAGATCGGGAGAATGTGCTGGCCAGGGCAGCAGTCGAACATTGTCTGTATCCAGAAAGGCCCGTACAGGACCTGCAACATGCGGTCGTGCATTATCCTGCTGAAATGTAAGGTTTCGCAGGATTCGAATGAAGGGTAGAGCCACGGATCGAAACACATCAAAAATGTAACGTCCACTGTTCTAAGTGCTGTCGATGCGAAGAAGAGGTGACCGAGACGTGTAACCAATGGCATCCCATCAAATCACGGCGGGTGATACGCCAGTACGGCGATGACGAATACACGCTTCCAATGTGCGTTCACCGCGATGTCGCCAAACACGGATGCGACCATCATGATGCTGTAAACAGAATCTCGAATTACCAGAAAAATGACTTTTTGCCGTTCGTGCACCCAGGTTCGTCGTTGAGTACACCATCGCAGGCGCTCCTGTCTGTGATGCAGCGTCAAGGGTAACCGCAGCCATGGTCTCCGAGCTGAAAGTCCATGCTGCTGCAAACGTCGTCGAACTGTTCGTGCAGATGGTTGTTGTCTTGCGAACGTCCCCATCTGTTGACTGAGGGATCGAGACGTGGCTGCACGATCCGTTACAGCCATGCGGATAAGATGCCTGTCATCTCGACTGCTAGTGACACGAGGCCATTGGGATCCAACACGGTGTTCCGTGTTACCCTCCTGAACCCAACAATTCCATATTCTGCTAACAGTCATTGGATCTCGACCAACGCGAGCAGGAATGTCGCGATACGAGAAACCGCAATCGCGATAGTCTACAATCCGACCTTTATGAATGTCAGAAACTTAATGGTGCGCATTTCTACACCTTACGCGAGGCATCACAACAACGTTTCACCAGGCAACGCCTGTCAGCTGCGTTTGTGTACGAGAAATCATTCGCATATCACAGCATCTTCTTCCTGTCGCTCAAATTTCACATCTGTAGCTCGTCGTCTTCGTGGCGTATTAATATTAATGGCCATTAGTGTATAATATAAAAGACATAGCGATTCCCCTCTGCTACGGAAGTGGTTTGGCGCCCAAAGAAAAGGTGTAAGTGGCAGTCTGGCTGAGCGTGAAGCGAGGGAACACAATAGGCAGTTAGTGGCCAGCAGTTGTGGAGTGAGGTGTTCGCTATCCTCATGTATGATGGAACGGCCTCGGATGTGGTTACTGCTATAAAAGAGTGCTCTCGAATTGGGAATGGCTCTAGAATTAATATTTACGTCGCCAAGAAGAAATGAAATAGAGCAATAATCCGCCAGATGAGAGACCAAGTAGCCACCACGTCCACGCCACCGCTATTGCGCCAGTGCTCCGACAACCTCAGTAGGTTAAAACTGTATATGAGTATGAACCATTGTGTTTCTATGAGTTGTATTTTGCAATAATAACCCAAGTGTTGCAGAAATTAGTATTTGAACCATGATATTTTCCCCTTCAATCAACCAAGCAGGGTCCTTTCCTCAAAGTATTTAAATCCGAGTATCCTGCTTTTGAAAGACTGATATTAATTTATATTATTTTACGTTGAATTTATGAAAAGCTCCAATTTACTTTGAATAGCTTCTAATTTACAAGGGTCATTGTTCAATGTGTAGGAACATTAAGATTGTGAGAGAAAACTTCTCGATTCATAAGTAATGTAAGGGGCACATATTATTCATCAGATGAAAAGTTTTTAATTTACTATGAAATATTTCAATAGGAAAGTGCCAAATGGTTACCACCAAAGAATCTAAATGTGATTGGTTAAAATCACTTGCTTCACAAGAGATGAAAGAGACACAAAAGAGAAACCTTTTGAATATTTGCTTTAATCTGAACTTACTTAATGGTTCAAATGGCTCTGAGCACTATGGGACTTAACTTCTGAGGTCGTCAGACCCTAGATCTTAGAACTACTTAAACCTAACGAACCTAAGGACACCACACACATCCATGCCCGAGGCAGGATTCGAACCTGCGACTGTAGCGGTCGCGCAGTTCCAGACTGTAGCGCCTAGAACCGCTCGGCGACCATGGCCGGCGAACTTACTTACCAATCCAGTGCTAGTGCATATTGGTTCTAAGCTTTGAGGGCTAAATGATCTTAAGTGGGATTGTAATGGCTCTGAGCACTGTGGGCTCAACTTCTGAGGTCAGTAGTCCCCTAGAACTTAGAACTAGTTAAATCTAACTAACCTAAGGACATCACACACATCCATGCCCGAGGCAGGATTCCAACCTGCGACCGTAGTGGTCCCGCGGTTCCAGACCGCAGCGCCTAGAACCACTCGGCCACTTCGGCCGGCTAAGTGGGGTTGTAGTTCAGCATTTACAATAATGCGAGGATATTCTGTAAAGTTTGCCTATTTGTGGATAAAGGAGCGGTCAATTTGTAGGTTTCCACAATAATTTTTAATAACAGAGGAAGTCAAACTGAGAGTAGGTTTCTGTGAATGAGCTTGAAACAGTGACAAAGTTAAATGCATATGAAATGTAAGTATTGTGAATTTTATTGCATTTGTGATATGTATAAGTGTGTCAACCTAAACTGAACTCTGGTCAAATGCTAGTTAGTCTTGTTTTAGTCTTTGAGAACGTTTTTTGTGCTGAAGTATTTAAAAACTGAAGTAGTGATTGTAGTCAGTAGGGATAAGGTCTCAATTTTGTTTCTGTGAATGCTGTTGTTGTTGTGGTCTTCAGCCCAGAGATTGGTTTGATACAGCTCTCCATGCTACTCTATCCTGTGCATGCTTCTTCATGTCCCAGTACCTAGTGCAACTTACATCCTTCTGAATCTGCTTAGTGTATTTTAAAGTCTCCTTTCTCACTAGGCTAATTACTGTATAGCTCTACAGGGCCTTTATACTGAAATGTTTCCCTACACCACCTAGTATTGTCTTTCTACGTGTGTGAGTAACTGTATGTTCACTGTTGTGGGTAAATACATACAGCGTACACAGGGCGGTGTGTGAAACTGATAGCGATTACACGCTTCCGCTGTTGTAGAAATCTGCTCCAGATGCTGCAGATACCGTGTTGAGCTGAAAGTGGTAACCAAAGTACGGAGAAATATTCTTCGGGGCTCTGTTGCATAGCAATCAGATTGCTTTCAGTTCTGAGAAATGTCCAGTTACTATTGTGGATTTGAATGATCCATGAAGTGACTTCTTTTCCGAAGAAAACATCGAACTATTTCACTAGAACTGAACGCTCCCGTCGGAACTGTTCTCAGCGGGTGTTTATTAGTAAATCACAATAGCAGTACATCGCTGGGTGTATAATAAGACGTACCTTCTTGAAATGAACAATATTTTATTGTTCTGTTAACTGATTTCCTTCCATATGCACTTATATTTTACAATGTGAATCAAAAACTCGCAATGGCGTCGATTTTTTACATCACAAGAATGGCTCTCCTCCCCTAAAATTACTCTTAACAAGAACAAAAAAACTCTATACCCTAAGAATAATTATGTGAGCGCTGACCGCCACAGAGTAATAAACAATATCTTTGTCTCTCTCTAACGCACTGTTACAGCAAGTTACGCTGCATGATACATCGTATATGCCCCTCTTGTGGACGAACGTTTTTGGGCAAAAACAAACACGAGCGTTCACACAACACAATATCGGTGATTGTTTATGACGTTGTATTAATGTCCACTAGAGTATTAATGTCCACTGTATTTCTTATGATATTTTGGCATTAGTGAATGACTATCTAAATGTAAATTATAGATTGGGGTGCATATACTGCTGACAAAGCCTGTGCTGAATTCCTGATGCAGCATATATGCATAGTTTACATGCTCGCTTTTATTCATTTGTCGAGGATGGCATGAGATGTGATCAGAAACCTTTTTCATCATCACTCAAAGCTTCTGTCACTCGCCTTGGGATGTCTCAAACGGATAATCTAGCCATTCGGCCAAGCCCCACAAAGGAAAATCAAGGAAAACCTCGGGGTAGATTTACCATCCTCGTATTTCTCATTTGCAAAGAAAATTAATTGAATTACAATGGAAAATAAAAAAATATTTACAATATGGATTTTTTAAATTAATTTAAACACTGTTCACAAAAGAGACACAACACTGTTATTCTTCTGTGTCTTGAGGTGAACCGTCGACGCGTTGGTTTACGTCCATCTACGATTCCCTTCTATCTGTCATCTCCGGGTAACTGATTGAATTCTATTCCCATTTCACCGTCTCCTTGTGGGTATTATGGTTTTCCGCATATGGTTAACACGAAAATAAGAGTGAGTGTAAGTTCCGTGGAAAAGGTGTTTGATCTATGCTGAGCTGAAATAGAATCTAATCTAAGTTCTTTCTAATTCTCTGACCTGAATTCGAAATATTCGGAAGTCGTAAGGTGTTCTTCATTTCTATCAACAACCCTAGAATGCACTATACACAAATCCAACTGGTGCTGCCGTGTCAACTTATGCTCGTCATCTTTCAGATGGACTTCAACACTTGTTTATGTGCTTATAACTGAAAGACATTCGCTAAGTTGGTAACTCCGCGAGCAACAATTGACATAACATAATTTACATACACAGGTATGTTACAACAATAGTACAATTATAAAGACAATGTTCATCACAAAAGATTGAAACAAAGTAATAGGCGTCCTTTTAAAACTGAGAACGGGTTACCCCTTCCGAACAGCATGACTTCAGCTCAGCGAGTAAAAAAGCAAATACAAACATACACTGACATTGTTAAATTGACATAAGAAAAAATATCTTGCCGTAGACCAGATTCATTTGAGTCACTAACCCATGGTCATTATGCATTGTGAAACCTGATTGAAGTTACTATCTACTACATAAAAAAATTTTAAAAGAAATCATTCATACTATTGCTAAATTCTCTGCATACTGAAAAGAAAACTTATCTTTACAGTGGAAAACCAATACTTAATGTCTGCATATCTCTCGTACATTATGCCTGAAAAGAAAAACTAACTACTAAATTGCAAAAAGAAAGAAACTATCCTAAGCATGATTCATAGGTTTAATGAAAATTCTCTAATCAATATTATTTGATAAGAATAGTATTTTCAATCTTCAGAATCTTCAGTCATCATGAAATTGCTTTAACAAGTGATGAGGATACATTCCTTTCACCTTTCCATTCTTCACATCCTTCAAAACATAAGTTCCTGGATGGGGTATTGTGGTAATCACAAATGGTCATTGATACAATAATTGCCATTTTGTGTTCTTCCTCTGTATAAGTGAAGCCTTAGGATGAGTTTTTACTAAAACTTGGTCTATCACTTTATATGTTTTTATTTTTCCAAGTCGATTGTCAAAATATATTTTCCTTTTTCTTGCCTTGTCCATTATATTGAGTAAGGATTGTCGTACTTTATTTTGTAGGTCTATTTTGTTAATATCTACTTTAGGAATTGGTCGAATCCAGTCATTCTGTTCCTGTTTTCCAAACATCAGTTCGTATGGGGTGTATTCTGTCGTAGTATGTGGCATATTTTTACAATTTCCTGAAAATCGTGAAGATAATCGATCCATTTGGGTTGCTGGTTGTGGCAATATGTTCTCATGAACCGGTTTAATTCACGAAAAATTCGTTCCACGGGATTCGCCGAAGGGTGGTACACTGATGTTAGAATTTGTTTTATACCACAACTGGCTAATGTTTGCCTCCAACGAAATCCAGTGAACATTGACCCATTGTCAGAAAGAATAGCCTCTGGTTTGCCTACCTTGACTATATAATCCTTGACCAGCTTCTTGGCTATGGATGCAGCAGTAGCTGATTTTAATGGATAAAGTTTGACATACTTAGTGAATATATCAAGAAAAGCTACAATATATTTGCATCCTCCCCTTGATGATGGTAGAGGACCACAGACGTCCACCGAAATGATTGACAGCCGTTTAGTGGGTATAATAGGATGTAGGAAATCTTTCACACAAATATTTCCTGGTTTGGCTAGCTGACAAATTTTACATTTCCTTAACTGTCTGTGCACCTTCCTGCGAATGTTTGGGAAGTAGCAATATGCTTGAATCTTCGGAGCACACTTTAATACTCCAAAATGTCCCCAAGTGATGTGCGTGTGCAAAATTAAGTCACTCTCATTCTTCTAGGGAATACACACCTTCCAATTATCTGAATCAAGATGCCCTTTGAAAAATAAGACGTCGTCCTCAACTTTGTACAGTCTCTTCAGATTATCGTTTCCAGGCTTTGCTAAAGTTTCCTTTATTGAATGCCAACGAGGATCTTCATTCTGTAGTTTTTCCATGTTCTTACACATGTCAAGAAAATGTTTCCTATATATTCTATCAGTCATTATAAGAACATTAAATTCGGACGAATTGCCCGTGATGTTGATAGTTGACAAATGTCCATCTGGCATTCTAGACAGTGCATCAGCGATGAAATTATCCTGTCCGCTTAGGTATTTAATTTCAAATTGAAACACTTGGAGTGAGAGCGTCCATCTTGCTAATCTTGGATGTAATAATTTACATGTTTGCAAAAAACGTAACGCTTTGTGGTCACAGTATACTGTTGTCTTCGCTCCATATAAGTAATAGTAAAATTTCTTAAATGACCAGACTACGGCCAATGCTTCCCTTTTGGTAGTCGTATATATTCTTTCACAAGCAGTTAAGAGTCGGTTAGCAAAAGCTATTGGACAGAAAGTTGATTTTCTATCTATCATCTTTACTTGGAAGAGGCATGAACCTATTCCAATTTCCGAAGCATCTGCCATCAAACCGAATTCTTGGCTCATATCTGGATGATATAATATTTGTGAATTGACTAAGGCATGTTTTATTGCTTCAAATGCATTCTGACATTGTTGCGTCCACACCCACGGAGTATTTTTGCGCAACAAGCTGTACAACGGTTCTGCATTAATAGAGTGGTCGTGAATGAAACGCCTGAAAAAAGAGACAACTCCGAGGAAGCCCTTTCACTGCCTTTTTGTTGTTGGAACTGCAAAGTTTTAGATTCCCTTTAGTTTCTCGGAGTCCGGTAAGATGCCTTTTCCATTTATAAGATGACCCAAAAATTTGATTTTATCTCGAGCAAAATGGGACTTTTGCAGATTTGCGGTTATGCCTGCTTCCTTGAAACGTTCTAACACTCTTCTCAATAAATCAACGTGCTCCTGTCATGTGGTCGTAGCTATGAGCATGTCGTCCACAAACAAAGTTAAATTGCTTCGAAGTGCAGGTCCCAATGCATAATCTAGAGCATTTATAAAAACTCCTGAGCTCACGTTTAGCCCGAAAGGTACATGTAGAAGTTTTTCCTTAACTTCAGGTGGAAGTTTGCCCTTTAATATTCGAATGATATCCTGCGTCTGGATTGGTTCATTCCAGTATTTGCTTTTATTTATATACTTCTCGAAATACTTTCTTAAAGATCCATTTTTGAAAGAAAAATGTTGTGGGTCAAAAACTTCCTTACGTAGTCTTTCTTGTACTCCCTTATTCCAGTATTTGTGCAAGAAAGCGCGTTCAAATTGGTCATAATCTTGACACCAATCGGATGCTTCTACGCCCACATCGATCCATCTCCATGTATGAATCCTGCAACGTACATAATTTTTTGTTGCTCAGTCCACATTCGCGGCAATATCCCTTTAAATTGTTTGATAAATACCACGGGATTGATCGACTTCCTTTCGGGAATAAATATCTGGAATTGACGATATTTAAGCATTTTTTCTTCATTCATAGTCGCAGGTGTAATCTGGTGGCTACTTCGCGGTGAATGATAATCTCGATAATTTGTTTCTGGTTGATTACGTAAATATGCACCAATACATGGATACTGTTGCATGGATTCGGTTTCACTGGTTTCATCAGGAATAATGTTTGCTTTTGATAAACTGCAAATAGTATGTGCTTTTCTAGTATTAACTAGACCCTGCTGGCATGCTTTTAATGTATTTTCTATCTTTGCTTTCCAAGCAGGAAATTCATCTCCGATTCATCTACGATTCATGTCGTTTGCAAACGTGGATTGTGCCGTGCAAGATTAGATTGCGTGGTTTCCAATGCTTTAATCCCTTGTGTTATGACAGTCAAACTTGACATCAGCTGGGATAACAAATCGGTATTCTCAGCAATTGGCGATTGCACTGGGCTTAATGAGGATTGTACCGACACAATTTTCGGTACAGTCATTTTGTTTTCGCACGCGTCTGTGTCAGAGATGAAATTCATGTTGTTTGTTGGTTGCTGCATATTTATCTGGACTTCTTTCGACATATGAATGTCGGAACTAGCAACCGTTTGTGTCGACGGCGTGAGTGCATTAATTGTTGCTGGTTGCTCAGCCGTAATCGACATATCGCTAACTACGGCGGTATTAAATTCTGTGGCACTAGTTAACGATACATTCACACTATTTAATTCATTATGTGGCATTGTGATACGTGCTTGCTTATTGGCTTTGAACATAGATCGAGTTATCACCATGTAAATGAGCAATTGACAGTTTCTCCTCTAAATAAGTCCTACAAAAGTGACTATTAAACTTTTACACACGCAAAAAACGTTAATGTCCTAATGCTGTTAATGTACACTTTACAATGTGACACAAAAACAGTACATATATAACACATAAAATATTGTCTTACTATATCTACTGTAATTCTGGAATTCTAGTAAAAGTAATATAGCAACACTATTTATACTTAGAAAATTAATATGTGAAAGGTCACTCCAACGCATAAATACTCAAGAAAGCTAGTAATTCAAATGTTCTGGCCTTTTTGAAGTTTCTGTTCGGCTGCTGGGACGGCGCACTCGTTCTCTTCACAAGATACTACCGCACGTTCAGTTAGCATGAATCATACAAGGGACCATAATGTAGTTACTGTATAAAACTAGACATATATACACACAATGAAACATTAATTACTAAATTACTAACATATTTATATTGCAGGTTCACTATGAGTGTTGTATCAGGATCGTGTCCTGTCACGGTCGCCATCTTTAAAGTCTCCTTTCTTACTAGGCTAATTACTGTTTAGCTCTACAGTGCCTTCATACTGAAATGTTTCCCCACACCACCTAGTATTGTCTTTCTATGTGTTGAGTAACTGTATGTTCACTGTTGTGGGTAAATACATACAGCGTACACAGGGCGGTGTGTGAAACTGATAGCGACTACACGCTTCCGCTGTTGTAGAAATCTGCTCCAGATGCTGCAGATACCGCGTTGAGCTGAAAGTGGTAACCAAAGTACGGAGAAATATTCTTCGGGGCTCTGTTGCATAGCAATCAGATTGCTTTCAGTTCTGAGAAATGTCCAGTTACTATTGTGGATTTGAATGATCCATGAAGTGACTTCTTTTCCGAAGAAAACATCGAACTATTTCACTAGAACTGAACGCTCCCGTCGGAACTGTTCTCAGCGGGTGTTTATTAGTAAATCACAATAGCAGTATATCGCTGGGTGTATAATAAGACGTACCTTCTTGAAATGAACAATATTTTATTGTTCTATTAACTGATTTCCTTCCATATGCACTTATATTTTACAATGTGAATCAAAAACTCGCAATGGCGTCGATTTTTTACATCACAAGAATGGCTCTCCACCCCTAAAATTACTCTTAACAAGAACCAAAAAACTCTATATCCTAAGGATAAATATGTGAGCACTGACCGCCACAGAGTAATAAACAATATCTTTGTCTCTCTCTCGCACTGTCACAGCAAGTTACGCTGGATGATACATCATAGTATTCATCTCTTGGTCTCCCACTACAATTTTTACCCTCCACGCTGCCCTCCAATACTGAATTGGTGATCCCTTGATGTCTCAGAACATGTTCCACCAACCGGTCCCTTCTTCTAGTCAAGTTGTGCCGTAAGTTTCTCTTCTCCTCAGTTCTATTCAATACCTCCTCATTAGTTATGTGATCTACCCATCTATTCTCTTCTTGCTCAAACTGTTTATCGTCCATGTTTCACTTCCATACAAGGCTACACTCCATACAAATACTTTCAGTAATGACTTGCTGACACTTAAATCTATATTCGATGTTAACAAATTTCTCTTCTTCAGAAACGCTTTCCTTCTCATTGCCAGCCTACATTTTATATCGTCTCTACTTCGACCATCATCAGTTATTTTGCTCCCCAAATAGCAAATCTCATTTACTACTTTAACTGTGAATGCTAGTCTTTGCAATTGAGTGCTACTGCTACCCACTGTGTTGTTTTGTCTGTCATTGCAGCTGTTCATTGCACTTGTCTAAGAAAGGATCTATGAAAGTCACTTTTGCAAGAGTGTAAGCAAATCCGTTGGAAATAATGTTTTCACATTATTATGTCTAATTAGGCTGGTGACCGTTTTATTATTTCACTTGTATTAAAACTGTTACTGTAACTTCAAACCAAATTTTTGTCTTTCTGTTGTATACCAACTGCCACTCTTACGAATTTCGTGTTCGATACCCTCTTTCAGTTAGGTAACACACGGTTAAATTCAAAAATCCTCCCAGAGGGTAACACCACACTGTGCAGGTTTTAAACCATATTTGGTAATTATTAATCCGCAGTAGTGTTATAACTTCTTTGTTATTACTGCCACTCTTACGAATTTCATGTTCGACACCCTCTTTCACCCCCCATGAACCATGGACCTTGCCGCTGGTGGGGAGGCTTGCGTGCCTCAGCGATACAGATGGCCGTACCGTAGGTGCAACCACAACGGAGGGGTATCTGTTGAGAGGCCAGACAAACATGTGGTTCCTGAAGAGGGGCAGCAGCCTTTTCAGTAGTTGCAGGGGCAACAGTCTGGATGATTGACTGATCTGGCCTTGTAACATTAACCAAAACGGCCTTGCTGTGCTGGTACTGCGAACGGCTGAAAGCAAGGGGAAACTACAGCCGTAATTTTTCCTGAGGACATGCAGCTCTACTGTATGATTAAATGATGATGGCGTCCACTTGGGTAAAATATTCCGGAGGTAAAATAGTCCCCCATTCGGATCTCCGGGCGGGGACTACTCAGGAGGACGTTGTTATCAGGAGAAAGAAAACTGGCGTTCTACGGATCGGAGCATGGAATGTCAGATCCCTTAATCGGGCAGGTAGGTTAGAAAATTTAAAAAGGGAAATGGATAGGTTAAAGTTAGATATAGTGGGAATTAGTGAAGTTCGGTGGCAGGAGGAACAAGACTTTTGGTCAGGTGATTACAGGGTTATAAATACAAAATCAAATAGGGGTAATGCAGGAGTAGGTTTAATAATGAATAAAAAAATAGGAGTGCGGGTTAGCTACTACAAACAGCATAGTGAACGCATTATTGTGGCCAAGATAGACACAAAGCCCATGCCTACTACAGTAGTACAAGTTTATATGCCAACTACCTCTGCAGATGATGAAGAAATAGATGAAATGTATGACGAGATAAAAGAAATTATTCAGGTAGTGAAAGGAGACGAAAATTTAATAGTCATGGGTGACTGGAATTCGTCAGTAGGAAAAGGGAGAGAAGGAAACATAGTAGGTGAATATGGATTGGGGGAAAGGAATGAAAGAGGAAGCCGCCTTGTCGAATTTTGCACAGAGCATAACTTAATCATAGCCAACACTTGGTTCAAGAATCATAAAAGAAGGTTGTATACCTGGAAGAATCCTGGAGATACTAGTAGGTATCAGATAGATTATATAATGGTAAGACAGAGATTTAGGAACCAGGTTTTAAATTGTAAAACATTTCCTGGGGCAGATGTGGATTCTGACCACAATCTATTGGTTATGAACTGCAGATTGAAACTGAAGAAACTGCAAAAAGGTGGGAATTTAAGGAGATGGGACCTAGATAAACTGAAAGAACCAGAGGTTGTAGAGAGTTTCAGGGAGAGCATAAGGGAACAATTGACAGGAATGGGGGAAAGAAATACAGTAGAAGAAGAATGGGTAGCTCTGAGGGATGAAGTAGTGAAGGCAGCAGAGGATCAAGTAGGTAAAAAGACGAGGGCTAATAGAAATCCTTGGGTAACAGAAGAAATATTGAATTTAATTGATGAAAGGAGAAAATACAAAAATGCAGTAAATGAAGCAGGCAAAAAGGAATACAGACGTCTCAAAAATGATATCGACAGGAAGTGCAAAATGGCTAAGCAGGGCTGGCTAGAGGACAAATGTAAGGATGTAGAGGCTTGTCTCACTAGGGGTAAGATAGATACTGCCTACAGGAAAATTAAAGAGACCTTTGGAGAGAAGAGAACCACTTGTATGAATATCAAGAGCTCAGATGGCAACCCAGTTCTAAGCAAAGAAGGGAAGGCAGAAAGGTGGAAGGAGTATATAGAGGGTTTATACAAGGGCGATGTACTTGAGGACAATATTATGGAAATGGAAGAGGATGTAGATGAAGATGAAATGGGAGATAAGATACTGCGTGAAGAGTTTGACAGAGCACTGAAAGACCTGAGTCGAAACAAGGCCCCGGGAGTAGACAACATTCCATTTGAACTACTGATGGCCTCGGGAGAGCCAGTCCTGACAAAACTCTTCCATCTGGTGAGCACGATGTATGAGACAGGCGAAATACCCTCAGACTTCAAGAAGAATATAATAATTCCAATCCCAAAGAAAGCAGGTGTTGACAGATGTGAAAATTACCGAACTATCAGTTTAATAAGTCACAGCTGCAAAATACTAACGCGAATTCTTTACAGACGAATGGAAAAACTGGTAGAAGCCGACCTCGGGGAAGATCAGTTTGGATTCCGTAGAAATGTTGGAACTTACAAGGCAATACTGACCTTACGACTTATCTTAGAAGAAAGATTAAGAAAAGGCAAACCTACGTTTCTAGCATTTGTAGACTTAGAGAAAGCTTTTGACAATGTTAACTGGAATACTCTCTTTCAAATTCTGAAGGTGGCAGGGGTAAAATACAGGGAGCGAAAGGCTATTTACAGTTTGTACAGAAACCAGATGGCAGTTATAAGACTCGAGGGGCATGAAAGGGAAGCAGTGGTTGGGAAAGGAGTAAGACAGGGTTGTAGCCTCTCCCCGATGTTATTCAATCTGTATATTGAGCAAGCAGTAAAGGAAACAAAAGAAAAATTCGGAGTAGGTATTAAAATTCATGGAGAAGAAGTAAAAACTTTGAGGTTCGCCGATGACATTGTAATTCTGTCAGAGACAGCAAAGGACTTGGAAGAGCAGTTGAACGGAATGGACAGTGTCTTGAAAGGAGGATATAAGATGAACATCAACAAAAGCAAAACGAGGATAATGGAATGTAGTCAAATTAAGTCGGGTGATGCTGAGGGAATTAGATTAGGAAACGAGACACTTAAAGTAGTAAAGGAGTTTTGCTATTTAGGGAGTAAAATAACCGATGATGGTCGAAGTAGAGAGGATATAAAATGTAGACTGGCAATGGCAAGGAAAGCGTTTCTCAAGAAGAGGAATTTGTTAACATCGAGTATAGATTTAAGTGTCAGGAAGTCGTTTCTGAAAGTATTTGTATGGAGTGTAGCCATGTATGGAAGTGAAACATGGACGATAACTAGTTTGGACAAGAAGAGAATAGAAGCTTTCGAAATGTGGTGCTACAGAAGAATGCTGAAGATAAGGTGGGTAGATCACGTAACTAATGAGGAGGTATTGAATAGGATTGGGGAGAAGAGAAGTTTGTGGCACAACTTGACTAGAAGAAGGGATCGGTTGGTAGGACATGTTTTGAGGCATCAAGGGATCACAAATTTAGCATTGGAGGGCAGTGTGGAGGGTAAAAATCGTAGAGGGAGACCAAGAGATGAATACACTAAGCAGATTCAGAAGGATGTAGGTTGCAGTAGATACTGGGAGATGAAGAAGCTTGCACAGGATAGAGTAGCATGGAGAGCTGCATCAAACCAGTCTCAGTACTGAAGACCACAACAACAACAACCCTCTTTCAGTTAGGTAACACACGGTTAAATTCAAAAATCCTCCCAGGGGGTAACACTACACTGTGCAGGTTTTAAACCATATTTGGTAATTATTAATCCGTAGTAGTGTTATAACTTCTTTGTTATTACGTGATTGCTTCGTTTCTGCCTTTTGAGTTCTAATTTTCAGCTTGGTTCTACAGCTATTTTTCTTTGCAAATGTTGTTTGTTTTGAGGAGAGTTAAGTCAAGCCTTCTTATGTTTATCTTCGTTGCCACGATATTAATAAAGAAAGAAATCCTTTTGTTGTTGGGAACCCAATCAGTAGTGAGAGCTTGTACTATCGTTCTTATTGCACTAGCGTTTAGTGTGTACTCAACATTCCTTCACCACCAGGAACCGAATCTGCTATTTCCTGGAGGAGCGCCACGGTACGAGCGCGTGTTAGCGACCTCAGCTGGAGCGCGACGTGTTTTGTCTGACTTCTAGTCACTGGGGGACGCCTGCTGGGCCGCATTCTTATTCGACTAGTGTGTACTGTACATTTCTCGCCAAAATGTACTCTGATCAGCACATGACGGACATGCATCTGATTTATGGACTTGCAACTTGCAATGCGTCTGATGGCAGTCGTTTGTATGCTGAATGATTTTCTCATAAACGTTTGTCGAACGATAACACGATTCTAGGAATATACGAACGTATTGCGGAGACAGGGTCTTTTAAGAAGAGGTTGTGCAAGACCAAACAGTGTTAGAACACCTGATTTACAAGCTCGATTACTTCATCAAATTAATGACAATAGCAGCAGCAGTACCAAATAAATAGCAGAAACGAAGAATGCGAGTCACGTGACAGTGTACAATGGAGTACGAGAGAAACACCTTTGCCCAAACCATCTTCAGAGAGTGCAAGGTCTTACTGAAGAAGATTTTCAATACATAAAAGTTTTTTTGTACTTTGTTACTGGAAATGTGTACTCAGGACCAACACTTTCTGTCCACCACTCTATTCACTGATGAAGCAAAGTTTAGCAGTAACGGAGTGGAGAATTAGAACAGCACTCGTGTATGGGCGGATGAAAATATTTTGGAGTTTTGGAAATAATGTTATCAAGAACAGATTATTATTAATGTATGGGCTGACATAATTGGACACAGATCACGTAGACCTTTCACTTTCCACGGAACACTAACTGGAGCATCATACAGTGAATTTTTAATGGAACATTTCAATGTTTTGCTGGAAAACTTTCATCCATGCGTATGTCAGACCACGTGGCTCATGCACGATGGGTCAACACCTAATATTGCTCTCCAAGCAAAATCATTCTAAATCCGCGTTTCCCAAGCAAATGGATATGTCTTGGGGCAGGAGAATCTTTTCCTGCTCGGTCTTCTCATATATCAGTGCATTAGGTTTTAAATATTTGGAGTATTTAAAGGAAGTATTGTAGTCAACATTATTATGAATGCTGATATTCGTCGCCAGCGTGCTCAAGAAGAATTTAGAAGACTCAGAAAACACTTCAAATATGGTAGCGAATAAGACTATCCATGATTGCATGCGTTGGAGCTAATTATAGACTTTTGAGCATTGAATTTATCCATAGAAGACATTTGAAGAGAAAAGCAATTAGCAGTAGAACTGAGTTGAAAATATAAAACCAAAAGGCAGAAACGAAGCAAACATTTGACAACAAAAAATTAAGAAAATAAAAAAGTCATATGTATATGTGAACTGATGTTTTTAACTCCTCTTTGCATATCCGGGAGGCTTCCCTACACATTAGTTAACACCCTCTATGTTTTCAGTCACTGGTCCTCATGTAACAAGCGAGATAATAAACACAAAGTTTGTATCCATAATTGACTATTCCAACGTACGGCCTTTATTATCCGCATCATAGTCCGATACTAACTAAAAATTTTCACAATACTATTAAAACAACATAATTATATGCAGCAAAATGGAGATCTGTGATAAATAGTTTCAGAAAGGATAAAATACGGTTAACATAGCAGAAGAAAAATAGTAACATTGGTAGTTCCGTAGCAGTTACACAGTGACAGAAACACCTAAATCGCTCTGTCACTGGGTACAAACCATTTAAAATCTGACGGGACATAACACCTTCGGAGTTGGACACAAGTCAGGATGTAGGATGACATAAGTAACGTTTTATTACGTATGCAGAGGATGATGCCCAGTAATACCTCCACATCCATTCATGCATTACACTTTACTTAGTGCATCTTCCTTTGACTCATTTAGGACAGGTTGTACAAATGTCGTTGACTGGAAGAAAATTTTGATCTTAATTCAGAAAAAGAATCCAGTTCGATAATTCGCTGTATCTTATACAACTAAATTTGGATCAACTGAACGAGATTCGCAGCTGATCTGAATTACCATGTGACATCCTTGGAAAAACCGTTACATCAGCTGACGACATGATTGTAGAGTCGATATGCAGTATTTATTCTTAAATGTTTCATAGTGTACAGAAGGAGAAAAATAAGGGGAAGAAACTTCTCAGATTTCTGTAAGAAACTTCTCGACAGCCAAAAGTACAGAAATAGATATCAATAAATAACGGAAAGAAACAATATAGTTCTCAACGCTCAAAGCCCTTGAACACCGAAGACTGCTCAAATAAAGCGTGCATTATATGCAGGAGTCTGGTTTCAAAATGCAGTGCTGCCATTAATTATTTTTATAACCAATATCGTAAAGAGTAAATCGTTATTTTGCTCCCCAAATAGCAAAGCTCCTTTACTACCTTAAGTGTCTCATTTCCTAATCTAATTTCCTCAGCATCACCCGACTTAATTCGACTACATTCCATTATCCTCGGTTTGCTTTTGTTGATGTTCATCTTATATCCTCAAGACACTGTCCATTCCGTTCAACTGCTCTTCCAAGTCTTTTGCTTTCTCTGACAGAATTACAATGTGATCGGTGAACCTCAAAGTTTTTATTTCTTCTCCATGGATTTTAATACCTACTCCGAATTTTTCTTTTGTTTCCTTTACTGCTTGCTCAATATACAGATTGAATAACGTCGGGGAGAGGCTACAACCTTGTCTCACTCCCTTCCCAAGCACTGCTTCCCTTTCATGTCCTTCGACTCTTATAACTGCCATCTTCTTTCAGTACAAATTTTAAATAGCCTTTTGCTCCCTGTGGTTTACCGCTGCCACCTTCAGAATTTGAAAGAGAGTATTCCAGTCAACATTGTAAAAAGCTTTCTCTAAGTCTGCAAATGCTAGAAACGTAGGTTTGCCCTTTCCTTAATCTATTTCAGCCTAACACTGTTAATGCCCGACGTTCCCGCCAGGTGGCATGCGCAAATGAGTTATTCCAAAAGTCATCATGGAGTCATATAACGGTGCAGAGCGTGCCCGCTATTGTTTGTGGTTTCATGAATCCAAATCCGCGACTACAGTTCAGAGACGATTCAGTACTAAATATCGTAAACTACTACCTCAAAGACAAACTACAGGGTTATTACAAATGATTGAAGCGATTTCACAGCTCTACAATAACTTTATTATCTGAGATATTTTCAAAATGCTTTGCACACACATACAAAAACTCAAAAAATTTTTTTAGCCATTCACAAATGTTCGATATGTGCCCCTTTAGTGATTCGGCAGACATCAAGCCGAAAATCAAGTTCCTCCCACACTCGGCGCAGCATGTCCCCATCAATGAGTTCGAAAGCATCGTTGATGCGAGCTCGTTTCTTGGTAGAGGAGGTTTAAACACTGAATCTTTCACATAACCCCACAGAAAGAAATCGCATGGGGTTAAGTCGGGAGAGCGTGGAGGCCATGACACGAATTGCTGATCGTGATCTCCACCACGACCGATCCATCGATTTTGCGATCTCCTGTTTCAGAAATGCCGAACATCGTGATGGAAGTGCGGTGGAGCACCATCCTGTTGAAAGATGAAGTCGGCGCTGTCGGTCTCCAGTTGTGGCATGAGTCAATTTTCCGCGGGCTACAAGTGAAACTTGCCCGCACGCGTTCAACCGCTTCTTCGCTCACTGCAGGCCGACCCGTTGATTTCCCCTTACAGAGGCATCCAGAAGCTTTAAACTGCGCATACCATCGCCGAATGGAGTTAGCAGTTGGTGGATCTTTGTTGAACTTCGTCCTGAAGTGTCGTTGCACTGTTATGACTGACTGATGTGAGTGCATTTCAAGCACGACATACGCTTTCTCGGCTCCTGTCGCCATTTTGTCTCACTGCGCTCTCGAGCGCTCTGACGGCAGAAACCTGATGTGCGGCTTCAGCTGAACAAAACTTTATGAGTTTTTCTACGTATCTGTAGTGTGTCGTGACCATATGTCAATGAATGGAGCTACAGTGAATTTATGAAATCGCTTCAATCATTTGTAATAGCACTGTATTATTAATTGTTACAATCATTTCACCGAAACCAGCTGTCTCACATAGTACGCCGGATCAGGATCGACCAGCAGTCTCTGACGCAGCAGTTGAACAAGTTTGGCAGTCTTACATTCGTAGTACGGGTAAATAAACGAGACGTGCCAGCTTAGAACTGAATATGCCTAACGTAAGAGTGTAGCGCGCCACAACTTTATCATCGTGAACTTGTCACCTATCTCTGTAGGAAAGAGCCAGTTTGTATTGGGCGTGGTGGAACAATATCCTGGCCATCATGATCATCACCTTACTCCAGTGGACTAATGTGTATGGGGTTACATTAAAGACAGCGTGTTTCTTCCTCCGCTTCCTGGAAACGTCGACGAGCTGCGACGACGGATAGCACAATCAGTTGCCACCATACAACAAGATTTGCGTCATAGGATTTGGCAGGAAACTGCTTACAGATGGGACATTTCTCGTGTTACAAAGGTAGCCACAATGAAACATTTTCAAATAAAACTTGAAAATATACTGCTTTCATTGCTGTTTCAAACGTTTCTCATATTTTGCACAATTAAATGTTACTTTTGTATAACTCATTTATAAACATCCTATGGGGCCCTACATTTTAAAGTGAACTTCGATCCACGATTTAACAGACATTGCCAGAGGCGAAAGAAGTGATAAGTGAAAAAAAATTTCAAAAACTAACCTGTAATCGCACCACAGGATTTTGGAACCATAGTCGTTCACATAATCATTGAGCCACCGAGACACATCATCATTTCGTAATTAGTCAATACTCGTACCTTTCCTCATTGACATACATATGTTTATTATTTCTAGTCATCAACGCACGTGCTACTGTCATGGCAGTTGAAACATATATTCGAGAGTTAAAAACTTAGTAAGGTTCGTGTAATTACTGTTATCAAATCCTAGAGAGCGTTCTTGCAAGAAATGTATGTTCACTCACTATTGGCTGCTGTTTAGCTGCACGTGTTTAACTGTCCACTGCAAATAGTTCAATTTTTCCTTGTTTACTCTGCCGCTAAGTGACTACGAAATGCCTTTTTTTCTCTTTGATTGCGATTCGCTCCCCAAGAATTATCATGAGACTGCTCTATTTTTAGACTTCTGATATTCTCATTCAGCTAAGCTCACAGATCGAAAACAAACATTGAACTTGTGCAGTATAGGAGTGATGGCAGCTTATTTATTATTTATTTACTTGTTTTCAGCATGAATTTCCGCAAAACAACATCCAATCGTTTGCAGTGTCACTAGGATGTGAACTGATAACTGCTATTGAACTTGGCTTGACGAACGAAATTTGCTAGTCAGTGTGGGTACCAGTTCTTGGCATAACAATGTGAAACTGGTGTTTATACAACGCACATTTCCGAGTTCAGCTTTACCCGATTCCATCTTTTGTGCTTTTTGTACATTTTTGTTGGGGGGAGGGGGGGGTTAGTTGCAAATAGCTTATAAGGCCTTATGAATAAAACACAGAAGTGAAAGAAATGCAGATGAATCTGAAATGATATATCTTGTAAAATTAAAACTACCTGAACTGTACCTGAATGCCTGTCGTGTATTAACAACATAGTAAAGGCAGATATTTATCTGAGTTGTGTTTTCAGCCAATCGCGATTAACATTTTCTCTTTACATTGGTACGCCCTTTGATGCTTGCTTTGGTAAGAAACAATCAATACTTTTTCAGAGTATATCATTATAGAGAAATATTCGAATTCGGCAGACAGGACAAGTGTTAAAGAATTGGGAAGGTTTACCGAAATAATTCAGTCCAGATTTTTATCCAAACTTGAATAACACTATTTATTAATATGCGATGACAACAGGAACAGGAAAAATTACTTACCGTAGCACTCTCCTCTTCTGTAGGATATGTTCTTTGCGACTTCCATGACGTATATATCTATCGCCGCATTTGATTTCGTTTGTAATAAAATATTGGAACAACCATCATCGATTGTATGATACTCTTTTCACACAATACGATTATTACAGAATATCATTGTCAGATACTCCTATAGCAGCATTAAGCTATATCTTGGGGAAAATGGATTGACGTAAACGACTGTTCGCTTCATTGCAATTTCGCAGTGCGTGTTTATATTACAATATTACGCCGAGTAGAATATCTACTGTCGCCTTGGGCTGTGCTCGACACAAAATACGTCATAATTTACCATTCGTAACGTCGGCTTGTTACAAAATGTGCTTTTACAAAACCGTTAATCTACGAAAGTTATAGACCGATTTTTTGCCATTTTGACCTAACGTTGAATTCTAAGACAGGTGTGTGTTTCGGTGCCTAATTATTGATATACACTCCTGGAGATGTCCAGAGCACAAAATTGTTTGTCTAATATGTCGTACGTCTCTGACACACGAGGACGAGTTGTGAATTTCAATTGTCTTGAGACTCCTGGTGACAATGGCGAATGCTGTCAGCTGTAGGAGGTGCAGTACCTTTCGACAAAAATCGGGCCGCAAAGCTGTAACGACTCATCCAGCTGCATCTGATAATCGGCTGTATCTTGCACTCGGCACGCAGTTTGTATACTTGATGTACGGGTGTACAATTCGAACGTTAGCTCTAATAAAACGCGTAATTCCTTCCGTCTCCTTACGCTAATCATGTTTTCCTGTCTGTAGTGGGCATAAATAACACCAAATCTGGAAGCATGTTATGAGGCAAAAAGGAAAGTTCCACGCCAGACACCTAGGATATCGGCTTACTAGATTTGCATTAAAAATAATGGGATTCATCACTCTCAAATTTTACTAAAGCCTTGAAGGGTTTCTATTCGGTAGCAGATTTTTCAGATTATGAGAAATACAAAACTAGAAACAAGAAAGAGAAAAATATTCTACTAGAAGTAGTGCAAGCTCTCTCGTAGATAAAACGAAATAATCTATTTACTGCCATATTACTGTTGCATTTTCTGTGCTTCATGGAAGTGTGTGCATGTGCATGTGCTTGTGTGTGTCCTGTGTGCCGGCCGGAGTGGCCGTGCGTTTCTAGGCGCTACAGTCTGGAGCCGAGCGACGGCTACGGTCGCAGGTTCGAATCCTGCCTCGGGCATGGATGTGTGTGATGTCCTTAGGTTAGTTAGGTTTAATTAGTTCTAAGCTCTAGGCGACTGATGACCTCAGAAGTTAAGTCGCATAGTGCTCAGAGCCATTTGAAACATTTTTTTTTTTTTTTGTTCCTGTGTACGTGTTTGTGTAAATGTATGTGTGTGTCAACATCTGTGACTGCATACGCAGTCATAAACAATATTTGTAAAGGAATTCTTTATCCCAGAATCTACAATTTATTTAGACGAATAAGTAAGTAGTGAATTGCAAGAGACTCAGGCAGTGCCGTAGAAGCAGTTTTGCAGTTCACTGTCCCATGACCCATATCATGTTTATGAAACCCAACTAAATCACACCGCAGAGTGTGCGCTGTTATATTTACGTAACATCGAACATTACAGAATATACTTCTATTAAGTTCGTAAAAAGATCCCAAAACCATTTAGGAAACGCTAAGTTGGTTCAAAAATGGTTCAGATGGCTCTGAGCACTATGGGACTTAACTTCTGAGGTCATCAGTCCCCTAGAACTTAGAACTACTTAAACCTAACTAACCTAAGGACATCACACACATCCATGCCCGAGGCAGGATTCGAACCTGCGACCGTAGCGGTTGCGCGGTTCCAGACTGTAGCGCCTAGAACCGCTCGGCCACTCTGGCCGGCACACAGGAACACACACAAGCACATGCACATGCACACACTTCCATGAAGCACAGAAAATGCAACAGTAATACGGCAGTAAATAGATTATTTCGTTTTATCTACGAGAGAGCTTGCACTACTTCTAGTAGAATATTTTTCCCTTTCTTGTTTCTAATTTTGTATTTCTCATAATCTGAAAAATCTGCTACTGAATAGAAACCCTTCAAGGCTTTAGTAAAATTTGAGAGTGATGAATCCCATTATTTTTAATGCAAATCTAGTTAGCCGATATCCTAGGTGTCTGACCGTGGAACTTCCCTTTTTGCCTCATAACACGCTTCCAGATTTGGTGTTATTTATGCCCACTACAGACAGGAAAACATGACTAGCGTAAAGAGATGGAAGGAATTACGCGTTTTGTGTGATTTTATTTACGATGAATCATCATAATTTTGATATCACCGCACTGAAAATAGCTGAAATCGACCCGAAATAAACAGGTTAAAAATTTATGACCGTCACTGCCCTTCAGTCTATATTGGATCTCAAATTTTATATGTTACGATCTGCCTTAAGGTTAATTTACCAATATGAGTATGCTATGAACTGACATTTAATTATAATAAATCGTACCAAGAAAAACGTTTTCTATTTTATTTTATTTTTAAATCTCCAGTGCCTTCGAGGTATATACTTTCGTTTCACGCAAGTAATTATAGAAAAGCAACCAAATACTAAAACTCATTAAAACTAATATTACGTTTCATGTCCATTTATTACAGCAAAACATACCAATGACGAAGCAAGAGACCCCCAATGTGCTCAAACGATGACGCAGC
Organism: Schistocerca cancellata; assembly: GCF_023864275.1. Classification (NCBI taxonomy): domain Eukaryota; kingdom Metazoa; phylum Arthropoda; class Insecta; order Orthoptera; family Acrididae; genus Schistocerca; species Schistocerca cancellata. The sequence goes on along the minus strand of NC_064631.1, from coordinate 139,505,822 downwards.
GTATATTCATAGGGCGTAACGTATAAAACTCACGAGATATGGGCTTCAGCTGACTACAACTAAATCCAGTATGGCGTCCAACAAATTCTGCCTGCGACGTAGAACGTGATCTCGCATATCATTATTCACGTCCCTTTCAACGAACCCAAAATCTGACGTGTCTTATTCAGTCTTTCAGGCTACGGAACGGTGTGGAGCGCGAAATTCCACGCTGTGACGTCATAAAATAGGGCCAGCTCCTCGTCCAAGACCGCATTCTCATCGCGTGTGAGGTCGGCTTCCAGTTTAAATGTGTAAGTTAAACTTTACTTCAAGTGTCTACCTTAAGAGGGGGTTTACTGTCTTTCGGTTCAAAAAATCGATTTTTAATTGCATTTTTGGACCCATGAAAATGTTTAGAATCCACCCCTGAAACGGTTTTTCCGAATACGGAACGGAAATATTTGTTATTCGCGGTTGAACAAAAAATTGCACGTGCCTGAAATCGGCCTTTTTCACGCTCCACTTTTTTTCTTTCGGAGGAAGAGTTATTCTACCGGTGCTTGGGAGGAAACAAACAAAATTCAAATGAAAGTTTGAACGTGTTTGTTTTACATTCTGGTGCGAAGACTGAAGAGATTGCGACTTTCCTGCCAGTGAGCAGCTTCAACGAATGGTATTCAGCAATTCTGAAGACCATGACAACGATGGACTTCACCCTGGGACTCTTTTCAAGCGGCCGAAAACCGCTTGTCACCGGCCGTACGAGCGGCTCTGGGACAGCGCAGGATGGGCCAGATCGAGCAGAACGGCCTCTGTGAGGAATATGAGGAAGAGGAAGGGCTAGTTTATGGACCTGGAATAGCAGATTGAATGTACGTTGCATAATATTGCATTTATATACAGTCAAAACTTCAAACGCGTTTTTCTCAAATTACTTTTTTTTAATTGCACGGTATGGAAACTTCAAATCTACTTAACCGATTGGCATGATTCTTTGTTTCCGACGAAGCTAACTAAATTGTCTAGAAGTTCTACCACTTTTATTCCGATCCGTCAACTATAAATATTTTTACTTGGCCGACGAAGTCGAAGAATCGATGAAAAAATCTCTTTTTTTTCAAATGGCCTCTATTTTCTTTTCTATGGTTCACATAACTTAAGCGAGGTGCAACTCCGGAAGAATCTTATGTACTTCGCTAATGTCAACTCAATTTTGATTTCAGACGAGCCGGTTGACCTGTGACATACCGCGCGTGGATGTCTACATCGAAATTTTGTTTCGTTCCGAGGTCAATTCTGTCTTTGATGTTCGAAATTTCCGATCGAAAGAATTCCAGTTTGTAGAGGAAATATCAATAAACAGTTTGACTAAATTTGAGATTGACATCTTTAACACATGTCGAGAAAAAAATTCTCAAGGAACATGCTTTTTTCGGGCCAAAGATAGTAAGTCTCCCCTTAATTCATGTTGAAGAAGTAGTCTTGTGAAATGGAATGAATCTTTTTGTACATAGTGTGTATCATCTGTATCTGCATGCCTTACCGCTAACTCGCATACATTATAACCGGGATGTCGTTTACAAGTTACACAGAAATAACAAAAGAAAAAAAAGAAAAAAAAGAAAAGTGTCTGAAGCATGAGCGTCCGCACAAATGCGTGTCCAAGAGCGGGTAAGGTTCCGTAAGTGCTATTTTTTGTATAACTGCTTACTGTAGTTCCAGAACGGGTAGTACCTCAAGAAATAAATTTGACACGAAATACATAGAGCTTATTGTATCTTAAACAATTGACAGTTATCCAGTCAATGATTTTTGGAAGATAGATTACTGTTATGCCTTAAGTATAAGTAATGGTATTAGTATAGGTAGTAATAAAATGAAGTCGGCCATCGCGAGACCATAGAATGGTTCCATTGATAAGTAGTCACCACACGCCTTAAGACATTTACCCCACTGGGAGAGGAGACGATCAGTTCCTGTTTCATAGAACGTGCTCGGCAACTGACGAATCCACAATTGCATCCACTCTTGCACTTCATCGTCCGGCTCAAACTTACACCCACTCACGTCTTTCTTCAGGTCGCCAAAGATAAGGAAATCACACGGTGGAAGATTCGGGCTGTACGGAGCAACTTGCAGTGTTTTCTAATCAGACTTTTGATGCTTAGCCTTTGTCCGATTGGCTGTGTGGGGGCAGGCGTTACCGTGAAACAGAATGATTCCGTGCGACAGCATTCCAACAGGCCAAGGGCAACCGGCAAAGCCAGCAGTGGAAACATCTCACATCCCCCCTCCAAAGAAATCCAAAGCTGTCTACACATGTTCCGATAAGGTCATGATGACCTCCTTCTTCGACTGCAGGGGCCCTCTGCTCGTCGAGATCCTCGAGCCTGTAACAACGATGTGCACTGCTGTGAAGATACCTTGCAGAAACTGCGACGTGATGTGAGGTCAAAACACACAGGATGCCGTCGAACGGAAGTATCTTGCTGCACGGTAACGCCCGCCCCCACACTGCCTATCGGACGAAGGCTTTACTTCAGCGCTTTGGTTGGAAAACACTGCAGCATCCTTCGAACAGCCCGGACTTTTTACCGTTTTATTTTCAAATCTTTGGCGACCTGAAGAAAGTCATGCATGGACATCTGTTTCAGTCGGGCAATGAAATGCAAGAATGGGTGCAGTTACAGATCTGTCACTGGCCAACCTTGTCTACGAGACAAGAATCGATCATCTCGTCTCCCAGTGGGATAAATGTCTTAAACACATGGCGATTAGTTTTGATTGGAAACATTCCACGGTCCCGTTGTGGTGGGTGTTCTGTTTTCATTTATCTGTTCCTTATGTACCCAAAGTGCATATTTTTATATTATTAATATGAATATGGATGGAGGCAACCATTGAAACCAGCCGTCAAATTGGTCTGTAGGACCATCTATTAACTGCCTAGGACTGAATTAATATGGTTCTAGTCTTCCTTTTCTGGTACATTGCTGCGTAGCAATGGCATCTGTACATTAGAACGCATAACTCTCTCTGGATGTCTCAGTGGGTTGCGACCACTACAGTTTAAAAACCATATACTTTAAGATGTTTCACACACTTCTTCAACCTTGATATTTCGCTATTTTTCTTTCTTCAAACGTAAAAATATGTTTTTCTACTTTATTTAGGTCCACAGATGGAGTACAGCCGAATACCTCTACAAGACTCTGGTAAAATCACTCTATGGTGCAAAAGCTGGATAAAGTCTCAGCAAGCCTTCACGTGTCAAATGCAAACGTACTGTTGGAACTGTGATGTTTAAAAAGTGAAGGTGCTGTTGTTGTGGGAAATGGAGACGACTGTTTAGCATGTATACTCCAGAAATATATGTATTGGGTTGGGTGTTAGAACTGCCTCATTCTGTAGCTCGTGAAGAGCCGTACAAGGTAGAGACACAGAAAAGATTAGTAATGTTCTGTAAAAGTTTACATCACTCAATATTGGAAAACAGGCCGAAACCGCCGCCACGATAAGAAAACGGTATAATTTCCAGAGAGAAGTTTGACAATGAAATGATTGGTAAAGCCGTAGTGGTGCCACTCGCATTCGTCAATGATAAAGCTGCGGCTCAATAGAAACAGAGACCATCACTGTTAAAAATACTGGAGAACCCGGGAAGTAATAAAAAGTATATCCCAGATTACAGGAGGGGGTAAGTACATCCTTTAGCCCCCCCCTCCCACCTGCACCTCTCCACAATGGGATGCCAGTTATATCTGGAACAACCGGTTTTGGGTTGCTCTGGTTCTTTTCGGCTCGAGTTTATCATGAAGATTAAAACCGCTCGAAATAACCGCTTTCCGAACCAGCCGATTTTTAGTTTTTAATTGCTGTTACTTCCAGTAATAAATACTGAGTTCCAACAGAGATTTAAACATTCTATTGAATATGGTGTTGGAGCAGGAAACGATGGTCAACACGGGGTTGAGGCTGAACAGAACTCCAGCAGAGATTGCGAAGATGAGAGGGACGGACGTGGCGATAGCGCTAGTGAAGGGTGCAAACTGATGACTTCCCTGCATGGTCACATTTTCACCCCGAAGCAACCACAAAATGAAACATTCAGTTATTATAATAACTTTACCACGTCAACAGAAATGTAGATATAACCGTCATGTTTACCTTCTATTCTGAAAAACATTTGTTATGCCTCCTCCCATTTTTAATCTTTTAAATCAAATGGAGCATTGTACTTCACTGTTACCACACTTCGTAAATGGGCAAACACTTCGTAAATGGGCAACGAGAAACTACAAGATACATTAGATGCTGACATGTCTTGCACACTATACGTACACGTGTACCATCTAATACGACACACCACACGGTAACAGATACATCATTGTGTCTGGAATGCTGGACAGTTTCTTACGAGTATGCTGTGTGTGTGTTGCCAGTTTGTAACTGTGGGCGCTGTTGTTAAAACGGTACTGATCGAATTTCCAATTTATGTAATAATCTGATATTTCAAAGCAATTGGAATATTGCGAATAAACATCACTCGTTTTATAAAAATAAGTTTTATGTAGAAACAAAAACAATTTAGCACTGTTACTACGACAAATTGATATGCCAGTTTTTTATCCAGTTATTAGTAAAAATATGAAAAAGAGCCTGTTACAACCGACATCAAAAATTGAAAGGTATGTGCTATGGTCTGATGAGGGTAGCTCCAGAAAAGAGTCGTTAGTTGCCAACCGCAAGGTGGAACGAGTATAATATCTTTGAGGAGTAGGAGGATCTTTAATGGTTAAGAGGGCTGGGCGCGCCGCGCACAAAAAAAAAAAAAAAAAAAAGACAGCTTTAAGGGAGGAGTCGCAGGTAGGTGCGTGGAGGAAGTGGTGACAGCGTTAAGGTAGATTGCTGCCCCTGACCAACCTTTAGCACTTAAATGAGAGAAGATATATAATCATTTCAAATTGGTTTTTGTCAGATAATGTTCAGAGTTAGGATTTGTATGTCCAAGGTTTGACGCAGTAAGCGCTTTATAAAATTTTTTGTAAGAGTGATTCGTGCTACGAAAATGTTTCAAATGGTAGGTTTTGTGTAAGACTTAAAATTTTAACAATATACTGGGTGTTCAAAAAGTCAGTATAAATTTGAAAACTGAATAAATAACGGAATAATGTAGATAGAGAGGTCAAAAATGACACACATGCTTGGAATGACATGGGGTTTTATCAGAACCAAAAAAATATAAACGTTCAAAAAATGTCCGACAGATGGCGCTTCATGTGATGAGAATAGCAATAATTAGCATAACAAAGTAAGACAAAGCAAAGATGATGTTCCTTACGGGAAAGGCTCAATATGTCAGTAGCCGAGGAATAATGTTGTGAACAGCACTGAAAGCATGTCCGGAGTTATGGTGAGGCATCGGCGTCGGATGTTGTCTTTCAGCATCCTTAGAGGTGTCTGTCGGTCGATCACGATACACTTGAGACTTCAGGTAACCCCAAAGCCAATAATCGAACGGACTGAGGTCTGGGGACCTGGGAGGCCAAGCATGACTTAAGTGGCAGCTGAGCACACGATCATCACCAAACGACGCGCGCAAGTGATCTTTCACGCGCCATCTGTCGGACATTTTGTGAACTTTGCTTTTTTTTTTGTTCTAACAAAACCCCATGTCATTCCTAGTATGTATGTCAATTTCTATCTCTCTATCTACATTATTCCGTGGTTTATTAAGTTTTCAAATTTATACTGACTTTTTGATCACCCTGTACTTAAAATCTACATCTACATCTAGATCCATACTCCGCAAGCCACCTGACGGTGTGTGGCGGAGGGTACCTTGAGTACCTCTATCGGTTCTCCCTTCTATTCCAGTCTCGTATTGTTCGTGGAAAGAAGGATTGTCGGTATGCCTCTGTGTGGGCTCTAATCTCTCTGATTTTATCCTCATGGTCTCTTCGCGAGATATACGTAGGAGGGAGCTATATACTGCTTGACTCTTCGGTGAAGGTATATTCTCGAAACTTTGACAAAAGCCAGTACCGAGCTACTGAGCGTCTCTCCTGCAGAGTCTTCCACTGGAGTTTATCTATCATCTCCGTAACGCTTTCGCGATTACTAAATGATCCTGTAACGAAGCGCGCTGCTCTCCGTTGGATCTTCTCTATATCTTCTATCAACCCTATCTGGTACGGATCCCACACTGCTGAGCAGTATTCAAGCAGTGGGCGAACAAGCGTACTGTAACCTACTTCCTTTGTTTTCGGATTGCATTTCCTTAGGATTCTTCCAATGAATCTCAGTCTGGCATCTGCTTTACCGACGATTAATTTTATATGGTCATTCCATTTTAAATCACTCCTAATGGCTGCTCCCAGATAATTTATGGAATTAACTCTTTCCAGTCGCTGACCTGCTATTTTGTAGCTAAATGATAAGGGATCTATCTTTCTGTGTATTATCAGCACATTACACTTGTCTACATTGAGATTCAATTGCCATTCCCTGCATCATGCGTCAATTCGCTGCAGATCCTCCTGCATTTCAGTACAATTTTCCATTGTTACAACCTCTCGATACACCACAGGATCATCTGCAAAAAGCCTCAGTGAACTTCCGATGTCATCCACCAGGTCATTTATGTATGTTGTGAATAGCAATATCGGTATCTGTTCTTTTACAAGGTAGGTTTTTCCCATGCCTACTCCCCGCCCCCTTTGTAGGCGCTAATGGTCTGAAACGTCAGCTTACTGTTGCTTTATCCGCGCTATAAAGTTCACTACGATAAAGAAAGAAAAAGAATCTCTTATTTCTGTTTAAATTTGATTCCGCTTTTAAACAGCGATAAAATTTCGGGTTTCCAGTAGTGTTACAAACAGTAAACGTCTCAGGTTATGCGGCAGTGTGCTGGGACGCGCGGGGAACGCAAAACAAACGCTCCCGACATTAAAGGCAGCAGCAGCAGCAGCGGCAGGGAGTGTGAGCCCTGCCCGGGCCACGGCTGGGCTGGGCTACAGCAGACTGGTGGCCGGCAGAGGCGCGCTGTTGCCGGCAGCGGCCTGCACGGTGCGTGTCGGGCTTTGTAGCGGCAGCCCCGCGGCGGCAGCGGCGGACTCATATTTCGCAGCGGCGGACAACGCCCGGCTGCGCTCGCTGCTGACTGACTGCTGACTGCGCCTGTCTGCAGCCGGCTGACTGATGCCCGTCCGGCCGCTCGATAATTGGCTGATTTATTGATTGGCTGTCCGCGGGGCGCGCTGACGCTCCTCCTGCTCACTGATTAATGTCGCGATTGACTCGGCTGATACCTAATTGACTTTCCGCTACCTGTCAGCGCTCTGCTAAGATACTGGCTAAACGCTGCCGCTGCTTCTGCTATTGCTGCTGAAGCCATCAACCCGATACGCAGCCCCGGGAAGGCTTACAGCTTAATGCATCTGAATTTTGTAAAACGTTTATCTGTCGTCTAACGTAAATGCATATCGTGCGTGTGTCTGAGATTCCCTTTCATAAATTCGCAGGCACTTTGAAAGGTGGCTACACTCTAATACATGAACACAAGCCAGATGCTTTGTTGACTGAACCTGTGACCAAGAGGACATTAGGACATATGAAATAAAAAAAATTTTCTTTACCTTCATACACTCCTGGAAATTGAAATAAGAACACCGTGAATTCATTGTCCCAGGAAGGGGAAACTTTATTGACACATTCCTGGGGTCAGATACATCACATGATCGCACTGACAGAACCACAGGCACATAGACACAGGCAACAGACCATGCACAATGTCGGCACTAGTACAGTGTATATCCACCTTTCGCAACAATGCAGGCTGCTATTCTCCCATGGAGACGATCGTAGAGATGCTGGATGTAGTCCTGTGGAACGGCTTGCCATGCCATTTCCACCTGGCGCCTCAGTTGGACCAGCGTTCGTGCTGGACGTGCAGACCGCGTGAGACGACGCTTCATCCAGTCCCAAACATGCTCAATGGGGGACAGATCCGGAGATCTTGCTGGCCAGGGTAGTTGACTTACACCTTCTAGAGCACGTTGGGTGGCACGGGAGACATGCGGACGTGCATTGTCCTGTTGGAACAGCAAGTTCCCTTGCCGGTCTAGGAATGGTAGAACGATGGGTTCGATGACGGTTTGGATGTACCGTGCACTATTCAGTGTCCCCTCGACGATCACCAGTGGTGTACGGCCAGTGTAGGAGATTGCTCCCCACACCATGATGCCGGGTGTTGGCCCTGTGTGCCTCGGTCGTATGCAGTCCTGATTGTGGCGCTCACCTGCACGGCGCCAAACACGCATACGACCATCATTGGCACCAAGGCAGAAGCGACTCTCATCGCTGAAGACGACACGTCTCCATTCGTCCCTCCATTCACGCCTGTCGCAACACCACTGGAGGCGGGCTGCACGATGTTGGGGCGTGACCGGAAGACGGCCTAACGGTGTGCGGGACCGTAGCCCAGCTTCATGGAGACGGTTGCGAATGGTCCTCACCGATACCCCAGGAGCAACAGTGTCCCTCATTTGCTGGGAAGTGGCGGTGCGGTCCCCTACGGCACTGCGTAGGATCCTACGGTCTTGGCGTGCATCCGTGCGTCGCTGCGGTCCGGTCCCAGGTCGACGGGCACGTGCACCTTCCGCCGACCACTGGCGACAATATCGATGTACTGTGGAGACCTCACGCCCCACGTGTTGAGCAATTCGGCGGTACGTCCACCCGGCCTCCCGCATGCCCACTATACGCCCTCGCTCAAAGTCCGTCAACTGCACATACGGTTCACGTCCACGCTGTCGCGGCATGCTACCAGTGTTAAAGACTGCGATGGAGCTCCGTATGCCACGGCAAACTGGCTGACACTGACGGCGGCGGTGCACAAATGCTGCGCAGCTAGCGCCATTCGACGGCCAACACCGCGGTTCCTGGTGTGTCCGCTGTGCCGTGCGTGTGATCATTACTTGTACAGCCCTCTCGCAGTGTCCGGAGCAAGTATGGTGGGTCTGACACACCGGTGTCAATGTGTTCTTTTTTCCATTTCCAGGAGTGTATATATCGACGAAACATACACTCTGATCATTACAACATCCGCAATCGAACAGCATCGGCTGTCTAGCCCATCAGAACAACTGCATACAACATGCTCACAACTTGTCACGGCTACATCAGAACTCCTACTGCCCACTTCTCAATAAGCACTCTCCACGACGACTTCTCGACAAGCACTGTCCGTGGAGGCGGCTGAGTAATACTCTTTGGCGCAATCTCTGGCGCTGTGACTCAGTGTAGCCACCTTTCAACTTCCGTAAAGTTCTGTTAAATTTTCGTGTAAATGCAGCTTAATGACTGAAAAAAAAAATCTTCGCCAAAGCAATTTTTTAATACAGTTGTGCAGCAGCAGTTCCTGCCCACCATCTCTACATAACATAGAAATACTTAAATTTATCCATCTTAGCCGGCTGGTGTGGCCGAGCGGATCTAGGCGCTACAGACTGGAACCGCGTGATCACTACTGTCGTAGGTTCGAATCCCGCCTCGGGCATGGATGTGTGTGATGTCCTTAGGTTAGTTAGGTTTAAGTAGTTCTAAGTTCTAGGGGACTGATGACCACAGAAGTTAAGCTCTATAGTGCTCAGAGCCATTTCCACCATTTTTGTCCATCTCATACGGACGTTAGTTTAAAGCTGCGGCTGTACTGTAAGTTGGTTGGTTGCTTGCTTGTTTTCGGGAAGAGGACCAAACAGCGAGGTAATCGGTCCCATCGGATTAGAGAACGATGGCGAAGTAACCATACCGGCATTTGTCTAAAGCGATTTAGGGAAATCATGGAAAACCTAAATAAGGATGGCCAGTGTGCTAATCACTGTGCCACCTCGCTCGGTGTACTGTAAGACTTTTAGGAAGTATTTGTAATATATACTGCTGCGGTCAATTATTACTATTATTTTATCAGCGCGAGGATTTTCGGCATCATGCTGCCACATTAAGTGAGATTACAGTTATTTTTACGTTGTAATAAACTTGAAGTGAGTTTAGTTACCTTTGCTGTGCGTGCCAATGAGATTACGTACTGAAAACGACACCTGTTAAGAAAGGTAAATATGTTATAGTGTGTACATTATGGGACAATCATGAATAGATGCACTAGCAAAATGATCTAGTTATGCTTATCACACGACGTACACACTATAACACATTTATCTTCCTGAACAGGCGCCTTTTCGACAAATAATCTCACCGGCACACATAGAAAAGAAAACTAACCTCACTACATATCAATTACAATTTAAAAGTAACTGATGAGGGCAGCATACTGCCGAAACACGTCTTGTTGATAAAATATTAGTAACAAGTGACTGTTGTAGTATATAATACTTCATAAAAACAAAAATTCTCTCTCACAACTCCGTAGAAGAATTTTTGTTTTTATGAAGTATTATATACTACAACAGTCACTTGTTACTAATATTTTATCAACAAGACGTGTTTCGGCAGTATGCTGCCCTCATCAGTTACTTTTAAATTGTAATTGATATGTAGTGAGGTTAGTTTTCTTTTCTATGTGTGCCGGTGAGATTATTTAGTCATTTTTCCTGCTTCAATCTGTAGTTTTATCACATATAAACATTTTAATTGATATACAGCTATCTTACTTCATCCCCTTGTCCATTTTCCACACTCATCTTGTACACATCTGTTTAAAGAGTTAGGCAATTTGACTCCTTCATAATATTTTTATACTCCACACGAAATTTCTTGTAAATAACCCAGTTTAGTTGCGAAAGGACAGTGATGTACATAACTAAAATATCAAAGGTGAAATGGCTTTCCTAATTCAATATTAAGGTTCTGTTTAGCACAAATATAGGTACAGAATGCTGTCACTAAAATTTTTAATCACTTGCTCAATTTTATAAAATGTATGGCAGACAGAGAAGCTAAATTTCGAGGCAACTGAAAATGTTTCTTCCTTACAACTCCTTCTGTTCTGTTAGAAAAGGAAAAAAAAAAACAATAGAACAATTGCATCCTTCATCACTAATAAGTTAGGACACATGGCAGTCTACAATATAAAAAAAGATAACCAAAAATTGAACAACATCGGGGCGTATAAAGTATAATACTCACTAAAGCTTAGCTACAACGTAGGGAAGACATGCACAAATTTGAAAACCTATCTCCAAGAACACATGAATACTTTCGGACTCAACTAAGATGAAAAATCAGTCATTGCATGGAGTATCCTGGAAACCAAACGCATTATCAGCAAAGCAAATACAATTTGGTAGAACTACACAGCGAAGCCCACGGTAAGACCCTAAATTTGTTGCAAAAACTGGAAATCTACCCTCAAAAAATCAAAAACCATGAATCCATGTTAAATCAATATCCAGATTTCGCTATCCACAGCAATTTTAATAATTTTAAATGCTTATTTTAAACTCGATTCATACAAATATCAATTTATTTAAAACTTAGGTCTCTGAAATGACATGATAAACTTCATCTTTGGTAGAGAATTTTCACTCTGCAGCGGAGTGTGCGCTGATATGAAACTTCCTGGCAGATTAAAACTGTGTGCCGGACCGAGACTCGAACTCGGGACCTTTGCCTTTCGCGGACAAGTGCTCTTCCAACTGAGCTACCCAAGCACGACTCACGCCCCATCCTCACAGCTTTACGTCTGCCAGTACCTCGTCTCCTACCATCCAAACTTTGCAGAAGCTCTTCTGTGAACCTAGCAGAACTAGCACTTCAGAAAGAAAGGATATTGTGGAGACATGGCTTATCCACTTAGCGCAGACTCCGCTGCAGAGTGAAAATATCATTCTGGAAACATCCCCCAGGCTGTGGCTAAGCCATGTCTCCGCAATATCCTTTCTTTCAGGAGTGCTAGTTTTGCTAGGTTCGCAGGAGAGCTTCTGCAAAGTTTGGAAGGTAGGGGGCGAGGTACTCGCAGAAGTAAAGCTGTGAGGATGGGGCGTGAGTCGTGCTTGGGTAGCTCAGTTGGTAGAGCACTTGCCCGCGAAAGGCAAAGATCCTGAGTTCGAGTCTCGGTCCGGCACACAGTTTTAATCTGCCAGAAAGTTTCATCTTTGGTTTCTTCATGTGAAACTGCATCTGTGAAGTGTATTGAAATGTATAAACAAATGTGTGCCTTGAGTGACTTGATGTGTGATTACAGGATGGATATACCAACGGCCGCTGGAACTATAATGTTCTTTCTTGATTTTTCGATAAGTTTTTCACTGTTTTTCATTGTTTCTCATCACATTGTCCTTCACTCGATTCGCGTAATACAAAATCTAACATCTAACTTTCTCATAACACGAACATGCATTCCGCATGACCTCACTCGACAGTAAAAGTAAATAACGTATAAAATCGATTTGTCAAAATGCATCGTGTGATTTAATAAAACAAGAAAAAATATTAACTAAAGGCGTTATATTTCATACTTCCTGTGTAAAAACCATCTGCATTTGTAATAAAAGATTACAATTTGTAAAGATGATCAGGTTCTCAGAAACTTAAAATATCTGTTGCTAATTTTCAACAAGTATTTTTAAATAATGATGTGGTTCCTTCTTTCCGTAATTCCTTACCGCTGATTCTTCTTCATTTGGTGTCAACACTGAGGTTGGTTTGCAGCAGTGCACCATTCCTCTCTTCTTCGTTTCCATCTAACGTCGTTTATGATCTGTTGCATGTATGATATCCTTGGTCGCCCCCACCGATTCCTTCCTTCAATAGCTCCTTTTATTGTTGTTTCAATTATGTTGTTATGTCGTAGGTTGTGCCCTACAAGTTTGTCTCTTCTTGTTTGGATGTGCCCTCACAGAGATCTGGTTTCCTGTACTCTTCTAACCACCTCTTCATTTATTACTTTGTCTCTCCAGCTGATCTTCATTATCCTTCTATAGCACCACATCTTCTGGGCCTCCAGCCGTCTTCTCTCGTCTCTTCCTATTGTCAAGTTTCACATCCGTAAAGCGCCACACTCCAAACGAAAGCTTTCATGATACGTTTCCTTATTTTCAGACTGATGTTTTTGCTGATAAGTAACTTCCTCCTCCAATTAAATGCAATTACCACGAACTGATTTTATATCGTTGACCTTGTGCTGCTGACCAGACACTTCCTTCACAACTGACCATATGTCAATACAATTGCCAGTTTTATCCTGTGAATGAGCTATTCTATTTGAGTATCACATACTCTTTGCCTTCCCAAAAACATTTTAAGTACCTTACAGTACTTTTTTTAAATGGACTACAGTAGCTTGATTGTGACTACTTGTAACATTTTGAGGTAATTCCCGCTTTGTTGTACCTGATATCCTTATCCCACTAGTCAGCCATCCAGACTGCCTTCTAGTGCTAGTACCTAGTATAGAACTTACTAATGGAAGGCAGCTCCCCTAGCGCATGAGAAATGCATTAAGGAGAGCATGATATTTCTACGGGGAGGAAATGTCAACTAGGGTACGACGACTGGAGAACCTACGCAAGAAGAAAGGTCAACAACTTTGCTCACTCACTTTTCTGCTACGCTGTCGTGATACCGGTATAGTTCCCAAGTTTTTAAAAGTGAGAAGAATGTTTCATTCGGCACAAGCTAACCGTATTTACTCTCGTATGGAACTGGCGTTACTACGTGAGCGGATACATCAGACACGACGAGGACTGGCGGTATGTGATGGCCAACTGCTAAATCTTCATTTACTTATTAGCAATACTATGCATTTTAGTCATTGGAACAAAGTAGACAGTTTAACATTTAGATCCATGGAGATTAGTGCAGAAGTGTCTTCCAATAGGCAGAAGGAGAAGTTTGATCGTCTACAAGAGGGTCGACAGGAAACACCGATTCCAAACAATTCCCAGACGGTTATTAATTTATCGGAAAAAGAATTGTCTAAGGAAGAACTTTCTGTTCTGTCTAAAGGAGGGAATTTTGCAATAACTCCATCCAAGATTCCTGTGGAGGACATTATTGCTAATATAGAGGCAGGAATTCGTCAGTTACCATCATATTCTGCTGATGAAATTAGAATGGAAACCTCCAGGATATTACGCAAAGCCAAGCCACCCATCAGCAATCTGTCTCAAGGGGAAAGGAAAGCATTGCGGGAGATCAATGCAGACAAGAATGTTATTATAGTTGCCGCTGACAAGGGAAATGTTACTGTTTTAATGAATACCGAGGATTATCACAAGAAGATCAGTGATCTCCTGGAATCCAGCACATACAAGAAGTTGAAAAAGGATCCCACAACGAATGTGATGAATGCCACCAATCGTCTGATAAAACAGTCTTCTATTCCTACAGAAGTTAAAAAGTATCTTTGTAAAACGGAGGCTTATCCTCCGAGATTATATGGATTACCAAAGATACATAAACCTGATGTTCCTTTGAGACCAATAGTCAGCGCAATTGGAGCTCCTACCCAAGAACTAGCCAGACACCTTGCCTCTTTGTTACAACCCTACATAGGCAAAACTGAGAGTCATATTAAAAACTCTCTACACTTTATTGAGAAATTGAGGGAAATTACTGTCGGTCCTAATGACATACTTGTCAGTTTTGATATAGTGTCTTTGTTCACGATGGTTCCAGTTGATGAAGCTCTCTCCCATATAGCCGATATGTTCCCTATTGATATAGTAGCCTTGTTCCAACACTGTCTATCCTCGACCTATTTTCAGTACAATGGTGAATTTTATGAACAGACCGATGGGGTAGCCATGGGAAGCCCCCAAAGTCCCGCAATTGCGAATTTATTCATGGAATATTTTGAACATCAAGCACTGCAGTCGGCCAAAAAAAACCCTCGAAGTGGTATCGGTATGTGGATGATACCTTTGTAATATGGAATCATGAGGAAGAAGGCTTGAATGATTTTCTGGTACACTTAAATAGCATCAACCCAAAGATTAAATTTACTATGGAGAAGGAGGAGAATGGACAACTTAACTTCTTGGATGTATCAGTTATCAAACGAGCAGATGGGACCTTAGGCCATAAGGTCTACAGGAAAGGTACACATACTGATCGCTACCTCCATAAGAACTCAAACCACCACCCTAGGCAAAAGAGGGGGGTCATAAAAACACTAGTGGATAGGGCCAATAATATTTGTGAACCAGGCTACTTGAAAGAAGAACTAAATCATTTACGAATGGCCTTTGCGAAAAATGGTTATACGAAAAACGAGATTAACCGAGCACTTCACCCAAATAGAAAAATGCCTAAAAATAGGAGACAGCAACAACCATCAGCTGGAAAAGTATTTCTTCCGTTCATACATAATATTACGGATCGCATTGGAAAAGTACTAGCCAAGTTTCAGGTAGAGACCATTTTTAGACCTACTAAGAAAATTAGTGAATGCCTAAGATCAACAAAAGATGCTCGTCACCCCCTAGCCACCCCAGGGGTATATAAAATTCCGTGTAGTTGTGGCAGGGTTTACATAGGAACTACAAAAAGAAGCGTCAATACACGGCTGACGGAGCACAAAAGAAACTGTCGCTTGGGACATATCGACAAATCGGCAGTAGCGGAACATGTTTTTAAGGATGGAGATCATGAAATAAAATTTGGTGAAACAAGCGTGCTAGCGAGGGCGTCGCACTATTATACACGTATGTATAGAGAGGCAATTGAAATCCACAAACATCAATACAATTTTAATCGTAAAGAAGAAGGATTAAAATTGGATAAGATATGGCGGTCGACGTTGCATCAATCACGTGACAATCGATTGCCTGCAATCGAGAGAACAAACAATAGCCAGAGATAGCTGCACATCGACGCCACGTGACGTGTGGTGGCGCCCCATACGATCTCTATATAAGCGGCGGCCCCAGCTCCTAACAGCCAGTCGTCGACTCACCTCGGAAGATGTTCTCCGTAGTTGAGAACGAAACGTCAGGAAGAAGAAGTTCTACAGATCGACCACGGCAACTTAGCCCGAAAGATTTTACTGATAAAGCATGATATTTGTCATCTATGTTTTAGGCACTGTAAACATCCCGCCACTCTTGTTCCTTGACGGGGTTTAAAAAACTCTCTATTGCTATTGGATTAACTTTCCTACATAGTTTATAATTGTATGTGACGTTTGATTGAGAACAATAGCCGTTTAGTGTTAAAATTTGCGCATCATGGTCTGAAAGGCCATTCACCGCTTTACTAATAGAATGCCTATCTAGTAACGAAGAATGAATAAAAATATTGTCTGTGGCTGTGCTACTGCTCCCCTGCACCCTAGCTGGAAAAATCACAGTCTGCATTACATCATATGAATTTAGGAGATCCTTTCTCTTGCACCATCATATACAAAATTACTATTGAAGTCACCACATACAATTAATTTCTGGTACTTCCTATAAAGTGAATCAAGAACCCTCCCTAGCTTGAGGAGAACTGCTGTGAAGTGATAGTTAGGGGACCTATAAACGACAAAAATTAGTAGTTAAGTTTTACTAAATTCAGCTGCCCTTGCAGAACATTCAAATATCCGTTCAGCGCAGTGCCGTGATACGTCTATGGACTCAAACTGTTTTTTACGTACATGGCCACTCCCCCACACAGCAAGGAACTCCTTGAAAAACAGTCAGCTAATCTGTATCCTGGTAAAGGAAGCCTCTGAATTTTCAAATTATTTAAGTGGTGCCCCGATACTCCAATAATTTCAGAATCAACATCTAACTTTATCTCTAATACCTCTTATATTTTGGTAAAATATATACTAATTCCTCCTCTTCTTGGAAACATGATGTCCCCTGAAGGTGATTCCTTAGTTAGAGGGACTTCCTTTAAGCAGGTATACCCATCAGCTGACTTCAATCTAAAAAAGGTGCTGCCCTAAGTTGATCCTTCACAGTGATCACGAAGTATCTGGCGCTCGAGGGCCCTTTTATACCCTGTCAGGACTGGTGACAATACTGAACACGAACAGTAGTTAGTAACCGTTCAACCTCTCACAGACAGTTGCAGCTCTAACCTTTTACGCACACAACGACTTTACACTGACATCCGACAGTATGCTCTGTGTGACGCGTTTTTATTTATTCGTTTTTGTAGGCAGTCTACTTCATTTTTGCTGCATTCCGAAAATTTGAATGGCCCCACTTCAACGGGAAAACTCGTCTACGCCTACATACATCGATGTCAAATATAGTACCGAGCGGGAGATGCAGATGAGAAGTATTAATCAAATGAAAATGTGCAGGGTATTTAGGTTTTATATTATTATGACGTTTTTCCAGTTAATAAAGAAGACACTTAATATTCGAGAATCGTAAGCCCCCAACTCTGAATGAACGTGAAGCGTAAAATCGATAGGACTTGCACTAACAGTTACGAATTTTTTGACTGTTGTCGGCGAACCAATCAAATATTAATTCCGTGATGTAAGTTTATAACCTCGGCAATACTTCTTTCATTGCCTAATCGAACAGGTCAAGTAGAAAGACTATATCTGAAATTAAACGCATTGTCTCATAAAACCGAACGGAGTGGCCGAGCGGTTCTAAGCACTAGAGTCCGGAACCGCGCGGCCGCTACGGTCGCAGGTTCGAATCCTGCCTCGGGCATGGATGTGTGTGATGTCGTTAGGTTAGTTGCGTTTAAGTAGTTCTAAGTTCTAGGGGACTGATGACCTCAGAAGTTAAGTCCCATGTGCTCAGAGGCATTTGGACCATTTGTCTCATAAATTTGTAATGTAATATAATAATCAGTAGCTCGTACCCGAGGATGCCAGCGTGTTCCCAAAATGCCTCAAGTTATTTTCTGTGGTAATAAAATTGCATGAATCAGAGTCTGTGTGCCAGTTAACTCAAATAAGTAGGCCCACTTACTTGCCGGCAGGTGTGGCCGTGCGGTTCTAGGCGCTTCAGTCTGGAACCGCGTGACGGCTACGGTCGCAGGTTCGAATCCTGCCTCGGGTTTGGGTGTGTGTGATGTCCGTAGGTTAGTTAGGTTTAAGTAGTTCTGAGTTCTAGAGGACTGATGACCACAGATGTTAAGTCCCGTAGTGCTCAGAGCCATTTGAACCCGCCCACTTACTTCTGTATCGGTATTTCACGCTTCGCGTGGCTTGAATTGAAGTGAAGCGGCGAAAGAATCGACTGCTGAGCGGCGACCGCTCTTCTGTAGACTCGCCGGAACGCCATCAGTCGACAGCCCCGTCTGAGTGCCCAATTATAGAGTAAACCTCCAATCTTAAACAATTACTTCGCGACTGTCAGCCACTTCGTTCAAAACAAAGGAATCCGCGTGCAGTGGCATTATTTAAATTGCAGCCGGTCGCTTCGACAACCTGGCCAAAGTACAGTTGGCGGAGCGAAATGCGAAAGAGAGGGCGGGGGCCGGCGATATAGACACGGAGAAAGACGGACAGGGCGGATGGGGCGGAGGGGTGGGGTGGGGGGGTAGGTGAAGAGAGAGGAGGGGGGGCGCTGGCGCTCGAGTCCGCATCGGAGAGGGCGAGAAGAGAGTCTTTGAGAGGTGCAGAATGTTTAAATAATTGATACGCTGGAGCGCGCCACTTAACATAATGGAAGCCCCATTACCGACATGAAGCCATTAGAGTCTATTAAAAGCCTCGCCGGCGGAAACGTCTTGCAGTTTCTTTCAGGCGGCGGCGGCGGCGGCGGCGGCGCTGTATGCAGCAGGCGGCTCGCAGGGCTGTCTGGCGCCCCGCGGGCCATCAGAGTAATAAGTTGGGCCTGGCGGCGCCCCGCCTGGGCGCGCGTCCCATTAGCAGGGCCCGATGCTTCAAAGCTAACCAGACTAAACTCCGCCGGCCGCATTTACAAATGACGCCGCACGCGCCCGCTGAACTTGCCGCTGCCTGCGGATCCCACACGTCCGCGTCTCGCCGCGGCCGGCGTCTTGGCGGCGGGCAACTCGGCGCCGGCGCGCGCCTTTCAGCCGACCCGGCCAGCTGCTTGCGCCGCGGGCGTCGGCGGTCGCTCGCCGCGCGCGCCTTTGACGTTCGCGATCACCCGACCCTACATTCATCCTCCCTCTGCTCTGCTGCCCACCCTCACGCTCCCGCGGAAGTCATCCCACCTTAACGCCTGAAAAGGGTGATTTTATCTGCATTTGAGCTTGAGTTTTGTTTGTAGGACTTCTACATCTACGTATATATTCCTCAAGCCACTGCAAGATGCGTGGCGGAGGGTACCCTGCACCCACAACTAGTAATTTCATTTCCTGTTCCATTCGCAAGTAGAGCGGGGTAAAAAGAATGTATACAGGGTGGTCCGGTGATAGTGACCTGCCAAATATCTCCCGAAATAAGCGTCAAACGAGAAAACTACAAAGAACGAAACTTGTATAGCTTGAAGGGGGAAACCAGATGGCGCTTTGGTTGGCCCGCTAGATGGCGCTGCCACAGGTCAAACAGATATCATCTGCGCTTCTTTAAATAGGAACCACCATTTTTATTACATATTCGTGTAGTACGTAAAGAAATATGAATGTTTTAGTGGTACCACTTTTTTCGCTTTGTAATAGATGGCGCTGTAATAGAAACGTATAAGTACGTGGTATCACGTAACATTCCGCCGGTGCGGACGGTATTTGCTTAATGATACATTACCCGTGTTAAAATGGACCGTTTACCGACTGCGGAAAAGGTCGATATTATGTTGATGTATGGCTATTGTGATCAAAATGCCCAACGGGCCTGTGCTATGTATGCTACTCGGTATCCTGGACGTCATCATCCAAATGTCCGGACCGTTCGCCTGACAGTTACGTTATTTAAGGAAACAGGAAGTATTCAGCCACTTGTGAAGAGTCAACCACGACCTGCAACAAATGATGATGCCCAAGTAGGTGTTTCAGCTCATGTCGCGGCTAATCCGCACATCAGTAGCAGACAAATTGCGAGAGAAACAGGAATCTCAAAAGCGGCGGTGTTGAGAACGCTACATCAATATCGATTGCACCCGTACCATATTTCTATGCACCACCAATTGCATCGCGACGACTTTGAACGTCGTGTACAGTTCTGTCACTGGACACAAGAGAAATACGGGACGATGACAGATTTGCACGCGTTCTATTTAGCGACGAAGCGTCATTCACCAACAGCGGTAACTAAACCGGCACAATATGCACTATTGGGCAACGGAAAATCCACTATGGCTGCGACAAGTGGAACATCAGCGTCCTTGGAGCGTTAATGTATGGTGCGACATTATGGGAGAAAGGATAATTGGCCCCATTTTATCGATGGCAATCTAAATGGTGCAATGTATGCCGATTTCCTACGTAATGTTCCACCGATGTTACTACAAGATGTTTCACTGCATGACAGAATGCCGAAGTTCTTCCAACATGATGGATGTCCGGCACATCGCTCTCCTGCGGTTGAAGCGGTGTTGAATAGCACATGTCATGACGGGTGGATTGGTCGTCGAAGCACCATACCATGGCTCGCACTTTCACCGGATCTGACGTCCTCGGATTTACTTCTGTGGGGAAAGTTGAAGGACATTTGCTTTCGTAATCGACCGACAACGCCTGACAACATGCGTCAGCGCATTGTCAATGCATGTGCGAACATTACGGAATGCGAACTACTCGCTGTTGAGAAGAATGTCGTTACACGTATTGCCAAATGCATTGAGGTTGACTGGCATCATTTTGAGCATTTATTGCATTAATGTGTTATTTACAGATAATTACACTGTAACTGCATGCGTTCTCAGAAATGATAAGTTCACTAAGGTACATGTATCACATTGGAACAACCGAAATAAAATGTTCAAACGTACCTGCGTTCTGTATTTTAATTTAAAAACACCTACCTGTTGCCAACTGATGGTGACTATTACAGCGCCATCTATTACAAAGCGAAAAAAGTGGTCCAACTAAAACATTCACATTTCTTTACGTACCGTACTACACGAATATGTAATAAAAAGTGGGGGGTTCCTATTTAAAAAAAAAACGCAGTTGATACCCGTTTGACCTATGGCAGCGCCATCTAGCGGGCCAACCATAACGCCATCTGGTTTGCCCCTTCAAGTTATACAAGTTTCGTTCTTTGCAGTTTTTTCGTTTGACGCTTATTTCGTGAGATATTTGGCCCGGTCACGATCAATGGACCACCATGTATATATGCCTTCTGTCGTGGTCTCTGAAATTTAAAAAAATATATTAACGGTCAGATCAAAAAGAGCATCACTCTATACATGGTGTGAGTGTGTTGCCTTGTCGAAGTACATGACAGCGAACAGGACGTTTGGAGAAGTGTGTGCGTGAATTCCTAAGGGACCAAACTGCTGAGGTCATCGGTCCCTAAACTTACACACTACTGAAACTGGCTTATGCTAAGGACAACCCACACCCATGCCCGAGGAAGGACTCCAACCTCCGGTGGAAGGGCCGCGCAATTCATGGCGTGGCGCTTCTAACCACGCGGCCACTCCGAGCGGCTTTTGGAGAGGTAACGCTATACTGGAGGCCATTCGTCGTCTGGGCATCGAGCCAGACACACAGACAGTTGTCAAGTCCCCAAGACAGTGAGAGGACAAGGTCAATCGAGAATCACATAATGTACGACAGCAGCATTAATCTAACATTAAGGCAGTCGCATGTTGATGGAATTCTCACAAAGAGAGAATTCAGCCAGGCAGTACTGAATCAATGCACGTTCTGGCGCTGCAGTCTGGAACCGCGAGACCGCTAAGGTCGCAGGTTCGAATCCTGCCTCGGGCATGGATGTGTGTGATGTCCTTAGGTTAGTTACGTTTAACTAGTTCTAAGTTCTAGGGGACTAATGACCTCAGCAGTTGAGTCCCATAGTTCTCAGAGCCATTTGAACCATTTGGATTAAACTAGGCAGTAGTGAGGTCACACGCGAAGAGTTCCTACGCGCCATGAGCCACCAGATCAGTTATGACGGTTATAAAATGCGCCGTTATCAGCAGAGAAAAGATTCACTATCAGTAGCAGTACGTAGAGTCAACTTACAGAACGGCGACGCCATGGTAGCACAGACGAAGACTTAGTTTCTTCAGCCACAAGAATTCCGTGGAAAGACTCTAGGGACGCGCATAAACAACTGCGACATAAGTGCATTTCTTGGAATAGCAATGAACAGTGAATGCCTGTCTCTCTCTCAACGAGTAAAATTTCAGGTTTTCAGTAAATGACAGGACCGAGGTATAACTAACGAGTTATGTCATGACCTGCAAAGCCAAGTGGCCATACAGTAATTAGCATAACGCAAAAGTTAGGTTACTTGATTCAGATGTAGCGGCTCCGGTCTCGTAAATTGACAAACGGCCGGGACGCGGTGTGCTGAACGCATGCCCCTCCATATCGGCATCCAGTGACGCCTGTGGGCTGAGGATGACACGGCGGCCTGTCGGTACGGTTGGGATTTAATCACATGTTCGGGCGGAGTTTAGTTTAAATGTAATGAGACTAAGAGCACATGTCTCTAATTCATTTTGGTAGTTGACTGACTGTATTGTAAAGGTAGTAGATCCGACACCTCACCTACTGTTGCTCTCTATAATACACTCCTGGAAATGGAAAAAAGAACACATTGTCACCGGTGTGTCAGACCCACCATACTTGCTCCGGACACTGCGAGAGGGCTGTACAAGCAATGATCACACGCACGGCACAGCGGACACACCAGGAACCGCGGTGTTGGCCGTCAAATGGCGCTAGCTGCGCAGCATTTGTGCACCGCCGCCGTCAGTGTCAGCCAGTTTGCCGTGGCATACGGAGCTCCATCGCAGTCTTTAACACTGGTAGCATGCCGCGACAGCGTGGACGTGAACCGTATGTGCAGTTGACGGACTTTGAGCGAGGGCGTATAGTAGGCATGCGGGAGGCCGGGTGGACGTACCGCCGAATTGCTCAACACTTGGGGCGTGAGGTCTCCACAGTACATCGATGTTGTCGCCAGTGGTCGGCGGAAGGTGCACGTGCCCGTCGACCTGGGAACGGACCGCAGCGACGCACGGATGCACGCCAAGACCGTAGGATCCTACGCAGTGCCGTAGGGGACCGCACCGCCACTTCCCAGCAAATTAGGGACACTGTTGCTCCTGGGGTATCGGCGAGGACCATTCGCAACCGTCTCCATGAAGCTGGGCTACGGTCCCGCACACCGTTAGGCCGTCTTCCGCTCACGCCCCAACATCGTGCAGCCCGCCTCCAGTGGTGTCGCGACAGGCGTGAATGGAGGGACGAATGGAGACGTGTCGTCTTCAGCGATGAGAGTCGCTTCTGCCTTGGTGCCAATGATGGTCGTATGCGTGTTTGGCGCCGTGCAGGTGAGCGCCACAATCAGGACTGCATACGACCGAGGCACACAGGGCCAACACCCGGCATCATGGTGTGGGAAGCGATCTCCTACACTGGCCGTACACCACTGGTGATCGTCGAGGGGACACTGAATAGTGCACGGTACATCCAAACCGTCATCGAACCCATCGTTCTACCATTCCTAGACCGGCAAGGGAACTTGCTGTTCCAACAGGACAATGCACGTCCGCATGTATCCCGTGCCACCCAACGTGCTCTAGAAGGTGTAAGTCAACTACCCTGGCCAGCAAGGTCTCCGGATCTGTCCCCCATTGAGCATGTTTGGGACTGGATGAAGCGTCGTCTCACGCGGTCTGCACGTCCAGCACGAACGCTGGTCCAACTGAGGCGCCAGGTGGAAATGGCATGGCAAGCCGTTCCACAGGACTACATCCAGCATCTGTACGATCGTCTCCATGGGAGAATAGCAGCCTGCATTGCTGCGAAAGGTGGATATACACTGTACTAGTGCCGACATTGTGCATGCTCTGCTGCCTGTGTCTATGTGCCTGTGGTTCTGTCAGTGTGATCATGTAATGTATCTGACCCCAGGAATGTGTCAATAAAGTTTCCCCTTCCTGGGACAATGAATTTACGGTGTTCTTATTTCAATTTCCAGGAGTGTATCACTTGTATATAACAACTCTATAAAAGTGTTACATCAGAGAAATAACTTACAACTTCTACGGAATCTATCTACAACAGTACTGCTTTATAGTTGACAAGACTAACATTACGAAACTCCCAGTCAACCAAGGAGATTTTTCCCCCTTCATCTCCGTTGTAAACGTTGTGAAGGGTGAATCCCACTTCAGAAAAGCGCCCTGATGTCGCCAACGTCCTGATTGCGCCACACACGTAACACCAACACTGTGCAGGTGAAAGGCACCACCTGTGCCGGGGAGCGACACGCCGTATGTGCCCTAATTTCTTGCAGCTTACCTTCGTGACCCTTACGTGAAATGTACGTTGGCGGCAGTAAATTAGTCCTGCAGTTAGCTTCAAATGTCAGTTTTCTAAATTTTCTCAATAGCGTTCCTCGATAAGAGTGACCCTTGCCTGCAAGTATTCCCATTTGAGTTCCCAAAACATCTGCAGAACACTTGCGTGTTGTTCGAACTTACCAGTAACAAATCTAGCAGTCGGTCTCTGAACTGCCTCGAAGTCTTCCATCAATCTGACCTGATGCGGATCCCAAATACTCGAGCAGTACTCAAGTATAGGTCGCACCAGCGTTCTACATGAGGTGTCTTTTAAAGATGAACCATACTTTTCCTAATATTAACCCAATAAATCACAGTCGAACATTCGCCTTCCCTACCACAGTACTTACATGTTCGTTCCATTTCATTTCGCTTTGCGCTTGGTTTTTCCCACTCATCTGGATTAACTTACCTTTTTCTGCGTTTAGAGCTAGCTCCCATTCATTAAAACAACTAGAAATGTTGTCTAAGTTATCTTGTATCCGCATGCAGTCGACACCTTGCCGTACACGACAGCATCATCATCAAAAATCGCGGTTTGCTGCTACCCTGCCCGCAAGATCATTTGTGTATGTAGAGAATAATAACCGTCCTATCACACTTTCCTGAGCCGCTCCTAACAGTAGCTTTGCCTCTGATGGACACTCGCCGTCGAGGACAACATACTAGGTACTATTACATAAGAAATCTTGGAGCCAGTCTCATATCTGGGAATTAATTCCATATGCTCGTACCTTCGTTAACAGTCTGCAGTGCGGCAATGTGTCAAAACGTTTCTGGAAATCTAGAAATATGGAATCCACCTGTTGCCCTTCATCCACAGTCCGCAGGATGTCATGTGAGATAAGGGAAAGCTGAGTTTCGGCACGAACGATGCTTTCTAAAACCGTGGTGATTCTTGGAGATAAGCTTGTTGCTGTAGGGAAAATTTATTAAAGTCAGAGTGAGGATATTTTCAAGGATTCTGCAGCAAAACTACGTTAAGGATATTGGTGTATAATTTTGCGGGTCCTTTCTTCTACCCCTCTTATATACAGGAGTCATCTGCTCTTTTTTTCCAGTCGCTTAGCACTTTGCGATGAGCGAGAGAATTGCGCAGAATGTAAGCTAAGTAAGGGGTCAGTCCGCCTCCGTGGCTGCGGAGTCATATAGGCGTATGTCTAACCGAAGGGGCGCGATTTCGATTCTTGACCGAGTCGGAGAATCTATCCGCTCGGGATTAGGTGGTGTATTGTCCTTACATTCGTATCGTCATAACTGACACGAAAGTCGCCTCAAAGACACTGTGGGATCATCTTTCAGCTATTGTCATTGGTGTATGGGTATGACCCTAAAGCCAATACATTGACATAAAAAAAAAAAAACGTAAGGGGCCGGAGCCGTAAAATGCCAATGTCGTTTGTAAAACCGAATTGTGATTCCATCCAGACCTGGCGACTTATTTGTTTTCAACTCTTTCAGTTGCCTCTCTATGCCAGGAAAGCTTACTGCTGTTACGTCCATACGGGAGTCTGTTCGATAGTCAAACGGCGGTACGTTTGAACGATTCTCCTGCACGAAATATTTCTTAAACGCGAAATTTAAAACTTGCGATTCCGTTTTGCTATCTTCAACTGCCACACCACATTTTACATACCACCAGAATGTTCTGGGGTTCCCGGTCAGATCATTTGCTAAGGCGTGACAGTGGTAGTTGTATGCTTCACGCACATCCTTTTAGAGACGCACGAATCTCTAAAATCTATCGTCATTTGCGTGTTCTCTTTTGTACTAGCTAAGGTAAGCAAGCAAAAAAATATTATCATTTATTATATAACAGTCTAGTTATTTTCTAGTATCTGTTCTAACACATAACCTGCACAATATTATCCACAGAGCAGCAATAACTTTTATTATATGGAAAAAATTTTCGCGACGGTCTTTGTTGCTGAAGATACACTCGCGGTAATTATTGCGTTAATTCTGTTCTTCAGGATGCAAGTCAGTATTGTAAAAATAAGTGTTTAGTAGTGCCTACCACGATCACAAATTTCACTGGTGTCAAAGATGAGATATTACTAGCAGCGTCGTTATATAAGTCACATGTATACTATCTCATCCGATATGCAATGCGAAATCGACTACTAGGCGTCAGAAGAGATGGACCAGCCACTGAAACAGGGGGCAGAGAGTATTGTGTCGCCACTAAAAAATGAATAGCAGCAGAATGGTTCGGTCAGGAGATCACAAGTCATTTCGAACGTGGAGTGGTCATTCGATAACACTTGAGTAACAAATCTTCAGGGTGATACGATTATGAAGTGGAAATGCGAAGGAACTACCACAGCTGAATAAGTCCTGGCAGACCTCGTGTGCTGACAGAAAGAGACCGTAAAGTAGTGTGGAGGGTGGTAGTAAAAATCGCATGAAATTAGCGGAAGGAATCACCCGCAAATTCCAAAGTCCTTCCGGCACCCTGGCTAGTACAATGACTGTGCGTAGAGATTTAAAAAGGATGCGGTACAACGGTCGAGCAGCTTCTCGTAACCCACTCATTTCTGTAGTAAACGTTAAACGACGCTTTAGGTAGTGTATAAACCGACGCTACCGGCTAGTACACAACAGCAATGACCAACCGCGTTATATACCCTTTTTGAATCTGATAGTTTGAGTTTGCAAAACGTCTTTAGAACTTCAAGTAGGGAGGAGGTGGTGTTGTGGCATGGGGGTGCTTTTCGTGGTTAGAGCATGGTCTCCTCACTGTGCTTAACAAAAAGATAAATTCGGAAGGATAAGGACACATTCTACAGCATTGTATGCTGCATATAGAAGAGAAACAGTTCAGAGGTGATGACTGTTTGTGTCAGCATGAAAATGCACCCTGTCGTAAACCAGCACATGTGAGACAGTGGTTAGTGGACAACAGCATTCCAGAAATGTACTTGCCCACCCAGAGTCCCAACGTCAGCGCAGTGGAACACCTTTGAGATGAGTGTAGCGGCACCACCGCTTAGGATACGGAAAGTTAATTTAGTACGATATTCTGAACACTAGATACAGTCAGGTGCGGGCCGGAGTGCAGTGAGTCACGCATACCAACGGTTGCGAAGTATAATGGAGGCCACAGGGCCGTTGACCACTGAAAAGCGTAAATGCAGCGGTTCGCATTGCGCAAGCTACAGGCAGAAGGGTGCAACCGGGGTGTGGTGAGTACGTGACTTGGAGCGGCACGTGAGCAAAACAGAGGCGTTTTGCAAAAACAGACATAATGTCTTATGGGATAACAGCAATCAGTGGTTTTATAATGTTACTTAAAATCCGTATTGATTGCAAAAAAAATTTTTTTTTTATTATTCATATGACCGGTTTCGGTTCATTCAGAACCATCTTCAGATCTGTAAAAATAATTATACTAATTTACTATTTCACGGAAGCAAGTGTTTTTCATCCTATCTAATCAACATCAAATGTACCAGAACGTACCTGATATTTCAGTTACAGGAGTAACCCGTCCAAATCCAGCAACTTTCACTTGCTACGTCACATAAAATTGGTTGGCTGAGTGCACGTCATTTATATTAATTATAACACTATTACCGACAGGTGGCGTCTGGTACATTTGTTACATTCCATTTGTACATACTGTATTCAGTAGATCTTTTTTATATTAAAAATATTTGGTTAAAATATGTAGATGTCAAAGTTAAAATCTGTACTTGTCAGGATTAAAAAACAGTAAAATTATCATTTTTATACGATCTAAAAGCATAGGGCGATTTATATATATATATGGTGCTGGTGTGAACTTGTTTTCCTCTACGGTCTGCTTCCGTGGTTCCCGCCATTTTGGTGTTGTGCCGCGGTGCGCTCAGTCGTCTGATGTCCATCGCCGCGGGCAAGAGGGCCGCACAAGAGGGCCCCGTCAACGACGCCAGGCGCTGCACGCGTCTTCCGGCTTCTCCACCGCGCACCATCTCTCATCCCTCGGCCTGGATCTCCACACGCAACAGTTGTCATCTTAGTAGGTCGTCATAAATGCTAAAATAGGCGTTATGATTGAATTCGTTTTGCTCATTGAGGATTAAATCCGGATCTTTATTTTTGTGGGTGTATATTTCGATCTCTTCCAAAACGTTAAGAAAACGCCCCTTATGAGCTCTACGCAGGATTTCTAAATTGTTTTCAATATTCGTGACTGAGTGCTTTGTCACAGCCATATGCGCCCCAAAAGCTGTTTTGTTTTGAGAGTAGGTGTGCTCCCTGAATCTGGTTTCAAGGTTCCTACCAGTCTGTCCTATATATTGTTTACAGCAGTCATTACATTTGATCTTATATACACCTGAATCCTGAAATTTATTCCTACTATTACATATTCTATGCCGGAGCTTCAATTTTAACGTGTTATTTGTTCGGAACCCTATTTTAACGTCGGATTTACGAAAGCATCTTTCAATTTTGTCTGCAAATCTTCCATTGTAAGTGAGAGCTACATATTTTTTCTTGTTGTTCCTCTTAACTGATACTTGACTTTTGGAATCAAGACGGATTTTAAGTAACATTATAAAAACAGAGGCGCACAGCCGAGTATAAACAGGTGCTTTTCCCTAAGGAGATTCATTCAAGTGTGGCAGCTCTCCTGGACAGTGGGGTGTGTCACACCGCCGGGCTACACGCATCAACAGATAGGGCACCAGCATCCCAGTCCGTGGCAGATCGTTGGTTCGACCCTCTGAGGCCGACGCAGGGTCCGCAGCCAGCCAGCAGCGGACCACTCTTCAGCTCGCTACCGCAGGCAGTCGTCTCGGCTCCTGATACACGCCGGAGGCAACCCGAGGGGAGGGCCACAGATTCGGACGCCGCTATCTCAGCCACGGCGGCGAGAAGGAGCAGCGGCTGGCCGCCCGCAGCTCACACCGAGCAGCGCTGAGTCGGTAGGGATGCAGAGCACTGAGTCAGCTCCTGGCATCCTGACGATGCCACACTCCGCTGGCCTACAAGGCCGACACACAGTGCATCGCACTGGATCGCTGGGACGGTGGCCTCGACATTGCGGGTCCCTGTGACGCGGACCGAGGTGAATGGGGCACTGTAGTGGAAACAAAAAAAATCATTAGAAAAGCTTGGACGGGTTTTAGTACGGCACCTCCAGGCTCCACCCACTACTTTTGGTGTCTTCCCGCTACATTTGGTTATCCTGATACATTTGGTGGCAGAAGTCGCCATTACATGTGTTAGAACGTCGACTTCACTATATACGAGGGCAGTTCAATAAGTAATGCAACACATTTTTTTTCTGAAACAGGGGTTGTTTTAATCAGCATTGAAATACACCAGGTTATTCCCCAATCTTTTAGCTACACAACACTATTTTTCAACGTAATCTCCATTCAATGCTACTGCCTTACGCCACCTTGAAATGAGAGCCTGTATGCCTGCACGGTACCATTCCACTGGTCGATGTCGGAGCCAACGTCGAACTGCATCAATAACTTCTTCATAATCCGCGTAGTGAATGCCACGGATTGCTTCCTTCATTGGGCCAAATATATGGAAATCCGACGGTGCGAGATCGGGGCTGTAGGGTGCATGAGGAAGAACAGTCCACTGAAGTTTTGTGAGCTCCTCTCGGGTGCGAAGACTTGTGTGAGGTCTTGCGTTGTCATGAAGAAGGAGAAGTTCGTTCAGATTTTTGTGCCTACGAACACGCTGAAGTCGTTTCTTCAATTTCTGAAGAGTAGCACAATACACTTCAGAGTTGATCGTGTGACCATGGGGAAAGACATCGAATAGAATAACCCCTTCAGCGTCCCAGAAGACTGTAACCATGACTGTACCGGCTGAGGGTATGGCTTTAAACTTTTTCTTGGTAGGGGAGTGGGTGTGGCGCCACTCCATTGATTGCCGTTTTGTTTCAGGTTCGAAGTGATGAACCCATGTTTCATCGCCTGTAACAATCTTTGACAAGAAATTGTCACCCTCAGCCACATGACGAGCAAGCAATTCCGCACAGATAGTTCTCCTTTGCTCTTTATGGTGTTCGGTTAGACAACGAGGGACCCAGCGGGAACAAACCTTTGAATATCCCAACTGGTGAACAATTGTGACAGCACTACCAACAGAGATGTCAAATTGATCACTGAGTTGTTTGATGGTGATCCGTCGATCATCTCGAACGAGTGTGTTCGCACGCTCCGCCATTGCAGGAGTCACAGCTGTGCACGGCCGGCACACACGCGGGAGATCAGACAGTCTTGCTTGACCTTGCGGCGATGATGACACACGCTTTGCCCAACGACTCACCGTGCTTTTGTCCACTGCCAGATCACCGTAGACATTCTGCAAGCGCCTATGAATATCTGAGATGCCCTGGTTTTCCGCCAAAAGAAACTCGATCACTGCCCGTTGTTTGCAACGCACATCCGTTACAGACGCCATTTTAACAGCTCCGTACAGCGCTGCCACCTGTCGGAAGTCAATGAAACTATACGAGACGAAGCGGGAATGTTTGAAAATATTCCACAAGAAATTTCCGGTTTTTTCAACCAAAATTAGCCGAGAAAAAAAATGTGTTGCATTACTTATTGAACTGCCCTCGTATTTTTAAGTTTTTGAGGAAAAATTAAAAGTGTTCCCAGCAGAGTTCAAGCCATCGTAACAGCGAGGAGCAGACATACCCCATATTAATGTCCACTAACAGGTGTCTGGGTACTGTTGATTATATAGTATATAATGCTGGACATACCAGGTGTAGAAGTATGAAACTGGAATTTCCCTGTAGATGGTGCTAGCCATCAGTATAGGTGCCGTGAGATAACGCCTGCAGCGCCATCTGCTTTCTGTAACGACTGACGATCAATGTCAACGTAAAGTAACTCATGTACCATACATCGGTACCTGTTTCAAACTCGTAAACATGCCGAGTTCTGTGCCTATGAACTACAATTTGCGGACAGCATTGGCTTTCTGCAATCATTTGAAGAAAACTGCTGCAGAATCGCATCAAATGCTTATCGAAGCTTTCGACGAGCATCATTTTGGGAAAACACAGTGTTTCGAGAGGTTAAAAAAACTCAAAAGCGATGATTTTCACGTGGGAAACGAAGAGCGCGGGAAGCCACCGAAAAAGTTCGGAAACAACGAATTGGAGGCCTTAGTGGGTGAAGATGACACACGAACTCAACAGGAACTTGCGAAACGATTGAATGTGACGCAGAAAACCGTTTCTCTTCGGTTGAAAGCAGTGGGAAAGGTGGAGAAAGCAGGAAAATTGGTTCCGCATTAATTGAATTAAAGACAGCAAGCAAATCGAAAGACAGCGAGGAAAATGCTGCTCGCCAGATGCAAAAGGAAGTTGATTCTCCATCAAATAGTGACAGGTGATGAAAAATGGATATATTTTGAGAATCCATAATCCTAAAAGTCGTAAAGCATGGGTGAATCCAGGCAAACCATCGACATCTACTGCAAGAACAAATCGCTTTGGAAAGAAGACAATGCTCTGTGTTTGGCGCGATGAAAAGTGTATTATCTATTATGAGCTACCAAAACCTGGTGAAACCGTTAACACTGATCGCTACCAAAAGCAAATGATCGATTTAAATCGAGGAATACGTGAAAAACGACCGGAATATGGAAAAAGGCAACACAAAGTTATATTGCTTCATTATTTCGCCTCATCACACACAGCAAAACGGACCAGGGAAACGATCGAGGCGTTCAGTTTGAAAATACTAGGGCATGTGGCTTATTCTCCGTCCCATTATCATCTAATGGCATCACTGGGACACGTTCCCTCTGAGCAACGCTTCAGTTCCTATGAAAATGTACGAAAATGGCTCGCTGAGTGGTTTGCTTCAAAAGAAGAAATGTTTATTTTATTTATTTATTTATTTATTCTTTTTTTCCCGTGACATTCATAACCTGCCGGAGAGGTGGGAGAAATGTATAAATATCAATGGTGAGTATTTTGAATAAAATATTGTTTTTCAATTTCAAACAGCAGACTTGTAATTATTGCAACCAAATTCCGGTTTCATACTTCTAGACCGGGTATTCTATTAACACCCCTGCACGCAGCTACACAGTACATGCTGAACAAGTTATTCACTTTACTCAGCATACACATATATATTCACATAAACCAGGTATCATACAGTTTGTCTAGAATATATGGTCCCAGAATTAAATTAAAAAAGTTCCCAGCCGCAGGTTCTGACCGAGGTTTCAGGGAGGCTTCCAATGGTTGTAAGACCATACAATCTGTAACTGGATGTCCCCTCCCAAATATTTCCAATAGCCATTACTTCTGAGAATCACTCCCAGCTCGCCTGGTATATGGCTGAAAACCGCTTGGCTCTACACAAGTCATTATTCACCCTGCTCTACTTAGACAGAATACAGCCTTTCGGTGTCAAGTGCCCGCTTTCACATCTCTTTCAAGCGTCAAGGACTAATGAATTACATGGAAGAAAGAAAATAGGATAGAAAAGGGGTTGTAGGGTCTGGTACGGAAACGAGCTCTTGATCTCAATAGATTTACAAGGAGTGTGTCCAGCATTATACTTCGTGATGGAAACTATGACGTTGCAAATTTCATCGTTCGTGCCAACGTAACTCAGTGGGCACAACTGTATCCGTGTGTGATTGCCTCATTTCTACAATAGTTGCTTTCCTGATTAATGCAATAGTGGTTGTTGTCGAAAGCTTAGATTTTCACAGAGAACTAACGAGACGAGTCCACCAAGAATGTTTTATACCACGAAGTTCCTTCTTTATTTTACATTTAGTTACATAACGACGAAATCTTTTGTTATGGATTTCTTGTATTTAATTTTCTCCACTACTTAGTCGATCACTTGTTGCAAGGGTCACTTTGCACGATATATCTTAGTAGCATGATGTAGTAACCACAACCAACAGTGGGAACGCCTTGGGCTGCGGATCGGAGCCGTCAGGCGGGGAAGCCGCCGCGGTGGAGCACGCACCACCGAGTAAACACAGAACGAGTCGGACGACAAACCAACGACAACTGACAACAACCGACCACGACCGACTTTGAGTGACACAACGAGGAAGAGATAAACAAACACCAAACGTAAATCCACTCGGAACCTGAGCCAGGCAATTGTCAACAACGAGCAACGACCAGAACGCAGTACCGCCGAGATAGAAGCGAAATCCAAAGCGAGTACTAGACTGGCTGGACTAGGGTTTTTTTTTTCCTTTATTGTATTTCGATTCCCCCCGAAGGGGGCGAGCAGGCAGCAGCTTATTACGCCGCTCTGCAGCCTACAGACTTTTTAAAACGTAAGAAAGAAGATAAGAAACGATAAAAGCTGGCGACAAAACGGTGACTGAAATTGTAAAACTGCGGAAAATTGTGGAAAGTTAAAACATAAAGCAAAGGGGTGGCAAAGCTAATAAAATACACAGTAAGCAGACAGGGAACGTAGTAGACAGACAATTAAAAAACATGGCGACAGTCTGGTTTCTGTTCGCAAGAAATATAAAAATCACACCCGGCGACAGTATGATGTCCGTTCTCAACACTTTGGAGAAGACACACAACACTGAACACTCACTGTAAACACTGTACTAAAATGTCGGCACAAAGATAACACACCATAGCCGAGGGCTGATGGGGGGGGGGGAGGAAAGAAGGAGGGAGGAGAGGAAAAACGAAAGGCGGGAACCAAAGGAGGGAGAAGACTCATAAGGGGGGGGGGGGCGGGGCAGGGCAGACGCGAGAGGGAATGGGAAAAGGCAGAGGAGGGAAATGCAAAAGGACTCGGGGGAGAGACGGGGGGGGGGGCAGAGAGAGGGTAGGCGGGGAGAAAAAGAGGATTTAGGGGGAGAGAGGGAGCCCAGGAGAAGGACGGAGGAAAGGAGGGGGAGTGAGGATCAGAGTTGATAGGAGGGATAAATGGAGGGAGAGAGGGCATCATCCGGGAGGGGGAGTTGATGGAAGCCACCTTGGGAAAGGAGATGTAGGGTGTAGAGATGGAGGGTAGGGTGGACACAACAGTGAAGACATGGCAGGGGGTGGGGATGGGAGAGGAGAGGAGCAACCAGGGGTGAGGGGGTTCAAGGCGGCGGGAGGTGTAGAGGATGCGGATATGTTCGAGGAATAGGAGCAGATGGGGGAAAGGAATGAGATCATAGAGGATCTGCGTGGGGGACGGGAGGCGTATACGGAAGGCGAGGTGGAGTGCATGACGCTCAAGGATCTGGAGGGACTTATAGGATTTGGGGGGGGGGGGGCAGATATCCAGGCAGGACTGGCATAACAGAGGATGGGACGGATTAAAGGTTTGTAGGTGTGGAGGATGGTAGAGGGGTGCAACACCCATGTCTGGCCAGAGAGGAGTTTGAGGAATCGGAGGCGGTTGTGGGCTTTGGATTGGATGGAGCGGAGATGAGGGAGTCAGGTGAGGTGACGGTCAATGGTGAGGCCATGGTAGGTGAGGGTGGGGGTGAAGCGGACAGGACGGGCGCAGACATTAAGTGAGATATCCAGGAGCCGGAAGGAGCGAGTGGTACAACCTACGATGATTGCCTGAGTCTTGGAAGGATTGAGTTTCAGGAGCCACTGGTTACACCATGCAGCAAAAAGGTCAAGGTGATTCTGGAGAAGGCGTTGGGACCGTTGATGAGTAGGAGCGAGGGCAGGGAATGCGGTGTCATCAGCATATTGCAAGAGCTGTACTGGTGGGGGGGGGGGGGTTGGGGCATATCTGCCGTGTACAGGAGGTAGAGGAGAGGGGAGAGGACAGAGCCCTGGGCTGGACTAGGGCAGAGCGGGTCCCTATACACGAAATTGGAGGGAGCGGCTATTGGCCGCTGTCTGCACGTGGCTTAGCGGTGGCGCCCTCGTTGCGCGAGAGCCGCTGCGCGGAATAGCCGCCGCGGAGGCGGAACCCTATATGGGCTGACCACGTCCATTTGTTCTGGCGCGTGTTCGACTTCCGCGGCGGAAGGTACTAGACATGAGTCAGTTTACGGAATTTTAATTTAATCGGTATTGAAATACGACTACATGCTGAACATTTATAGATGAGTACACACAATGGAAAACAACACTTTCTTCCCCACATCGGAGGTTCGAGTCCTCCCTCGGGCATGGGTGTGTCCCCCTCCCCCCCCCCCTCTGTGCATTTGCTCCTTCCATCTCTGGCCGTTTCCACCTGCCACTCTGATTCCGTCTTCTCCACCCTTCTCTTTGTCACTCTCCTTCTGCACCTCTCTCCATCCATCTCCTTCTCCCCCTCCTGTGCAGTTCACTTCCTCACCTTTCCTTTCTGTGACCATCTCCTTCTTTCCCCTCTCTCTGTCATTTCCTTCTCTTCCATATCTCTGTCCATTTCCTTGTCTCCGTCTCTCAGTTTCTTTTCCTCCCACATTTCTCTGCCTGAAACATCAAACTGACTGAAGAGTGAGAGAGAACACTGAATTGTTTAAGAATTGCAAGCTCCAGGGTGTAATAATTGGTGAATATTGCAAAACGTTTTCATGGAGGGGAAGTTGACTTTCTGACACACAGGGTGCTGAAATATCTCGAAAATTACACATCGGATCAAAAAGAGTTATGAGTCCAATTTGTTTGTCTTGGAGGGAGACATCCATTGATACCACACTCGACCCACACCCTGCAACGTGCGTGGGTGGCGGGGGCCAACTCTGAAATCTTAACGGGAACCTCCGTTTTTTATTGCAGATTACGATTCTACGACAAAATCTACATACATTTTATCTTAATCATTTTCTTCATTTCGCCATACACGGCACTGTAATGGGAAGAATGGAAATGTGTGCACGATCATAGTTTATAATATGTACTCAATGGGTGTTGAATATCCAATGGCCCGTGGGACCCTACCTCCATGCAGCAGGGGCAGCACTCGCCAGTATTCATAACTTTTAATTGGAAACCCCATTCACAACGTTGTATTCCTCCGACATATGAAACAGGGGACTACCCGATGCGCCACTGTGGCCGTGGATCGAAGCGAACGCTACTCTGCTTTTCCAATTAGAGTAAGTGTTGAAATATAGTACCGCCAACATCAATACACTTACTGATACGGTTTCGGTTTTCAAATAACCTATGCAGGTCAGGAGCATGTCTGCGGGAATGTCAACACAGGCGTTTCTGACGCGGTCGACCATACCTTCACGGACTGTTGGCACTTTCTGTTACGCCTTATCTTTTAAATATACCCATAGAAAGAAATCCGGCGACGGGAAATTCGGCGATCTACTGGACCAATTAATAGGGCCTGCCGATACATCGATCAGTTTAAACACGATGTAATGCCTCGCGTGCTTCAACTGCGTAACGCACAGGGCAGCTGTCATGCCGAGACCACATACGTTGTCGAACGTACAGGGGAACATCTTGCAGTAGTACCGGTAGTTTCTATCCCAAAACATTCGATATTTGCGTTCATTCAATGTGCAATTTATAAAATACGGGCCAGTGAGGTTATTCCCCACGATGCCACACCGTACGTTAAACGACCAAGGACGCTAATTGTCATTTTACCGTATCCAACGGGGACTGCCTACTGGAGAGTCATGCGTGTTATGCCGGTTAAAGCTACCCTGGTTCGTGAATGTAGAGTCATCGGAAAATAGTTCAGAATGGTTCAAGTGGCTCTGAGGACTACGGGACTTAACATCATAGGTCACCAGTCCCCTAGAACTTAGAACTACTTAAACCTAACTAACCTAAGGACATCACACACACATCCATGCCCGAGGCAGGATTCGAACCTGCGACCGTAGCAGTCGCGCGGTTCCAGACTGAAGCGCCTAGAACCGCTCGGCCACAGCAGCTGGCGGAAAATAGTACCTAGACAAAGAACGGTGGTGGGCGGATGGGGCGCGGAGGGTCGTTTGCATTTGTTCACGTTCCCTTTCACAAAACGCTACCCAATGCACTGCCGCTAGTACAGTATTTCGTTAGCTTTCCTTTCAACACGTTTGCTTCGTTCCTTCTGCTGGTCTCAACGCTGCCATCAGACATAGGTGTTCACAATCTAATAAAAGAACCAACAAGAGCGAGCTTTCTCTGGAAATCGCTCGGCTTACGAGGCAACAGTAGCCTCACCATTTGTCCTGCATTCTCCGTAAATTAGGATCATTTTAATTTTTTCTTCTGTGGTTGCAACGTTCATCGACCACTTGCGCGTCTCTTCTCCAAATGATAAGTGTGCAGGCAATAGACACTGCGCAAGTATTGTAATGTTTAGACCCGCTATCTATTCTGCGTCTGCATGATACGTGAGCTCCCGTCACAGCGTACTGCGTGTTATAATAGGTCGTAATTTGCTACACGGCCACGCTGGCCAGACGAGTAGTCCCCTGTTCAATATGTCGGAGGAACACAATCTTGCGAATTTCATTTCTAATTAGAAGATACGAAATATTGGCCTGTCCTGCCCTCTTAGCCTGGAGGTCTGGTCCCACATGCCATTGGATGTTTAAGGGCCATTGAGTAACAGATCATAAATTACGATTGTCTATTCCTCCGATAACAGTGCTATCTGTGGCGAAACGAAGGAAATGCTTCAGACAAAACGTATGTAGGTTTTGCCATAAAATCGCAATCTGAAATAAAAAACGGAGTTTCACATTGAAGACTTTCAAATTGCCCTCGGCCACCCACGCATGGGATAGGGTGGCGGCTGGATTGTGGTATCGTAGGATGTCCCCTCTGAGATAAACAAATTGGAATTATAATTTCTTGTTATGTGTATTTTTCAAGATATTTCAGTGTCTTCAGTTAAAATGAAATTCTTGTATATCACTGACCAGCACCCTGCAGGGCCACTCTTCTTAGTACACGATTGTTACGCAAGCTGACAGAGTAGAGAACAAACTCAGTTATGGATAAAGGAAACACTTGTGGACGAGGCACAGTGGGAAGCAGAATTAGATTCGAGATACGGAGGAGACTACTTCAGTTAGAGACTTAAGCTGGTGAGTCGCAGTCTGCAGCAGATCGCATTGCCTCCTTCGCATAATGTATCACAGAGATGGTGAGGGATCACAGCATTGGCGAGCAGGATGCAAGAATACAAGTGCACTTATCCCCCTGGTGTTAACGCTAGCCACAATACGCAATCCATTAATTTCATGAACGTCTGCACGCTCATTATTAATCAATTGAAAATGTTAGTTCCATGTGTAGTTCTTTCATTCTTCTGGCAGACACTGTAAATCACTGTGAGATCTATAAAACACGTTTCGGTTACAGTTTTGTACCACCCACGTGAATTATCCACTCTTTGCCAAGGTCTTCACGTTGTGAGAACATGAAAGCGTCACTAGATGATCTCGCTGGTTCAGCTACGGAATTAGATCACTCCCCAGGAGGTAGTCGTGATTAATTAAGTTTCACAACGGAATTCAAAGAATATGATAAGTTATTCGGCGCTGAGCACTGTATCCTGAGTGGACCTCAATTAACTTTCTGTTAATCATTCCTCTGAATATGGGTTTCATTAACTACGAAAGGAAAGTCAAGGCGTAAAATTATTCGTCATTTATTGCATTTTTGCCACGGTAAACATTACAGGAATTGAACATTCATTATAAACAGTTCTGGATCAAACAGTAGATAGGTTGTCAACTGAATGACTAATAACTAACTGTTGTCAAAGATTTCGAGGTGGATGGTAGAAGTACTTTCATTACGCTGGTGTCCTATCATCGTTATCCTCTCGCAAAGTTAAACAACAAAACGAGTACACAGTGACTGGAAGGCGAGAGGATGACAGCAAATGAACTCAAACATATTCCTGGGGCAGAGCATCTGATCGACGATTCACGTGTTATATCGTGTGGTAGCGGTAATGTGTTGTTATTCGAGTCAGAGATGACCGGCGTTGAACGGCAATAGCTTCACCTGAGAGGGTGACTCCTCAGAGTCTAGACCTCAAAAATCCTCTGCCCATCCATGGAGTCGAAGTGTTCTCTCTCTTATCTCCCCAGCTTGAGGCTGTCTTCTTCTGACTCCACAAAGTGAGTGTCAGAATGCAACTCCTCTCACCCTGGTGCCTGTTGCTTGTATTACAAATTGTTTTGATCAGTTGCTACATTTATCGCCATCACTGAGCAACAACATATTTTATAATGTTTTCCATCTAGCCTCCAGCGGCTCCATAAAACTGTCAGAATAGTGTCTTTCACGCACATAGATATTCTGTTTAAGTTAAGAAGTTTCCACGAGACGAGTAAGTATTTATGAAAGTGTACACAGGAAACAAATGTAGGTACTGGTTCAATAATTTCAGAGAATATAAAGGATGAGACGATAAGATATTGGAGTAAATCTACTGCTGAGAATCGCTTCAGATTTTCAAACTTGCTGTCTCCTACAAGGTACTTTTGACGTCAAGGAGACACTCGAAGAAGTTCAAATATCTGCGCAATAAATTCTTTTATATGTATTTTGGTCCTTACATGGCGAGAAAGTAGTACACAATAACACTGTTGAACTTGAAACACTACGAATTCGTAGGTCAGAAGGGGAGTACCACATTAGGAACAATAAGATCCTCAAGGAATCGGAGCAGCATTATCGTTCAGAGACACAGCAATCTGAATGTATCTCTACAACGTGTGTGTTTTCCTATCATTTCAATAGCTAGCCTTAAAAATGATTTTTGTGTGTATAACTCAGATCATAGCTAGATCAATTAGTTGATATTGTATGGTTGACGCAGGAAAAAAGTGTTAGACTAGGCTGATGGTAAATACCCAAAATGATGATGATCTGTGCGATCAATACTGAATTGTTTATGTACGGTATATGTGAAATGATACGTGATATGAAGTTTCTGAGGTCACATGAATTGTGTAGTGACAGGAAGGGATTAATTGAGCCATTTCGAGGAATGAACTGAGCCAGTGGTGCAACGACTGATTTGTGTTGTCGTACTAAAATGACGTTAGCAGTCTATGAGCCTAGTGATGAAATTATTAGTACCATGATTAAAACGTATAACTACATTAAAAATACGTGGATAAAGAAATGGTAAGTTCCAGGACGTGAAGATGAGGTAAACCAGTCAACCCAAAGTGAAATCGTTGTAAGGATGAAATGTTAGAGAAGTAATGTAAAATATGAAAGAGATTTTGCAAGGTAATACAGTGTTAATTCTTGTCAATATTGTTTATGTATTTTCTAATGGCTCTGAGCACTATGGGACTTAACTTCTGAGGTCATCAGTCCCCTAGAACTTAGAACTACTTAAACCTAAGTACATCACACACATCCATGCCCGAGGCAGGATCCGAACCTGCGACCGTAGCGGTCGCACGGTTCCAGACTGTAGCGCGTAGAACTGCTCGGCCACTCCGGCCGGCTATGCATTTTCTGGTACGTCACAGAGAAACTATTGTGCCATAACATACGTGTGATTTATCTAGATAACAATAATAATAGATGGGCAGAAACATGAAAATACGGATTTGACGCAGTATCGAGTGCTAAATTTACAGAGCAAGAACCAACTCGTTTTGCCCACTTATTTATTAAGGAAACTACAGTAACCCACCAAAACTAACAATACAATAAGGATCTCTTCTGCAGACAAGCAAATAGCAACTAATTCCTACAATAAGAGTTTCCTTCCACTCTACATCCGTACAACTGTTCCACATCGAAGTCGGCTAGTAGCAGCTGGTATCCAACATTACACTACGGAAGCGACGTATCACAATCGTTGCGGAAGAGAGTGTGGTCAAGGTGCACACCGCGGAACTGGTCGATCTTCTCCGCGCTCGGCGATTCGAGAACTGCTCGCTGAACGGCCGGGCGTCGGCTTACCTAGCCCGGAGCTGGAGGATGTTTCCAGGACACACAGGTGATCGTCAGGAAACAGTTCGTTGATCGTCGAGCCCCCTTCTTCTGCTGTCGATTGCTGCCCTCTGAAGGACGCTGGCCGCACCTTCGTGTTTGTTGTCAACTATGGGACTTGTTGGTAAACACCTTTGCGTCGGCCAGACTTCGCAGCAGAGCTGGTCTGTCTGCGGTGTTGCCGCTGCATTAGGCGCCTGTGGTGACTGCAGCAGTCCTTCCCCCCACCTCTCCCACGGGCGAGGCGAAGGCACATGTCGACGTCGGTTCCATGTTCTGCTGGTGGAACGAGACCACGGTTGGCGGCGGAGGTGCTGCTGTTGGGGGGAGCCTCATTGACATCCATAGGAAAGAGACCCGCCCACAAAAACTCTGCGAAAGCCGGTGGCGACAGCGGCGGCGAAGTGACGTCCGGTTAGTCCCCGGCCTCCTGGAAGACTACAGACCAAAACCGCAGCGCCAGAGACAATGGCAGCGCTGGGCCCAGCCCACGACGGTGCCGTAGCTAGTCGAAGCGCTCCCGCAGAGGGACCTGTTGTCGAGAACTACAGTTGCCATGGTGCGGCCGAGAAGCTTGGAGACCTTGGTGGGAACCCAGCGAGGGCAACCCTTGGGAAACACTGACGCCCAGACTGCAGGCTGCAGAGAGAATCGCAGTCATGCCGAGACGGGAGCAACCGGACAAGGGGAAGCAGGAAACAGGAGTGACAAGGGCATCCGATGAGGGCGGCCATGCAGCTTCTCCACCAGAGGACCCATTATCACCAGAAGAATGATACGTAGACAGGACGAGGTCGAGGGCAGTTGTCAGGGAGTGACACAGTGTGAACATCTGCGATTTAAACGTGTGGACAAACCTTACAGCCAACCAATTGGATGCAGGATGGAATGGCACAGTATGAAGCAGCTGGATACCTAACATAAGACAGAAGGAAGTAAACTCTTCCAACGTGAATTGCAGGCAGTTGTCCTTCACAATCTCCTGTAGCAGACCATCGCTGTCAAAATATGAGATAGGGCTAGAATTGTATGAGCTGCAGTTGTAAAAGAAATGTGTGTGACATACGGTAAACCACTGCTGGTGTCCAAAAAAATGAGCCTGAAGGATGCTAGGAATGGACCAGCAAAATCCAGAAGGAGCTGGGACCATGGGGCAGTGGTCAGAGGCCACAGTAGCAGGCATTGTGACTGCTGACACTGACAAGAGGAGCAGGAACCCATCATGGGGGTGATGTCCCTGTTCATTCCCCACCAATAGACATGTTGGCACGTGAGGCACTTTGTCAGGAAGATCTCCCAATGCCCAGCATGTACGAGGACGAGGACCTGCTGACGGAGGGACTGTGTCACGACATGCCAAGGTCAGTGTCCCCTA
Source organism: Schistocerca cancellata (assembly GCF_023864275.1). Classification (NCBI taxonomy): domain Eukaryota; kingdom Metazoa; phylum Arthropoda; class Insecta; order Orthoptera; family Acrididae; genus Schistocerca; species Schistocerca cancellata. The sequence continues at coordinate 139,463,272 of NC_064631.1, read as the reverse complement.
AGAGAAGAAGAACCCAATCATGGATGGAAAAGTCGTTGCAGTGAGGCCAGTAAGCCTGAACCTCTGGGTCTGACACCTGACAAGGAGCAGAGAGCCTCCCAAGTTGAACATGGTGCAGAATCATCCAGAGAACCATGTCTGAGGCCATGTGCCATAGACAAGCCAGGTGTTCAGTGGCAGTGCTGTAATGGCAGAGGAGGCCATATCATCCAAATGAAAACAAGCAACTAGATATACATCAAAGTCAGAATCTGCCTCAACGGGAAGTCGAGAAAGAACATCAGCTTTGGCATGGAGAGCCATGGCCCAGTAACAAATGTCATAAGTGTATCCTGCAAGAAACAACGCCCAGCACTGCAGTTCGCAAGCGATCTGGGTAGGGATGATGAATGTGGCGCTGAACACAGACACCAAGGCCTTGTGCAGTGTGTGAACCAGCTGCTGTAGATGAAGTCGTGGAACATCTTTAATCCAAGTACAATGGCTAAGGCCTCCTTCTTGATGTGGCTATAGTTGGGCCGTGCATGTGATAGGGTTTTTGAGGCGAAAGCTACTGGACCCTCAACAGTCAATGATATGAGACAACACAGCTACCAGCCCATAATCCGACGCATCAGTGGCCAAAATAAGAGGCTTGGTGGGGTAATATGGGACAAGGCATGATGGAGCAAGAAGAGCAGATTTGAGATGCTGGAAAGCCTGATCACGTTCCGGCGACCAGGTCCAGGGAACATTCTTGTGAAGCTGGCAATGCAGAGCCTCCACCAGAGCCACAGCATATGGGTTGAAACCCTTATAATAGTTGAGTTGACCCAAGATGGATTTGAGCTGGGAGACATTATTGGCATCGGGAGCCACTGAATGGCCTCAAGGTATTGTGGCATTGGGTGAATGCCTGCAGCGCTCAAGACATGATCGAGGTAGGTCATCTGTCGCAAAAAATATTCACCTTTGGCCCTGTCGCACCACAACCCTGCAGCCTGCAGAACTTCAAAAAGTCGCTGCAGATTCCATACTAAGTCCAGGGCCGAGATCCCTGTGACTAAGACATCGTCTAAGTAACTGGCAGTGACAGGGACCTCTTTAGTCACCGACTCCAGAAAGCATAGAAAGATGACTGGAGTGATGGCGATCTCAAAGGGCAGGTGGCTGTACTGGAAGACCCCAAAGGGAGTACTGATGACAAGGACCTCTTTAGAGGGAGCATCAACTGACAGTTAGAGGTATGCTTCCCTAAGATCACTCTTGGCGTAGATCTTTCCACCCTAACAACTAGGACAGAATACCATCGACCGTCAGGATAGAGTAAGAGTCAATGACAGACCGGGCATTGACAGTGGCCTTAAAATCGCCACAAACCTGGAGGGACCCCATCTGGCTTTTAGAGGATTACAATGGGCGAACTCTCGCCTCCTCGAGGCAACGCAGCTCCTTGTGTAGGGCATCCCACAGGACGAAAGGCATAAGACGAGCCTTGTGAAACTTTGGAACAGCTGAGGGATATAGTGCAATGTGCGCTTCAAAACCGAGGACCGTAAGAGAGGAATCAGACAAGACCTCAGGGAAGGAATCGAAAAGCTCATGTAAAAGAGCGTCATAGGACACAGTTTGGACCATCGATGCTGAATCATGGATATCAAGGCCAAGAGAATGAAAAAGATCCGTTCCTAACAGATTAGTGGCTATAGGAGTGGCTAGGACCAAAACTCGGGCAGTGACATCAGGAGAGAGATACCGTACCTACGTCAGGAACCATCCCTGAATGTCGATAATGTCATTACTATAGCTCTTCAATGGTGTCATGAACAGATGGAGCGTTGGAGCTCCCTAGGTGCTGTTGTGGCTACTGAAACCACTATCTTGGTTGAATGAGGTCTCATCCTTTTTACGAAGTTCAGCGCAAAAGTGGACGATTTATTGACAGAATTGAACGCGCAGCTCAAATTCTGTTGGTCCCAGTGCTTCCACTAGTTCATTATGACAGTGGTTCCACCAGTACGCTCCACACTGTAACTTTCCAAATGTGTTTCACAGGCGACCTAACGTATATTTAGTGATGGGTGGTAGTCCTCACGATACAACACCACTCCTCAAAGTCTGGTGTTTGGACACGTCTTAGGTGGGAACCTTAAGTGGCACTCTGTGGCATGAACGATCTTATTTCACATAAGTTGGTTTCCACGGAGAAAAACTTATTTCAACCCGGATAACACCTGTTGGGAAAGTATTCGCCGCACATTCGTGATACTTTATGGGCACTACATTCTGTGACACTGTACATTACAAGCATGTTTGTTAACTCTCTTAACAAGTAACTTCAACTACACATCATGCTCTGCAGTGACACACCTCACCATGAACACATCACAAGTTGCATAAAACCACATATAGTGGTGTGCGTGCTGCACAGGTTAATGTACCAGTTCCATTCATGTGGTTGTCACGTGACACACGCTCTTTAAGCTAAGTTGTGTACAGTATGTCTGTTTGGTGGTCAGGGATGTATGCCATGTATCACCCGTTGCTTGTCCTAGTGTACAACAGAAACCTGGGATCTTTGCGAGAGGATGACAGAACTGCATGTGACATTGCAATACAAGCACTGAGACTAGTGGTGAGCTACATTATAGTTATATGGTGTACTCTGTGTATGTTCATAACTCAACAATTATGCATCTCTGACCATTGGTTCCCTATCTCAATATAGTATATTGTGAACCCACCATCACCCATTTCAATTTGATCCAAAAAGATTGAGACACACTGTATAACGGCTGCTGTGAAAATTACTGTCTATGAAAACAAAAGGTGATCGCGTTGTGTATCCGACGGCATCCCGTACCATTGTGCTAGAATATTGACCCATATGGAGTGACATATGCTGCTTGGCAATGTTTGATCCCTCCTCTGATACTCTACACACGAATTAGTCCATTGAGGTGCTGTGTGTACAACTGCCACTCCTCTGAGAAGTTGACTTGGCATCACACCTGACGCCAATGTTGACGCTGGTGTTCACCACTGTCGGCCTGAGTTTCTCTGATTGTTGTCAAGGGAAGCCTTAACAATGGTTTCTGTGTCACACTGGTGCTACACCAATCGTCGTAGTGTTCTGAGTACTTTTCCTTGCTGCAAACTAGCCGTCTTTGTGGTGTCACCGCCAGACACCACACTTGCTAGGTGGTAGCCTTTAAATCGGCCGCGGTCCGTTAGTATACGTCGGCCCCGCGTGTCGCCACTGTCAGTGATTGCAGACCGAGCGCCGTCACACGCCAGGTCTAGAGAGACGTCCTAGCACTCGCCCCAGTTGTACAGACGACTTTGCTAGCGAAGCTACACGGACAAATACGCTCTCATTTGCCGAGACGATAGTTAGCGTAGCCTTCAGCTACGTCATTTGCTACGACCTAGCAAGGCGCCATTACCAGTTTATATTGAGATTGTTATTAATGTACCGTCAAGAGCGATGTTCTCCAATTATGGATTAAAGTTAAGTATTCTACCAGTTACCTCCTTTTTTTACTAGACTCTCAACTCCTATAACTGTTCCAGACCTCACGCCAGCCTGCGTGAGCTTAAACGCGTGCATTTCGGCCTCCTCTAGCAACAGGGTGTTGGCTCTTCTGCCATCACAGCACATGGCGACCAGGATGGGATATGTACCCAATGCCCAAGGCATACATCCCAGTCCCGAGCACCTCCGTGCCATACAAGACTTGCCTTCGCCGCAGAATTTGAAGCAGCTACAGAGTGAGCTGGGAAAAATCAATTACTATAACAGATATGAGCGCCACGCCTCTTCCATTTCAGCTCCGCTTCATCGCTTACGCCGTAAAGGTGTTCCGTTCGTCTGGACGACGGAATGCGAACGCGCCTTTCGCCAGTTGAGATCGGCGTTGCTTTCCACTACTTGCCGTACGCCATTCGATCCCCAGAAACCCCTTTTGTTGATGGTGGATGCATCGGATTTCGGGATCGGTGCTGTGCTCGCGCACAAAGATAGTTCGCACGATCGCCCTGTTGCCTTTGCGTCCAAATTGTTCTCGTCTGCGCAACGAAATTATTCACAGATCGAGAAAGAAGCATTGGCTCTCGTATATGGTGTTACAAAGTTTCATGATTTCTTGTATGGTCGTCACTTTACCATCATCACAGACCACAAACCTTTGACATCGCTTTTTCATCCGAACAAGCCTGTACCTCCACGTACAGCGCAGAAATTCATTCGCTGGTCTATTTTCCTCTCGCAGTACCGCTACGATATCTTGCTAAGCACGGAAACGCCGATGCGTTGTCCCGTTTGCCTGTTGCTGAGGATAGAGCATTCGATTCTTCCGAACTTGCTTGCATGTTCATTGATTCGGAAACAGATGACGTGGTCGAATCGTTTCCGATTGATTTTCGTCGTGTAGCTACAGCCACAGCTGCTGACCCTGTCCTTGCTTCCGTTTTGCGTTTTGTTGCTACGCAATGGCCCTTGTCAAAGTCACGGATCGAGGATCCGTTGCTTCGCCGATTTTTTGCTCACAAGGAGAGACTTTTTGTACGACGTGGTGTTTTGCTGTTGCGTTCAGATAATGATCAGTCCAGGGTCGTGGTTCCACATTCGTTAGTCCTCTGTCTTAAAGCTTCTCCACCAAGGACATTGGGGTATAGTGCGAACGAAACAACTTGCTCGTCAGCACTGTACTTGGTTCGGACTCGATGCTGCGATTACGAATATGTGCTCTTCTTGCATGGCGTGTGCCGAACACCAATCCGCACCACCGCGGAAATTCTTTGCATGGCCAAAAGCCACTTCCCCTTGGCAACGCTTACACATCGATTTTGCTGGTCCCTTCTGGAATACTCGATGCTTGGTTGTTGTCGATTCCTTCAGTAATTTTCCTTTTGTTGTCCGGATGTCTTCCACGACGTCATCTGCCACCATCCAAGCGTTATCTGCTACCTTTTGCATTGAAGGTCTTCCACAGACTATTGTTTCCGACAATGGCCCACAATTCATGTACGCAGAATTTCAGTCATTCTGCAAGGCCAATGGTATTCAACATCTGACGTCCGCGCCGTTTTCGCCACAGTCCAACGGTGCCGCTGAACGTTTGGTCCGGACTTTCAAGTCACAGATGTTGAAGCTGAAAGAGTCGCATTCTCTGGAGGAAGCGTTATTGCTCTTCTTGTCCACGTATCGCTCTCAGACCCGAGATGGTCGCTCGCCGGCTGAATTGCTCCATGGTCGTCCTCATCGAACCTTGATGTCTTTGCTGCATCCGCCGCATCAGGTTCCTGTGCTGCGGCAGCCACCTGCTTCTGCTCCAGGCGACGTTGTATACTATCGCAACTATCGAGGTTCACGGCGTTGGCTCGCAGGGCGCATTCTTCGCTGCCTCGGCGCGTTATGTATCTGGTTTTGGGGGCCTCTGGTGAGGTGCGTCGGCATCTCAATCAGCTGCGCCCCTGTCGTCGCACGGGATCTGCCGCTCCCCGTCTGCTTTCAGCGACGGTGCCGTCCGGTCAGCGCCCTGGGGACCCATCTACTGGCTCGCCTCATCCACGGATGTTATCGACGCTGCCTTCCATTTTGTCCCATGGCGACGCGCCGCCGCCGCCGCCGCCTGTTCTCCCGCCGGCGACGCCCGCAGTGGACGCGTCGCTGCAACCGCCGGGCGCCTCCCTGGGTCACGCGCCGCCGATCGCTTCCCGTGACCAGTTGTCCTCCGCCATGGAACTCTTGCCCGCTCCGGACCATCTGTCGTCTTCGCCCGTCGGGTGCCCTGACTCGATGGAGGTCGACCCTTCGGCCCCTCCTGACTATCTACAGGCGCATACACCGCATGTTGGCGTGCACCCAGGACTAGGTTTTCAGGCGTTTCCTAGCTCCCCTCGGACCGAATGGCAGGGTGCGGGTGGCACAGCCTCGCCTGTTGTTAGGCACCCCACCTCGTCGCATACGTCAACATGGGGTCCTCCCCACGGCGGGCGGAAGCCTTATAACACAACCGTTCGCCGATTTGCGGGGGAGGAATGTGGTGTCACCGCCAGACACCACACTTGCTAGGTGGTAGCCTTTAAATCGGCAGCGGTCCGTTAGTATACGACGCCACTGTCAGTGATTGCAGACCGAGCGCCGCCACACGGCAGGTCTAGAGAGACGTCCTAGCACTCGCCCCAGTTGTACAGACGACTTTGCTAGCGAAGTTACACTGACAAATACGCTCTCATTTGCCGAGACTATAGTTAGCATAGCCTTCAGCTACGTCATTTGCTACGACCTAGCAAGGCGCCATTACCAGTTTATATTGAGATTGTTATTAATGTACCGTCAAGAGCGATGTTCTCCAATCATGGATTAAAGTCAAGTATTCTACCAGTTACCTCCTTTTTTTACTAGACTCAACTCCTATAACTGTTCCAGACCTCACGCCAGCCTGCGTGAGCTTAAACGCGTGCCTTTCGGCCTCCTCTAGCATCACGGTGTTGGCTCTTCTGACAACACAGCAGTCTTCCCAACTGAAAGTGTATATAATACAGAGAGGTGATATGTCATGGGATAGTGGTATGCACATATACAGATAGACGGCGGTCGTATCGTATATACAAGGTGCAAAACGACAGTGCATTGACGAAGCTGCCGTTTGCAACACAGGTGACTCATGTGAAGCACTCTCCAGCATTATCATCACATGATGGGCATCAACAGGCTCTGAATCTGGTGTGGTAGTTGGAGCTAGACGCATGTGACATTCCATTTCCGAAAACGTTAGCCATTTCAGTATGCCGAGATTCATAGCACATAAGAGCGTGCCGAGAATAGCAAATTTCAGGTATTTCCTCTGTGCACAGGCGAATCAGTGACCGACAGCCTTCACTTAACGACCGAGAACAGAGTTGTCAGTGCTAACAGATAAGCAACAGTGTCTGAAATAACCACAGAAATCAATATGTGACGTACCATGGATGTATTCGTTAGAACAGTGCTGTGAAATATGGTATTGATGGGTTATGGCAGCAGACAACCGACGCGAGTGCCCTTGCTCAAAGGACGTAATCGCTTGTAAGGCCTATTCTGTGCACGTGACGAGGTTTGTTGGAGCCTAGACGGATGGAAAACCATGGTCTGGTTAGATGAGTCCAGATTTCAATTAGTAAGAGTTGATGGAAGGGTTCTAGCGTGGCGCAGACCCCACGAAGCCATGGACCCTGATGGTCAACAAGTAACTGCGCATGCTGGTGGTGGCTTCAAGATGATGTGAGCTGAATGGACTGGGTCATTGATTGGAAATGGTTATGTGCGGCTACTTAGAGACCATTTGAAGCAATTCCTTCACATTCCCAGACAATGATGGTACTTTTATGGATGACTACGCCATACCAATAGGCCACAACCGATCGTGATTGGTTTTCAGAATATTCTGGAAAATTTGAACAAATGATTTGGCGACCCACATCGCCCGATATGAATCCTATCGAACATTTATGGTGCGTAATTGAGCGGTCAGGTCGTGTACAAAATCCGGCAGACAGAACGCTTTCCCTGTCACGGATGGCTATAGAGGCAGCATGGTTCAATATTTCTGGAGGGGACTTCCAACGTTGTCGAGTCCATGTCACATCGGGTTGCAGCACTACGCCGGGCAAAAGAAGGTCCGACACGATATAAGGGGATATCCATGACTGTTGTCACCTGAGTGTATAGGCCGAGGGAAAACTACTTTCATCTACATGTGCATCCACGTACATAATCTGCAAGCCACTGAGTGGTGCATGGCGGAGGGTACCTGGTACCACTAACAATTATTTCCATTCCTGTTCCGCTAGTAAACAGAGCGAGGGAAGAAATGCTATCTGCATGCCTGCACACGAATCTTAATTACTCTGATCTTACCTTCGTGGTAGTTATGTCAAACGTATTTTAGTGGCGTTAGCATCGTCCTTTAGCCAACTTCAAACGATTTTTCTCTAAATTTTCTCAACAGCTTTTCGCGAATAGGATTTCGGCTTGTGTCTAAAGATTCCCAACAGATTTTTACGAAGCACCTAATTAATATTCTTGTGTTGATCGGTCCTGCCGATAACAAATCTAACAGCTCCCATCTGAATCTCTTCGATGTCTTCTTTTAACCCGATTAGGTGGGTTTCGGAAGCACTCGAACAGTACTCATGAATGAGACGCACTAGTCATTAATACGCGGTCTCCTTTGCAGGTGAGTCACACTTTCGTAAAAGTCTGCTATTAAACCGAAGTCGCTCATTCACCTTCCCTGTTACCGTTATTATGTGCTTTTTCTATTTCATGGCGGTTTTGAGCGTTACGTCTAGATGTTAATCGACGTTATTGTGTCAAGCAGCACTCTACGATTACAGAATTCTAATGTTACGTAATTGTAATTGTTATAACATTACGTGATTGTTTTTCCTATTCATCTGCATTAACCTGATTTTCTGTACTTTTAGAGCAAGCTGCCATTCATAACAGCGACTACGAGCTTATTTCTAAATCATATGGCATGCTCCTATAGTCCCTCAGCATCGACAAATTCCCGTACGTGACACAGCGTCACCAGGAGATAGCCATACACTGCTGCTCCGCTTGTGCATCTGATCATAATATATGAGGGACGATCACAAAGTTTCGGTTCGAAGACCACACCAAACCCTTGCGCACATGTCGGCTCTTGTAATAAATCAGCAACGGAGTCGCACTGCGTTGCATATGCGCTGCAGCAACGTTCGCAAACGTAAACTTTTTGATCACCTCTTATACACTCCTGGAAATGGAAAAATGAACACATTGACACCGGTGTGTCAGACCCACCATACTTGCTCCGGACACTGCGAGAGGGCTGTACAATCAATGATCACATGCACGGCACAGCGGACACACCAGGAACCGCGGTGTTGGCCGTCGAATGGCGCTAGCTGCGCAGCATTTGTGCACCGCCGCCGTCAGTGTCAGCCAGTTTGCCGTGGCATACGGAGCTCCATCGCAGTCTTTAACACTGGTAGCATGCCGCGACAGCGTGGACGTGAACCGTATGTGCAGTTGACGGACTTTGAGCGAGGGCGTATAGTGGGCATGCGGGAGGCCGGGTGGACGTACCGCCGAATTGCTCAACACATGGGGCGTGAGGTCTCCACAGTACATCGATGTTGTCGCCATTGGTCGGCGGAAGGTGCACGTGCCCGTCGACCTGGGACCGGACCGCAGCGACGCACGGATGAACGCCAAGACCGTAGGATCCTACGCAGTGCCGTAGGGGACCGCACCGCCACTTCCCAGCAAATTAGGGACACTGTTGCTCCTGGGGTATCGGCGAGGACCATTCGCAACCGTCTCCATGAAGCTGGGCTACGGTCCCGCACACCGTTAGGCCGTCTTCCGCTCACGCCCCAACATCGTGCAGCCCGCCTCCAGTGGTGTCGCGACAGGCGTGAATGGAGGGACGAATGGAGACGTGTCGTCTTCAGCGATGAGAGTCGCTTCTGCCTTGGTGCCAATGATGGTCGTATGCGTGTTTGGCGCCGTGCAGGTGAGCGCCACAATCAGGACTGCATACGACCGAGGCACACGGGGCCAACACCCGGCATCATGGTGTGGGGAGCGATCTCCTACACTGGCCGTACACCACTGGTGATCGTCGAGGGGACACTGAATAGTGCACGGTACATCCAAACCGTCATCGAACCCATCGTTCTACCATTCCTAGACCGGCAAGGGAACTTGCTGTTCCAACAGGACAATGCACGTCCGCATGTATCCCGTGCCACCCAACGTGCTCTAGAAGGTGTAAGTCAACTACCCTGGCCAGCAAGATCTCCGGATCTGTCCCCCATTGAGCATGTTTGGGACTGGATGAAGCGTCGTCTCACGCGGTCTGCACGTCCAGCACGAACGCTGGCCCAACTGAGGCGCCAGGTGGAAATGGCATGGCAAGCCGTTCCACAGGACTACATCCAGCATCTCTACGATCGTCTCCATGGGAGAATAGCAGCCTGCATTGCTGCGAAAGGTGGATATACACTGTACTAGTGCCGACATTGTGCATGCTCTGTTGCCTGTGTCTATGTGCCTGTGGTTCTGTCAGTGCGATCATGTGATGTATCTGACCCCATGAATGTGTCAATAAAGTTTCCCCTTCCTGGGACAATGAATTCACGGTGTTCTTATTTCAATTTCCAGGAGTGTATGGAGACAACAAGAGTGATCCTGTTACATTCCACTGGAGCACTGCTGACGTTACCCTAGCTTCTGATGAACACACGCAGCCGAACACCACGTACCGGAGTCTATTACTTACGAAATTTTCGAGCCATTCACATGTCCGGGAACCTATTCGGTATGCTCGAATCCTCGTTAACACTCTGTAGCGTGGCGCCGCGCCAAATGTTTTCCGGAAATCTAGGAATATGGAATCTTCTTGTTGGTCTTCATCCATGGTGCGCATGATATCGCGTGATTAAAAGATTTCGCACAAGGATTTTTTCTACATCAGTGTTGATCTGTGAACAGAAGATTTTCCGTCTCAAGGGAATATATTATATTCGGATTCAGAAAACGTTCAAGAATTCTGCAGCAAACAGATGTCAAGCAAATTCATCTGTAATTTTGCTTGTCCGTTCTTTTACCCCGCTTATATACACTGATTGCCCAAAACGTTATTACCACTGGTCACTGCGAGGTTTTATGCCGCCTGGCGGCGCTGGGAGTAGTGAATATGTAACAGAAGTACAATGGTTTGGTTGGCTCTAGGCACTGTGGGACTTAACATCTGAGGTCAGCCGCGCCGAGTGGCCGCGCGGTTACAGGTGCCACGTCACTGACTGGGCGGACCCTCCCTCCGGAGGTTCGAGTCCTCCCTCGGGCATGGGTGTGTGTATGTTGTTCTTAACATAGGTTATTCTAAGTTAGTTTAAGTAGTGTGTAAGTCTAGGGACTGACGACATCTGCAGCTTGGTTCCTTAAGAACTCCACTGACAATTTTGAGCATCTGAGGTCATCAGTCACCTAGACTTAGAACTACTTAAACCTGAGTAACCTAAGAACATCACACACACCCATGCCCGACGCAGGATTCGAACCTGCGACCGTAGCAGCAGCACGGTTCCGGATAAGAAAAGTATATGAGCGGAGCAGTGACGAATGGGGAACCATTCTAGCGACAATAACCGGCGCAAATGCTGAAACCCGCTGACTTAAGTTACTTTGAAAAAAATTCAGATTGCCTTGTCCCAGTGTCTGGATGCGGGGGTCTCGGAAAGGGCGAAGCTGGTCGGCTGCTATCGTGAGCGTTTATGGAAGGTGGCTGAAGAATGCTGAAACCACTAGTATGAGTCCAGAAGTTGGACGTCTACACCTCATCATAGTACATAGCGATCGGAGGTTTGGCCACAGTCTAAAGCAGGATAGGTGGCGACTTGTGGCAGATCTGGCGACAGAGTACAGCGGCGCCTCAGGCACAAAAGTGTTGTTGGGGCACCGTTCAGCAAATATCGTTGAACACGCTTTTTCGCTGTAGAGAACAACGGCAGTTATGATTACAGTGGGCACCTGATCATCAACACTGGACCAGGGGTCAGTGAAATCTTATCGTCTGGTCAGATAAAACCCATTTACTGTTAAACCAGGTCGATGGTGTGTCCAGATACGCAGTCATTCAGACAAACGGAAGCTCGAAACATGCAGTGCGCCACGGACGCAGGCCGATGGGAGCAGTATTCTATTATGGGGGACGTTCACCTGCGCTTCCATGGGGCCTGCGGTAGTAATCGAAGGCATCATAACAGCTGAGGACTAAATGAATGTCACTAGGGACCACAGGTAACCCCTTACGCTTGACGTCTTCCTCAAAAGCGACCACGTCTTCCAGGAGGATAACTTCCCGTGTCACAAGGCCAGAATCGTGATGCAGTGGTTTGAGAAGCGTCTTAGTAAACTCACGTCGATGTCTTGGCCATCTGATTCGGCTTATCTGAATCAGATGAAACCCAGCTGGGACACTATCGGAAGCCAACTCCGCGCCCACTAGCCAACCGCCCATAAAGTACAGGAAGTGTGTGGCCTGTGCGTAGCCATCTGGTGCCACTCACCTCTGGAAAACCTATGAAGTGCTTGTGGAATCCATGGCACTCAGAATTACTATTGAACTTGTGGTGTCACCGCCAGACACCACACTTGCTAGGTGGTAGCCTTTAAATCGGCCGCGGTTCGTTAGTATACGTCGGACCCGCGTGTCGCCACTATCAGTGATTGCAGACCGAGCGCCGCCACCCATACGGCAGGTCTAGAGAGACTTCCTAGCACTCGCCCCAATTGTACAACCGACCTTGCTAGCGATGGTTCACTGACAAAATACGCTCTCATTTGCCGAGACGATAGTTAGCGTAGCCTTCAGCTACGTCATTTGCTACGACCTAGCAAGGCGCCATTACCAGTTACTATTGATACTATGCATAATGTACCGTCAAGAGCGACGTTCACCATTAATGGATTAAAGTTAAGTATTCCACCAGCTACGTCCGTTTTTTCTAAATTCTAATTTCCTTGTCCTGTTCCAGACCTCACCCCAGCCTGTGTGAGCTAAAACGCGTGCCTTTCGGCTTCCTCTCGTAACACGGTGTTGGCTCTCCTGCCAACCACAACAGAACTGTGTTCCAGAAGAAGACCAACATGCTTTTAAGTACTCGCAGGTGGTCATGATGTTTTGGCTACTCAGCGTATAGGGGTCACCTCTGCTTTGTTCCAGTTTCTTGGAACTTTGCACTGGAAGAGAGTTTCACGGTAAATGCAGGCTAAGTAAGGGGTCAATGCCATAGATACTCTCTGTAAAAGCGATCTGCGGCTCATTCAACTTGTTCAGTTGCTTCTGTATGCCAGTTATGCTATGCCTATTACTATGTCTTCGATGTTGGATTCTATGTGACAGTCAAACGACGGTATGACTGTACGATCTTGCTGCATGAATGATTTCCCAAACGAGAAATTTAAGGTTTCTATAACTTCGGTTTTCCCTTTGCTGTCTTCTGTTACCACATCAGACTGGTCAACGAGTGACTGTATAGAAACCTTCAACCTGCTTATTGATTCTAAGTAGGACCAGAATTTTCTCAGGTTCTCGACAAACCACGGAAAGCTGGTGGAAGTTGTGTGCTTCGCGCATCGATCTTTTTAAAGACACACGGGTTATGGCTAACTTTTGCCACATCCGTTTACGTGTTCTTTAGTGTACAGACAAGAGGTAGTTGTATGGTCCGTTAAGATCCTGAGCCCATCGATTCCGTATTTAGTAAGTATCATGCGATCCTGGTCAAGGACAACCGAAGCAACGTGGAGTGGTGAACTGCAGCCTCATTATTCTACGCTCACGGTGCTGCCAATTTTTATGTTTGTCTCATGCTGCTCTCATGATGTTGGAATTTAAATGGCGGGTAGAAAAACAGGCCGATAATGTCATAACAGACTAAAGGAAGGCGAATAGAGAAAAATTTTCGAAATTACCGTAAGTCGGATTGCAATGTTATGGGGCGAAACGACAGTCAGTGACGAACTCCTTTGAAGTCCTCAAGCAAACCTTTTTGGGTCTTTGTAGCAGTTTGATTTTATCCGCCTTAGCTGCTGTTGTGTTTTACTGTGGTTTATGTGCGAATGAGACAGAAATCTCTTCTAATCTTGAAACTTTTAAATGATATCTGATTGCTTGTCGAGGGAGATTGATGAGATGACAGGAACGGTTGAAACGAAAGCACGTAGACTTTTCGTTACAGAACTTCAAATGAGTTTAAAATTAGAACGTTTATAGCCTGCTAATGATCGTCTGTAGACAACGTACTGTAGTAATAAGACGAACAAATAATTTCAAATTCGTCCATGAATAATGAACAATGAATTGGTTTCCGTACTGTTTATGTAATGCAGTCCATAGTTAATAAAAGCAGACTCACCTCTTAAACCGTACATTGTGAGACTGTTCACTTGTTTAAAACAGTCAGACAAAACATTACAGACTTTAAATAACAAATAGCACATGCTGAAATAAAATTAAGAGCACTGTACTGGGAGCTGGCTGAGGATATTTGTGCCAACAGGAAGTACTGAGGTCCTTCGCACGGTCGTTAGTATACCCACATTAGGTCATTCCTTTGCAAGAAAACCTCTTGTATCACTGCCTCCAGCAACAAACTTTTCGTCCTTTCAAATTCCTCAAAGACAATATTTGCCACTTCCGTCAAGGACATATACACCGTACAGAATGGCGCAGGTATTTCACGCTCCTGCCACGGACAATCACCAACGACCAAAGGCGTTTTACACTGACGGAAAAACATCGCAGTACCAAGAAGGAGTTGTCCTACATAAAAGAAAGTTGGTGGGCGTGGTTCTGCATATGAAGGGTGACGTATACTCAAAATTTCATGCAAGTCGCCTAAGACTGCCGCTAGTTGCGCCACTATGAGGAGCAAAATCAGGTTTTCCTTGAATATTCGCAGTAAAGGTCGTGAGCGTTAGTTACCCTTGACATTGGACTTGATGAGTTGATGTTAGTCAAGAACGCCTTTTAGGCGACAAAACGGAATTATCAGGAGGTCACTGAGTTTTAACAATGCGTGTAATAGGGCTATGAGAAACTGGATGTTCATTCTGTGATATTGCAGAAAGACTTGGCAGATATGTAGCCACTGTACATAATTGCTGGCAGCGGTGGTTACGAGATTGTACGGTCACGAGAAATCGGGGCTCCAGAAGGCCACGTGGCTCTATAGAGATGGAAGATCATCGTGTTTGGCGTATGGCTCTGGCGCATCGTACTGCAACTGCAGCAGCAGTTGGTACCACAGTGGCACAACGAAATGTTACAAATTGCTTACTTCAAGGATAGCTCAGGGCCAGACGCTCTGTGACGCGCGTTTCACTAACCTGAAACCACCGCAATTTGCGACTTCAGTGGTGCCAAGCGACAGCTCATTGGAGGGCAGGATGGAGGTCTGTTGTGTTTTCTGCTGAAAGCTGGTACTGCTTCGGTGCCATTGATGGCCGTGTGTTGGTTAGGAGGAGGGCTGCTGAGGGCCATCAAGCAGCCTATCTGCATGCTAGATACACAGGACCTACACCAGGAGCTATGGTCCGGCGTGTGACTTCATATCACAGCAGGAGTTCACTCGCGGTTATTCCATGCACCCTTACTGTAAACGTGTCTGTCAGTCTGGTGAGTCGACCTGCTGTCCTTCATGACCAGCATTCCAGAGGGTGTTTACCAACAGGATAACGCTCGTCAATATATCGCTGTAACGCAACACACTCTACAGAGTGTTGACATGTCGGCTTTGCCTTCTTGATCACCAGATCTGTCTCCAATCGAGCATATATGGGACATCATCGGATGACAACTGCAGCGTCATCCATAAACAGCATTAACCGTTCCAATATTAAGCAAACAAGAGGAACAGGCATGGAACTCCATCGCACAAACTGACATTCGGAACGTGTACTACATAATGCATGCACGTTTACATTATAGCTGTTGTATCGGTTGTTAATTTACCAGTATTTCACGTTTGCAATGGCTTATCTCGCGCTTACATTACACTGCGATTTTGCAACGTTAATCTCTTTAATATGTTACATAGACAAATTTATTTTCTAAATTTCATTACTCTCCATTAATTAGTTATTGGTGTTGCGATTTTTTATTCTGTCAGTGCATGTACTTACGTCAAAATAAGTTTTACATCAGCCCAGTTCCCAGAACTCCTGGAGACAGATATTGACTGTGGATATTGTATCACAGACACAGTCCCTTTGACTGTTCAGAGATGTCACTAAACCCGCCAAAAGATAAAAAACAACCATGCATGAGCAGCAGCTATTAGATGGAGGGTGTCCAACAGACGATCAGTTCCAGTCATTCCACCAGGAAGGAGGTACACGGCTCTTGTTGTCTGTAGTTCATCCATGCCTAGACGGTCTACACCGCGGTTGGATCCGTCCGCAATTTTCCTTTGTGCCAGGAAGGGCTCTCAACAATGCAAGTGTCCAGATTTTCCGACATGGAGGAGATACAGAGAGACAGGAACTGTCGATGATATGCCTCGCTCAGGCCGCCCAAGGGCTACTACTGCAGTGGATGAGCACTACTTAGGGATTACGTTGAATAATACTTTTCGTGCAGCAACAGGACGTCGTGTTACGACTCAAACTGTGCGCAGCTTCACTCCCAACGTCCATGGCGAGTTCCATGTTTGCAGCCACGAGACCATGCAGCGCGATACAGATGGGTCCAACAACATGCCGAATGGACCGCTCATCTTCACCTATGAGTGTCGCATACGCCTTCAACCAGACAATCGTCGGAGACGTGTTTGGAGGCAACCCGGTCATGCTGAACGCCCTACACATATCGTCCAGCGATTGCAGCAAAGTGGAGTTTCCCTGATGTTTTGGTGCGGCATTAAGTGGGGCCGACGTACACCGCTGGGGGTCGTGAAAGGCCGTAGCGGCTATGCGATACATGAATGCCATCCTGCGACCGATAGTGCAACCATGCAACCATATCGGCAGAGTATTGGCGAAGCATTCGTCTTCATGGACGACAATTCGCTACCCCGTCGTGCATACCTTCTGAATGACTTCCTTCAGGATAACGACATCGCTCCACTAGAGTGTCCAGCATGTTATCCAACCATGAACCTATCGAACATGCCTAGGATAAATTGGAAAAGGTTGTTTATGTACGACGTGGGATTACGACGAATTGCCGTTGAAGAGTAGGACCAACAGTGCCTTGATGAACTTGTGGACAGTATGCCACGCGAATACAGGCATGCATCAATGCAAGATGATGTGCTGCTGGGTATTAGAGGTACCGGTGTGTTCAGCAATCTGGACCACCACCTCTGAAGGTCTCGCTGTATGGTGGTACAAGATGCAATGTGTGGCCTTCATGAGCAATGAAAAGGGAGGAAATGATGTTTATGTTAAATTTTTTTTGATGTGTGTATGTTTCTATGGTAACCTCTCAGTGCTGCCGCAGTTGAAGGCGACTACGTCTTCCAGGCCGTACTAACGGCACCTTTTAGCACGTCACACATGGATGTTGGAAACAACGCTACTAGATGTCACATCGCGGTAGGGAACACAGTTTTAGTTAAGAATCATTTTACAGAGCGAAAAAAATTCCGTTTCAAGATGCATCCTATTTTTAATATTTATGTGCTCTACAGATGTTTTCATTGCCTGACAAAAGAAGTGAGGTACCCAGAAGAGATGGTCGGGTGTCAGCCTATCTCCGTTCAAGTACACATAGCCGGTTGGTATGTAAGTGATTAGAGCTGCAATTCTCTGTGCAAAGTAGAACGGCCGCCAGAGTGCATTTTCGTTATTCGCATTTACTGTTGTTACCGGGGCTGGAAAGTCGTATAATGGGCGTGAATATGTCAGATGTTGAGTGGTCACTGTGAAGGGCTTAGAAATGTCACGTGCTAATGTGAGGCACTATTATCAGTGCCTAGCAGTGTTTCAAAGCGGCATCGCTGGGGATGCCCTATTTGCCGGTTGGTAGAATATGCAACACCTAAATTTGTTGGTCATTCGGATGTGTCAGCGGACTTGATTTTGTGACTGGATGGTGACGTGAGGGCATACACACGCGATGTCTACGTTCTCGTCAACGACGTCTGACCACACGAAGGGACGATCGCCGTAATATGCATCAGGCACGTCGCAATCCCTTCATATCTTCACCTGCCATCAGAGAACAAGTAATGGACTTTGTGCAACAATCTGTGTCATGCCGCACCATTGGTCGGAGACTAGCAGCAGCCGGACACGTGAATTACCGACTCACACGTTTGCTGCTGTTAACATCTCAGCATATATTGCACGTCAGAATTTGAACCGTGCCCAGAAAGCTTGGACAGTCGATGAATGGTGTCGCACTTTGTTCATTCATGAATTGGGGTTCTACGCTACCCCAGATGACCAATGTCAGCTTGTATGGTGGCGAACTGGGGAGAGGTTCGATTCTTCCAGTGTTTTGGGAAGGCACAGCGATGTTACTCCTCTCGTCAAGATGTGGGAAACCATCGGGTTCAGCTTCACTTCACAGCAGGTAGTGACTGAGGAACTGTGAAGATGCAATGGTACGTCATGGACCAAGCGACATTACTCGTGGTGTCATGATGGGGGAAGCCGTTGGGTACGGTTTCAGTTCATTACAGGCGGTGACTGTGGGAACTGTGACGACACAATGGTATATCACAGACATCCTGCGTCCACATGTGTTAGCTCCAATGCGACAGTACACTTACTCCATTCTTCAACAGAACAATGGTCGTCTGTGTTCTGGCGTAACCACAAGCGGCAGAACGAAGACGAAGAACGGGAAAGCAGAGAAGGCGGTGAGGAAACGTCAGTCAATAGCCGGCTGACAAGGACCGCGCCTCGCCAGAGGCGACATCTGCAAAAAGTGAATATAAGCACCGTTCCTGCCAGTCGCTGGAGCTCAGATCGGCTCAGTGTACTGATACACTCCTGGAAATTGAAATAAGAACACCGTGAATTCATTGTCCCAGGAAGGGGAAACTTTATTGACACATTCCTGGGGTCAGATACATCACATGATCACACTGACAGAACCACAGGCACATAGACACAGGCAACAGAGCATGCACAATGTCGGCACTAGTACAGTGTATATCCACCTTTCGCAGCAATGCAGGCTGCTATTCTCCCATGGAGACGACCGTAGAGATGCTGGATGTAGTCCTGTGGAACGGCTTGCCATGCCATTTCCACCTGGCGCCTCAGTTGGACCAGCGTTCGTGCTGGACGTGCAGACCGCGTGAGACGAAGCTTCATCCAGTCCCAAACATGCTCAATAGGGGACAGATCCGGAGATCTTGCTGGCCAGGGTAGTTGACTTACACCCTCTAGAGCACGTTGGGTGGCACGGGATACATGCGGACGTGCATTGTCCTGTTGGAACAGCAAGTTCCCTTGCCGGTCTAGGAATGGTAGAACGATGGGTTCGATGACGGTTTGGATGTACCGTGCACTATTCAGTGTCCCCTCGACGATCATCAGTGGTGTACGGCCAGTGTAGGAGATCGCTCCCCACACCATGATGCCGGGTGTTGGCCCTGTGTGCCTCGGTCGTATGCAGTCCTGATTGTGGCGCTCACCTGCACGGCGCCAAACACGCATACGACCATCATTGGCACCAAGGCAGAAGCGACTCTCATCGCTGAAGACGACACGTCTCCATTCGTCCCTCCATTCACGCCTGTCGCGACACCACTGGAGGCGGGCTGCACGATGTTGGGGCGTGAGCGGAAGACGGCCTAACGGTGTGCGGGACCGTAGCCCAGCTTCATGGAGACGGTTGCGAATGGTCCTCGCCGATACCCCAGGAGCAACAGTGTCCCTAATTTGCTGGGAAGTGGCGGTGCGGTCCCCTACGGCACTGCGTAGGATCCTACGGTCTTGGCGTGCATCCGTGCGTCGCTGCGGTCCGGTCCCAGGTCGACGGGCACGTGCACCTTCCGCCGACCACTGGCGACAACATCGATGTACTGTGGAGACCTCACGCCCCACGTGTTGAGCAATTCGGCGGTACGTCCACCCGGCCTCCCGCATGCCCACTATACGCCCTCGCTCAAAGTCCGTCAACTGCACATACGGTTCACGTCCACGCTGTCGCGGCATGCTACCAGTGTTAAAGACTGCGATGGAGCTCCGTATGCCACGGCAAACTGGCTGACACTGACGGCGGCGGTGCACAAATGCTGCGCAGCTAGCGCCATTCGACGGCCAACACCGCGGTTCCTGGTGTGTCCGCTGTGCCGTGCGTGTGATCATTGCTTGTACAGCCCTCTCGCAGTGTCCGGAGCAAGTATGGTGGGTCTGACACACCGGTGTCAATGTGTTCTTTTTTCCATTTCCAGGAGTGTATTACTGGAACGTATTTGCGGAGCATGCTATGAGAACAACTAGTTGTGATCCTTATCAGTTGCTTGTCAGGCCTTTGTCTATAGTGAAGATTGTTACTGTCTGCTTGTCACTTGCTACACCGATGTAACTCCAAAGTTAAGTATTGTTAATTTGCTTTATAGAAATAAAACTACTAATGTTATTTGCTTGAGTTGTTGTATAGCATTCTGAGAACGTAGCATCCCTTAGGAACCCTATAAGCGACGAGTGGCCAAGATCCCACAGTCTGCACATGATGCGCACCTTTATGGACTGTATGCGTTATCTTGAGGTACTCTTAGGGTTAGTCTGTTTCCCATTATGTCCTCAATAGAAAACGTGTGGGATGAGCTCAGATATCAATTTTGTCTTGAGAGTATGCAGGATATCAAGGATCAGTTACTACAGTACTCTTATGGTTAGTCTGTTTCTCAAGATATCTCCAATAGAAAACGTGTGGGACCAACTCAGACATCAGCTTTGTCCTACTGCAAGGGATCTGTTACAACACATGTGACTTAGCTTGCCTATGGAGGGGGCGTGAGGTCTTTAGGACACTGTTTCCAACCGAGCCATCCATGCATTCTGACCAGAGTGAGTGTGACGTTGCACTGATAATTGGGCTCATACTGCCAAGTTGGTTGTAAATCGGACTCCATTATGAAAAAACTCCAGTAACATTGCGTACCCAGTAACATTATACAGCGTGGTCCATTGATAGTGACCAGGCCAAATATCTCACGAAGGAAGCATCAAAAGAGAAAACAACGAAGAACGAAACTCGTCTAGCTTGAAGGAGGAAACCAGATGGCGCTATGGTTGGTCCGCTAGATGGCGTTGCCATAGGTCAAACGGATATCAACAACTTTTTTAAAAATGGGAACCCTCATTTTTTATTAGATATTCGTGTAGTACGTAAAGAAATACGAATATTTTAGTTCGACCACTTTTTTCGCTTTGTGATAGATGGCGCTGTTATAGTCACAAACGTATAAGTACTTGGTATCACGTAACATTCGGCAAGTGCGGAAGGTATTTGCTACGTGATACATTACCCATGTTAAAATGGACCGTTTACCAATTGTGGATGAGGTCGATATCGTGTTGATGTATGGCTATTGTGATCAAAATTCCCAACGGGCGCGTGCTATGTATGCTACTCGGTATCCTGGACGACATCATCCAAGTGTCCGGACCGTTCGCCGGATAATTACGTTATTTAAGGAAACAGAAAGCGTTCAGCAACATGTGAAACGTCAACCACGACCTGCAACAAATTATCATTCCCAAGTAGGTGTTTCAGCTGCTGTCACGGCTAATCCGCACATCAGTAGCAGACAAATTGCGCGAGAATCGGGAATCTCAAAAACGTCGCTGTTGAGAATGCTACATCAACATCGATTGCATCCGTACCATATTTCTATGCACCAGAAATTGCATGGCGACGATTTCGAACGTCGTGTACAGTTCTGCCACTGGGCACAAGAGAAATTACCGGAAGATGACAGATATTTTGCACGTGTTCTATTTAGTGACGAAGCGTCATTCACCAACACCGGTAACGTAAACCGACATAACATGCACTATTTGGCAACGGAAAATACACGATGGCTGCGACAAGTGGAACATCAGCTACCTTGGCAGGTTAATGTATGGTGCGACATTATGGGGGAAAGGATAATTGGCCCCCATTTTATCGATAGCAATCTTAATGGTGCAATGTATGCTGGTTTCCTATGTAATGTTCTACCGATGTTACTACAAGATGTTTCACTGTATGACAGAATGGCGATGTACTTCCAACATGATGGATGTCCGGCACATAGCTCGTGAGCGGTTGAAGTGGTATTGGATAGCATATTTCATGACAGGTGGACTGGTCATCGAAGCACGTTCACCGGATCTGACGCCCCCGGCTTTCTTTCTGTGGGGAAAGTTGAAGGATATTTGCTATCGTGATCCACCGACAACGCCTGACAACATGCGTCAGCGCATTGTCAGTGCATGTGCGAACATTACGGAAGGCGATCTACTCGCTGTTGAGAGGAATGTCGTTACACGTGTTGCCAAATGCATTGAGGTTGACGTACATCATTTTGAGCATTTATTGCACTAATGAGGTATTTACAGGTAATTACACTGTAACAGCATGCTTTCTCAGATATGATAAGTTCACAAAGGTACATGTATCACATTGGAACAACCGAAATAAAATGTTCAAACGTACCCAAGTTCTGTATTTTAATTTAAAAAACCAACCTGTTACCAACTGTTCGTCTAAAATTGTGAGCCATATGTTTGTGACTACTACAGCGCCATCTATCACAAAGCGAAAAAAGTGGTCCAACTAAAACATTCATATTTCTTTACGTACTACACGAATATGTAATGAAAAATGGGGGTTCCTATTAAAAAAACGCAGTTTATATCCGTTTGACTTACGGTAGCGCCATCTAGCGGGCCAATCATAGCGCCATCTGGTTTCCCCCTTCAAGCTAGACGAGTTTAATTCTTTGTCGTTTTTTCGTTTGACGCATATTTCGTGAGATACTTGGCCCGGTCACGATCAGTGGACCACCCTGTATAACCTCTCAACCGGGTAAGTCTCATTCTGTTTATTCCTCCCAAACGGGTGCTTCATTTTTTTGCGGTTTGATTTACGTATGAGGGACCGCGAGGTAATTCACAGTTTCACAGTGGCCTGTTCGATATCTTAAAATGTGTCCATTTCTGACTAGAGTAAGAGATGGTCAGAGGAGAGTGGCTTGCAACTAATCCAACCTGGTCTGCAAAGAGGGGATAGGCTTCTGTTGAGGAATAATAAGGGGAAAGCACAACGAAAGTACGGGGGAGAGAGTGAGGGGAAGACTCTGATGGACGGAGGAGCGGAAGGGGAAGCAGCGTTTGAGGGAGGCGGTGGCAGAGCGGCTGGTGGCGACTGCACGCCAGGATGGAGCACTTTACCTGATGACCTGCACCTTTCAATGGCGCAGCATCTCGGGAACAGGGCGTGCTTAACTGTGCCAGCGAGGCAGCCAGACCCGGCCCGTGCCTTCATTCACTTCCTCCTCTTCCGCCGCTCCCTCCCTCCCCACCCCCTCTCTCTCTGCCTCTCCACTCACCACTCAGCATCTGTTTAGACCTTCTCTCTCTCCTCCTGTCTCGCCTTCCCTTACGTCCCCTTCTTCCTCTCTCTCCAACTCTCTCTGTCTTTCGCCGTGCGCAGACGCTAAGTATAATTAAATGAATACACTCTGGGGGAATTCCAAAACATAGCTTAATTAGCCTTCTAATTTAGCCTTTACCCGGCATCAAGTTATGCTCTACAGTAGTACGGAGTTGGCGGGAGGAAGAAAGTTTCTTTTTGCACTTGCTGGCTGCTTACAAAGAAAAGGGATTAATCGGCTGCTGGAGGTGGAGCGCGCGGGCGTTGGGAGACAAGGTGGTTAAAAAGGGAGACGCTAAATTTAGCGGTATGGCCTGTGTGTGGCTCGTCGGGGCGACCGGTTTGGCAACGCGAGACGTCTCGCTGTTCGCCGCTGGTGCCAGGGAGATACATGATCGGACCGGACCGGCTGTCAACTAACTGGAACGATTCCTGGTGAGTTGCAAGAGATGTCACCACTTTTCAAGGGCAGTTAGGGGACCGTAATTCAGAAAACTTTTATCGGTATTGGAGGCGAAGTTACACTACTGGCCATTAAAATTGCTACACCAAGAAGAAATCCAGATGATAAACGGGTATTCTTTGGACAAATATATTATACTAGAACTGACCACTGATTACATTATCACGCAATATGCGTGCATAGATCCTGAGAAATCAGTACCCAGAACAACCACCTCTCGCCGTAATAACGGCCTTGATACGCATGGGCGTTGAGTCAAACGGAGCTTGGATGGCGTGTACAGGTACAGCTAGCTGCCCATGCAGATTCAACACCATACAACAGTTCATGAAGAGTAGTGAGTGGCGTATTATGACGAGCCAGTTGCTCGGCCACCATTGACCAGACGTTTACAATTGGTGAGAGATCTGGAGAATGTGCTGGCCAGGGCAGCAGTCGAACATTTTCTGTATCCAGAAAGGCCCGTACAGGACCTGCAACATGCGGTCGTGCATTATCCTGCTGAAGTGTAGGGTTTCGCAGGGATCGAATGAAGGGTAGAGCCACGGGTCGTAACATATCTGAAATGTAACGTCCACTGTTCAATGTGCCGTTAATGCGAACAAACAGGTGACGGAGTCGTGTAACCAATGGCACCCCATACCATCGCGCCGGGTGATCAGCCAGTATGGAGATGACGAATACACGCTTCCAATGTGCGTTCACCGCGATGTCGTCAAACACGGACGCGATCATCATAATGCTGTAAACAGAACCTGGACTCATCCGAAAAAATGACGTTTTGCCATTCGTGCACCCAGGTTCGTCGTTGAGTACACCATCGCAGTCGCTCCTGTCTGTGATGCAGCGTCAAGGGTAACCGCAGCCATGGTCTCCGAGCTGATAGTCCATGCTGCTGCAAGCGTCGTCGAACTGTTCGTGCAGATGGTTCTTGTCTTGCAAACGTCCCCATCTGTTGACTCAGGGATCCAGACGTGGCTGCACGATCCATTAACAGCCATGCGGATAAGATGCCTGTTATGTCGACTGCTAGTGATACGAGGCCGTTGGGATCCAGCACGGAGTTCCGTATTACCCTCCTGAAGCCACCGGTTCCATATTCTGCTAACAGTCATTCGATCTCGACCAACGCCAGCAGCAATGACGCGATACGATAAACCGCAATTTCGATAGGCTACAATCCGACCTTCTTCAAAGTCGGAAACGTGATGCTACGCATTTCTCCTCCTTACACGAAGCATCACAACAACGTTTCACCAGGCAACGCCGGTCAACTGCTGTTTGTGTATGAGAAATCGGTTGGAAACTTACCTCATGTCAGCACGTTGTAGGTGTCGCCACCGGCGCCAAGCTTGTGTGAATGCTCTGAAAAGCTAATCATTTGCATATCACAGCATCTTCTTCCTGTCGGTTAAATTTCACGTCTGTAGCACGTCATCTTCGTGGTGTAGCAATTTTATTGGCCAGTCGTGTAAAAATGTAAACAAAGGATCGAATTTTTTTTCTGCCTACCAACGAAATCTATAATAGCGTACTGAATCTAAGTCTTGCTTTTAAGAAGATCTCCTCGCTCCTGCTATGTTGAGGTTTGAATGATTAGGATACCGTCTGAGAGTCTTTTCACAGACGTCGTGCCTTCCTCGTCTGCTACAAGCGCTCTTAAGACACAAAAATTGGTGTGATGGTTGGCAGCACTTTTTTAATGTAGTTAAATGTAGTGCAATCGCAACTTTTTAAGAGGAGGAAATAGATAACATCTCATTACATGATTCCTGGTGAACATCTTTAGGAAGTCGTATCACCTTAGTACCCTCTAAGATAAAATTATGACGCGCCACTAAGGAATTATCGGAATGGTTCGGAAATCGGTAGATGTGATGGACATGAGTAGAAAAGCAAATCATTACAGTTTCAGAAAAATTGTACGATTCAGAAGAAAGTGCTCCACAAATTAAGCAAGTCAATAACGCGTCATCTTTAGGAAGTCGTATCACCTTAGTACCCTCTAAGATAAAATTATGACGCGCCACTAAGGAATTATCGGAATGGTTCGGAAATCGGTAGATGTGATGGACATGAGTAGAAAAGCAAATCATTACAGTTTCAGAAAAATTGTACGATTCAGAAGAAAGAGCTAGACAAATTAAGCAAGTCAATAACGCGTTGCTCCATCTCTGGCCCTTATGCATTCAGTTACTCTGACTGGCATTGTTTGATAGAGTTGTTGTACGTCCTCCGTCCGACTGGTGCGCTAGATCGTCGAAATTCCGAGCTGGTTGGTGGGCCCTACAACAATGCTCCGAACGTTCTCAGTTACGGAAA
Organism: Schistocerca cancellata; assembly: GCF_023864275.1. Lineage (NCBI taxonomy): Eukaryota > Metazoa > Arthropoda > Insecta > Orthoptera > Acrididae > Schistocerca > Schistocerca cancellata. The sequence continues at coordinate 139,437,364 of NC_064631.1, read as the reverse complement.
GTGTCTGCGACCTTGCTGGCCAAGGTAGAGCATGCACGAAGACAAGAAGTAGAAACTCTCGCCGTGTGCAGGCTGGCGTTATCTTGCTGAACGGCAGCAAAACGTCGACGTACTGCTACGCCGTAAGGGTGCCTTGCATGGCAACCAAAGGAGTCCTTCCATGACAAGAAATGTCCCTCCAGACCATCACTCTTGGTTGTCAGGCCTCATGATGGGCGATGGTCAGGTTGGTATCCCATCGTCGTCCGTAATATGATGCGGGTATACTACTACAAACAATGCATGGATTATCATAGCCCACGTAGACGCAATGGCAACACTCACCACAACCGTCAGTACAAATTTATGTGCGTACTGCCTTCGCAACTGATGAAAAAGTTGAAAGAATGTTTAACGAGGCAAAGAAGATACTATGGCAGTTACGGGAGACGGAAATTTAATTGTGATGAGGGACTGGAAATCGACAGTAAGAAAAGAAAGAGAGGGAAGGATAGTCGGAATGCTTGACTGGCGAAAGAAAATAAAGGTAAAGCCACCTACTAGAACTTTGTACAGAGTAGACTTTTATCATTGGAATCATTAGGTTTAAGAATCATCAAAGCAGGTTGTAAGAGACCTCGAGACACCAGAGGGTTGTTAGCAGATTACGGAATGGTGAGACAGAGATATCGTAAACAGATGTTATACTGCAAAATATTTTCAGACGCAGACGTAGACGGTGGCGGTAATTTATTCCTTATGAACTGCCGATTAAAACTGAAGAAACTGCTGAAAAGTAGCAAATTAAGCAGCTGAAACCTGGAAACATCGAAAGAACCGAAGGTTTTTGAGAGTTTGAGACGGAGCGTTGCACGAAGACTGACTGAAACGAGAGAAGTGATTGCAATAGCAGTCGAATGGTAGCTTTGAGAAATGAAATAGTGAAAGAAGCATAGAGTCAAGTATTCAATAAATGAAATTCTTGGATTACACTTGAGATATTGAATTTAATTGAAGAAAGAAGACAATAAAAATGCAGCAAATGCAGCAGGCAAAAACAAGTACTGGTTCAGAACAGGCCTTGGACGGCCCAACGGCACCGACGGGCCGCCGTGTCAGCATCAGCCCACAGGCGTCGCTGGATGTGGATATGGAGGGGCATGTGATCAGCACACCGCTCTCCCGGCCGTAAGTCAGTTTCCGAGATCGGAGCCGCTACTTCTCAATCAACTAGCTACTCAGTTTGCCTTACAAGGGCTGAGTGCACCCCGCTTGCCAACAGCGCTTGGCAGACCGGATAGTCACCCATCCAAGTGCGCCCAGACCGACAGTGCTTAACTTCGGTGATCTGGCGGTAAGGCCGGTGGCACAGTCAGTAACAACTCTTTCTAAAATTGGTACTTAAGTAACCGACACATGGAAACTGTACAGGAACGTCGAATTGTGCCATGACTGAAATGGCTTGCAATTTAAAGTAGAAAATCGTGAAATTCTGTGTCAGTTTCATCCTTAAATGCAGCTCGCCACACTCGGATTTTTTTTTTCTTATTGCTTTTTCTTCTTTCCTTTCTTCTTACACTAAATCTTGTTTCCTTCAGTTTCTCCTAACGTTGTCACTCCACGTCTTCCTAACACGGCCAATAATTCTTTATCCAGCTGGTGATTTATTTCTTACGGTTTTCATAATCTTCCGTTCACCATCCTTTCTATGTACCCACTCATTAATGGATTCCACTTTACATCTTTTGTAATATTTTCTCTTCTCTCACTTTCTGTGCTTTCTCTCAAATTCTTTCCACAACTTTCGTTTCTGTGGTTTCCAAAAGCCTTTCTGTTTTTGGTGTTTCCGGTCTTTTCTCAGATGTGTATGTTGTAATTGGTCACACTATTGTTTTGTTCAATCTTGGCTTTGTATCCTTTCCTATGTGCTTGTTTTTCCAAACAGTATCATTTATATGACTGCATGGTGTCTGTTCTATCGGATTTGTCCAGAAGAACGGACACCACGCATTTATATAACTGAATCGTCTGGATGGAAAATGGATCCACTTCCTTCAATATGGATGCACATGTAATATCCGACCTCCTGCAGGAATCTCAGAGTAGCGATCATGGGGAAAATAGGCAGGGACAGAGGATAGAAGGCGCTCAGTGGAAATGTGGATCGGCCATGAGGCGTGCAGAGATAGTCCACACTGTTGCTGTAACACTGTGTACCAGATGTCGCAGTGGTTAACGTACCTTAATAGTAATTAGATGCTACAGGTCCGAATCCTGGGCTGGTACACATTTTCACTCTTCGCCACTGATTCCGCTTAACGTCCCGATTCAGCTGACATCAGTAAACCCTTCTCTATCCTTTCCTTTCTCCCCCCTCCACCTTCAGTTTACATATAACAGTATCATTTAAACTCCCTGCCACTTTGTTTGCTTTTGCAACTTGTTCCCTAACATCCTTTTCGACATTTCATATGCTGCAAAGTTCAATAAGCAGTTATTTAAATTTCATTACCTGTCGTAGAATTTTTCTATCCACTTCCAATTTGCACCTAATTATTTCCACAGATATGGTCATAAATTTGGTTTTTAGAATGGATATGACTATATTTAGTATATTTTTATTTCTTTGTCTCCCATTCTATAACCAGTGACAGCCAAACCACCTTTATCACCTCATTGACGCTTATACTAAAAAGTAGCCTTCTCAAAGAGTCACCTTGCCTAATACTAGTATTAACGGCTGTGCAATTAGTTAAACTGCAACCAATTTTCTTCTCGACATAACTGTTGCAAAGGAAGTCTTCAATTATCTGTATGAAGTTGGAAGGAATCCACCGATTGTAGAGCAGGTATAAGACATCTTTCAACTGAATCCTATCGAAAGCCTTCCGTAAATCGATAAAATCAAGATAATCTCGTCTGTTGTATTGAACGGATTTTTCTACAACATATCTAATAATGAAAACTGCATCTTTGTATCTTTGCATGACCTACCATATCCTAAACCATACTGCTCCTCTGCAATGGTTATAACGTTTTTTATTTTACTTCCAATTATTTTTGTCGTGATTTTAAGAACTGAACTCAGTAAATTTGTAGCTCTGTAATTGGGTGGACTTTCTTATCTCCTTTTTTTACATGAGAACTACAGTGCTAGTTCTCAACTCAGTTGGAATTTTAGAACCAGTTATAACATTGTTAACCAACTTGGTTATTTTTCAGTTAGTGGATATACCCCATACTTCAGTGATTCACTGGGAATCCTGTCTTTCCATGGAGACTTCCTATTCCTAACAGACTTACAGTTTCTTCTACCTCTTCATGTGAAACAGTTACATCATCGTTTACTTCTGTACTGATCTCTGATCTCTCATATTTTTTCCCTTTACACGACTCTGTTCAATAAAGGCGAGTCAAAAGTCCTTGGACACCTTCATAAGATGGAAGATTAAAAGGAAAATTGAAATGTGATGATGGGAACATAGGTTTGATGTGCGGCCGCAACTTTTGGAGTGAATGTCATTCATGGCCGCCATCTTGAACTCCGCCATTTTCGATTCAAGTCATTTTTTTAAATGGGAAATGGGTGTATGACACATCAAATAACACTCGCTTGAGGTCTGGAATTTAGTGGTGTAATTTGTTTTTGTCTATCTTGTACAGTTTAGACATTATTAATGTTGAAAATTGGGAAATTACCTTCATACCGACTGCTACAACACATGTTCTACGTGTTGTCCATCCCGTGCAATGCACAGCTGTAGTCACCGCAACCACTCTGACTGCACGCGGAGGAGAGTGTCTCCTGCATTTTGGTCACATGCGTGTTGTATGTGTTCCTCCAGGTGTTTCCAATCACGGATGCTCTCAGCATACACTATCTGCTTAAAATGTCCCCATAGATAAAAGTCAAGGGGCGTTAAATCAGGGGACTGGGCGGCCACTCCACGGAACCACGGCGACCAGTCCACTTCCCTGGCAGTAGTTCCTCCAACCATTCACGGACACCAGTGCCATAATGTGGAGGGGCTCCATCGTGCTGAAAATAAGATGAGAAAATGCCGTCATGGTTCATTGTGGAAGGGAACACAAGGTCCTGCAGCAGCATCAGATACTGTGGTGCAGTTAAGGCGTTGTAAATGAAAAATGTCCCAATGATGTGGGTGTCCCATATGCCACACCACACCACCACCTTTGCTGGACTATGTTCTCGAATTGGGGCAACCCAGTTCGGATTTGCGTCGCTCCAGTATCGACAATTATGTCGATTAACCACCCCATTCAGAGTGAAATACGCCTCGTCGCTGAACAGTATGCCCTTGGCAAATGAAGGATCCAGTTCGTGTTGTTCAGTGGCCCACAGGCAGAACTCCAACCGGCGATCAGGGTCATCCTCGTTAAGTCGATATAGCACCTGCAGCTTGTAAGGATGCAACTTATTGGTGTCCAATATCCGGACAGCGGAGGTTTGGTTTATTCCACATGCTAGGGCCACACGACGGGTACTTCGTCTAGGACTTTTCACAAACGACGCAACAACCATAGTTGCAGATTCCTCATTGGTGGCAGTCCTTGGTCGCCCACTACGTGCGCTATCGTGAACAGAGCCCGTCTCCCGGAATTTGCTGATCACGTGAGCCACGGTGCTGAGCGATACTGGTTGTCTGTCTGAGTGCCGTCTGTTGTAGTCAGCTGCTATTGTTCGGTGGCTGCGTTCCCCTGATATAAGGATGATATCGATCTTCTGCTCACGTGTTAGACCCATTTTAGATCACGTGGAGCAAAGAGAGACTTGAGTCGGTATCAAGGTAACTTTGAACATTAGTAACTTCTAAACTGTACCAGATAGACAAAAACAAATACCACCACTCAATTCCAGAGCTCAAGCGAGTGTTATCTGATGTGTCATACACCCCACTTCCCATAAAAAATGACTTGAATCCAAAATGGCGGAGTTGAAGATGGCGTCCATGAATGACATTCACTCCAAAGTTGCGGCCCCACGTCAAACCTACGTTCCCATCATCATATTTCAATTTTCCCTTTAATCTTCCAACTTATGAAGGTGTCCAAGGACTTTTGACTCGTCCTGTATTTAACCCATCACTCCTAATTAATGTCGTTTACTTTCCAAATTTCATTTAATTCTTTCCTCGGCTGTCGTATCATTGTTCAAATTCGTTCCTGAAACGCATAGAAGGCATGTTCTAAATTTTTAGAAAAGATTTCCCAGTGTTCCAATTTAAAATGATTCACTAGCGACTTCATGCCATTACGAGTTCTCTTGTAATACACATAAGACTCGTGTTTTGAGTGTTTCATATTACAAATAGGCATACCTCTTTTTTTACACATTTCTTTAAAGTCTTTGGTAAGCCATGGTGTTCTGTTTGTTTTTCTTTCTTGAATGGTTGATTTGGGTGAGTGGATCCAACAGCGAGGTCATCGATCCCATCCGATTAGGGAAGGAAGTCAGGCGTGCCGTTTCAAAGGAACCAGGAACGATCCTGGCATTTGCCTGAAGCGATTTAGGGAAATCACAGAAACCCTAAATCAGGATGGCTGGATGCGGGTTTGAACCATCATCCTCACGAATGCGAGCCCAGTGTGATAACCAGTGCGCCACCTCGCTCGGTTTGTTTTCCTCTCCCTCTCTGTAACCTGTTTACCTCGTGTTTCTTTAGCTGGTGCTTCTTCAGCTGGTGATCCAATACTTTCTTTGATTTTCATCCACCCCTCCTCTACCTTACCCTCTGCATTAATGAGTTTAGCTTTTATTTTCTCTGCTAATCGATTCTGATATAAAAGTTCTGTAAATAGATTCCTTCCATAAGGACTCTACATTAAATTTTTTTGGTTCTTTAGCAATCTTGTTCCTTCTCACACGCAGTCTGATTTTTGCCATGAGTAGGCTGTGAAAGCTCACTTGGTTGACAAAGTTTAAAGAGCTAACTTGTAGCACTGACTGAGCATGGATATCCTTGTTTGCAACAATGTAAGCTATTGTAGATTTATGACATTTTCTTTTCTGAAACGTGTATTTATACTGCTTGAATTTAATAAATGATAAAAGTAAACAGATCAAGTGGAATTAGAGGTAGTGTCCTAAGAAGTATCTGGAAACAGCGTGACATAGTGTACGGCATTTTCTTCATATTCAGTATTAAGAACGTATAAGTTATAAACTGAGGTGAAAAAAGTCATGGGATGGCTCTTAATATGTCCAGAATAGTACAACAACTCGACATGACATGGACACAACAAGTCGCTGTAAGTCTCCTGTAGAAATAGTGAGCCATGCTGTCTCTAGGGACGTTTATAATTGCAAAAGTGTTGCCAATGCAGGACATTCTGCACGAACTGACCTCTCGATTATGTCTCATAAATGTTTGACGGGATACATGTCAGGTGATCTAGGTGGCCAAATCATTTGCTCGATTTGTCCAGACCAGTTACGAACAATTTTGGCCCATTGACATGGAGCATTGTAATCCATAAAAGTTCCACTGTTCTTTGGGAACATGAAGTCCATAAATGGCAGTTCAGTTGGACCAGAGGAAAGCCCACTCCATTATGGATCCACCTCCAGCTTGCACAATGCCTTGTTGACAGTTTGGGTCTATGGCTAGGTGGGTTCTGCACCACACTTGATCCCTACCATCAACTCTTACCGAATGAAATCGGGACTCATCTGAACAGGCCACGATTTTCCTGTCGTCTACGGTCCAACCGATACGGTTTCGAGCCTAGGAGATGCACTTCAGGCGATGTCGTGTTATTAGCAAAGGCACTCACGTCGGTCATCCGCTGCTATAGCCCATTAACACCAAATTTCGCCGTACCGTCCTAACAGATACGTTCATCATACGTGCTACATTGATTTCTACTGTTACTTCACGTAGTGTTGCTTATGTGTTAACACTGACAATTCTATGGAAAAGCCACTGCTCTCGGTCGTTACGTGAAGGCCATCAGCTACAGCATTGCCTGTGGTGAGAGGAAATGCTTGAAATCTTATTCTCAGCACGCTCTTGACACTGTAGGTCTCGGAATATTAAATTCACTAACGAATTGAAATGTGCAATGCATCTAGCTCCAATTACCATTCCACGTTCAAAGTTTGTTAACTGCCGCCGTGGGACGATCAACACGTTGGAAGTATTTTCAGATGCATCGCCTGAGTACAAATGACTGCTCTGTAAATGCACTGCCGTTTTATATCTTGTGTACCTGATACCACATCCATCTGTAAATGTGCATATTGCTGTCTCATGACTTTTGTCACCTTAGTTTAATATGACCATTAAGGAATTGATTCCTGTAATAGAGTATGAAGACACCTGTTGTTGTTTCTAATAAAATCAACAAAGTGTGTGGTATTGCTAACTATACCAGAATTTTTACTGTCCCAGTGATGTTGTACAACCAATGTCTGCTTCTAGCGATCAGATTCCTGTGCAACGTAATTTCCATTGTTTAAGTAAACATGTTCAATGATCTTCTATGCTGATTTTCATCCAGTCCTTAGCATATCTTTTTGTCGTGTTTCTAAGTACTTTATATTTAGTTGGAAGATGACACACAAACTTAATAAAAAAAAGAAAGCCTGGATGAATATGCCACATCAAATTAATCCTTTATTCATAAAGCACCATTTATGTATGTAACTATGTGTGTTTGGGATCTCCTCATGAAGACTTGGATCGATGTCAAGCAGATTAGATACAAATACATCATGCTTCACCATGCTGTGATTATAATGTCATAGCTTGTATAAGAGCAGATTTACTAGAAAAAACGTGTTTTCTCAGCCATCTGTCATATAGGCTGTTCAGTGTGACAGGTGTGTAGTGTGGAAAAAGTATCCTCCGGCAAAACTGACATGCTTTGCTGGGAAACCTGCACATCTAGGGCAAGAAATGGTTTCCCAGTCTCAGACATGTAGGCTGTTTTGCACAGCAGTCATGTTGTGCTGAAGTAGGATGGATAGGAAGTGAGGTAGCAGGAGGGGATGAATAGGCAGTGGGGGGCACAGGAGGAAAGGACAAAGAGAAGGGGTGGGAGGGGATGAACAGAGAGGGGGGACTGGAAAGGGATGGCCAGAATGGAGGCAGAGGGGTTAACAGGCAGAGAGGGTAGAGGAAATTGATAGGGAGAGGTAGGATGAGGAGATTGATAAGGAAGGCGGTTGGATGGAGGGACAGAGAGAAGAAGTGAAGAGTTGGACAGGGTGAGAGGGGCTGGATGGAAGAGATAGGGGCATGGGGCCAGAGGACATAAATAAGATGAGGTAGGGAAGAGGAGGTGTAGGGTGACAGTGTCAGGAGGAGGTGGATAGATTTATAGGGCAGGAGGAGATGGACAGAGTGGTTGCGAAATGAGGATATGTGCAGTGAAAGAGTGAGAATAGAGGGACATGGATGGGAAGAGAGCAGCAGGGAGTTGACAATTACAGATGAGACTGGAGGAGATGAACAGATAGGATGGGGTAAGAGGGGACAGGTGGAGAGAATGAGAGGAGATGAGCAGAGATGATGAACGGAAAAAGCAGTCAGAAATAAGGGAAGAGAGAAAATGGTCAGAGATGGGGGTGAGCAGGAGATGGGAAGAGAGTGGGTGAAGAGGTGATGGGTAGTGAGGATGGTGAGGAGGAAGTGGGCAGAGAGTTTGTGTGAGAAGAAGAAAGGTAGAGGGAGAAGGGGGAGATGGGCTGAGGGACAGAGGAAATGGACTAAGAGAGGAGAAGGTATGTGCAATACATGTGTCCAAGATATATGGGTGGGGAGATGCTGTGGAAAATGGCTCATAATATATATATATATATATATATATATATATATATATATATATATGTGTGTGTGTGTGTGTGTGTGTGTGTGTGTGTGTGTGTGTGTGTGTAAACATAACAACAGCATGTATATATATATATATATATATATATATATATATATATATATATATATATATATATGTCTGCAAGCTCCTCCAAAATCTCTGGATAGATTTCAACCAAATAGGGCACACAGACTGCAAACTTCATGAGCATCAGCATAGGGTCTGGCTATAAATTGCAATAGGAGCGGAAATACGGGAAAAAATGTGTTCTGCTCTGCCCCAGCCATCATGGCTGCTGCACATGATAGGTGATTGTGTGGTTATAGAATTTGCCTGCCTTATCGATATGCTTTGCATGGCACTCTATACATCAGGGCAAAAAATAGCTTCCAAACCCCTGACATGTAGGTTTTACCGCAAAACATGTGTGCTGTGTTGCAGCTGTATCCCACTGCTTTGTCTACCTGTATTGCAGTGGCTACATGTACAGATGCCCTTTACTGGGCTAAGGCTGAGATGGATAGAGTAGCGAATGGACAGAAAGAGAGGGTGGCAGCAGGGTAAGGACACATGAGGAGGATGGTAAGGATTGCCTGAAGGGAGAGTGTAGAGGAAGAGAGGTGTAAGAGGGAGATATGGTAGGAGGAGCTGGATAAACAGAGAGGAGGGGAGGATGGTATGCACAGCACAGATGGTGGGGATGATATGATCAAAGACAAAGGAAGGAGGAGATGGATATCTATATCTACACTGTAGAGTGTGTGATGGAGGATACTCTGCATCACTATTAGTCATTTCATTCCTGCTCCACTCACAAACAGAATGAGCGAAACACGAGTATCTATATACGTCCTTACGTGCCCTAATTTCACATATCTTTATAGTCCTTATGTAAAATGCACATTGTTGGTAGCAGAATCGTTCTGCAATCAGCATCAAATACCAGGTCTCTAGATTTTCTCAGTAATGTTCCTTGAAAATAACGTCGCCATCACTCCATAGATTCACAGTTTAGTTCCAAAGCATCTCCACAATAAATGCTTGTTGTTCGAACTTACTGGTATCAAATCAGCAGCCTGTCTCTGAATCGGACAATGTGTGAACCCCAAACACTCGAACGGTACTCAACAATGGGTTACACTAGTATCCTATAAGTGGTTTCCTTTACACATGAACCACACTTTCCTAAAATTCTCCAAATAAACCAAAGTCGTCTTTCCATCTTCCCTACCACAGTCTTCACAAGTTCGTTCCACTACAAATCGGTTTACAAATTTGCACCTAGATATTGAATAGACATAACTGTGTCAAGCAGTGCACTTCTAATGTTGTATTCGAACATTATGCCTTTGTTTCTCTCTACCCATTGTATTATCTCACAATTTTCTACATTTTGAGGTAGCTACCAATCGCCACACCAACTATAAATTCTGTATTAGTCATCTTGTATCGTCCTATTCTCACTCAAAGACGACACCTTCCTGTACGCAACAGCCCCATCAGCTTACAGCCGCAGATTGCTGCTCACCGCTTCCGCCAGATCATTTATGTATAAGGAATGAGACAGGCGAAATACTGTCAGACTTCAAGAAGAATATAATAATTCCAATCCCAAAGAAAACAGGTGTTGACAGATGTGAAAATTACCGAACTATCAGTTTAATAAGTCACAGCTGCAAAATACTAACGCGAATTCTTTACAGACAAATGGAAAAAATGATAGAAGCCGACCTCGGGGAAGATCAGTTTGGATTCCGTAGAAATGTTAGAACACGTGTGGCAATACTGACACTACGACTTATCTTAGAAGAAAGATTAAGTAAAGGCACACATACGTTTCTAGCATTTCTAGAATTAGAGAAAGCTTTTCACAATGGTGATTGGAATACTCTCTTTCAAATTCTAAAGGTGGCAGGAGGGAAAAACAGGGAGCGAAAGGCTATTTACAATTTGTACAGAAAGCTGATGTCAGTTATAAGAGTTGAGGGGTATGGAAGGGAAGCAGTGGTTGGGAAGGGAGTGAGACAGGGTTGTAGCCTATCCCCGATGTTATTAAATCTGTATATTGAGCAAGCAATAAAGGAAACAAAAGAAAAGTTCGGAGTAGGTATTAAAATCCATGGAGAAGAGATAAAAACTTTGAGGTTCGCCGATGACATTGTAATTCTGTCAGAGACAGCAAAGGACTTTGAGGAGCAGTTGAACGGCATGGACAGTGTCTTGAAAGGAGGGTATAAGATGAACAACAACAAAAGCAAATCAAGGATAATGGAATGTAATCGAATTAAGTCGGGTGATGCTGAGGGAATTAGATTAGGAAATGAGACACTTAAAGTAGTAAAGGAGTTTTGCTATTTGGGGAGAAAAATAACTGATGATGGTTGCAGTAGAGAGGATATAAAATATAGACTGGCAATGGCAAGGAAAGCGTTTCTGAAGAAGAAAAATTTGTTAACATCGAGTATAGATTTAAGAGTCAGGAAGTCATTTCTGAAAGTATTTGTATGGAGTGTAGCCATGTATGGAAGTGAAACGTGGACGATAAATAGTATGGACAAGAAGAGAATAGAAGCTTTCAAAATGTGGTGCTACAGAAGAATGCTGAAGATTAGATGGGTAGATCACATAACTAATGAGGAGGTATTGAATAGAATTGGGGGGAAGAGAAGCTTGTGGCACAACTTGACTAGAAGAAGGGATAGTTTGGTTGGACATGTTCTGAGACATCGAGGGATCACCAATTTCGTATTGGAGGGCAGCATGGAGGGTAAAAATCGTAGAGGGAGGCCAAGAGATGAATACACTAAGCAGATTCAGAAGGATGTAGGCTGCAGTAGGTACTGTGAGATGAAGAAGCTTGCACAGGATAGAGTAGCATGGAGAGCTGCATCAAACCAGTCTCAGGACTGATGACCACAACAACAACAAGGAAATAAACAGCAGTCCTACGACACTTCCTTGAGGTACTCCTGACGATATCCCCGTCCCTGATGGACGTTCGCCACTGTGGTATATGGGGATCTTTTCCATATCCAGTGGGGTACCGTGTCAACTACTTTTTAGAAATCTAGGAATATGGAATTTGCCTCTTGTCCTTCAACCATAGTTCGCAGAATGTTATGCGAGAAAAGAGAAAGCTGAGTTTTGCATGGAATATACTTTCTACAAACGTGCTAATTCGTAGACAGAAGCTTTCTGGTCTCTGGGAAATTTATTTTATTATACGTTCAAGAATTCTGCAGCAAACTTATGTTAAGGATATTGGTCAGTAATTTTGCAGGTCCGTTCTCTCACCCTTCTTATATACAGGAGTAACCTGTAATTTCTTCCAGTCACTTGAGACTTTGAGCTGGGAAGAGAGATTAGTGATAAATGCAAGCTAAGGTAGGGGCCAATGCCATAGAGTACCCTTTGTACAACCGAATTTCAGCTCGTAAAAGTTCACAGTTGGACAAAAAATACCGTGATTGACACTTCTAACCTACTGAGGACACTGCACAGGTTCCATTCTTGATCACATACAACAGTGCAACCTGCAGGCTTGAATAGCATCTGCAATTATATTGAGGCATGCTCTTCTGACAGTGTTCGTGTTATCATTTCAGAAGTCCACCAACACACCAATAAGCACTTCTCAAAAGATGTGCTCATGACAAAAACCAAAATCCAAATGAGTCTCTAAATTCGCTCATATGGAAACGATACCCTAAAAACACATTTGTGGCTGCTACAGTTGTCAGAATTGCAACTTATAATGTAGTAATTGTATTTAATGATGGGAACGTCGGGAGGATGAAGGTATTAGAAAGAATGGGCTTCAAGAAAGGAAATTTTACTCAAGACATCCTGAGAAAAATAGCGCGCCTCTGCATCTGAAAAGTCAGTTGACAGCTGGCAAAGGAAAGAAGACAGACAACAAGAAACCAAAAGAGAAACCTTGAAGGGAAAGACGACCCAGAGTACAAATGTGGTGCCTTCTGAAGAAGTGACATAACGAAAAAAGTTACGTTGAACTTTAAAATGCGTTTCCTGAAAAGCTTTTTCTTTTAAAAAAAAGGTTTATGTACCTTTTCCTCAGATTCTATGAATGCTAGAATTATCAAATTTTGTACACATATTTCTGTAAAGCTAATAAACATTGTGACAAGAGCAAATTTGAAATTCTGATTGCAAGCTGAGATACGGGACAAAGTGCTTGAAATTTTGCATGAATTTAAAATTGTTATTGTTCAATTATAATTTAAAAAATTATGAAAATTCTCCTATTTGACCTATTCTAAAAACCTCATGAGAGAAGCTTACAACATATAAGGAGATGAAACAGAGAAATTTTTGTGGAAATCTCTTGACTACTTTCTGAGAAAAAGGAACATATATTATTTTTTGAAAATACAACTTGAAGTTTCATTAAAAAAGTTGAATATATATAATCAAAGGATTTTATATGTAAATGTGTTACCTTCATGTAAAGTGTGATACAAAATTTCATTGCCATATCTCCAGAACCGCGGATTTGGTTCATTTTTGAATTAGTGTCAACTGCTGTTTGTGTATGAGAAATCAGTTGGAAACGTTCCTCATGTCAGCACGTTGTAGATGTCTCCACCGGCGCCAACCTTGGGTGAATGCTTTGAAAAGCTAATCATTTGCATATCACAGCATCTTCTTCCTGTCGGTTAAATTTCGCGTCTGTAGCACGTCATCTTCGTGGTGTAGCAGTTTTAATAGACAGTAGTGTATTATAGTCTGATGTCTTATTTCAGAATCTCTATCTTTCCATGATATAATCCAGATGATAGAGAGTTTTCCTGTCTCCAGACCTCTTCAAAATAAGTCTCCTCATCCTATCATCTCTAACAGTGTATTTGCTATTACTACATGTAAGCTGTTGCAGAACTTATGGATTCCCGTTCCTCTCTCATTCCCATTATCGAGTCCGTGTTCCTTCTTCGATGCCTCTCCCCAACACAGCGTTTCAGTCCCCCCCCCCCCCCCCAGTTCAATGTCCAAGTACACCCTCTCTATCTCTTCATCTTCTGCATGTGGCGTCGACCTGTATATCTTAACAACTGTTATGATGTTTGTTTTCTGTTGATTCTGAAGAGAATAATTCTAGTCTAGAACTGTTCACAGTAAGTAACTCCCTTCCCTACCTTCTTAGTCAAAACAAATATTACCCTCATTATACCATTACACTATTTCCGCTGCTGTTAATTTTACCTTAAATTAGCCTGACCATAAATCATTTTCTTTGCATTTCGCTTCACTGTCTCCTGTTACATCTATGATGAGATTCTGCATTCCTTCTTCACATTTTTTACCGCAATCAGACTTCCGGTAAGCCACATTCCAGTCGTAGAACATCACTGTTCCACTGATTATTCAGTTTTTTTCTTTTTGGTCATCTCTTCATTGGTAATGCCTCCCAGACATCCATGGGTGACCGATACGAAGTTTTTTGACAAACTCATTATTGTAATTTTTCAGATAGGTCACATTTCTTATGGATACACATTGTGTGTCTTTAATTCAATGGTTTCCACTGTCTGGAGCATGATCGTGCCGTACATCATTGCTGAATCTCGCACCTTTAAGGGCAGATTCCTACCACAGGAGTATGATGGTACCCCAACCCTGTGTCCGCTCCTCAGTGCTCATTGACAAGACCGTTGATAGAATGAGGTTGGCACCTAGTAGCGGGCCATCATTCACGATAATTTTATTCAAAATTCAGGCGGTGGCTATGATCGAAACCACGGTTCGTACAAAGTAGGAAATAGTCACACAGCACACGCTTTCAGAAATACAACGCAACGGAAAGGGATGAGGGCCTGCATATCTAATATGCGCAACTCCGTCAGAATAGTCCTTGCAATGCCCAACGGTACCGACCGGCCGCCGTATCATACTCAACACACAGACGTCACTGGATGCGGATATGGAGGGGCATGTGATCAGCACACCGCTCTCCTGGCCGTATGTCAGTCTACGAGACCGGAGCCGCTGCTTCCTCAATCAGGTAGCTCCTCAGTTTGACTCGCTAGAGCTGAATGCACCCCGCTTGCCAACAGCGCTCGGCAGGCCGGATGGTCACCCATCCAAGTGTTAGGCCAGCCCGACAGCGCTTAACTTCGATAGTCTGACGGGAACCGGTGTTATCAATGCGGCAAGGCCGTCGGCTTAATATGTGTAAGCAGCACGCAAATGAAATTTTGTCGTGAACACAACAGATTACTTTGAGCATGCGTTAGCTTTTCACTTACAGCGTCCAGCTGAGCAATGGGACTTACCATTTAGTGCATGAATAAATTCAGAATTAAGAAAATAGTTGGTTAGCAGTATGATCAACCGCATTTCTAACTTTCATCGTACATTACGTTGCATTAGATAAGTGACTCGGTACAACACGACGTTTCATGGCAGTAGTCAGCAACTCAGCGCACAATCACCTATCTTTTATCAGCACACGGAACCTAATTTGCGTGAACAGAAATTCTACATATTATTGTTTACAAATCTCAGTGTTCGCTCTGCAGTTGACTGGCGTTTTGTCAGAGTGACTGTTGCTTGTATTTAACTCGTGTAACACCACAAGATGGCGGCCCACTAGTGTGAGATATTCAAACAGATCAAATACGAAAATTGATATGACTGTGTAAATGAATTCATTACACGTGAGTTTAAAGACGAATATAGTGACCTTAAAGGAAACAGAAAAACTTTACAACCCATTATAAATATTGCATGCTATATTCCACTTTTAAAACAAGGGCAACATTATTTCGGATAAACAATACTGATTCCTAAAAAAAGTAATCTTATGCTCCACTGACTAAAGCAGTCATTGATGCAATAACCATCTTATGTATTTAACGATAGCAACTTTCAGCACGTATTACACTGTATGAAAATAAGTGATCGAACACCTACGTACGAGCAACCATTCCCAAACCAATCTCGCCATTTAATGTTAACCTTCGTAGTGAAATCAATATAAAAACAAAAGCAGGGCTCGTTTCAGTAACAGAAAATACAGCACAAAGTCTCTCTTCGTCTATACTACACCAATTCCAGACCAGCAGGGACCACGAGTAAAAAAAAACGAGGAACTCTTTTCCAAACGAGAGCAGGCTTTATGTTCCACACCCACGTACGAACATCTGATCGAGACCAAACCGACGAGCCAAAGACACAAGTATCTCGCAGTGATTGTGGAGAGAGGTCACTGAAGTCCTCGTATCCATATACCGAATTTGATTCGAGTAAGATCTTATAGAATACAGCAAACATAGGCCCCGCGATAACCAAATGGACAAAACATAATGTGAGAAAATTAAAAGTGCTGAGCAACAGGCACCTTTCAGTTGTTCATCCACAAAATCTCCTATGACTTCCCTAGTTAGGATATTACTAATTTCGTGTATGTTTTCACAATAAAGCCTCATCAACATCAGAAGCTAAATGAGTCTCATTTCTCAATCCGAAAATCTATAAGAACACGAATTTTGTACCGTCATTACTGTTACAATTCGCTTCTCAACTCAACAAAAACTCTGGATGCGGATATGGAAGGGCATGTGATGAGCATACCGCTCTTCCGGCCGTATGTCAGTTTCCGAGACCGGAGCAGCCACTTCTCAGTCAAGTAGCTCCTCAGTTTGCCTCACAAGGGCTGAGTGCACCTCGCTTGCCAACAGCGCTCGGCAGACCGGACGGTCACCCATCCAACTGCTAGCCCACCCCCACAGTGCTTACCTTCGGTGATCTGACGAGAACCGGTGCTGCCACTGCGGCAAGGTCGTTGGCACTCAACAAAATCTTACCACGTCCATACTATTCATTTTACAACCACAAAACATTGCATTCTGCTCCTAAATGATCAGACGTACGTTGACTGACGAACAGTATCGATATATCTTATAATTACTTCTACGAGAGGAATTCAGTGAGCAATGCAACACTTCTTTTGTCGGCAAATTTCGGTTGAAAAAAGTGGTATTAGTTGCGGGATATCGTGGAGTATTACTGCTTCAGCTCCTATAGATTCATCAACTTCCAAAATTGGTTCAAATGGCTCTAGGCACTATGGGATTTAACATCTGAGGTCATCAGTCCCCTAGAACTAGAACTACTTAAACCTAACTAACCGAAGAACATTACACACATCCATGACTGAAGCAGGATTCGAAGCTGCGACCTTAGCGCACTAATAACAAATAGTTGATTAATTGCGTGGGAGATCTCGTGCCCTTCAGCCGCGCCGTGACTGACTTGCCTCCGTGATCATAACACACTTCTAAATACATTTCTTCCGTAGTACTATGTTACAGCTCGTGTATTGTCGCCTAATACGTGGGAACGGGGAAGGTGTTGCGTAGAACTCAAGCTAGACTTAGAACCACTTAAACCTAACTAACCTAAGGACGTCACATACATCCATTGCCGAGGCAGGATTTGAACCTGCGACCATAGCAGCTGCGTGGTTCCGGACTGAAGCGCCTAGAACTGCTCTGCCACAGCGGCCCGCCAAGTTCCAATCTTTGACACCGTACTACCTAAGCTTGAAAATGGCGTTTGTAACAAAGGTGCGTTCCAAGAAAAGAGATATCTTCGCAGAGTGGCTACAGAGACCTGGTAGTGAACAAAAGCACGGTGATTCGTTAGGCGAGGCGTCTGTCAACATCGCAACAAGGTGGCGCATACCTGTCAGATATTCCACGTGCCGGCCGACCTCACTTAGATGTGTTGAGACTTACGGACTCTCTCATCCAGAGTGGTCGAAGGATACAATCAAATACCTCGCTACACAGCTCTACGTCTCTGTTCGTAGTGCTGACTCAATCTTCCACCAGTGTGGAGTACTCAAACATGTGTGCCCACTAGTATCCTTGCCGTCTAATAGAAAACCATGAACACTAATGAAGGACTATCTATAACGAGTTGCTTGCTCGTTATGATGCTGATCGTGACAACGTTTGGTCGAGCACCGGTACGGGAGATGAAACATGGGTTCGTCGTTTCCAGTCGGTAACAAAACGGCAATACATGGAGGGGCGCCACATCACCTGTCCCCTGAAGAAAAAGTTCAAACACGCAGCGTCAGCCACAGGAATGATGTGGAGGGTAATGCTGCAGCAAGACGTTGGCTCCGACAGCGACCAATTCAATGGTACCATGTGGCCATACAGGTCCTCTCAATGAGGTGGCATTAGACCGTCGCGCTGAACGGAAATAATGTAGAAAAACAGGGTTTTGTAAAGAAAAGTGCGGGGAATAGTATGATGTATTGGAATCCTGAATAAAACCAAACTGCTTTAAAAAAAGTGTCGCTTTACTTATTGAACGCCCCTTGTAATTATTTTGGTACGTATTTTTACATTGAAGAACGTAAGAAATTGGTACACCTTCCTAATACGGTGTAAGGCCTACGAGAGCACGTAGAAGTGCAGCAACACGTCGTGGCAAGGACTCGACTGATGTCTACAGTAGTGCTGGAGGGAACTGACACTATTAATCCTCCAGGGCTGTCCGTAAATCCGTCAGAGTACGAAGTCGTGAAGATCTCTTATGTACAGCACGCTGCAAGGCATCCCAGATATGCTCAAAAATGTTCATGTCTTGGGAGTTTGGTGGCTAGCGGAAGTGTTTAAACTCAGAAGAGTGTTCCTGGAGCCACTCTGCAGCGATTCTGGACGTGTTCAAAAAGGGGCAAATGGCTCTGAGCACTATGGGACTTAACATCTTAGGTCATCAGTCCCCTAGAACTTAGAACTACTTAAACCTAACTAACCTAAGGACATCACACACATCCATGCCCGAGGCAAGATTCGAACCTGCGACACTGTTCCATACTGAAGCGCATAGAACCGAACGGCCACACCGCCTGGCTCTGGACGTGTGTCGCGTTGTCCTACTGGAATATTTCGAAATCCTTCGGAATGCACAATGGATATGAATGCACGCCGCGCGTGATAGCCGCTCGATCTAGGGTGACTCGGAGGTTCGAGTCCTCCCTCGGGCATGGGTGTGTTAATTGTCCTTAGCGTAAGTTAGATTAAATAGTGTGTAAGCCTAGGGACTGATGACCTCAGTAGTTTGGTCCCATAGGAACTTACCACAAATTTCCAATTTCCATGCCGGTGATCAGACAGGATACTTACGTACCTGTCGCCTGTCAGAGTCGTATCTAGACGTATCATGGGTCCCATATCACTCCAGCTACACACGCCCCACCAGCCTTCACCAGCTTGAACAGTCCCCTGCTGACATGCGTGGTCCATGTATTCACGAGATAGTCTCCATACCTGTACACGTCCATCCGCTGCATACCATTTGAAAGGAGACTCGTCCGACAACATAGCATGTTTCCAGTCATCAATAGCCCAATGTCGGTGTTGACGGGCCCAGGCGAGGCATAAAGCTTTGTGTCGTGCAGTCATCAAGTGTACACGAGTGCGCCTTCGGCTCCGAAAGCCCGTTTCGATGATGTTTCGTTGAATGGTTCGCACGCTGACACTTGTTGATGGCCCAACTTTGAAATCTGCAGCAATTTCAGGAAGGGTTGCACTTCTGTCACGCTGAACGCTTTTCTTCACTCGTCGTTGGTTTCGTTCTTGCAGGACCTTTCTCCGGCCTCAGCGATGTCGGAGATTGAATGTTTTACCGGATTCCTGATATTCACGAACACTCGTGAAATAGTCGCACGGGAAAATTCCCATTTCCTCGCTACCCCGGACATGCTGTTTCCTATCGCTCGTGCACCGACTATTACATCACATTCTAACTCACTTAAATCATGATAAGCTACCATTGTAGCAGCAGTAACCGATCTAACAAGTGCGCCCGACAGTTGCTGTCTTATATAGGCTCTTCAGTCTGGAACCGCGCGACCGCTACGATCGCAGGTTCGAATCCTGCCTAGGGCGTGGATGTGTGTGATGTCCTTAGGTCAGTTAGGTTTAAGTAGTTATAAGTTCTAACGGACTGACGACCTCAGATGTTAAGTACCATAGTGCTCAGAGCCATTTGAACTATTTTACAAATCTCTATGATTGAATACGCATGTCTATACCAGTTTCTTTGGCACTTGAGTGTATAAATCATAAAACGTTATTAACACTTTTGTTTTGAAAT
Organism: Schistocerca cancellata; assembly: GCF_023864275.1. NCBI lineage: Eukaryota > Metazoa > Arthropoda > Insecta > Orthoptera > Acrididae > Schistocerca > Schistocerca cancellata. The sequence goes on along the minus strand of NC_064631.1, from coordinate 139,417,417 downwards.
CAGTGAGCTATTTGCTGTTAAAAATCGTTCTGTAATAAAATTTGATGTTTGTAGCTTTTATTATCCCACACTTATACTTCCTGATCTGGATTAGTTCAAATTCTGAAAGCGTATTGGTGTTAGCATTCAAATGTTTTCATTGCAGACTAATTTTATATCTGCTTGTCTGTGTTTTTAGTTAAAGTACAAACCACGAGTTGTAAGTGAAGCAGACATTAAAGCGATTGCCTAATGTACACGTGTCCACTAACAGTCCTTTCCATTAAATGGCAACGAAAACGCTGGGTCCACCGATTTTCAGAATCAAATCACTCGTTACACGTCGATGGCACACACGTCAGCTCCGTTCATTATGGTATTTGTGTTGTGGATTGGCAAGACAGCCAACCCACTATGACAGGAAGTCGAAAGACACGCGTTTTAGCTCACGCAGGCTGGCGTGAGGTCTGGAACAGGTCACGGAATTGAGACTATAAAAACACGTACGTAGCTTCTGGAATACTTAACTTTAATCCATAATTGGTGAACATCGCTCTTGACGGTACATGTTTTACAGCATCAATAGTAACTGGTAATGGCGCCTTGCTAGGTCGTAGCAAAGGACGTAGCTGAAGGCTATGCTCACTATCGGCTCGGCAAGTGAGAGCGTATGTAGTCAGTGAACCATCGCTAGCAAAGTCGGCTGTACAACTGGGGCGAGTGCTAGGAAGACTCTCTAGACCTGCCGTGTGGCGGCGCTCGGTCCGCAATCACTGATAGTGGCGACACGCGGGTCCGACGTATACTAACGGACCGCGGCCGATTTAAAGGCTACCACCTAGCAAGTGTGGTGTCTGGCGGTGACACCACAATTTTGATAATACGTGCAACGCGCTCGCTGCTAGTCCTTACCGCGAAATGGCCATTAATACGCTGGATACAACTATTTCCAGTAACAAACTATTCGGTGTTTCTTGACCACACACACATCAGTTGTATTCCTCTTCGTATAACACACAAAACTTTTACTTTTTCACTTAAAACTGTAATGATTTGGGCTAATTTCAGAACAAATTGTACAGTTGTGGACAAAACGAGCGTGACCCCTCGCGTTTTCGTTACGCTGATCCGCACAGCTTTAGAGTCTGCTACACAGCATAACAGGCAAGGCGACGAAGTGCTACCAACATACTATGCACAGGCGTGATATTGGAAAAGTATCCGAACTTTGTCAGACTGTTTTCAATCATGTGTAAGACTATATTAATGCTCATTAGTGTGTTAAACACAACACGTAAGTATAAGACATAAATGAAAGAAGAAGCGCTAATTACTATGAACGGTATTAATAAAAATGAAATTCAGTTTATAGAGCTAACATAACTGCTTTCGTAAGACAAAGTACCCCTTATCGTTACGAATTAGCAAAACATTATTTGCATTCGGCCGCGAAACGGTCTGTGTCAACGTTCAGACCAGTCATACTGGATTACCGTTGCTGGCCTACCGCAAAAGTGTCCGCGTTTAGCAATGCGTGAAGATTCATAACGAAATTCAGTTAGAAATCACACTTAAGTCAATTACATTATTGGCAGAAGCGGAAAAAGTAGGCGGTAACAAGTATAAAATTCTACAAGGGTTTCATATCGACATCCACAGGCCGCCGGTACAGAATAAAAGTAGTAATAAAACGTATTGGCTCGCGAGAATTTCTTAAAATTGCTTTACTGATAGTCTACCTACCTCCATCGAGATTAGAACCGAAAACAAACCAGACCTCCCTTGCAGTAGCAAACACATTTCACTACGCTAGCAGACAACTCAGGCAAACAGCCCTCTATCATTACCCCAGACATGAATAAGTCGGCAATTTCGCAAATAAAATGGGAAAATGATACGCAGATTCTGTTGCGTAGACCTTTGTGGACTCAAAAAAATGAATTTTCTACCTTATTGTCACCACTCATGTGAAAATCATTCGGGATGTTTATCGAAATAACGAAATACTGTTATTAGCGAGTAAATTTAGTAGGATAATTCCGCACCACCCCAGGAAATAAACGGCTACATAGCTGCCAAACGTATTCTACAATGTTTCGAATTCTGCATTAGACTCGCCACAGCCAGAAAACGTCCATTACCCGAAGTGTTTCTTAAGTTAGCTAGCAATGGGAAGGCTCGCACTTCTAAAATGCGGTGGCATGAATACTGGGATCTGAATTACCACGTGTATAGGCAAATGGATTTTATTTGCAGTCATGTAAACGTGATTTGGATCGAAAGCTTAGGAACGATTAATATGCTGATGTATCGACTGCAACTAGAACATTTCGAATAACGAGTAGGAGGAATTATTTATGTGATTCTCATCTTCTGTAACGGTCGTAGCTATTTTTGTTGTTAGGATTTCATCACCTAAATCGGTAAAAATGGAACCCTACTAGTCTCACTTTCTTGACCGTCTATCTGTCTACCCAAACCTTAAACCCTGTTTACCCCGAGTACGGGTAGACATAATAAACGGAAATGTGTCGCACTTCCTGCGGTATACGGTCCCTTGGTGGTGTAAAAAAGTGAGCTTCTTTCATTTATATCTTATATTTACGTGTTGTGTTTAACACACTAATCAGCATTACACATGACTGAAAACAGTCTGACAAAGTTCGGATAGTTTTTCAATTTCACGCCTGTGCATAATATTTTGGTAGCACTTCGTCGCCTTGCCTGTTATGCTGTATAGCAGACTTTAAAGCTGTGCGAATCAGCATAACGAAAAGGCGAGGGGTCTCGCTCGTTTTGTCCACGACTGTACATATTCGTTATAGTTTGCATATTTTTTCAAATCGTTGTTCGTTAGGAATGCATATAATATTCCACTGACTGAGTGATGAATATACAAATCTCAATGCCGAATGAACCTGTTTACTAGACTTCATACTCATTGGTCAAAGAATGAGGAACGATTTCGCAATGGCTGTATTTGAAGGAATCTAGAGTGTAACAACTCTGCACTTTGAGAAGAACACGGCAAGTGCCATAACCCCATTTCCCTGAAATTTTGTTTAATGGAAGAGGATTCAAAATCAGCGAACGTGTGTCTCGGCTTATCCATAGATACTCGACCGTTTCTGAGAATTTAGACGATGCTTAACGCGCGTAACTCTACGTCGAAATGGAGACGCGGTGGCAAGCCTCCAGACTTCCCACATTCGTACTCCGTGTTGAAGCCCGATTATATCTCTGGCGTGCCACAGGGGAGTGTTATGGGACCATTTCTTTTCACAATATATATAAATGACCTAGTAGATAGTGTCGGAAGTTCCATGCGGCTTTTCACGGATGATGTTGTAGTATACAGAGAAGTTGCAGCATTAGAAAACTGCAGAGAAATGCAGGAAGATCTGCAGAGGATAGGCACTTGGTGCAGGGAGTGGCAACTGACCCTTAATATAAGCAAATATAATGTATTACGAATATATAGAAAGAATGATCCTTTACTGTATGATTATACGTATCATAGCAGAAAAAACACTGCTAGCAGTTACTTCTGCTAAATATTTCGGAATATGCGTACGGAACGATTTGAAGTGGAATGAGCATATAAAATTAATTGTTGGTAAGGCGGGTGCCAGGTTGAGATTCATTTAGAGAGTCAACAAAGGAGGTGACTTACAAAACACTCTCTCGACCTATACTTGAGTATTGCTCATCGGTGTGGGATCTGTACCAAGTCGGGTTGACAAAGGAGATAGAGAAGATCCAAAGAAGAGCGGCGTGTTTTGTCACAGGGTTATTTGGTAAGCGTGATAGCGTTACGGAGATGTTTAGCAAACAGAAGTGGCTGACTCTGCCAGAGAGGCGCTCTGCATCGCGGTGTAGCTTGCTGTCCAGGTTTCGAGAGGGTGCGTTTCTGGATGAGGTATCTAATATATTACTTCCCCCTACAAATACCTCCCGAGGAGATCACGAATGTAAAATTAGAGAGATTCGAGCGCGCACGGAGGCTTTCCGGCAGTCGTTCTTCCCGTTAACCATACGCGATTGGAACAGGAAATGGAGGTAATGACAGTGGCACGTAAAGTGCCCTCCGCCACACGCCGTTGGATGGCTTGCGGAGTATAAATGTAGATGTAAGTGTAGATTGTTTCTATTCACTGTATTTTATTTTATTTTTTCATTTATCTACCCATGTACATAGAAGGGTTCCACATTAATGTTCCTTATCCAAGTAGGGGATATGAGGGCGTTTTAGTAACTGCAAAATTACAACTTGGTTTCACGGTAAGTGTCATACATGAGTTATATTTGCTTCTACTGTGTCTCCGGCATTGTCAAATATGGGGTGTCTAGCTTTCCTTTGTACTCGGTACAATAAAACAATTAAATCAAACAAGACGTATCAATGGGTTTCTTTACAAGAAGTAAATGACAATACTTAACTCTGACAATAATACAGATGTGTCGCAAGCACACATGTTGTTGTTGTTCTCTAGACACTGGATTGATGCAGCTCTACATGCTACCCTATCCTATGCAAGCTTCTTCATTTCCCAGTATTGCAACGTACATCTTTCTGAATCTGTTTAGTGTATTCATCTCTTGCTCTCCCTTTCCGATTTTTACACTCCACGCTGCCCTCCAGTATTAAAATAGTGATCCCTTGGTGTCTAGGTATATGTCCTACCAACCGATCCCTTCTTCTATTCAAGATGAGCCACAAATGTCTCTTCTCCCCAATTCTATTCAATACCTCCTCATTACTTATGTGATCTACCCATCTAATCTTCAGCATTCCTCTGTAGCACCACATCCGAAAGCTGTATTCTCTTCTTGTGTGCAAGCTTATTCATCTTCCAGTATTGCAACCTACATCTTTCTGAATCTGTTTAGTGTATTCATCTCTTGCTCTCCCTTTACGATTTTTACACTCCACGCTGCCCTCCAGTATTAAATTAGTGATCCCTTGATGTCTAGGTGTATGTCCTACCAACCGACCCCTTCTTCTATTCAAGATGAGCCACAAATGTCTCTTCTCCCCAATTCTATTCAATACCTCCTCATTACTTATGTGATCTACCCATCTAATCTTCAGCATTCCTCTGTAGCACCACATCCGAAAGCTGTATTCTCTTCTTGTGTGCAAGCTTCTTCATCTTCCAGTATTGCAACCTACATCTTTCTGAATCTGTTTAGTGTATTCATCTCTTGCTCTCCCTTTACGATTTTTACACTCCACGCTGCCCTCCAGTATTAAATTAGTGATCCCTTGATGTCTAGGTGTATGTCCTACCAACCGACCCCTTCTTCTATTCAAGATGAGCCACAAATGTCTCTTCTCCCCAATTCTATTCAATACCTCCTCATTACTTATGTGATCTACCCATCTAATCTTCAGCATTCCTCTGTAGCACCACATTCGAAAGCTTGTATTCTCTTCTTGTGCAAACTATTTATCGTCCACGTTTCACTTCCATACATGGCTGCATTCCACACAAATACTTTCAGAAACGACTTCCTGACAAATCTATACTCGATGTTAACAAATTTCTCTTCTTCAGAAACGCTTTGCTTGCCATTGCCAATCTACATTTTATATTCTCTTTACTTCGACCATCATCAGTTATTTTTCTCCCCAAATAGCAAAACTCATTTACTACTTTAAGCGTCTCATTTCCTAATCTAATTTCCTCAGCTTCACCCAATTTAATTCGACTACTTTCCATTATCCTCGTTTTGCTTTTGTTGATGTTCATCTTATATCTTCCTTTCAAGACACTGTCCATTCCGTTCGCCTGCTCTTCCATGTCCTTTGCTGTCTCTGACAAAATTACAATGGCATCGGCCAACCTCAAAGTTTTTATCTCTTCTCCATGGATTTTAATTCCTACTCCGAATTTTTCTTTTATTTCCTTTACTTCTTGCTCAATATACAGATTGAATAACATCGGGGATAGGCTACAACCCTGTCTCACTCTCTTCCCAAACACTGCTTCCCTTTCATGCCCCCCGACTCTTACAACTGCCATCTGGTTTCTGTACAAATTGTAAATAGCCATTCGCTCCCTGTATTTTACCAATGCCATCTTTAGAATTTGAAAGACAGTATTCCAGTCAACATTGTCAAAAGCTTTCTCTAAATCTACAAATGCTAGAAACGTAGTTTTGCCTTCCCTTAATCTATTCTCTAAGATAAGTCGTAGGGTCAGTACTGCCTTACGTGTTCCAACATTTCTACGGAATCCAAACTGATCTTCCCCGAGGTCAGCTTCTACCGGTATTTCCATTCGTCTGTAAAGAATTCGTGTTAGTATTTTCCAGCCGTGGCCTATTAAACATGCGAAATAATGAATCTTCTTCGGTATAAGCAATTCCAAGTCTGTGCTGCATAGAGTGTACAAGCGAAATAACTAGAGTTAACGCTGTTGGACGAGTGCCTAATCTTGAAGCTGCTATTCAGCTAGGCCTCGACCAGTGGGGCGCAGCGCTTATGTCCTCTTCACATAGGAGCCGCTGCTGTTGCGTTGTCATCCTGGAGGGAGGTCCGGTCAGAGTGTGATAGGCTGACTTTTTCTCAGAGCCTTTCCTTCTCTGTCGTTTCCGACTGGCGCCCCGGCCCTTGACTTAACGCCGTAACATTGTGTTTGTCATTTTTAGGGGCCATTGTCTTTTTAAATTGTTATATTATTATATTTCATTCCTATACCAATCCTTACATTAACTCTTATGTTTTATTCTTGTGTTTATTCTTCAGGAGTATGTGATGTATTCTCCGAACACGGTGCTCAAGAGCTTGAAGCTGCGGCTCTAGCCATTGCGCCAGTGATTCGTATGAACTGGGCACTTACTGAAAGGCACATATACTACCCCGAAAACTTTGACCGTCTTGTTCTCAGAAACGGTAGACTATACACGGAAAGTCAGTACACGTGTTCGCTTATTTTGACGTCTCTGCCAATGAGCGAACTTTCTGGGAAATCTGACTATGGCGCTTGTCGTGTCCTCTTCGCTGTTAATGGTGTTTTCATTTCATCTAAAAACGTAAAATTTTGGCATCCAAGGTGCTATTTGACTCCCTCGTTCCGCTAAAAATTACAACCCAGATGTGGTGAAATCCTAGGCAAAGCGAACTTTGTAGGTCTTCTTATACCAGTGGAGTCATCTAAAAGCCATGCTCAGAGTCAACCTGAACACTTAACAGTTTATTTCTTTATATCTAACCGAAAATGAATTATCATTTTTCATACATTGAGCTAAATTTTTTTTAATGTAACGAAATATTTTGATAATAGTTTTCACCCTCCATTTCGCCATCTTATGGATTGAGTTTCAAAAACAGTAAACGGTTTTTTTATTTCTAACCAAGAGGCCAAATGATAATTTTTCGTACATTTAGCTTTGTAAACTGTTTCATAACGAAATAAATTCATAAAACTTTTCATTCTCTATTTCACTCCATTAGGGGAACTGAATTTCTAAAAACACCTAAACACGTATTTTTTTCTTTTATTTCCAACCGAGAAGTCAATTACCAATTTTCATAAATATAGCTTTAAAAATGCTTTAGTGTGTATTTGATACTGATTTGTTTTTCAAAATGTTTTACCCACTATTTTAGCCCCTTAGTGGATGAATTTCCCGAAAATTTTTTTATTTATGACTGTAAAACCAGATGACAAATTTCGTAGTTTCAGCTACAAAATTACTTTAATAGCGACTCCAAAACACCTTTGCTCCCCTATTTCACACCCTCAGGGGCGAAATTACGAGATTCCCTTATTATACGACCCTACAATATAAGATCAAAACCCTCTCCAACTTTCAAGTTTCTATCCATAAAGATAGAAAAGTTTTGGCCGGGCGATGATGAGTCAGTCTGCCATGAGGTTGCCTTTTCTACACAGATGTTTTCTCCAGAATACTTTTGTTCCTACTGCCAGTCTCCATTTTACATCGTCTCTGTTTGGGCCATCGTCTGTCATTTTCCTGCCCAAATAGCAACGTCGTCCACTACTTTTAGTGTCTGACACATTAATCTAATTACCGCAGCATGATCGACCTTCCAATTTCGACCAAGTGATCTACCAAGTCCTCGGTCGCGGCTGCGTTGATTAAAATATCATCGGCAAACGATAAAATTTTTATTTCTTCTGAAGTTTAATTCTCGTTCCGAATTTGTTTTTTTGTTACTTTTCTATTATGTCAATGTGTGACACGGGGAATTGGCTACGACTGTCTCACACTCCGTTCTCAATCACTGTCTGTCTTTCATTTCCAACTCATACATATGCAGTCTGTTTTCGGTTCAGGTTGTAGATTGTCTTTAGCTTGCTGGGTTTTATCACTAACAACTTCATAAATTCAAAACTTGTATTCTAGTCATCATTTTCTAAATTATTTTTTTCCACTTCTAAGTACGAGTTTCCTTATATTATGTGTCGCAGAGTGAGTAGTGCCTCAGGTGTTCCCATATTTCTCCGTAACCTAAACTAATCTTCGACCAAATGCCCCGTCCTTCTGTAGATAGGAAAGCATAAAAATAAAAATCTAACTTATACTATCGATAATGTGTAGGTATTAGCACATGTTTTTGTTCCTTTTACTATTTTCTCAATGTGTGACATGGAGAATAGGCTGCAACTGTCTCATACTCCCTTAAATGTGTTGTTGAATTTGCGCTGGGTAAATATGTATGACTGTGTGTAGGTTCGTGTTAATGTCAGATACATTTAATAACATCTCATAAAGGGTGTAGGAAACTTACTAACTAGGCTACGCATGATAATCAATGAGAGAAACCCAATTGCGCCCCTGTAAGCTTTGGCCTTAATCTACCTGGCAGACAAATTCGACTTTACCCCTTTTCATCCACAATCTCCTCTGACTGCAGTACGATGGGGCGTGGCGGCCTGATTATTGTTCCATGACAGCATGTCGGTGGACAAAATTAGCTGCCTTGCTTTAAAATGTTTGTTTAGGGATATGCGTTTGGTCATTATTCAACATAGGCAGCACTCATCATGCACAAAGCTTTCCGGTCATTAATTATTCATGTAAAATAGGCTGTAATTTTTGTGCTGGCATCAGCTGTTTCATATGCTATAAACCCCCTGATCGTCCTGTAATATATAGGGTGTTCGAAAATTCCAGTTACAAACTTCTAGGTCTTGTAGAGGACAGTGACTAGATAATATTTTGAGATGGAATCCATGTCCGGAAACGTACCGTTTCAGTGCTGCAACCGTTTGAAAACATGTTGGTAACGGGACCACTTTTACAAGTAATTGATTAGGCGTAACCCAGTACACAAGTAATTTTACAGTTCATCTCATTAACACGGAAAGAAAGTGCTCGTGTGATCGTTGACGGATGATCTTCAGCGTGATGCAGTACGGCCTCTGCCAGTTAGGATGTAAGGCGTCTCCCTGGGGCATCATAGTCACGCCTGCTGACGGTGAAGATACCCTTTCTCGATGCCGTTACGAAATTGTGGCGTAAAGAGTATGCGACGCAGTTCGACGTTGTCGTGAACGATCTTGATAAAGGCGATCAGCAGCTCTTCCATTGCCGTTAGCTTCGCCATCCAGAAGGAAGTCTATGTATTCTGCAAACGTGTACCCACCTATGTTTCTCTAACACTCACAGACACGTGAATGAGGCTCGAACCAAGTTAGCGAGGTAGGACAGACGTCAAATAACATCAGCCGAACCGACATTACCACCCCCACAATGACTACCCTCTCACATACCTGCTTAGCAAACACATTCTGAGATGGTTGTACCACGGAACAGTACGTTTCCGGACATGGCCTCCTATACAAAATGTTATGTACTCTCTCCCCTCTACAAGTCCCAGAAGTCTGTACCGGCTATTTCCGAACATCCTGCATTTGAACATTTTCGAAGTTGTCATAGGTACGAAGTTCATTGTGTAGCTCACTTTTAAAAGCCAACGTCAGTGACAAGCGCATATTTTTCCTTATACGTCTTCACCAATTTTTGGTAAAATACCATGATCGTTAGGTCACCCTAAACTACGCATTTATAGCACCACAGAATGTCAGATTACTATTTTGTTGAAGCAGACATAATGTGGAACCGAGTTCCCAGCTCCTCAGCTTAACAGCCCTCCTCTCTCTCTTGATCGAGCCTAACGTATCGAAGCCATTTCGTACCACAGTAGCAATTCAACACTTTCTATTTGATCGTCCAGAGATCGCAGTACCACACAAAGACTGCAACGCAAATCGATATCACAGACATTAGCGAGGGCTCGCTGCAGTCCGCAACAATTAATGGGCCCTCGCAGTGATGTCAATGTAGCGTCGAGCATGCAAGAACTCTGTCCCAGTTCGTGACCTCATCCGAAGAAGTCAACTTCATTGTGCAGCACCAACGTGTTGTCAAAGTTTCTGATGTACTTGTACTGTAGTAAATGTTGAACGTTGTACTGCAAGAGAATAGTCTGTTAGTACACTGAGGTGAGAAAAGTCAGGGAGCACTTCCTAGTATCGTATCGAATCTCCTTTCGGCTGATCTAGCGCAGCAATCCGACACAGCATGGATTTAAAAGGTCGTTTGAACTTCCCTACAGAATTATTGAGCAATGTTGCCTAAATAGCAGTCCATAGCGGCGAAAGTGTTGCCTATGCACGATTTTGTGAATGAACTGTTCTCTCAACTACTTCCCAAAATGGGATTCACGTCGGGTGATCTAGGAGGCCATATAATTCGCTCGAATTGACCAGAATGTTCTTGAAACCAATACCGGACAATTGTGGGCCTGTGATATGGCACATTGTCCTCCATAAAAATTCCATCGTTCTTTGGAAACATGAAGTCCATGGAAGTGGTCTCCAATTAGCCGAACGTAACCATTTCCCTCAATTATCGGTTCAGCTGGACCATGGAAACACTGTTCACAACATTATGAAACCGCCATCAGTTTGCACAGTGTCTTGTTCACAACTAGGGTGCATGGCCTCTTGGGGTCTCCACCATGTTCGAACCCTACCATCACATTTAGCAACTGAAATCTGGGCTCATCTGACCAGGCCACGGTTTTTCAGTCGTCTAGAGTCCAATCGATACGGTCAAGAGCCCAGGAGAGGCGCTGTAGGCGATGTCGTGCTGTTAGCAAAGACACTCGAGTCGATCGTCTGCTGCCATAGCCCATTAAAGCCAAATTTCGCCGCTCTGTCCCAACGGATACGTTCGTGTCGTACGTCCCACCTTGACTTCTGTGGTTATTTCACGCAGTGTTGCTTGTCTGCTCTGCTCTCGGTCTCCGTCATGAGAAGTAATGCCCGAAATCTGGTGTGCTCCGCACACGCTTAACACAGTGGATCTCGAAATACTGAATTCGTTAACTGTTTCCGAAACGGAATGTCCCACGCGTGAAGCACCAACTACCATACCGTGTTCAAAGTTTCTTAATTCCCATCGTGCGCCCATAAATACGTCGGATACATTTCCACATGATTCGCCTGATTACAAATGACAGCTCAGTCAACGAACTGCCATTTTATACCTTGTGTACGCTATGTCTGTATGTGCGTATGGCTATCTCATGATTTTTATTACCTCAGTGTAAGTGCATCAGGTGATCGCTTCATAAACAACTACAGTTGTAAATTATAACGCAATCCTGTGGCAATGAACTGTGTCGAACTTAAGTAAATTATTATTAATTTATGTAATGAAGTGAACTAACATTTAATGTGTTCTAGTTTGATGGGCCTCCTCCCAGAGCAATCAAAGAATCAATAGTAGTTCCGTCTAGTTACAACAATGTGAAATGAAAGGACCGGAATTGCGTCAGTGACGAAACTCACACAGGGTAAGAACGCAGTGAAATAGGTGGCAATAGTGCCTGGACACCAGTGGTTAAAGGACTGTGCGATTTCACTTGGTCATCAAGAGAAACTGCACGAATAAATAACTAGAAAACAGAAATGGATAAAATGGAAGGAGGGAAAGAGATACGGTCTGACTATGGCACAAGGCAGTAGAACGAGATAGATTAACTCAGTGGCGTCATGGAGGCGTCAGAAGCCCGAATGTGATCGTAATTACGAGGGGCCAGGCTAGTCTGATTATCTGACTAGTTGGCAACGAGCCGATGTAACAGTTGTCCGACTGACCTGTAGTATTAGATCGACCTCCTTGTGCCTGTAGATCTCAGTTAAACACGCTCCACATTGAACCTGTACCTAAAAGGCAGGACCAAGTGTATTCATGCGCGTAGCGCCATTCAAACTGAGGCACAAAGGACACCTACAGAAAACGTCTTTTTGACCAAGATTACCAACTCACAAATTCATAACAACTGCGCCACGCAAAATTTATACCGTGGCATCGACACTATTTTGTGTCTCTCGCCTGCCAGCGCAGCACCCAAAAAATCACTAATAAATTATGATTAACGTTAATTACTTCAGTTAGAAATTCCTTTTATAGCCTCAAAGGCTTGTTATGCTGTATCACCATAATCCAGACGTTGCGTTACAACACTGCTGCACTGTCTGACAAAGACGTGAAACACCCAGAATAAATGGTCGGATGGAAATGTGACTTTGTACACGTACATACCACTAGTGCATATGTAAATGATCAAGAGTTGCTATTGTCTGTGGCAGGTTAAGAAGGTATATCCCGAAAATGCTTATGAAAAATTTTAACAACAGACATGCCCATGCCAGTGCGTCTTGTCGCTGGCAGACGAGTCGGCGGGTGTTGTGACAGCCAGAAGAGCATCGTTTGACAGTTGCAAGCGCGCCAGGCCGGACAAACTTTGTGGCGTTCGATATTTTTTAGTGACATGACGACGCAAAGTAGCGCCAATATAAGGAAACACACTATTCTTTTGAAACCGTTAAACCTACACAGCACTGAAAAGCTGAAACAATTTACGTCCAAATTCATATGTAGTAAGTCAATATAACGCTACATTTATAGTTTATACGTATTTCCGGATATTAGAAATACTTGAGATGACTCATGCCAGAGCGAGCCTATAAGTGTTGGCGGCCATTTTCGCTCAGGACACTCAGATTTCGGTGGGTAGTTGCAGCGGAGCTCGCGTTCGGACAGGTCGTACGTGCTACTGGAACTCGACCCGTTAGTGTAACCGAAATTGTCTATGTATTGTTTCGGGAGTTGTAAAAGTTTTACCTGTGACGATCACTAGGAACCCTGAAATAGTGTTTGTTTGTTGGTACTTAGGAGAAATCCACGTCGAGTGAATAGTAGGCAGGGACTTGTTAATCATTTCGCGAGTCTCCATCGAAAAGAGTTTGAAATCATTGTTCAGCGTTTGGTCTCTGAATAATACTAGATTAGGCGACGACGAATTAATGTGTTTGAACTGTTCTGCAGTTAACTTCGATGACGATCTGCAGTTAAAAATATCGTTAGTTCTCAATCACTGAACTTCAGCTTAGATGTGTGCTGAATCACTTTAAATAATATTTGTGGCTTTTATGAAGGTTAAGTGAATATGCGACCTACTTGGGCCTCGCACTGACAAGTGTTATTTTAATAATAAACTGTAGTGAGTAGTGTTTGTTTTTTCTGGAATATATTCATTCTGTGAAAATGGAAAAGTGAACATAATTCACCGCAAATTCCTGCTTACAAATTTAATAAACTTTTGCCTGCCTTCATTTATGGTTAAATGCAACGGTTGCGTTGGTCGGCCCCTGGGTAGTGATCAAAAAATGCACTCCGTCTTCCGGCCACAAGTGGCCCATCGGGACCATCAGACCGCCGTGTCATCCTCAGCTGAGGATGCAGATAGGAGGGACGTGTGGTCAGCACACCGCTCTCCCGGTCACTATGATGTTTTTCGTTGACCGGAGCCACAACTATTCTGTCGAGTAGCTCCTCTGTTGACATCACGGGGTTGAGTGCACCCCGATAAACGGCCACAGCACATGGCGGCCCGAATGGTCACCCATCCACATGCCGGCCACGCCTGACAGCACTTAACTTCTGTGATCTGACGGGAATCGGTGCATCCACTACGGCAAGGCCGTTGCCCTGGACAGTGATTAAGCCATGCTTGAAAATCCGACCATGCACTGGGAAGCCCTATGACCAGTTTTTTTCTTGCTTTATCTAATTTTTTATTCGTGCTGAAGCACGTGAGGACTCACGAGTCGAACTTTGGTGAATACTGCGGTTAGTAACTCCATCATCAGTCACTCACTTATTCATCAAGCAAGCACCAAGAAGCACAGGACATTTGTAAAACAAACTATCTCCCCCCACCTCTCCCAAATATTACCACTGATTACGCTGCATACAGTTGCTCTCCTCCGAAATCACACAAGTAATTTTTTTTCCTCAAATGTTACTCCTAATTGAGTCGCAAGGTAGACAGACTGCATCAGTGTTACCGCGTTTAGTGTTGTTACCAGACCAGGCCTTAGGGGGGGGGGGGGTGCATAAGGTCGTGAAGTGCATCAGATTTAAACGGACACTGTGAAGGACACGGTTATGCCGCGAGCTCAGACAGCGTTACCAGCACCTGTCAGATTACAGAAGAGGTCTCACTGTAGGTGACACCACCTGGTATCATATCCCCTTCATATCTGCGTTTGCCATCTGAGATGAAGTGATGAACACTCTACAACATATGTTGTCATTCCACACCATTGGTCCTTGACTGGTAACAGCCGGACTAGAAAGCTGCCATGCCAAGCATAGGCTGCCGTGGCAGTGAAGCGTGGCCTTCTGGCTGCTGATGACTGACGTCAAACTGCGTTCAGCGATGAATCACGGTTCAACACTGCTCGATGAACATCGTTGACCCGTATGGCAACGACCTGGGAAGAGGCCACATTCTTGCAACGTTTTAGAGTCGCACAGCCATGTGACTCCTGGCATCATGTTGCGGGGAACCATCGGATATGATTGCAGGTTACGGCTGGTGGTGACTGAGGGAAACTGACGGAACAACAGTATCACATAGACAGCTTGCGTCCTCAGGTACTTCTGATGACAAAGTATCATGGAGCCATTTTTCAACAGGACAGTGCTGTTCCACATCCGGCACGTATCTCTATGAACTGTAGAGGGCCTTCCCAATATTTGCCCCTAATAGCGACCAGCTCTGAAATCAATTCAGCCCAAGTGCCAGTATCCGGGATATAAAGGAAACGATTTAACAGCTGTGGGCCGGCACTCCTCAGAAGAGTAAACGACTTTACTCCAGCCTTTCAACCGAATCAGCGTATGGATGCAGGTCAGAGAAGTTAAATTCTCACACTGATAAGTGGGCTCACACTACACATTTTTTGTTAATGTGACTCGATTTTTTAATGACTTAAGTAACGTCAGATAACCCCTCAACCCGTAAGGCTTCATTTTGTTTCCTCCTCCCCTTCCGATTGCTTTACATTTTTAGAGGATGTTTACTTGCCCCCCCCCCCCCCCCAGAGATTCTGGCATGAAACATTAATACTTTAAAAGTCTGTTAACGATAGCGTTCCAGAGAACAAGTCAATACTTCACTTACCTCTCCACATAACATGACCTACCGTAAAACAACAGTTCCTCATGACTGTGAACGCAGTCCCCCTACATGGCCGAGAAGTTTCCAGCATCCTTCAAAAGATATTGCAAGTTTCAAAGACTGGCTGAAGACGATAATTCAAGAGAAGAGGGTCATAAAATGAAACCAGTGTACAAAACGTAGCTCGATGAAACTTAGACCATACACAGAAACAACTGCTACACAATATTACAGAAGATAATTATAAGAAATTCGCAGTAACACGAAAGGACAGTAATTACACTGAAGTCACCGAGACTTTTGATGATTCCCAAGACATTTCTGGGCATGATTATCAAAGTTTAATGTAAATAGGCTGAAAACTCGGATGAAGGCCGTATATCAACAAAACAATTTAACGGCCTAACGCCTAGGAAAAGGAGCTTTCAATTTGAAAAGGCTGAAGGACTTATCTTAAAATATTTCGTGTAAAACTCGGCTGAAGGCCTCATACTAAAGAATAACAATCTTACGACTTAAGGGCAAGACAATGATTTTGAATTTTTAATTTAAGAGAGATTAAAACTCGATGAAAGCCACACACCATGCAGAAAACAATTTTACGGCTTAAAGCCTAAAGGGAAGAGGTTGTAAACTTCAACTAAAATAGGCTGAAGGCTTTATTCTAAAATGCTTCACATAACTATTGGCTGAAGGCCACATATGGAACCCAAATAATCTCGCGGCTTAAAGCCCAGACAAAGAAATTTCCAATTTTTAATTTAAGCTGTAAAACTCGGCTGAAGGTCACATAAAAACTAGAAAATATTTCTTACAGCTTAAGGCGTAGACAAAATTTTTCAACTTTTGATTTGAAAAGGCTGAAAACTCGGCTGAAGGCCACATACCAACTTGAAACCAATGTATGGCTTAAGGCCTAGGCACAAGGAATTTTCAATTTTGCCGCGCGGGATTAGACGAGCGGTCTGGGGCACTGCAGTCATGGACTGTGCTGCTGGTCCCGGCGGAGGTTCGAGTCCTCCCTCAGGCATGGGTCTGTGTGTTTGTCCTAAGGCTAATTTAGGTTAAGTAGTGTGTAAGCTTAGGGACTGATGACCTTAGCAGTTAAGTCCCATAAGATTTCACACACATTTGAACATTTGAACACAATTTTCAATTTTAATTTTGAAAGGCTGAAACTCGGCTGAAGGCAACACACCAACTTGAAACCAACGTGTGGCTTAAGGCCTAGAACAAGGAATTTTCAATTTTAATTTTGGAATGCTGAAAATCGACTGACGGCCACGTGCCAAACAAGAAACAATGTTTTTTTACGGCTTAAGGCCTCAGAAGAAAAGCGTTGCAATTTTAATAAGCTAAAACGTGGCTGAAGGTCACGCACAGTACTTAAGACTAAAAAGGAAATCACTACGTTAAACACAAGGAGCGGCGCTCATATGGTTCCAAGGATCGACCTTGGGAAGGTAACACTAACACACGTTTATGTGAGACAGGCAGCCAGACCGACAACCTCTTAATCGGAAGGCAACCCAACCGCAAGCCAGCTGACGAAACAACCAACAATATCAGTTCTGCTCAAGGTTGACTGGCAAGTATGCCGTCTTCAAAGACTAGGAGATCAGCACGCGCATGCAATATTATACCTCCCACACAAATGCAGTATTATGCCTCCCCACAATATAATACCCGAAAGACCAAAACAACCATGTTCGATAATGCTGCTGAGTGCACTACGTGTTCCCACCTCTCGCCATAAGAGGTACATCGAGAATTTTCGAATAGGATCAGTTCGGTGGTCTAGGTGGTATGACGCTGGGAGACAAAGTTTCATGGTTGTACTGACATCCAAATCTTTGAACGCGGTTTACTCACTTGCCGATGTTATTTTGACACTGAACTGCTTCCCCACGTGCATCTGTTAATGGTTTCATTCGGACCTGACTTCGTTTTTATGAATGGCAATGAGCGACCGCATCTAAAGACGACGGTGAAAGAGCTATTGGGACAAGAGAATATTAGGCGAATGGACTGGCCTGCCCGTTCCCTTGACTTAAGCCAGATCTGTCACGTGTCGGATGCATTGTGGAGACGTATAGCAGCACGTCCGCATGCACCAACGACCATCCAGCAGTTGTGAACCGCATTGGTAGCTCAAGGTTAAAAAAAAAATGTTCAAATGTGTGTGAATTCCTAAGGGACCAAACTGCTGAGGTCATCGGTCCCTAGACTTACACACTACTTCAACTAACTTATGCTAAGAACAAGACACACACCCATGTCCGAGGGAGGACTCAAACCTACGCCGGGAGGGGCCGCGCAGTCCGTGACATGGCGCCTCTAACCGCGCGGCCACTACGCGCGGCGTATGGAAATGGAATGCTCCACCATAAGAATTCTGCACGTAAACCACAAATGTCGCTATTTCTGAATATTTCCCACTTGGTAGAGGTCGTAAATCACACAAATGTATAAGACTCAAGAAAGACCGTAACACTTACACTACACGATCAAAGGCATCAGGGCATCCCTATGTAATGAGGAATTCTCCTCTAGAGGTCACGAGGGTCATACACGCCAGTATAAAAGGAGGCGAGGTGGATTCTATTTTCCATGATGAAGCAGTAACAACAGAATGAGTGGGGAGGGGGGGGGGGGGCGGGGGGAGAGCTCTGTGACTTCGAACTAGGATTAGCCATAGGATATCCTCTGAGTAACAGTTCCATCAGCGAGATTCAAAACGCTTCTGAAGTTGCTCAGTTCGACTGCTGACGTCGTGATTGTGAACTATAAACACGAAGGAACAGCCATGATGATGATGATGATGATGAGGTCCCATACTCCTTGACAGAGCGTAGGGGACGATGGGGGAGACCCGCACCGCTGTAGTAAGCAAGGTCCTAGCGGAGGTGGTTTGCCATTGCCTTCCTCCGACCGTAATGGGGATTAATGAAGATGATGATGATGACGACACAACACTATCCAGTCATTTCGAGGCAGGTGAAAATCCCTGACCTGCATGGGCGCTCGTTGCAGAGCATACACTGCTGTCCATCGTGATCACTCACCCTATTAAGCAGTTGACCCCTTTTTTGTAATGTATAGGCAACCAACACAATTCGTTATGACTTTAGTGTTTGAACAAACGTATCATAGCTGATTGTCTCACTGCTAATATTTTTCATTTCCCTTCTGCACTATGCTATTGTAGTTCTTTCTATGTCTAGTCTATGTTTCATCGAGCTACGTTACTTTTTGGTGATACATCTAGCGAAAATTACTTTCATTTTTAAGCTTTCATTACCAATGTAAATCAAATGCTTGCTTAGGGGGAGGTTTACTATCTTTTGGTTCAAAAAATCGATTTTTTTAAATTGCATTTTTGGATGCATAAAAGTGTTTAGAACCCACCTCCGAAACGGTTTTTCCGAATATGGAACGGAAATGTTTGTTATTCGTAGTTGGAAAAAAACGCACATGCCTGAAATTGGCCTTTTTCACGCACCACTTTTTTTCTTTCGGAGGACTAGTTATTGTACCGGTGCTTGGGAGGAAACAGACAAAATTCAAATCAAAGTTTCAACGCGTGTGTTTGGAAGTTAGCCCCCAAGCATTTGCACTCTGGTGCGAAGACTGTGGATATTGCAACTTTCCTGGCAGTGAGCAGCTTCAGCGAAGGTTATTCAGCAATTCTGAACTCCATGACAACGATGGACATCACCCTGGGACTCTATTCGGCGCAGTTCGCCAAGCATTCGGACGACCACCGGATTCAAGCGGACGAAAACGGCTTGTCACCGGCCGTGCGAGCGGCTCTGGAGCAGCGCAGGATGGCCCAAATCGGGCAGAATGCCCTCTATTAGAAAGAGGAAGGACTAGTTTATGAACCCGGAATAGCAGATTGAACGTACGTTGCATAATACTGCATTTACATATAGTCAAAACTACAAACGCGCTTTTCTCGAAATTACTTTTTTTTTTTTTATCGCGTGGAATGGTAACTTCAAATCTGCGAAACCGATTGGCATGATTCTTTGTTTCCGACAAAGCCGACTAAATTGTCTAGGAGCTGTACCACTTTTATTCCGCTCCATCAACTATAAATACACTCCTGGAAATTGAAATAAGAACACCGTGAATTCATTGTCCCAGGAAGGGGAAACTTTATTGACACATTCCTGGGGTCAGATACATCACATGATCACACTGACAGAACCAGAGGCACATAGACACAGGCAACAGAGCATGCACAATGTCGGCACTAGTACAGTGTAAATTTACCTTTCGCAGCAATGCAGGCTGATATTCTCCCATGGAGACGATCGTAGAGATGCTGGATGTAGTCCTGTGGAACGGCTTGCCATGCCATTTCCACCTGGCGCCTCAGTTGAACCAGCGTTCGTGCTGGACGTGCAGACCGCGTGAGACGATGCTTCATCCAGTCTCAAACATGCTCAATGGGGGACAGATCCGGAGATCTTGCTGGCCAGGGTAGTTGACTTACACCTTCTAGAGCATATTGGGAGGCACGGGATACATGCAGACGTGCATTGTCCTGTTGGAACAGCAAGTTCCCTTGCCGATCTAGGAATGGTACAACGATGGGTTCGATGACGGTTTGGATGTACCGTGCACTATTCAGTGTCCCCTCGACGATCACCAGTGGTGTACGGCCAGTGTAGGAGATCGCTCCCCACACCATGATGCCGGGTGTTGGCCCTGTGTGCCTCGGTCGTATGCAGTCCTGATTGTGGCGCTCACCTGCACGGAGCCAAACACGCATACGACCATCATTGGCACCAAGGCAGAAGCGACTCTCATCGCTGAAGACGACACGTCACCATTCGTCCCTCCATTCACGCCTGTCGCGACACCACTGGGGACGGGCTGCACGATGTTGGGGCGTGAGCGGAAGACGGCCTAACGGTGTGCGGGACCGTAGCCCAGCTTCATGGAGACGGTTGCGAATGGTCCTCGCCGATACCCCAGGAGCAACAGTGTCCCTAATTTGCTGGGAAGTGGCGGTGCGGTCCCCTACGGCACTGCGTAGGATCCTACGGTCTTGGCGTGCATCCGTGCGTCGCTGCGGTCCGGTCCCAGGTCGACGGGCACGTGCACCTTCCGCCGACCACTGGCGACAACATCGATGTACTGTGGAGACCTCACGCCCCACGTGTTGAGCAATTCGGCGGTACGTCCACCCGGCCTCCCGCATGCCCACTATACGCCCTCGCTCAAAGTCCGTCAACTGCACATACGGTTCACGTCCACGCTGTCGCGGCATGCTACCAGTGTTAAAGACTGCGATGGAGCTCCGTATGCCACGGCAAACTGGCTGACACTGACGGCGGCGGTGCACAAATGCTGCGCAGCTAGCGCCATTCGACGGCCAACACCGCGGTTCCTGGTGTGTCCGCTGTGCCGTGCGTGTGATCATTGCTTGTACAGCCCTCTCGCAGTGTCCGGAGCAAGTATGGTGGGTCTGACACACCGGTGTCAATGTGTTCTTTTTTCCATTTCCAGGAGTGTATTTTTACTTGGCCGATAAAGTCGAAAAATCGATGAATAAACCCTATTTTTTTCAAATGGCCGCCATTTTTTTCCTATGGTGCAAATAACTTAAGCGAGGCACAACTCCTAAAGAATCTTGTATACTTCACTAACGTCAACTCAATTTTGATTTCAGACGAGCTGGCTGACCTGTAACCTACCGCACGTGGAGGTCTACATCGAAATTTTGTTTCGTTCCGACGGGACTTCCGCCTTTGTTCTTCGACATTTCCGGTCGAAAATTTCCAGTTTGTAGAGGAAACATCAATAAACATTCTGACCAAATTTGACATTGATGTCTATAACAAATCCCGAGAAAAAAATTCTCAAAGAACGTCCTTTTTTCGGGTCAAAGTTTGTAAACCTCCCCTTGCGAGCAAAAGTTGGATGAATTTTAGGTGGTTGACGGACGGTGTTTTGAATAACGGGTTGAATACAGGAGCACATGTCCACATTCATCGTGCAACGATGCTAACACAATGAGCACGTTACGAGGCTGTTGCTTGGCCGCCCTTCGGCAGCTAACGTGAATTCGTTCGCCGACTGACGGCAAGCACTATTGTTGTGACGGTCGGAAATGAGTTTGAAGCCATCTGACGTTCTGAATGCGATCAGGCTAAAAGTATGTAGTTCCACACACTGTCAGCATAAAAACGCCACGTTTGCTGCAAAGAGACAGGGAGGGGGAAAGAAAGACAGAGCCACCTAAAAACGAATAATGATGGACTCAATTCTGGATTCCTATTGTTCTTTTTTATAGAGAGAGAACATGTACCAATAACTTTGTGCATCCATTGAACATAAGTGAGAAAGGAAAATTTAAAAACACGTACACTGGTGTCCAAAATTAAAACAACCAACCGCTATTTCCCCGTCTAGTGTCTAATTCACAATATGATCACAAAAACGTTCAACATATGTCCGTACGATCATGGCCTGCACGGACAACCACGCTAATGATGACTTCAGGGCACCTATCAAACGGAGTAGTGTTTTCCGGGTAGTCCCACATCCACAATCGTTGCGTGCACAGTAACAGACAGCAAAGTATGAAACAGAGAAGACGCACACTAGACTTTCTGTGGTGGAGGGCAATTGGAGGAATGCAAGCAGGAAGTCCAGAAAGTGATGTGGCTCGATGGCTTATGGGGCGACATTGATGAAATCGACCAAAAATGTCAATTTTAGATTTATTTTCTATTTTCTTAGTACAAGGCATGGACAATAAGTTCCCAAAGTTTCGGTGTCGAAATCGCATCCGAAGTACCTGAAAATTAATTAAAAGTGTGACACGGCCTCCTTGACACGCCCACGTTTTGAAGCAGCACTGCAATACCAGCTCAGTGAACAACGATTCTGTGTATTACTTTCAACCAAACGTGTGCGGGATACATCTAGAAGGCCGTGATACATACTCTTTGGTTGCTCTTCTCAAAAAGTGTGTTCATGGCAAAACCCAAAATCCAAATGAGTCTCTAAATTCACTCATCTGGAAACGTTTGCCCTAAAAACACATTCGCATCTGCTACAGTTGTTGTATTTAATTATGGGAACGTCGGGAGGATGAAGGTATTAGAAAGAATGGACTTCACGATAGGAAATTTTACTCAAGACAACCTGAGATAAATAGATTTACAGCACGTCTCTGCAGCTGAAAAGTCAGTTGAAGAACTGGTAAACGAAAGAAGACAGACAACGAGAAACCAGAAGAGAAGCCTTGAAGGTAAGGACGACCCAGTGAACAAACGTGATGCCTTCTGAAGAAGTGACATAAGGAAAAAATTTAGGTTGGACTTTAAACTGCGTTTCCTGAAAAGTTTGTTTTTAAAGTTTATGTGCCTTTTCCTCAGATTATATGAATGCTAGAATTATGAAATTATGTACACATATTTCAGTAAACGTAATAAACGTTGTCTCAAGAGCAAATTTTGAAATTCTGATTGCAAGCTGAGATATGGGGCAAAGTGCTTGGAATTTTGGGTGAATTTAAAATTGTACTTATGGAATTATAATTCAAAACTTTTGAAAATTCTCCTATTTGACCTATTCCAAAAACCTCATGAGAGAAGCTTACAACATATAAAGAGATGAAACTGAGTAATTTTTGTAGAAATCTCTTGAATACTTTCTGAGAAAAAGGAACATACATTGTTTTTTGTAAATATAAGCTTAAAATTTCATTCAAAAAAAAGTTGAATATATATAATCAAAGGATTTTGTAATGCGTTACTCTCATGTAAAGCGTGGTACAAAATTTCATTGCCATATCTCCTAAACTGTGGATTTGGTGCATTTTTGAAGTAGTGTGTGTTTTTCATCAACGTCCCTCCTTAATGTGAATCGTTCCGTTGTTTCTCGGATGTGGCGACAGTTTATAGAGACCGAAACTGATCGCGAGCACCAGTGCAGGGCCGAGTACGTGTGACATCATAGAGAGAGAGAGAGAGAGAGAGAGAGAGAGAGCGAAAGAGATCAAAGAGAGAGGCCCTTTATTTGGCTGTAATTGCACGACGGTACCGCCTTAGTACTGCACGGAACGGACATCTGACCTCGCCTCGTGCACCGGACGTGTTGTATGGAGACAAACGGTATACAGAAGGCTTCGGCAGAGTGTCTGTATGCGTACCTCTGATGCGCCTTCAAAGAAGGGAACGTCTAGAGTGGAGCTGTCAACATGCCACCTGGACGATCCATCAGTGGGCCTATGTTTTTTTCACAGGAGTTCAAAAATGGTTCAAATGGCTCTGCGCACTATGGGACATAACTTCTGAGGTCATCAGTCACCTAGAACTTAGAACTACTTAAACCTAACTAACCTAAGGACATCACACACATCCATGCCCGAGGCAGGATTCGAACCTGCGACCGTAGCTGTCGCTTGGTTTCAGACTGTAGTGCCTAGAACCGCTCGGCCACCCCGGCCGGCTTCACAGGAATCCTGATTTTTTCTGGATAATGATTCTTGACGGATTCGCAACTAGAGGGAACGTGGGACAGGATTTTTGAATTCAACAGTGTTATCGAGGAGGATCCCTAATGGTGTGGGCAGAGATTATGTTGACCACTCGAACACCTCTTCATGAAATTGTACGGGTGAATCGGCAAGGTTTAACTGCTGTCAGGGATCGTGAGGAGATCTTGGGACCTCATGTGCGGCTGTTGCGAGGTGTTGTGGACCCAGATTTCGTACTGATAATGCTTGACGTCATAGAGCATGGGTGGTTAATGTTTTCTTGGAAACGGAAGATATTGCACACATGGCGTGGTTTGCAGGCTCTTCCGATTTGAATTCGACAGAGTATGTCTGGGATGCACCAGGGAGGCAGTCTGCATCACGTCAACATCCACCAACTACTCTCCAAGATTTTCGAACAGCTCTGCAGGAAGAATGGGTGTTATTGCTCAACATGAGATTGATGAGATGAGTCACAGCATATCCCGGCGTCGTCAGGCCTGTATTGCTGCCAAAGGTGGTCACACCCCATACGGAGCACATTAACCAGTTGTCGAAATTTGTATGTAAATCCATTAGGTGGAAAGAACGGGGAACATTTTTGTCGATCGTAATGAATGTTGCAATTGATTGTATTCTGTATTCTTTACATTGTTTCTACTTCACTATCACCCGTTTATATTGTTCTGTGGAAAATAAACTCTACATTGGAAAATTTCCGTTTGTTATTTTAATTTTGGACACCAGTGTATGTCCAAAACTCATGAACAAGTAATTTCTACACATGCAAATTAAATATCCAGGCATAAATTTGCAGCACTAGATGGAAACCACAAATGTCGCGATTTCTGAATGTTTCCCACTTGGTAGAAATCGTAAATCACACATATGTATAAGACCCAAAAAAGACAATAACACTTACGCTACATGATCAAAAGCATCAGTGAATCCATATGTAATGAGGAATTCTCCTCTAGATGTCACGAAGGGCATACACGCCAGTATAAGCTGCCCAATTCGACTGCTCACGTCTTGATTGTGAACTGTAAGTACAAAGGAACAGCCATAGCTAAAGCAAGACCAGGCAGATCCCATGTACTGACGGAAAGATACCCTGAAGAATATCAATAGGTGGCTTTAAGAAATCCCATGAATTCAGCGGAAGGAACCACTCGTGAGTTCCAGAGTGTTACCAGCAGTCCAGGTAGCACAATGACCGTTCGTAAGCAGATAAATCGAACGGGGTACAGTGGTCGAGCAGCTTCTCGCAAGCCACACGTTCCATTAGTCTGTGCTAACCGGCGCTTGAGTTGATGCAAAAAGCAGCGAGGCTGGGCAGTGTATGACTGATAACGAGTGATTTTCAGTGGTGAATCACGCTGTGTCCTGTGGCAGTCCGATGGAAGGAAATGAGTTTGGTGAATGCCTGCAGAAAATTAGCTGCATCCATGTGTAGTGCCAACAGCGAAGTACGGAGGAGGCGATGTTGCGGTATTGGGGTATTTTTCGTGGTTAAGGTGTGGTTCCCTTATTGCGGTAAAGAAAAAGCTAAATACAGGAGGATATGAACATCTTTTACAGCTTTGTGCACTACGTACAAAGTACAGCTGAAGAACTGTTCGGAGGCGATGATTGTTTGTATCACCACGACAATGCACTTGCCATACGGCAGCAAGTGTGTGGCAATGGTTTGCGAACAATAATATTCCTGAAATGGACTGGGTTGCCCACAGTCCCCACCGGAACCAAATGGAACACGAGTTAGAATTTCAACTTCGCTTCAGAACCCAATTGTCCGACGTCACTACTTTCTGTTGCTTCTGGGCTTAAGGGATACCGGGCTGTCATTCCTTCACGGTTATGTCGACACCTCATTGAAAGTCTCCCCAACAGAGTTCCAGCAGTCGTAAACGTGAAGGGTGACACATCCCTCAATTTCCACTAACAGGTGTCCGGTTACGTTTAATCAGATAGTGTAGGGATAAGAAAAGTTGGGAGAGATTAAACAATGATGAGAAGATACTCATTTCCTCAATCAATGGAGGTGGTTTATTGTGAGGAGCAAACTACGACAATAGTGACAAGCAATGCTCTTGAATGCAGCGTGCTATTGAGTCGAACGCCAATTCCTAAACCATTTCTTCCAGATTTGTAAGGCTGAAATGGAGAAAAAAATGGAAAAAAGCGTCCGTTTGTTTGTACGTAATGATTAGAAGACGAAGTTTTCATATTTGTATTGCAGATTTTGAAGTGCGATGAGTGATTAGCGCCCGCCGCTGTGGCCGACTGGTTCTAGAGGCCTCAGTCCGGAACCGCGCTACCTCGGGCATGGATGTGTGTGATGTCCTTAGGTTAGTTAGGTTTAAGTAGTTCTAAGTCTAGGAGACTGATGACTTCAGATGTGAAGTCCCATAGTGCTTAGAGCCATTTGAACCATTTTTGAGTAATTATCGTGAAGATGTGTTGAGGACTCCAGCGACTAGGAAATCCAGGAAGAATGCGCGAAGCTATATCTCATCCAGTCGCATCCATCGCAGTTATGTATATCACGTACATTCGGACAAAACTATTGAATTTTACACCTGCACTTCCATATTGACTCACTTCATATAGAATTACTGCTCTTTGTAGTGTTTTGTATTGCGCAACAACAGCAAAAGTACGGCAGGACTAATAACCGAAAGCGTTTTATTTGGAGCGAATATTTTTCTACATCTTTTATTCTCATGTACGACAGACACAGATTTCTCACATACTGTAACAGTCTCTCTCTTGCTTCATTTAGTTGCTGACACGGGATTATACTGAGGTATTTCCCTCTTTGTCTAGTATAACGAAGTAATATCAAGGAGAACGAGGAGAAACTGTCCAGCTATCAAGTTTCGGGGAAATACAGTATAAGGAGTGAATATCTGTGCTTCCTTAGGGTTCACCTTCTAGACCCTTGTTTTTTGCCCATTTTGATAGTGAATAACAGTCAAAATTCAAGCTCAAGGTGCTAAAAACGATGTTCCTGAGATGGGCACCAAAACACTGTTGGATGTCGTCTGCATTCGATTCACTGATACAAGGATCTAACACACATGGGACGCCAATGATATACAAGGCAGCATGGTTTTAGACAAGTGACCGACGCAAGGGCGCTAGTATTCTAATGTTGGGTTTGAACCTTGTGCGTTCTTCATATTTCCATAGAAGCGACAGTTGTAGTCACAGGAATCTTAGCCCCTAGATTGTCCATGTTTACCGTTCTTACTTGAAACTTCCCCTGCAGACGCTATCAAGCACAATATTACTTGTGGGAACCAGTGGTCTGACAAGTTCAGCACCTCGTAAGTACCTAATCATGCAAGTCAGGGAAGCTAAATTGAACACTGAGCAGCATTGCCGCAGTTTTATTTAGTAGCGAGGATGGGAGCAGTCGAGGAACTGACATTGCACTTGGTTCTCTTTGTTTAATTTTCAACATTTGAGAGTGTGTAGTATTGTGTATTAAACCGGGGACCTAGAAACGAGGGAGAGGCTTCGCCCCGCCGTAGCCCTCAGTGGTTCACAACCCCACAACAGGTCACAGCAGTCCACCCACCCTACGGCCACCTCTCAGCGACTCCAGGTTTATGGTGCGGTTCGGTCCCCAGTGTACCCCCTTCCCCCGGGAACGTCTCATACCAGACAAGTGTAGCCCCAGATGTTTGCGTTGTACAAAAATTATAGTGTACGCGTACGTGGAGACAGTATTTGCGCAGAAATCGCCGACATTGTGTAACTGAGGTGGGATAAGGGGAACCAGCCCGCATTCACTGAGGTAGATGGAAAACCACGTTAAAATCCATCCACTGGCTGGCCGGCACTCCAGACCTCGACACTAATTCGCTGGCGACCGGCATGCCTTCCCACTCGGGAAGCAGCGCGTTAGACTGTGTGGTTATCTGGGCGAGCACATGTGACACTGGTTTGTAGTCATACGTCATTCCACATTTATACCCGCCTTCCACTTCACTGCCGCATAAGTAGCATATCCAGCAGCACTCAACATACGATAAAGCACTGCTTCCTGAGTGGGAAGTCATGCCGGTGGATTTGTGTCAAGGTCCTGTGTGTCGGCCAGCCTGTGGATGGTTTTACGGCAGTTTTCCATCTACCTCGGTGAATATGGGCTGGTTCCCCTTATTCCACCTCAGTTACACTGTGTTTCCACGTATGCGTACACCATAATTAGTATACCATGCAAACATTTGGGGTTACACTCATCTGCTATGAGACGTTCTCGGGGGTGGGGGCTCTCCATCATTTCTAGGCCCACAGTTTAATGCAATACAATATCGTTGGTCACACTTGCAATTCTTTTCCTCTACAGTCCCTTCTTCTCGAGTCTCAGTGATGTTGTTCTGCCTTAAAGAGTGTTCTACCAGTTTCTCTCCGCTTGTTTGCATAACTTCCAGAGAGATCTGATTTCCCATGTTCTTCCAGTACATCTTCATGATAGTTTTATCTCTGCAGCTGAATTTCAACTTCTAACTATACTCTCACAAGAAGATGAATATGTGATATCTTTTATAAATATTTGATAGTTCTACAATTTTAACGTGAATAACCTGCGCTAACCTGCTTCCAGAAAGTGAAAACTTTCCTAGCGCACAATGAACAATCTCCACGAAGGAGAACTGCGGAAACACTGTAATACGTTATTTTGATGCAAACAGATACTTTTATTTAAGATGAATAAAAAGAATGTAGGATTTGTTACTAACATATTACCTAACATTATGGAGAAGAAGATAAATAGTATATCTTTTGACATGCCCTGCACTTTCTATCAGGGAGAGGAATTCAAAATATATCCATGAGACTTGAGAGAGTAGAAGTTACTCTCTCATCTATATTTCATAAAGATTTTGTTACGCAACTTGAGCGAGACTCTAGAAAGTTAACGGCCTGAGCAGGTGTTGATGGAGCGTGGTAGGGCACTAAAAGCATGAGGTATTTTTATGGTTCTTAGTTCATAGGAACAGCATGTTGGAAATTGAAGGGAAGTGGCAGCGAGTCCATTCCTCAGTAAATACTGCCGGACAGGCTCACGGCCGTACAGGGGAGAGAGAGCACCCCTAGTCGAGACAGGTCTCCAGCAGGACAACGCCGAGCTATACCTGCACTGGCCCCAGCCGAGGGCTGGGCGGGTGCGACAGACTGAAGGGACTCGTCTACACAGTAGGTGAGTAATCACAGACTGGGCATTGTGTGCTGTGCCACATCTAGTACAAATGTGCAAGTTTTTTTTGTTTGCCGATACTGCAAATAGGCCTGTGATCCACTTCCATTGGCCGCCTCGGTCATAAAAGAAACTCTGGCATCTGAGAAATGTTGAGAGGTAGAATCTTTATGACACCTTATAGCTAGGACCAACATGCTCCAAGCCACAGGCAATTTAGATAAAGCTCTTTAAGATTGTATCTGTTCACTTATTGCCGTGGGATGTGATGCGAATTCAGAGAAAAACATCTTCCCCCTCTGCGAAAACTTAATAAGTCCAGTAATTGGCGGTTTCTTTTTATTTCCAGAGATGCAGGTTTCTTAACTCTTGGGCTGTTTTGAGATGAGTTTGTGCTGTCGTGGAGGAGGGGTGATTTAGCGCCTCTAAAGCCCTGTGATTGGTTCAAGACAGGATGAATGTGGTGTCGTTCGTGCACTTTGTGGAAAAACGAATTTTTTTTTATCTGGAGAGGTGCGAGGCAATTGGTTTGTGGACTTGGGTCTGGAAGGAACTTCTGGTCGAGGCTCTGGCATGTGTGGTTGGTACTTGGGACCTGTCCTAAGACTGACTTCAGTTGCGAGTAATTAGGCTGGGGAGCCTGTGGTGAAGTTCTTACTGTATCGGCAGTGTGACCTCAAACGTCTCGGACTACTCGTTTGCCCAGGGCACACTTAGTCGTGTTTGATTGACCAGTCTTGACGATTGGCATCCTAGTGCGCTCTGTCGTATAAGTGAGCCAAATTGGTCCTTGGTATGACCAGTGAATTTCAAAGCTCTGGTAGAGAGTAAATTGCGATCCGTCTGCCTGATCGCTAGATCGTGAGATTTTGCAATCGATTCACAGATGCCGCCTTACTTCTCGCCTCTGCCGCACACGACTCGCCAGCTACAAGTTACATCGCTGCATAAAGCAAACAGAGTAAAGTAATGCTGCCCCGGCCTTGTCTGAGCATACAAATCCTGATCGCCACTTGCTCTCAGCCGCACCTACCGAGACTACTGTAAATCATCGATCAAAGTCTGCTTGTCGTCAGAACAATTCAGATTGCGTTATACACATTTTTAGGGCCAGAGTACTTGACTCGCTTTTGCCACCCCGGATTCTTGTCCATTGTGCTCTTAAACCACCTGTTAGTTGTTTACAATATGCTACCAGAGTTTGTTTAATTTTAATTATGTCTGTCTTTGTTTTTATTTTTCGGAAAATAAATGTTGACAGTAAACTTAATTTTGCTTACTTTCTCAATCAAAGCATCAATTTATATAGTCACCCCAAGTGTTAACTTTCATTGTGGCGTCCCATCCCAGGATAACTTTCATTGTATACTATCCTGCCAGGATAACTTTCGTTGTGTACGACCCTACCAAGATAACTTTCATTGTGTACGATCCTGTCAGGTTCTCAACCAATCATTTTAGACAGCCAACATACGGGTTAACTTTCAGACTGAATACTGGCCGTGAGGTATTTCCATCTCAAATACAGTACATGCATATACACTCCTGGAAACTGAAATAAGAACACCGTGAATTCATTGTCCCAGGAAGGGGAAACTTTATTGACACATTCCTGGGGTCAGATACATCACATGATCACACTGACAGAACCACAGGCACATAGACTTAGGCAACAGAGCATGCACAATGTCGGCAATAGTACAGTGTATATCCACCTTTCGCAGCAATGCAGGCTGCTGTTCTCCCATGGAGACGATCGTAGAGATGCTGGATGTAGTCCTGTGGAACGGCTTGCCATGCCATTTCCACCTGGCGCCTCAGTTGGACCAGCGTTCGTGCTGGACGTGCAGACCGCGTGAGACGACGCTTCATCCAGTCCCAAACATGCTCAATGCGGGACAGATCCGGAGATCTTGCTGGCCAGGGTAGTTGACTTACACCTTCTAGAGCACGTTGGGTGGCACGGGATACATGCGGACGTGCATTGTCCTGTTCCCTTGCCGGTCTAGGAATGGTAGAACGATGGGTTCGATGACGGTTTGGATGTACCGTGCACTATTCAGTGTCCCCTCGACGATCACCAGCGGTGTACGGCCAGTGTAGGAGATCGCTCCCCACACCATGATGCGGGGTGTTGGCCCTGTGTGCCTCGGTCGTATGCAGTCCTGATTGTGGCGCTCACCTGCACGGCGCCAAACACGCATACGACCATCATTGGCACCAAGGCAGAAGCGACTCTCATCGCTGAAGACGACACGTCTCCATTCGTCCCTCCATTCACGCCTGTCGCGACACCACTGGAGGCGGGCTGCACGATGTTGGGGCGTGAGCGGAAGACGGCCTAACGGTGTGCGGGACCGTAGCCCAGCTTCATGGAGACGGTTGCGAATGGTCCTCGCCGATACCCCAGGAGCAACAGTGTCCCTAATTTGCTGGGAAGTGGCGGTGCGGTCCCCTACGGCACTGCGTAGGATCCTACGGTCTTGGCGTGCATCCGTGCGTCGCTGCGGTCCGGTCCCAGGTCGACGGGCACGTGCACCTTCCGCCGACCACTGGCGACAACATCGATGTACTGTGGAGACCTCACGCCCCACGTGTTGAGCAATTCGGCGGTACGTCCACCCGGCCTCCCGGATGCCCACTATACGCCCTCGCTCAAAGTCCGTCAACTGCACATACGGTTCACGTCCACGCTGTCGCGGCATGCTACCAGTGTTAAAGACTGCGATGGAGCTTCGTATGCCACGGCAAACTGGCTGACACTGACGGCGGCGGTGCACAAATGCTGCGCAGCTAGCGCCATTCGATGGCCAACACCGCGGTTCCTGGTGTGTCCGCTGTGCCGTGCGTGTGATCATTGCTTGTACAGCCCTCTCGCAGTGTCCGGAGCAAGTATGGTGGGTCTGACACACCGGTGTCAATGTGCTCTTTTTTCCATTTCCAGGAGTGTACTAAGACGACAGAAGTCATGGGATACCTCCTAATATAGTGCCAGACCTCCCTTTTGTGGCATAGTGCAGCAACTCGACGAGGCATGGACTCAACAAGACCTCGGAAGCGCCCTGCAGAAATACTCAGCCATGCTGTCTCTAAAGGCGTCCATAACTGCGAATTCATGGCCGGTGAGGGATTTTGTGCACAAACAGACCTCTCAGTTATGTCCCAAATGTTAGATGGGATTCATGTCCGTAGATCTGGATGCCCAAATCATTCGTTTAACTTATCTAGAATGTTCTTCAAAACAATGGCGAAGAATTGTGGTCCAGTGACATGGCGCATTGTAGTGTACAAAACTTCCATAGTTGTTAGAGAGAAAGAAGTTCGTTAATGGATGAAAATGATTTCCAAGTAGCCGAACATTACCACTTACACTCAATGATTGGTTCAGTTTGACCACAGGACCCAGTCAGTCCCATGTAAACACAGCACCATTATGGAGCCCGCACCAGCTTGCACAGTGATCTCAGAATATTGAAATCCCTTACGATGTATGAAATGGCATGTCCCATGTGTCAAGCGAAATGGAATGTCCCATGTGTCTCGCCCCAACTGTCATTCCACGCTCAAATTTGTTAATTCCCGTCGTGCGGCCATAATCACGTCGGGAACTTTTCACACGGCTCACCTGACTGCAAATGACAGCTTCGCCAATGGACTACCACTTTATACTCTTTGTCTGCTGTACTATCCCTATCTCTATATGTGCATATCGCTATCCCATGACTTTGTGTAGATACCAAGTGTGGGGTAAACATAACCTTAGGGTTGTTGCCGTATCTACCGGAACCAGTTACAATTTAGCTGTTATTACATTACATTGCTATAAAGACCATTATTATGTACAACAATTAATACAGATTGCTGTTTGTTCCTCACGTGACGATGTCAGGTCTCACAAATGTTTTGTTTCTTGCTGGCACGTGTCTGAAGTTACGGTGCGCATCGAAAGTCCCATGCCACAGTACTGTAGCATGCAGCGTATTGATAAATGTGAGATGTGCAGCACCATTTTGTTTTCGCCCCTCTACTTACATGCTGCCGCACTGCAGCACTTCTATGTGACTTGCAAACAAACGAAACACTAATTACGTAAGTTTATTTTTTCGAGGTGATAATTGACATTACGCTGTCTGATAAAAAGTACCCAGACATCACTACGTAACGTGGAATTGACGAATAATGTCACTAGAGGTGTAACCGCCAGTGTAAAAGAAGGCGGGGAATACAGCATTGTCGATAGAGAAGCACTAATGACAGAATTGGCCGGTCAGATGAGTTCAATGGTTCAGAATATGGGCTAGACATTCAATGTCACTTGAGTAACAAATACATCAGGGACATTTCAGCCCTTCGATAGCTGCCCATGTCGATAGTTGGTGATTATGAAGGAGAAAAATGAAGTAACAACCACGGATTAACAACATCCATAGACCTCATGTACGGATAGTTACAGACCGTCGAGCATTGCGGAGGCTTTTTGTAAAATGTTCCCTTCAAAACAGCGGAAGGAATCATTGGTGGGTTCCAACGTGCTACCAGCAGTTCAGCTAGCACAATGACTGCGCGTAGGGAGTCAAAAATAGTGGAGTAAAATGGTCGAGGAACTCCTCGTGCAATCATGTATTGTACCGATGAGGTGGAGTTACAGTATAGGGGTGCTTCTCGTGGTTGGGGGTGGTCCCCTTATTGCGCTTAAGAAAACGCCAAATGGTATGAACTCATTTCATTGGATTGTGCACTGTGTACAACAAAAGAAGAGGTCTGAGATGATAGCTGACTGTATCAGCATGCCAATGCGTCCTATTAGAAAGGATCATCTGTGAGGTAATGGTTTGTGAAATACATTTCTGAAATGGACCAGCCTGCGCAGAGTTCCGACCTAAGCCCACTGGAACACCTGTGGGATGTATTGGAAAGTTGACTACGCATCAGACCCCGGGAGCCAACACCACTACGTAAAGTGCCCGAGCAACAGTTATACACTATGTGAGCAAAAGTATCGGGACACCCCCAAAACATACGTTTTTCATATTAGGTGCATTGTGCTGCCACCTACTGCCAGGTACTCCATATCAGCCACCTCAGTAGTCATTACACATCTTGAGAGAGCAGAATGGGGTGCTCCGCGGAACTCGCGGACTTCAAGTGGTCAGGTGATTGGGCGTCACTTGTGTCATACGTCTGTGCGCGAGATTTCCACACTCCTAAACATCCTTAGGTCCACTGTTTCCGATGTGATAGTTAAGTGGAAACGTGAAGGGACACGTGCAGTACAATAGCATACGGACCGACCTCGTCTGTTGACTGACAGAGACTGCCTACAGTTGAAGAGTGTCGTAATGTATAACAGGCAGAAATCTCTCCAGACCATCACACAGGAATTCCAAACTGCATCAGGATCCACTGCAAGTACTACGAACGTTAGGCGGCAGGTGAGAAAACTTGGATTTCATGGTAGAGCGGCTGCTCATCACGCCGGTAAATGACAAACGATGCCTCGCTTGATGTAAGGAGCGCAAACATTGGACGATTGAACAGTGGAAAAACGTTGCGTGGAGTGACGAATCACGGTACATTTGCTGCGATCCGATGGCAGGGTCTGGGTATGACGAATGCCCAGTGAACGTCATCTGCCAGCGTGTGTAGTGCCAACAGTAAAATTCGGAGGCGGTGGTGTTGTGGTGCGCGGAGTGGCCGTGCGGTTCTAGGCGCTTCAGTCTGGAGCCGAGCGATTGCTCCGGTCGCAGGTTCGAATCCTGCCTCGGACATGGCTGTGTGTGATGTCCTTAGGTTAGTTAGGTTTAATTAGTTCCAAGTTCTGGGTGACTGATGACCTCAGAAGTTAAGTCGCATAGTGCTCAGAACCATTTGAACCATTTTTCTTTACGGTGTGGTCGTGTTTTTCATGGAGAGGGCTTGCACCCATTGTTGTTTTGCGTGGCACTATCATAGCAAACGGCTAAACTGATGTTTTAAGCACCTTCTTGCATTCCACTGTTGAAGAGCGATTCGGGGATGGCGATCTTTCAACACGATCGTGCACCTGTTCATAATGCACGGCCTGTGGCGGAGTCGCTACACGACAGTAGCATCACTGTAATGAACTGACCTGCACAGAGTACTGACCTGAATCCTATAGAACACCTTTGGGATGTTTTGAAACGCCGACTTCGTGCCAGGCCTCACCGACCGACATCGATACCTCTTCTCAGTGCAGCACTCCGTGAAGAATGGGCTGCCATTCCCCAGGAAACCTTCCAGCAACGTTTGCCTGCTAGAGTGGAAGCTGTCATCAAGGCTAAGGGGGGGGGGGGGGCAACACCATATTGAATTTCAGCGTTAACGATGGAGGGCGCCACGAACTTGTAAGTCATTTTCAGCCAGGTTTCCGGATACTTTGAATCGCTTAGTGTACATGCGCAAATACTCCCTAAACACAGGAATTGGGGCTAGATATGTAACGACCACGTGCCTAAACCCCACGTACCTAGTTCTCCCACGGCGGTGACTCTTCTCTCCTTGCACTGCCTACTTCGATGTGTCCTGTAATAATTACTATCTTACAGCCATTCACAGAAATAACATCAACTGGTAGATTTAAATATGTTCTGTTAAACACACACACACACACACACACACACACACACACACACACACACACAGAGAGAGAGAGAGTTTGCTAAAAAAAACCACTCGTGCTAAATCTCTAGAGATGTCTCAGTTTAGCCGGTGAGTCCCTAGATGGTGGTATGTATGATTGCCTTAGAGTATAACTGACCACGCTTTCCCACCCGAGTTTTGTGATAATTAAGCCAGTCCGTCTTTGAAGTAACTTAGTGAGCCGCGACGTAGGAATTCTTCCTACCCGTCATGTGAAGATGCTTTTGTAGTCTTATGTCCCCCTTGCAGATCCATAGCAGCAACGTCGGATTCTGAAAGTGCAATACTGCTGTCTATGTTTTACGTAACGAAGCGGGAAGAAGTTTTTCTTGCAAATAATTTTTCCACAGGATGCAATTATGGTTCGTTTATTTTAAAAACAGCGTAAAATGAACTTGTTCACACTGATTATAAGCTAACTATTAACGGTACGAGATGATGGTCTACCGCATTAATAGATCGAAAAGGATTCTGTCGACGACTGCCGATTATAGCGCACAGTCTGTAACGTGAGCGTGCAATCTTTATGATTGGTAGGTTATTCCAAAGTTACTCTTATTAATATCAACGTTACCTAGCATTGTAAAATTCCTGAAAGATTGTGTTTATGACCAGTATACTTACCCTAATGTCCGAATGGCAAAAGGCAACTTTTGTTAGAAAATATTTATTAATAACAGTTTCTTGACTTACGTCAGAATAAATGTCCTTTCCTTTCATATCTCTCTTTGCTGACGTCACGAGCGACTTCTGAATCGGCACCTCATACCACTGGCTATGAAAACGCCAGATGGCCAACGCCTCTGATAACCAGCGTGGGAACCTACTCCTCAATCCGTACTCGGTGCGTACTGCAGCATTGATATATTCACTTCACGTATGAGAAATATGAAAACTGGAAATAGAGTAAAATTCTCTCTTATCAGAAAATAACAGGTACCCTACAAGTTGGGCGGCACCGTTCACAATTAACACTATTCCATAATTGAAGTAATCAGTATTTTCATTCCAACTGCGTAATCCGTTGTGACGTACTGGAAGTTATTGCTGTAGTAATATTATCCAATTCAAACATGTGCAACACAGAACACACATGAAATTTACTGCTCAGAAGATACTTTATAAGTCGACGAGAAACGCAGTTCTTCCATTCAGTACTAAACAAGCCCATTGTTCATTACATGTTCACGCGCATGACTGAATCACGACACAGGATTTTTCCAAGATCTGTCTGATATTCAAACAGTCTTGGTTCTTCCACTTCGAACTTGTAATGAGGGTCAGTCCAGTCAACGTTATCTTCCCTTACCCGCCCCGACGTGGATGTTGGTTGGGTTGTTGGGGGAAGGAGACCAGACAGCGAGGTCATCGGTCTCATCGGATTAGGGAAAGATGGGGAAGGGAGTCGGCCGTGCCCTTTCAGGGGAACCATCCCGGCATTTTCCTGGAGTGATTTAGGGAAATCACGGAAAACCTAAATCAGGATGGCCGGACGCGGGATTGAACCATCGTCCTCCCGATTGCGAGTCCAGTATCTAACCACTGCGCCACCTCGCTCGGTCGTGGATGTTTACTGACGTCCCGACACGACACATGAGATCGAAATCGTCACCTTTTAGAGAAACATTAACACTGAGCCGTGAACACCGATGTGAAATGTACAAATTACGTAGCAAACATTGTTAATCACATCACAATAACTTGAAAAATGCGTGCTGCAGCCAGGCATCAACACTGCACGATGTCCACGCTCCACGATAACTAAGCTGCTCTATCAGGCGCTCTACTCTAGCCAGAGAGGCAACTATCGATAGGTCAGCGATACAACAGTACGCTTAGAGCTACCGTCTCTGGTTCCTGCTCTTGAGCAACAAAGGGCTGGCATTTCCCCACAGACATTCAGACATGTCATTGTAAGTGTCCCCAGCCGAGTTCAAGCCGTTATGACGGGCGGACACACTCCAGATTAATGTCCACTAACATGTATCCAGGTACTTTTCGTCACACATTGTATGTGATGATTTTCTCCATATCCATAGTTTAGCAGCTACAGAACAATTCAACAAAGATAGAAAGTCAGTCTTCAGCCGTACAAGAAAACCTTCATTTGGTTCACTTTACCAGTTCAGACAGTTTAAACTGTCATCTCCAGAAGTGAAATAGACTCAAACCACTTATA
The DNA here is from genome assembly GCF_023864275.1 of Schistocerca cancellata. Classification (NCBI taxonomy): domain Eukaryota; kingdom Metazoa; phylum Arthropoda; class Insecta; order Orthoptera; family Acrididae; genus Schistocerca; species Schistocerca cancellata. The sequence goes on along the minus strand of NC_064631.1, from coordinate 139,379,376 downwards.
AGACAACGTCAAAATGGGAATCCGATGGTACTGTCTTCTGCTACAGAATCAATAAAACAGAGTAATGTCGCTAAAAATATATATGTGCGACGAGTGGCAAACTTTTAACTGTCAAATCTCGTATCGTACGTGGTACGCGCGATGAAAGTCAATCGCCACACTGATATCAGTATACTTATATGGATATGGTGTCTGTTCTTTCGGACAGACACCATTGATGACCTGCAGCCGCCTAGAACGAAATTAGAATGATATTAGTACCTTCAGCTGCTGCCGGGAGTTGATATATATCAACGAGAACAGGTGAAAAAGTGTGCCCCGACCGGGACTCGAACCCCTGATCTCCTGCTCACATGGCAGCTGCTCTATCCAGCTGAGCCACCGAGGGCACAGAGGATAGTACGACTGCAGGAACTATCTCGCCCACGTCTCCAGCGAGACCCACATTCTCACCTTGTATCTCCACACACTACAATCGTAGAGTCCCACCCCAACACACAAATTACTCGTGGAAGACATTCTTACCAAGTCACAATATGGTTCCGTCCGGAGTGGCCGAGCGGTTCTAGGCGCTTCAGTCTGGAACCGCGCGACCGCTATGGTCGCAGGTTCGAATCCTGCCTTGGGCATGGATGTGTGTGATGTCCTTAGATTAATTAGGTTCAAGTAGTTCTAAGTTCTAGGGGCCTGATGACCTCAGAAGTTAAGTCCCCTAGTGCTGAGAGCCGTTTGAACCATTTTTGCACCCAATATGGTCTTTCGCCAGACATACCATACACGATGTGAGATATGATAGTTGATTTTTAGGACGTCACTCTGTTTTATGGATTCTGTAGCAAAGGATCATACCGTCCGATTCTTATTTTGACGTTAGCTTACCAATGATTTGAGCCCATTTCACTTCTGAAGCTGACAGTTTAAACTGTAGAAACCGATAAAGTGAACCAAATAAAGGTTTTCTTGCGCTTCTTACGACTGACTTTATTATAGTGTATACTGATAAACCAAAATATTATGACCACCGCCCACCGCGACGATGAATGCCACCTGGCGGCGTTGCGGGCACGTCATGCGCTAACAAAAGTAAATAAGCGGAGCAGACACGGACGGGGGATCACTCTAGCAAAGATACGGGCTGGAAATGGAGAAATACATTGAGATAAACGACTTTGGCGAACGGCAGGTTATTATTATGCAGAACCTGTAAACGAGTATCTCGAAAACGGCGAAGATGTTGGAATGTTAATCTGCCACTGTCGTGGGCATCTACGCGAAGAGGTAGGGCAGCGAAACTACCACAAGGCGCTAAATGGTTGGACGTCCACGACTCTTCGCACAACGTGTGGTTCGAAGGCTTGTCTGCTCTGTGAAGTACGATAGATGGTGATCTTTGGCATATCTGTCGAAAGAGCCCAATGCTGCTGTATGCACAAGTGTTTCGGAGCACACTTTTCGTCGTACGTTGTTGAACACGGACCTCCGCAGCAGACAAACTCTACATGTTCACATGTTGACCAATGACATCAGTTACGATTGCAGTGGGTAGGGGACCACCGGGATTCGACCGTCAGTCAGTGGAAACGTGTCGGCACTTCCAGTGAATCACATTTTTGCTATTCTAGGTCGATGGTCGTCACCACAGACGCTGTCAACGACGTGAATGGCGGCTCGAAAACTGCAGCGCGCCGCACGGGGTAGCCGCGCGGTCTTGCGCGTCTTGTCACGGTCCGCGGTTCTCCCGCCCTCGGAGGTCGAGTATTCCCTCCGGCGATGGTGTGTATGTCGTCCTTAGCGTAAGTTATATGTTGTATGTTAATCGGGGACCTAGAAACGACGGAGAGACTCCGTCCCCGCCGGAGCCCCAGTGGTCCACAACCCCACGACGACTACCGCAGTTCACTTCACCCCTCCGCAGCCCCACACCGAACCCAGAGTTATTGTGCGGTTCGGCCCCAGTGGACCCCCCATGAATTGTCTCACACCAGACGAGCCTAATCCCTATGTTTGCGTGGTAGAATAAAGGTGGTGTACGCGTACGTGGAGAACTTGTTGCGCAGCATTCGCCGACATAGTATAGCTGAGGCGGAATAAGGGAGCCAGCCCGCATTCACCGAGGCTGATGGAAAACCGCCTAAAAACCAAAGACTGGCCGGCTCACCGGACCTCCACACAAGTCCGCCGGGAGGAGACGTACCGGGTACCAGGCGCTCCTTCCCGTTTCGGAAAGACGTGCGTTAGACCACTCGGCTAACCGGGCGGGCTTAGCGTAAGTTAGTTTAAGTTAGATTAAGTAGTTTGTAGGCTTGGGGATCGATCACCTTATCATCAATTTCCTACAGCGCGCCACGGACTCAAGCTGGTGGAGAAGTATTATGGAAGATGAGGACACGCTGACAGCTGCGAAACACCTGCACACCTGCATTTCAGTACTACAACTGTCCGTGTCGCGGAGCCACAACCGCGCTGTGGCGGTTTGATGACCATTACAGAGAAATCACGCTGATGTCTCGACGACCAAATGTAAATCGTATAGAACCCATCTGGGTCGCTATCGGGGACCATCGCTATGTATGCAAATCAGCGTCCCGTTATTTACGTGCGAATTACGTGACCTTTATGTAGGAATCTAATGCCACCTACCTCCACAAACCTACCAACGAACGGTCGCATCCTTGATACGCGGAATTAGTGAAGCATTTCGTTCCAAAGACGGACAAACGAGCTACTAAGCAGGTGGTAATAACTTTTAGATCCATCAGTGTGTCTGACTTGGCCTCGTACAAGCATGCCATGTATTGCAGTGGAATCTTTCTTATGAAAAATTGAAATTAGCATCTCTATTCCCATAATATCCAGTTCAGAGAAATGTACTATGTGAATTTTAAAAAGAGAAGGCCGTACATATTTCTACACTACTGGTCATTAAAATTGCTACACCACGAATATGACGTGCTACAGACGCGAAATTTAACCGACAGGAAGAAGATGCTCTGAGATGCAAATGATTAGCTTTCCATAGCATTCATACAAGGTTGTCGCCCGTGGCAACACCTACAACGTGCTGACATGAGGAAAGTTTCCAATCGATTTCTCATACACAAACAGCAGTTCACAGGCGTTGCCTGGTGAAACGTTGTTGTGATGCCTCGTGTCAGGAGGAGAAATGCGTACCATCACGTTTCCGGCTTTGATAAAGGTCGGATTGTAACCTATCGCGATTGTGGTTTATTGTATCGCGACATTGCTGCTCGCGTTGGTCGAGATCCAATGACTATTAGCAGAATATGGAATCGGTGGGTTCAGGAGGGTAATACGGAGCGCCGTGCTGGATCCCAACGGTTTCGTATCACTGGCAGTAGAGATGACAGGCATCTTATCCGCATGGCTGTAACGGATCGTGCAGCCACGTCTCGATCCCTGACTCAACAGATGGCGACGTTTTCAAGACAACAACCATCTGCGCGAACAGCTCACGACGTTTGCAGCAGCATGGACTGTCAGCTCGGAGACCATGGCTGCGGTTACCCTTGACGCTGCATAACAGACAGGAGCGCCTGCGATGATGTACGCAACGCCGAACCTGGGTACACGAATGGCAAAACGTCATTTTTTCGGATGACTCCAGGTTCTGTTTACAGCATCATGATGGTCGCATCCATGTTTGGCGACATCGCGCTGAACGCACATTGGAGGCGTGTATTCGTCATCGCCATACTGGCGTATCACCCGGCGTGATGGTATGGGGTTCCATTGGTTACACCTCTCGGTCACCTCTTGTTCGCATTGACGGCACTTTGAACAATGGACGTTACATTTCAGACGTGTTACGACCCGTGGCTCTACCCTTCATTCGATCCCTGAGAAACCCTACATACCAGCAAGGCAGTGCACGACCGCATGTCCTGTACGGGCCTTTCTGGATACAGAAAATGTTCGACTGCTGGCCTCGCCAGCACATTCTCCAGATCTCTCACCAATTGAAAACGTCTGGTCAATGGTGGCCGAGCAACTGGCTCGTCACAATACGCCAGTCACAACTCTTGATGAATTGTGGTATTGTGTTGATGCTACATGTGCAGCTGTACCTGTGCGCTCCATCCAAGCTCTGTTTGACTCAATGCCCAGGCGTATCAAGGCCATTATTACGGCCAGAGGTGGTTTTTCTGGGTACTGATTTCTCAGGATCTATGCTCCCAAATTGCGTTAAAATGGAATCACATGTCAGTTCTAGTATATTTGTCCAATGAATACCCGTTTAACATCTGCATTTCTTCTTGGTGTAGCAATTTTAATGGCGAGTAGTGTAGTTCAGGGAAACGAAGTCGTAAGGGTTGGTCGTTTGAGTAGGTGTCCAAAGAGACGAAGCTACCTGTGGTAGCGCTGATTACGCTTGCACAGAGTGCCGGAGCGATGTTTTTGTTGTGATGCATTTTTAAAAGTTTTTCCAGCGCCAACCGGTGTCGAGAGGAGGTCGACACACGGGCTCGTATCACACACGGCGCGGTGCCGCTCGACGTGACGTGACGGGCGCAGCTCGCCGCGGTAGCCGGGCAGCGCCGAGGCGGCAGCTTCTGCAGAGAAGAGCAGAAGAGGAAGCCGCCGCCAGCGCCGGCACAAGAGAAAATAGAGTATAGTCACTGTTAGATTATTACAGCATTCATTAGAGTTCGCTAATTACTCCTTGCTTTAATGAATAAGCTCTAATGAACCACTTTCTGTTAATTAAAGGGAGCGGCGGGACAGCTTTTCCCCCTCCACCGCCCCGCCGCCGCGCTTGCCGTCGCCGCCGCTCCTTGCGTCTGTCGGTCTGCGTGGGTGGGGTGGGGCGGCGGGCCAGGAGGGGGGCAGGCGGGGTAGTACCAGTAACGGGGAGGGGAGAGGGGAGAGGAAGGCAGGAGGCAGAGATAGGGAGAGAGAGTTTGCGCCGAGTTTGAAGAGCGGAAGGATTACAGGGGGCTGGCGGACGGGATAAAGTGATGGAGCAGAGTGGGCCCGGGCCGGCTGCAGGCAGATTGCGAGAGCGCCGGGCAAGGAGGTGTGGGAGGGGGGGAGGAGGAGAGGGGGAAGGTAGAGTGGCGGAGAGGTGGGGGGGGGGGAGCGCCTTTCGAATTTACACGCCTCTTCAGCGGGAATTAAAAAGTGACGGGCGATAACGCGGGGAAGACGCCGCTGTCACTCCGTGGCGGCGCGCCGCGGGCCGGCCAAGTGGCCGTCTTGATGGCGTCTTAAAGTGCCGGAATCGCGGCTAAACGTTTCGGCTGAAAAACGCTCGCGTCCGTTCCGGAGAATAAAAAGTGCTTACATTTTCATTTTACTGGTAAATATTTTCACGAACAGAGCAACCATCTCACGAAGATGGATTTTGTCGCACGTGCGGAGAGGTCTCGGGTTCGTAACCATACGTACGTGGTCTGCCTGCATCTACATCTAGTCCGCCCCCGGAAGCTGAGTGGTCAGCGCGACAGACTGTCAATCCAAAGGGCCCGGGTTCGAGACCCGGCTGGGTCGGAGATTGTCTCCGCTCAGGGACTGGGTGTTGTGTTGTCCTAATCACCATCATTTCATCCCCATCGACGCGCAAGTCGCCGAAGTGATGTCAAATCGAAAGACTTGCACCCGGCGAACGGTCTACCCGACGGGAGGCCCTCGTCACACGACATTTCATCTACATCTACGTCCATAGTCCGCAAGCCACCTGACGATGTGTGACGGAGGATACCTTGAGTTCCTCTATCGGTTCTCCCTTCTATTCCAGTCCCGTATTGTTCGTGGAAAGCAAGATTGTCCGTATGTTACGGTATATTGATAATTTTTACTTATGGACCGTCTGACAGCAAATGAATAAAACACAATTTTAGTGCCATACGCGTTTCGCCTTTATTCTCTGCAAGGCTTCATCAGTGGCCTGGAGTATGTACATATGTTAGCTATTTAATTTACATTTTTGTCACTGTGCCTATAGGTTATAAACAGTTATATTAAGTAGTAATGTTTTGAACTGTACTTACATGTTGCGTGGACAATTTCTTACATATTACGCTCCTGTTGCATTTTTGGTGTTTCTTCTTCTTATGAATGCCAATTTGTGCTTTTGTTCCACATTCCACAGCACTATGAACTGATCGCTTGTTTCAGTGCAATGTTTTGGTTTCTGTCGCCAGCTGTCAAATGTTTTTCCCAAAGATAGAATATTATTGCCAAACTTTCGATGTAAGTATTGAAGTATCTGCGGTCTGCTCGTGTATGCATTTGTGTGTGCATTTGTGTATGTATGTATGTATGTATGTGTGTGTCTGTGTGTGTGTGTGTGTGTGTGTGTGTGTGTGTTTTGGTGTGATATACTTTTTTTCTTCTGTGCGTGTGTGTGAGTGTGTGTGTGTGTGTGTGTGTGTGTGTGTGTGTGTGGGTTTATGTGTATTTTGGTGTGGCATAATTTTTTTTGGGCTGTCGTCGGTATGTCTCTGTGTGGGCTCTAATCTCTCTGATTTTATCCTCATGGTCTCTTCGAGAGATAGGAGGGAGCAATATAATGCTTGACTCCTCGGTGAAGGTATGTTCTCGAATATTCAACAAAAGCCCATACAGAGCTACTGAGCGTCTCTCCTGCAGAGTCTTCCACTGGAGTTTATCTATCATCTCCGTAACGCTTTCGCAATTACTATATGATCCTGTAACGAAGCGCGCTGCTCTCCGTTGGATCTTCTCTATCTCTTCTATCAACCCTATCTGGTACGGATCCCACGCTGCTGAGCAGTATTCAAGCATTGGGCGAACAAGCGTACTGTAACCTACTTCCTTTGTTTTCGGATTGCATTTCCTTAGGATTCTTCCAATGAATCTCAGTCTGCCATCTGTTTTACCGACGATCAACTTTATATGATCATTCCATTTTAAATCACTCCTAATACGTACTCCCAGATAATTTATGGAATTAACTGCTTCCAGTTGTTGACCTGCTATATTGTAGCTAAATGATAAGAGATCTTTCTTTCTATGTATTCGCAGCACATTACACTTGTCTACATTGAGATTCAATTGCCATTCCCTGCACCATGCGTCAATTCGCTGCAGATCATCCTGCATTTCAGTAAAATTTTCTATTGTTACAACCTCTCGATATACCACAGCATCATCCGCAGAAAGCCTCAGTGAACTTCCGATGTCATCTACAAGGTCATTTGGGTATATTGTGAATAGCAACGGTCCTACGACACTCCACTGCGGCACACCTGAAACCTCTCTGACCGCATGAAGCTCGCCTGGTTATCTTCCAAGCGGGACTTGGTCAAATAACACTTGGTTTCGGAATGAATCTCTCATGTTGCAGAGGAGCATGTGATTTTCTGATACTTCGTTATACATTAAAGCAACATCGTGGATGGTGAAACATACAAATGGAAAAGTGTTTGTACCACGATTATAAATGTGCAAATCGGAACAACAACAACAAGCAGAGCCAGCTGTAGCACAAACTTGAAATCGAAGTTTATAACAAAGTACTAAATGAAGCCTGAAACATGTGTTGTACCAAATGAAGACGGATGAAAGCACGAAACGAGTATGGCGCAAATAAAATTTCACAAAAAGAGTAGCTGGTGGCTGAATTCCTTGAAATGAGATTAAAGTTGTGTGCTGAACCGCTAGTAAATAAATGGTTCAAATGGCTCTGAGCACTATGGGACTTAACATCTGAGGTCATCAGTCCCCTAGAACTTACTACTTAAACTTAAGTAACCCAAGTACATCACACACATCCATGCCCGTGGCAGGATTCGAACCTGCGACCGTAGCAGTCGCGTGGTTCCGGGCTGAACCGCCTAGATCCGCTCGACCACAGCGGCTGGCACGAACTACGAGTAAAACTCGGAGCGTTGCCCATGAAAGCCTAAAATAAATTGCCTGCACGAAAATTGTGTTTCACTCAGTTGTAGTCAGACGATCCAAAAAGTAAAAATTATCAATATACCGTAATATTAGACGCAACTGAGGAAGACAGGACTACAAAAGTTCAAGATGCCTTCACCTTCGTTCGATTATTTAACGCTTTTACGAAGCGAGGAAGAGAAGGATTAAAACAATCTCTGAAAATCATCAGAAATAGGACATTTTATTCTATGTTTTTCCTCAAGTAATGAAAATTACTAATTTTCTATTTTAGAAAGAGAGACATACATAAATACACTTGGAGCGCGAGGGTCAGAGATCAATAATAGATTATGTGGTCACCAACAGTAAAATACGCAAGCAATTTCAGGTTGTTCCTGTTGTCAGAGGTAGTGACATTTTATAGGATCACTTCCTAGTAGGCCTACTAGCAAAAACAGCTACGTTCGCTAGATCGAAGAAGATAAAAAGAGTTAGGACAAGAAGACAAGAATATTTCAAGGTCTGCCTGTTACAGGGTGAGAGCATAAAACGTTTATACCAAAACACACTGTATCTTATTCTAAACCAGCCAGACAAGTATAGTTTAACAACAGAATGGGGAAATATAAAACAAAGCATTGAACAAGACGTAAATGAATCACTAGAAGAAAATAATAACATAAGAAGAAAGTAGGGTAAGGAATGACGATATCGCAAAGTCTGTAGAGGAAAAGAAACCAGCGTATCAGTTATATGTACAGGCGAAAATAGAATCTGCGAAACAAGAATATGAAGAGAAAAGAAATAAAGTAAAAATCATTGCCAGGAAAACAAATGAAGAATCATGGAATAACTTTGTTAGTAGAACTGAACTTGGCATCCATGGAACACAGTCCATAGCTTACAAGATCATAAAGCATTTAAATAAAACTGAAAAAGAGACAACAGGCCCAAATACAATACCAGAATATAAATAGATTGCACATTATAAGCAGCTCTGATGTAATGAAAACCTAGCTTTTGAGGTAGACCCCGCTGAAATGGATGAACCATTTGTCGGTGACCTCATAACAATCCAAGAACTAAACGAGGCCATGAATAAAACAAAAACCGAAAAGCAACAGGCCCAGCAGCATAAACGCCGAGTTACTTACATACTATAACACCCCAACGACACCCTTAAACTCAATTAAGACAGAATATCATAATATGAAGTAAGGAAGAGTTATCTTGGTAAATACGACATCTTTGCCGATAAGCTAATACCAAGAAGTTTTGATAACAACAATATTATACATCACTGAGAGTTTTTGTGATGAAAAGAGGAGGAAGAAACCTCAGATTCAATTAATGGACAAATATCCAAGTGATAAATGCAATTAATATCTGGAAAGCTAAGTCCAAGGTGATGTTAGTCAGAGATAACTTTTATGTGGAAGAGAGTTGTAAGCGCAACGAAGAAATTCGATGCACCTACAATACTCTTTCACAGAAGAAGTCGCTTGCTGGGTCTCGTCCTGTAAAGACGTGAGAGAACAATTCTTGTCTTAGTTACTGAGAGTACGTTACGCGACGAGATTGTTTTGCGTTCAGAAGTGTTTCTTGCGTGACGTGATTCACGAACTTCGGAAACTGATCTTCTAAGCAGAGACAGGAACTGATAGACGCGTTTAACCGTGCATAACGGGTTAGTTGAACTTTATTGACGAAACTAGTGAATATTGGACTTGACTTTCAAATAGTTGGAACTAAAAGAAGAGTGGGTAGTATATCAAAGGACTACGCTCAATTAGTCTCGAGTAGGACATAATTACACGACTTCATGAAGATAATACAATTACGCTGAACAGTCAAATTGTCGTAATTGTCAAGAAACTTAATTTTAATAGAACTGACTTTACCAACCAACTGCCTGTGCGTGTGGTCGAAAGTTATAAAGTATTTAGTGGCCAAGGAACAAAAAACTGTTCTTTCCAAGTGAAATAGCAAGCGTGGACTACATTATTAAGTGACTTAACCAATGATAGTTAACCAGCGACTGTTCAGTAGGGACAATTTAATCTGAATATCAAAATACCTACTTCATTAATTGAAAAGAGAACTTTTGAAACATTTTTTTAACATTACGGCGTAGATTCACTCAGACGTGATCAAAGAGTGTCTGTGGATCTCGCTTCATACTGGTTCAACAACTCCATAGCAACGAGCCAACTACGTACGAGAAGACTGATAATTACAATGTTTCCTCGCAATTAGTGGTGTTTACGATCCGGATGAGATAAGACTTTACAACTACTGCATATCCGGGCAACGAATCATTCAACCTTAAATCAGAAGAAGCATCCATCGTACGCGTTCGCATTTCTGTCTCCCGTTCACCAACGGTGACCTACGTCATCGCGCATCGTGTCTCAACTCCACTGCGAGAGCTGTGGCAGTAACAGCTCTACGGCGTCGACAATATCAGCGCGCGGTTGGAGTGCGGGGACGCCACACACCATTTTGGCGCCCAACGTGGGGTTCGACGACGCCAGCTGCCGCCTCATCTGGGAGAGAACGCAGCGCCTAACGAGACCAGTCGACGCCTTATCGACAAGACGACGCTAGTCGGATCGTTGAAAAGACGACGTGGTATTTGTGTCCAACAGCTACACATTGTTTGCAAAAACAGACATAATGTCTTATGGGATAACAGCAATCAGTGATTTTATGTTACTTAAAATCCGTCTTGATTGCAAAAAAAAAAATTTTTTTTTAATTATTCATATGACCGGTTTCGGTTCATTCAGAACCATCTTCAGATCTGATATTTCAGTTACAGGAGTAACCCGTCCAAATCCAGCAACTTTCACATGCTACGTCACAGGAGTAACCCGTCCAAATCCAGCAAGTTTCATATGCTACGTCACATGACGTAGCATGTGAAAGTTGCTGGATTTGGACGGGTTACTCCTGTAACTGAAATATCAGATTTGAAGATGGTTCTGAATGAACCGAAACCGGTCATATGAATAATAAAAACAAAAAATTTTTGCAATCAAGACGGATTTTAAGTAACAATACACATTGTTTGTTCACAGAGCTGAATTCAACGACGCCGGACGTCACACCGTCCGACGTTTCTTCTCAACGACGAGTACAGAGGCGACGTGGGGGGCTGACTCCTCCACAACGCAGCCAACGCTCCACGACTTCGAGTGAGCTAAATGCAGAACGACGCAGCGTGTCGGAGAACGCGACAGTGATCACACCCACGCCACGACAATTTATAACTACAACAGCTGGACAACAGCTGAAAATCGAGGAAGTAGAAGACAATCGGTAGAAATGAAACCTATAAGAGCTTGGTAAATATGCTATAAGTAAGAAGATCAAATCTAATCGACAAAACTGTGTAGAAGAGCTACAAAAATTCCAGATTCAACACTACTACAAAATGCCTTAAATTTTTAACCTTTAGGTACAAGAGTAGTAGGAAGGCCAAGAAAAACATGGGTGGTTACTTGAAAGACGGAACAAGTCATGGGCTACACCATTCTGAAAGAAAACGAAGAATTTAGTAACGGAAACCAAAGAGCAACTGGGTAAACCAATAAATGTTAACAAAGTCCTACGTCACAGCTGCCGTCTGCCACCATTACTGTTTAATTTTTGCATTGACAGTGTTGTACGAGAATGGGTGGATGAGCACTTTGGTTTTAAAATCAGAAGTAAGGAAATTCTAAGCACTCTTTTGTTTGCGGATGACCAAGTAATCTTTCGGAAAACAGAAGATGAGCTATACAGATCCCGGTGCACAGACTTGCTCAGATTGCCTATAAATGTAACTTAAAGATCTCTACAAGGAAAACGAAAGAATGGCATTCAGAGGAAAACATCCTGTAAGAACTGAGATTGCCATTGCCGGCAAAATTATACGGCAAGAATCTAGGCTGTGGGATATCATATGACAGAAGCGTTGAAGCTATCGAAAAGCTTTATAAGTGCGCACTAATTTCCTGGCCAAAATTAAGTCTTAATCGTTTTCATTTTTTTCGCGTTACCAATGGATCACTATTGTACGACTTGTTTAGGACCAATCCACTATGTTTGAATCCGGCTGTTTTAATTTATAACGTACAGTCTTTTAGCGGTGTTTTATTCTGACGGACAACGAATGTTGGGTAAAAAGGTTCCAAGCTTTCCCTCTCAGATGTTTTAGTTATGTGAGTACTAACTTTTGATATTCTCATATAAAAAATTTTAATATAGTTAAAAAAATTCAAAACTTAAAATAATTTACCATACCAATGTATGGTTGTTACTCCTTCTGGATTTATTGTTATACAGAAGTTCACCTGAAGATGTGGCCATTAGTGCCACGAAACCGGCATTGATCCAATAAAATAGGACTAATTATAGCTGCAGTGGTTATTAATACCCAAGATGACTACTCATAGCTGTCGTTGCCTTACCTACAAGTTTATCTCCTTTTACTTTGGATTCAGCTCTCCACGGAGCAACTACAGTCCAAGGGTAAACGCATCTCTTTCGCTGGTGGAATGCAGTACATGGCCATATTTCAGAATTCGTGTGGCTAACGATATTAGGTTAAAGTAGGAAATCAAGTGGAATATTCAGAAACAGTATAGTGTTTCATTCCTGTTGTTGTTGTGGTGGTCTTCAGTCCTGAGACGTGTTTGATGCAGTTCTCCATGTTACTCTATCCTGTGCAAGCTTCTTCATTTCGCAATACTTACTGCAACGTACATCCTTCTGAATCTGCTTAGTGTATTCATCTCTTGGTCTCCCTCTACAATTTTTACCCCCGACGATGCCCTCCAATGCTAAATTTGTGATCCTTTGATGCCTCAGAATATGCCCTACCAACCGATCCCTTCTTCTAGTCAAGTTGTGCCACAAACTCCTCTTCTCCCCTATTCTATTAAATACCTCCTCATTAGTTACGCGATCTACCCATCTAATCTTCAGCATTCTTCTGTAGCACCACATTTCGAAAGCTTCTATTCTCTTCTTGTCCAAACTATTTATCGTCCATGCTTCACTTCCATACGTGGCTACACTCCATACAAATACTTACACAAACGACTTCCTGACACTTAAATCTATACTCGATGTTAACAAATCCCTCTTCTTCAGAAACGCTTTCCTTGCCATTGCCAGTCTACATTTTATATCCTCTCTACTTCGACCATAATCAGTTATTTTGCTCCCCAAATAGCAAAACTCCTTTACTACTTTAAGTGTCTCATTTCCTAATCTAATTTCCTCAGCATCACACGAATTAATTCGACTACATTCTATTATCCTCGTTTTGCTTTTGTTGATGTTCGTCTTATATCCTCCTTTCAAGACACAGTCCATTCCGTTCAACTCCTCTTCCAAGTCCTTTGCTGTCTCTGATAGAATTACAATGTCATCGGCGAACCTCAAAGTTTTTATTTCTTCTCCAAAGATTTTAATACCTACGCCGAATTTTTCTTTTGTTTCCTTTACTGCTTGCTCAATATACGGATTGAATAACATCGGGGAGAAGCTACAACCCTGTCTCACTCCCTTCCCAACCACTGCTTCCCTTTCATGCCCCTCGACTCTTATAATTGTCATCTGGTTTCTGTACAAATTGTAAATAGCCTTTCGCTCCCTGTATTTTACGAATGCCATCTTTAGAATTTGAAAGAGAGTGTTCAAGTCAACATTGTCAAAAGCTTTCTCTAAGTCTACAAATGCTAGAAACGTAGGTTTGTCTTTCCTTAATCTTTCTTCTAAGATAAGGCGTAAGGTCAGTATTGCCTCACGTGTTCCAACATTTCTACGGAATACAAACTGATCTTCCCCGAGGTTGACTTCTACCAGTTTTTCCATTCGTCTGTAAAGAAATCGCATTAGTATTTTGCAGCTGTGCCTTATTAAACTGATAGTTTGGTAATTTTCACATCTGTAAACACCTGTTTTCCATGGGATTGGAATTATTATATTCTTCTTGAGGTCTGAGGGTATTTCGCCTGTCTCATACATCTTGCTCACCAGATGGTACAGTTTTGTCATGTCTGGTTCTCCCAAGGCCGTCAGTAGTTCTAATGGAATGTTGTCTACTCCCGGAGCCTTGTTTCGACTCAGGTCTTTCAGTGATCTGTCAAACTCTTCACGCAGTATCGTATCTCCCATTTCATCTTCATCTACATCCTCTTCCATTTACATAATATTGTCTTGAAGTACATCGCTTTTGTATAGATCCTCTATACACTCCTTCCACCTTTCTGCTTTCCCGTCTTTGCTTAGAACTGGGTTTCCATCTGAGCTCTTGATGTTCATGCAAGTGGTTCTCTTATCTCCAAAAGTCTCTTTAATTTTCCTGTAGGCAGTATCTATCTTACCCCTAGTGAGATAAGCCTCCACATCCTTACATTTGTCCTCTAGCCATCCCTGCTTAGCAGTTTGGCACTTCCTGTCGATATCATTTTTGAGACGTTTGTATTCATTTTTGCCTGCTTCATTTACTGCATTTTTATATTTTCTCCTTTCATCAATTAAATTCAATATTTCTTCTGTTACCCTAGGATTTCTACCAGCCCTCGTCTTTTTACCTACTTGATCGTCTGCTGCCTTCACTATTTCATTCCTCAGAGGTACCTATTCTTCAGAGCAGTTGAATGGAATGGACAGTGTCTTGAAAGGAGGATATAAGATGAACATCAACAAAAGCAAAACGAGAATAATGGAATGTAGTCGAATTAAGTCGGGTGATGCTGAGGGAATTAGATTAGGAAATGAGACACTTAAAGTAGTAAAGGAGTTTTGCTATTTGGGGAGCAAAATAACTGATGATGGTCGAAGTAGAGAGGATATAAAATGTAGACTGGCAATGGCAAGGAAAGCGTTTCTGAAGAAGAGAAATTTGTTAACATCGAGTATAGATTTAAGTGTCAGGAGGTCATTTCTGAAAGTATTTGTATGGAGTGTAGCCATGTATGGAAGTGAAACATGGACGATAAATAGTTTTGACAAGAAGAGAATAGAAGCTTTCGAAATGTGGTGCTACAGAAGAATGCTGAAGATTAGGTGGGTAGATCACATAACTAATGAGGAAGTATTGAATAGGATTGGGGAGAAGTTTGGGGCACAACTTGACCAGAAGAAGGGATCGGTTGGTAGGACATGTTCTGAGGCATCAAGGGATCGCCAATTTAGTATTGGAGGGCAGCGTGGAGGGTAAAAATCGTAGAGGGCGACCAAGAGATGAATACACCAAGCAGATTGAGAAGGATGTAGGGTGCATTAGGTACTGGGAGATGAAGAAGCTTGCACAGGATAGCGTAGCATGGAGAGCTGCATCAAACCAGTCTCAGGACTGAAGACCACAACAACAACAACAACCCTGTATTCACCTGACGAAAAGTCTTGTTCCTGTTTCATTCGTAATTTTAATATATAAGCGTATTTCGTTTGCGTTGGCTTCTTCAATAATCCTGTCCCAACGTTGTACATGGAAAAACGTCAACTTTGAGAAAATCATTGCTTCCCAAATATTATGAGATCATTGCCCCTGAGTGCAACCGGATAATAACAGTCAAACGCCCTCCTGCCACCATTATCAACGTTATCAGCTAACTTACCTTTTTTTCTTTGAACGCTTTCATTTACAAAATGACAGGGGATAAATAATGCTTAAATTTTATAGGTGCCTTATTACACCAAGAATTAATGTTCAAGTGAGACAATTATTACTGGTTATTTCTTAAAACAATTTTTGAAGAATGATGAAGCAATTTTCAGTGCATCACGAGTGTTACCTGTAACTCATTCTCAGGATACAAAACTATCTGTTGACACTGATGACTGACACTTGTTACAAAACATGCTTCCTCTGCGCCACTCCTCTTCCTGGCGACACTTGCTTAACCCATCCTCTGCACTCTCATTAAAAATCAACAAAAGTATACCGTGTGCACTATACTTAGACCCGCTATTCCCACCTCACTTGATTGTTGGACTCCTTACTTCCGAACTGCCTAAAATTGAGAAACATCAAGTTGCTCTGGTTTGAACCTCGCCACTGCCACTAATATTGTAATTACACTCCTGGAAATGGAAAAAAGAAGACAGTGACACCGGTGTGTCAGACCCACCATACTTTCTCCGGACACTGCGAGAGGGCTGTACAAGCAATGATAACACGCACGGCACAGCGGACACACCAGGAACCGCGGTGTTGGCCGTCGAATGGCGCTAGCTGCGCAGCATTTGTGCACCGCCGCCGTCAGTGTCAGCCAGTTTGCCGTGGCATACGGAGCTCCATCGCAGTCTTTAACACTGGTAGCATGCCGCGACAGCGTGGACGTGAACCGTATGTGCAGTTGACGGACTTTGAGCGAGGGCGTATAGTGGGCATCCGGGAGGCCGGGTGGACGTACCGCCGAATTGCTCAACACGTGGGGCGTGAGGTCTCCACAGTACATCGATGTTGTCGCCAGTGGTCGGCGGAAGGTGCACGTGCCCGTCGACCTGGGACCGGACCGCAGCGACGCACGGATGCACGCCAAGACCGTAGGATCCTACGCAGTGCCGTAGGGGACCGCACCGCCACTTCCCAGCAAATTAGGGACACTGTTGCTCCTGGGGTATCGGCGAGGACCATTCGCAACCGTCTCCATGAAGCTGGGCTACGGTCCCGCACACCGTTAGGCCGTCTTCCGCTCACGCCCCAACATCGTGCAGCCCGCCTCCAGTGGTGTCGCGACAGGCGTGAATGGAGGGACGAATGGAGACGTGTCGTCTTCAGCGATGAGAGTCGCTTCTGCCTTGGTGCCAATGATGGTCGTATGCGTGTTTGGCGCCGTGCAGGTGAGCGCCACAATCAGGACTGCATACGACCGAGGCACACAGGGCCAACACCCGGCATCATGGTGTGGGGAGCGATCTCCTACACTGGCCATACACCACTAGTGATCGTCGAGGGGACACTGAATAGTGCCCGGTACATCCAAACCGTCATCGAACCCATCGTTCTACCATTCCTAGACCGGCAAGGGAACTTGCTGTTCCAACAGGACAATGCACGTCCGCATGTATCCCGTGCCACCCAACGTGCTCTAGAAGGTGTAAGTCAACTACCCTGGCCAGCAAGATCTCCGGATCTGTCCCCCATTGAGCATGTTTGGGACTGGATGAAGCGTCGTCTCACGCGGTCTGCACGTCCAGCACGAACGCTGGTCCAACTGAGGCGCCAGGTGGAAATGGCATGGCAAGCCGTTCCACAGGACTACATCCAGCATCTCTACGATCGTCTACATGGGAGAATAGCAGCCTGCATTGCTGCGAAAGGTGGATATACACTGTACTAGTGCCGACATTGTGCATGCTCTGTTGCCTGTGTCTATGTGCCTGTGGTTCTGTCAGTGTGATCATGTGATGTATCTGACCCCAGGAATGTGTCAATAAAGTTTCCCCTTCCTGGGACAATGAATTCACGGTGTTCTTATTTCAATTTCCAGGAGTGTATTATTGCAGAGTAGGTCCTACAACACCTTAGTAGGCATTACATAGTTACTGTTGTGCTGTGCTGACTATTATTTCGTTTATTTTTACGAAGAGAATAAAGAAGCAATCCATGGTCTATTGTGAAACTACCTACAACTCGGACAAGATATTTTCATTAAATATGTACGCAAATGTGAGGCTAGATATCTCAGATTTTCTGTCTTAGATGCAAGGCACAAAGTATGTACGTAGTGGGTGGACTGTGTGAGGAAGATGTTTTTCATACTTTCGCTTCACAAGCTGTAATACGTACCGCATTGTGTCACCCATCAATGCTAGTATTAAAAGAAGTGCAATTGCTAGCAACTTATGTAATCAGTGTTAAAGTCTCAGGAAGTAGTGATAATTATGATTTTAAGAATAACTTAGTGTTTTATAAATTATAGAGCGCAGCAATTAGTCGTCCTTTTCGTAGGTTTTATTACGCAAATCCAAATTTGAGCTAGTGCCTAGCCATTGTCAATGCACTATTTTCTAATCTCGATGCATGTTAGTTCCCTGTTGTTCGGGCGTCATTCATAGTTCTCTGAAGACAGTATTCAGAGAACTGTGACTGACGCCCGAACAACAGGGAACTAACTTGCATCGAGATTAGAAAATAGTGCACTGATAACGGCTAGGCACTAGCCGGAATCTGGATTTGCGCAATAAAACCTACAAAAAAAAAAAAAGGATGACTAATTGCTGCGTTCTATAATTATTTGTAAATCACATAGCAGTTGCTGAGTGCACCCACTTTCCTAATGGATGTTAACCTGATAATTTAGTGTCATGGCCGAAACACATACAACTCAACCCTAATGTTTTTACCCCTCATAAAATTACATTTTACACCTCAGGGGGTAATTACCCCTGGTTGGGAGGCACTAGAAGAAACCATTATTGCTGTCTGTAGTTGTTGTCTGCAGTATTTTTTTCAGCAACGTTTTAAAGTTGTTCGTTAATTTGCTGTGATACATTTTTTGTGTAAAAGTAAATTGTCGAACAACTTTTAAACATTACTGAGAAAATTATTACATCCACCAACGACAGACAGCTATAATGGTTTACTCAAAGTTGTAAAATGTCTATCTACAACGTCAGGACATGTACCGATGAAAGCAATAAAGCAGAAATAAGCGTATTTAGCGAAATAAAATATCAAGCAACCTATTGTCTTCCAGTTTTACGTCTAATCACAATTTATCGTTAAAACAATGGACAGTTCGTTGAACCGAGCAGCTAATCGTGTTTCTACCCAAATGTTCAACATAACAGCGTACGCTAGCAGACCCTCGGGAACCGAATATTACATTTCTATATTTTAGGGGAAGTGTGAAATGATAGATTGCTACTCACCATATAGCGAAGATGCTGAGTCGCAGATAGGTTCAACAAAAGGAATACTAAACACGTAATCTTTCTGTCAGAAGACCTTCTTCTGAAACAGACAACATACACACGCCCACCTTCATGCAAACGCAACTCGTACAAACACGACCACTGTCTTCATTTACGCAAACGCAGTTCGCACATACATGGCCACTGTCTCTGGCTGCAAACTGTTCGTTAAATCAGAAAGTGCATGCTGGTACATAAAATTCTGCAGCGTACATGCAAACGGTGTACCAGAAATACAGCTTTGGTAAAAAGTTTGAGCAGATTCCCCACATCAAAACGAGCAAAAGAGCCAAATACACTTCGTTTCTTTAATTAATAACGAAGGAACATTTTACAAAGCTCTGAAGTCATAAATTCGTGGTAAATTACCTAAATGTCAACCTAGAGGTCTTCGCTGTCTTTTAGTGCTGTAGGCAAGTAACGACGATGGACAGTAACTGATTTGTTCAACTGTTGAAGCTATCTACATCTACATCTACATCCATACTCCGCAAGCCACCTGACGGTGTGTGGCGGAGGGTAGCTTGCGTACCTCTATCGGTTCTCCCTTCTATTCCAGTCTCGTATTGTTCGTGGAAAGAAGGATTGTCGGTATGCTTCTGTGTGGGCTCTAACCTCTCTGACTTTATCCTCATGGTCTCTTCGCGAGATACACGTAGGAGGGAGCAATATAATGCTTGACTCTTCGGTGAAGGTATGTTCTCGAAACTTCAACAAAAGGCCGTACCGAGCTACTGAGCGTCTCTCCTGCAGAGTCTTCCACTGCAGTTTATCTATCACCTCCGTAACGCTTTCGCGATTACTAAATGATCCTGTAACGAAGCGCGCTGCTCTCCGTTGGATCTTCTCTATCTTTTCTATCAACCCTATCTGGTATGATACTGCTGAGCAGTATTCAAGCAGTGAGCGAACAATCACACTGTAACCTACTTCCTTTGTTTTCGGATTTGTTCTGAAATGTAGCTTGGTTAAAGCTATGCGATGGATTACATAAGGTAATGATTGAGCTTGTGTTGACGTGGATTAGACACCTGATAGAGTTTGTGGAAACAGACGTTCAGTTACACCGTTACCACAGTTTACAAGCGTACTGTAGTATCGGTGCCCGCCTCAGAATCGGTAGTTGCCTGTCTCGACAGTACTTTGATTGTTAGTGAGCCTGCGTGAGTATCCGTTCCATGCGTCGCGAGTATTCTGGATACTAGGCTTACAAAAATCAAACCGTTGTGTTGGCGAATTGGTTTTGTTTTGATGTTCATCAGCCAAGGTATTTAAATTGTTACGAGAATTGTACTTCTCGCGTCTGTGTGTCGTGCCACATGCAACATTGTGAAGAAGCATTATCAAGTACAAGCAACTGTGCCGACTATCAGAGATAAAACTAGTTATCTGAAGAGTGATTTTTGAGTGATTGAGGCTTCACAGCTGAGTCGCGTAAGTTGATCCCTGACAGTGGCAGTGGGCACTGGGCACGACAGCTTTGCACGCCTACTCAGCACACAGTAACGCTATATTATAACGTGTCTATATTAAGGCCTTATTATCCTCTCCGGGGGACACCACCTTGAAGTAACACTGTCTGTGTGGGTGGAGAGGCTTGTGTGTTCGTGTGAACCTGAGGGCTATGTCGGCTGTGCGAACCTGCGGTCGGTAAGGTCTTGGCTGATGAACCAGGCTAAGTGTTGCCCACAACGACCTGTCATCCCACATCCATTCATTGTCCTTTCCCAACTCTTCAATACCCAACCCAAGCTGTGATGCGATCCGTGCCGAGGGGTGATTGGCACATGGGAAGATGTATCGTGAATGGAGCCTCAGGGATACAGGGCTACCTACGTGCGTAATTACCCTTGCTCCTTGAGGGGTATCCGTGGTGTGGACTGATTAGATCCCCAACTCTCATGGGACCAAATTGGACATAAAGGAAAATAGCAACACTGAGGGGCAACTTGAGACCTCATACACCCAAACATCAGGGCTGGGACCGATGGGAAACATCCCCTCAACTGAACAGGGAGGTAGACTTGTTCAAGAAGTGGGAATGTTACTTAAACGTTGGGCCAGATTAAGATAAGAGACTTGTCTGTGGCTCAGAGGAGGAGGTTTCATAGAGAACAAAAGATGAGGGAAGCGAAAGAGTGGCTTCCCAAACAAAAGTGGAGGCAACTAAAATGGCTTGAGCCAAAGACCTACAAGAAATGACTGTGCCAGGGTGATGGGGTGTACAAACCCCTTCAACATCGAGGGCAGGCAGGAAGAGTACAAGGAAGGAATCTATAACTCCCAATTCTCAGGATAAGCGTATCCAGAAGAAGCTGAGGCAAGAAATAGGGAAACAGACCCATAGTCCTGCAGTCTCAGTTCTTAGGATGGCGGTTATCCAGCGAGGCTATCCACTGGTCAAGATCACCTCACAGCAGGAGGAACTCGTGCAGATGGCTCTGTCTGAGAAGACTGGGGGAGACGATGGTCCAAGCCCAAATTCAGGAGAGTCTATCTGGATCATGGTGCTCTTATCTTTGTCTGTGAGGGGGTGGGTACATCGCACTGGCTTAAGGAAAAGTTGCCCCTAATATCACCGTGGGAGGATGCGAAGTTGCTTGTAAAGACAGTGGCTGAGCTCCTTAAGACCACAAAGACGTTAATCTGGGTGCCAAAACGTCGTAAGGACACCTCTCCAGAGACTCTGATTAAGAAAGTAAAGTCTCAGAAACTGAAAGTCTCGACAGAGGACCGGAAGGTGATTAACTGTAAGGTTGCACCAAAAGCCAAACCCTTGTGGTGGAAGTCGGAGAGAAGTCTCTGAAGGCAATGCGGGAACAGAATCTGAGACTATTCTTGGGGTTCTCGCAGGTTGCCGTCAGGGTAATCAAAGACATCAGAAGCGACAATGGCGGCAAGATGGAGACTGAATGTGCTGCAGATAAACCTACAAAACAGTAAAGGGGCCACTGCTCCCATGAGTCGTCTTCTGGGAAGACAAGAAGTAGATGTGGCCCTGATTCAGGAATCTTATTTTTATAAAGGGGGTGTATCGGGTCTCGGCAGCACTCGAGGTTTATGCTATATAAGAAACTCCAGAATGTGCATTTGTATAAAAAATGGAATCCCCTTCATGCTCATGGCAGACTTTTGTTCTAGGAACTTAGTAACCATTGGGATGTGTAAAAATGAGGAAGGTATCACGATGGAGTTTGTAATGGCCTCGGCATACCTTCCATACGAGGACAGTGCTCCTTCTTCTCAGGAGGCGAAGAGACTGACAGAAGCCTGTGCACAACAAGGCGACCAACTATTGGTTCGGTGCTATGCTAATGCCCAGAACTTAGTGTGGGGCAGCACCGCCACCACCAGTAGAGGTGAGTACCTTCTAGAATCTCTACTAGCTTATAGCTTAGAGATCCTCAATAGGGCCAAGGAACCTACATTTAGGAATATAAGAAGGGAAGAGGTAATTGGCATAAAGTTCGGTTCCACTTTGATGGGTAGTTGTGTCAAATAATGGCATGTGACTTTAGAGCCATACTCATCAGACCAACTGCTTATTAAGTTTGAGGTTGAAATGAGCGTCAGACAGACCATGTCCTATAGGAATCCCAGGAAAACGGACTGGGAGGCGTATAGGAGGGACCTCGACTCAAACCTGTCGGAAGTCAGTATTTCGATAAGGAATCCAGTAGAGTTTGAGGAGGTAGCAGAGGCAGTGACCTCTGCCATCATGACCTTATACCATGACAACTGCTCAATCACCAAAAAGTGCACGAATAGGAATGTATCTTGGTGGAGCAACATCCTGGAATCACAGAGAAAAAAAAGGTACAAAGTCTGTTTAACCTTGCAATAAGGAAAGGACAATGGGCAGACTATCACGAAGCACTTGTCAAATACAATCTTGCAATTAAGCAGGCAAAGCAAGCGTACTGCAAGGTATTCTGTGAGGAGGTAGACGGTAGAGCTGTTCATTCCAGACTTCACAAAATCCTCATTAGGATACCAATAATCCAGGAGGAACTTTAAGAAAAAAGGATGGGGAGTGTACAACTATAGCACATGGAACGCTGGAACTACTCTTCAAGACATATTTTCCTCAACGTACTCTGAATGACAACATAGAACAGGACGAGATCCGTGTGAGATACCGGTTTTCAGGTATTCGAAGGGAGAACTGGGAATCTGCCAGAGAATGTGTTGACCATAGTAAAATCCAATGGGCGGTGGGAACATTCCAACAAGTCACTTGGCCCAGATGAAATTTTTCCAGCGCTCAGACAACAAGAAGGAGTGAACTCAATAAGATTCCTATGCAGGTTATTTAGGGTTAGTCTAGCAGGAGGAATCATTCCTAATGTCGGAAGAGCAGTGAAGGTTGTCTTCATTCCAAAGCCAGGGAGAATTCACCGTACCAAGGCCAAGGATATGAGGCCAATCAGTCTGTCCTTCCTTCTTCTTAAAAGCATTAGTAAAACTGGTTAATGTGCATGCTAGGGAGAGGAGGTTACTAGCGTCCTTCTACACGTAAACCAACATGCATACCAATCAGGAAAATCGTGCGAAGCTGCACTCCAGCAACTTGTTGGGAAGGTGGGGAAAGCACTACACTTTCATGAAATAGCCCTCTGCATCTTCTTGGACATTGAAGGGTCTTTTAGCAGCGTGACTTTCGAATCCATGGTTAAGGCAGCAGAGGTTTGTGGTTTGGAGACCACCATTTGTAGGTGGATTAGAGCCATGCCTTGTGGTATAAACGTAGACGCCACCATGATGCAAGAAAAAATGGTAATCAACACCACCAGAGGCAGTCCACAAGGAGTGGTCCTGTCTCCTCAACTGTGGAACCTTGAGGTGATTGAACTGTAGACAGTACTTTTGCCACGGACACTCAGAAGACTTGTCATAGTAATACTGGGCAAATTTTCAAGTACAGACAAAGCTATGGCACAGGGAGCATTGAACATTGTGCAAAACTGGTGCAGGAAACAGGATCTAAGGCTCAGTCCAAAGAAGACAGTTGTAGTACCATTTACAAGGAAGAAGATCCAATACACATATTGGAATCTCAAGCTTCTTGATGAAACTCTACCAGTGAAGGGGATAGTGGAATATGTGGGAGTAACCCTGGATGGGAAAGAGTCGTGGACCCCCCGTAAGGGGCACCTGTTCCAAGGCGAAAGGTACTCTAATGAATACCAGGAGAGCTTGTGGTAAAAACTGGGGCTTAAGCCCCAAGAGTATGTACTGGATATACATCATGGTAGTAAGAGCTATGATCACTATTGGGCTACAGTGTGGTGGAAAAATGTAGAACAGCAGGTAGCTGCTAAGGTGCTAGCTAAGGTGCAGAGATGGGCCTGCTTAGCTATCACAGGTTGAATTAGCAGCACACCCACTTCTTGGATGGGAACCATGCTGTACATGCCCCATTATACCTGTGGGTAAAGATGGAGGCAGCAGCTGGAGCACACAGGCTAAAGACTGCCAAAAACTGGAACTCACTGGTGTATCCAGGAACTCACACTAAAATACTGAGCGAGGTAGACACAGGTCTGGTTGGGGTAATGTCCTCCGACTATATAACAACTCCCAGCTGCCTCAACAAGTCTTTCCATGTGGTAACTGGAAGGAGAGAGCTCTGGTAGAACAAATTTCAGCACCGTACTCGGGACATAGTCTGGTTCACGACGGTTCGAAAACAGACCAAGGTGTTGGGGCCAGGGTATACGGAGTGCAACCAAGGCTGGAGAGTGCAGTCTCTCTAGGGAAGATGGCCACTGCGTTTCAAGCAAAAATATATGCTATCAGGGTGTGCATGGAGGAGAAATTGCGGAAGTGCTACAGAGGACGTAGCATTTTCTTTTATTCCGAAAGCCAAGCAGCCCTAAAAGCACTGGCAGCCTCTGCAACAAGATCAAAGATCGTGGTAGAATGCCACAAAGTCCTTGTGGAGCCAGGGGAGAGTAATGGGATAAACCTATTGTGGGTCCCAGTTGACTCAGGGATTAGTGGTAATGAGCAAGCCGATAGGTTGGCCAGGATAGGGGCGATGACACCATTTATTGGACCGGAACTTATCTTGACAATCACCAAGGCGATGATCAAAATAAAACTATGAGACTGGACAAGGAGACAGCATGTAGAATATTGGGCTAAGGTCCAAAAGCAAAACGTGGCAACGTATTGATGCCGAAGCCATGGTCAAAGAGAAATCTCTCAATCCTGGGCTTGAACAGGAGAGAAATGAAACTTATGGTAGGACGATTGACACGCCATGGAAATTTTAAAAAAATACCTATATACAATGGGGATAGTAGTTGAAGACCCCAAATGTAGGATGTGGGATGAGGGTGGGGAAACCGCATCACATTTGATCTTCGAATGCGAGGCATTGGAGATTAAAAGACATAAAAATTTGGATCAACCAGACCTGAAGAAATTGTTTGTGTCTAGCAAAGCATTGGTAAGGGATCTCAAATGAAATCAAGGCCTTATTGTTGTCACAGCTCTGTAGACCGCTACTGTTTTCGCATGCAACCAATAGCGCTTTGCTGTCCACAGCTTGCAACAGCAGTACATGCTATAAGGGATGTTCTTACGCCGTCTCGACTATATCAGACAAACATTTCAAATGAACAGCGTGATAGCAGGTTTCAGTGTATTGCAAGCAGACCACTGTGGCTGAAGTGCTAATTAAAATTTGTGTCTATTGTGTCACCCAGTCTGTGAAATGCTGAGACGCTACCCTCGCAAACGGCTACGAAAAACTGAAACAACAAAGGCGGCCGTGCGTGCGCTTCATGTTGTAACGCTAGCAGCTGAATCGGCGAGTGCTTCTGACATCCAAGGGAACGTTGTTTGACAGCTGCGAGGCCTATGTTGGGCCGGGCGATTTTTTGCGGCAGCGTAAAAAGATAGGTGGCGGCAGTTTGAAGCGCAGTGGTTGGCAGATCTCGTAAGTATGAGAAATCCTGAGTGCAGGTCAGCTACCCGGAGTCTCTGAACACGCAGTTGGCGAAACCCAACAATTTAAGTGGACTTGTGAGAGTAGCTGCCATGAGAAGATTGACTGAATAACGAAAATATTAAAAAATGACGCAGGACATGGTTCTAAAGAAAAGATTTAGATGACTGTGTGTGTAGAGACGCTCTCTTGAAATGAGATTTAGTTTTCATTTAATGTGAAACGTTGTAGATATACAAAAGATTTTAAAAATTAATAATTTAATAACGCCTCACGCGATTCATACATAATGTCAATGAATAGACCTCGGTGCGTACTGGCGCACTGTTAAGGTAGATTTTTCTGTGAGTGGTGCAACCTGACTAGAAAAAGGGATAGGTTGGTACGACACATTCTGCGGCATCAAGGGATCACTAGTTTAATCATGGATAGAAACGTCGGGGGTAAAAGTCGTAGAGGGAGACCAAGAGACGAATACACTAAGCAGATTCTGAAGGATGTGGGTTGGAGTAAGTTACTCGGAGGTGAAGAGGCTTGCACAGGATAGAGCAGCATGTAGAGCTGCAGCAAACAAGTCATTGGACGGATGACCACAACAACAGCGCTACATATTTTAAATTGCAGGCCGGAACATGTATCCCGCTCACGAAAATGTGAATTTTCTCATAAACAGAACACGAAATATGGTAACTGGCTGCGGAAAACGTACCTGTCAGGAACTTTTACCGTTTTAGCTTCGTTGCTGCTCTAACGCCTGAGGGTTAGCCAACTCCTTCGAGAACCCTTAGGGGAAGATTGCCTACCTTCAGGTGCTAGAGCAGCCGTGAGACTAAATTGGTGTCCACTTTTCCGACATGTACGTTTCTAAAGTGTTCAACAAATGTGCCTGGGTGGCTCCGAAGGTACTACCGAACTGGGGAGTCCTATAGGGACCCTCTGCCGTTTTATTCACCCTCCCCCCCCCCAATTGTTTACTCCACAGGAGGGCCTAAAGCAGAGGTGATAAACAGCATAAAACCCTTTGACGCCTTGGATCACATTCACGTTTTCTCGAATGGTTTTGAACGGCCCCTAATGTTTCCACCACGTATGCAGAGAAAAAAGAACAAATTTGAGAACGCACTACACTCCAAAGGGGTCAGATCACGTTCAGTAGTGTTGCAGCCCCACATTGTCCATAGAGTTTGGTCGAAATGCCCAGTGGTTGGGAGCAGTATCGAACGTTACCAAGAACGTCGTCCTATTGCTCGCTGCACTGCACAGTGTTGTTTAGGACAATGTTTGGCAATGAACGCCACAAGGGAAGGGGTGGTTCCATTGACGCCCTTTATGCCATCCCCTGAGGCCTTTTCGTGCCGATTCTGGGCGATGGTGGATCTTAAATGTTTCCTTCGGCTGCGTATAAGAACATCACTTGATTTCAAAGGGCCGGCCGGAGTGGCCGAGCGGTTCTAGACGCTACAGTCTGGAACCGCGCGACCGCTACGGTCGCAGGTTCGAATCCTGCCTCGGGCATTGATGTGTGTGATGTCCTTAGGTTAGTTAGGTTTAAGTAGTTCTAAGTTCTAGGGGACTGATGACCTCAGTAGTTAAGCCCAATAGTGCTCAGAGCCATTTCAACCTTTTTTTTTTTTTCAAAGGTGGGCGTCAGGATCCTGATCTCCATCGCAGAGGCGGCGAAAGAATGGGGTGAAATGTGGATAAGAGCGGATATGAAGACTTAACTATCATGGCGTTGGACAGGATTTTGGCCAAATTTGGTTCCCAAGTGACATCATTCACCCTCCTGAAATCTCACATGAACTTATGAGCTGTAGCCTTTCTTCTCATTTGTCAACATCCTGGGATTTGATGCGTCGCTTAGATGGGGGTTACATCGCAGGGCGCCACGCTTTTCACAGTTGCAGAGGAAGGTTTTTGGCAGTTTTGCGCCAAATTCCAAACTTAGGCGTCGCAATAGGGGATAATTACGAGGTTTAATTTTGTTGTACAGTGTAATTAGGAACAAGCTCCCCTTCTCCTGCTCTAACAGCACGGAAAGCAGATTACTGGCGGAAACAGCGGGCAGCGAGCAACCCTATATAACAGACAAGGAGGCCTGTTGGGGTAATCTTGGTGAACAATGTCCCATTAACATACACCCTGTAATCTTACACTTCATACAAAAGGTCAGCCACTAGTGGGAAAGACGTCTGACTGCAGGTGAGGAAAAACTACATGAGGATGGTGGAATTAGAAATTCGACCTACAAGTCATAGACACAGCTGCTGTGTTAGGCACAGTCCCTGCACGCCAGGCATTTTACAACCTTGGGAGAATCTGCTCATTTTTGGTACTTCTGGAGTAGAAATTTTACACTTAATACACGTAGAAAAAAATAATATTTTACATTCTGACGCGAGGGCAGCAGTAGCTTCAGCTGCGCGTTTACCGTACGACGCAGGAGATCCGTCGGTTTTCAGAACACCTTCCAGTCGTCTAGGAATTGATGTCTACTTATGCAGTATGATTTTCAAGGGAATCGTGTATCATTATTCGTGCAAGCAAATCGCAACTCAGGTAACGATGACGGAGGTGGATAGGCAATCACACACCCCTCTACCCAGACTAGACCACAAAGGCTCAATAACATTGAAATCTGGTTATTGTGGTGGCCAGCAGGGATAGGACATTTCATTGTCGTGCTCACAAAACGATTCGTGGACAATGTCGTCTTGTAAAACAACATCATCGTTGGTGAACTAACACTGTACCATATGATGGACCGGATCAGGCAAAATGTCACATAAGCTATAGCACTAATTCGATCTTGCAGATTAACCATGGGCCTACGAAATATCAGGATATAGCTGTCCAAATTATCGTCGAACCCATGCAGTTTGGAACGCTAACTCTGCCAGGAGTTAGAATCAGTGTGCAACAAGACTCATCCGACCAAATGATTTTCTTCCATTGCTCCACAGTTTTTATGGCTTCGGCACCAGGTATACGTGTTATGGCCGTTTGTGGCTTTGGAATTCCATCTCGCCATGCACTTCCCTGCCTATGGTGTTCCCTCGTGTTGTTTTGGTGCTGACACGGTTCGCGAGTGCGGTACTGCGTTCTGCCATGACTTTTGCAGCTGTAGTCCTCCTGTTTTTCGTTAAAATCCTCTTCAATCACCGTCTATCACGATCACTCAAGACCCAGTTTCGACGCTGTATCCGGTGGAAACCTCTGGGACGATGCATCTTCAGACACCAAATACTCTTCGACCACGTTGATTACAGAAGTACCCATCATATTGCCACCACAGTTTTCCCACCTTCTAATTCATCTGCATCCGACATAATTCACACGCAACTACACAGCACACTGCTCTGAGCACGACTGAAACTTGAAAAGTTTTGAGGACATATTGAGGCCACTGCGCAGGAAGCGTACGTGGTCAAACAGAACAGTGCAACCTGCATGCATTCCTTGGGGTAATTTCGTTTTTTTTTCCCACCCAGTGTATGTTTGGCATTTGAAGGCATGAGTGCGGCAAGTATTGTAAAATTTTGTGCACTGTCTGAAACACAGTCTAACCTTTATACTGAAGACTTCACTGCCCAGCGTGGCTGGCGCAGGAATATTTTTACAGTTATCAGCAAACCTCACTTGTCTGCTATGGGTTTACAGGGAGTTAACTAGTTTTAATTACAATATGTCTTATCACCGGTACAAATGTGTCTATGTATGTGAGAAAGAATGCGTGTTTTCCACATCGTAACACCACATTGTAAGCTATGAATTTTAGCATCGTAGTCGTATTTTGGACGGATATAATTCGCTGTTAAATTTTTTTCGTAAGTATTGACAGAGGAAACGGAAAACTTCTTCGTTTTTGCTATTGAATATGCTACTAGCTAACGTTATTTCACAAAATTCAACCCAAAAGTTAAAAGAAAACAAAGTAATACCTCCTGTGGATGCACAAAGGGCTTTAGCGCAGTTTTCCTCTCTTCCTACACATATTTTTTATTTCAATATCAATATAATAGCTAAACCCCGTCGACAGCAGCTCCGTCTTAGTAGTGGACATGAAAAAAGAAGACATACTTATTTGCCAGCCCTCACAGTTCTAATTTTAGCAATCTCTTCCCTGTAGTTTATAGTTCTCAGACTTCGCTACTTTCAACCATTAAAGGCGATGATGCTCGCAAATGCTATCTGTTACTCTTGCACTTTTAAGTACGTCTTCATTGTTCACTTATCATTGTAAGTATCTACAGATCGTTGAACTTAGCAGCAGATTCGTTAACTGTATCCAACTTTTAATTTTTGGTTAGATGAGTATTGACTTGAATTTTACCCTTCATATATCTACTCTAATTCATTAAATACATATATTACCAGCACTTCAATACTTTTATCGTTATGTTGGTGATACCTGAAGAACTGTTGCAAAGTGGCAATCTCTCTTTAAATTTACAGGTATCATAATAAATCTTTCTTACCTACGTGCTTAATAATGCGTTCAAGCAAGGTAATTCCTCAACGGTCAGAAGGACTTATCGTGTCGACTCACATTTCAGTGAGAGGCCGTAGTGAAACTCCAGCAAACTTCTGTGTGGATAAATTTTATCAGAGTATGATATCTAAACCTGGGAAAGATTTTAATTCCAGAATTTCTTCACTATGAAGTAAAACGTGATGAATAGCGGCGGTTTCGATGTCATTAATGAAACAGGCTGAATAACTGAAATACGATATACTATTCGAAACGTAGAGCTTTATAGTGATGATAACGTAGACAATAAACATAACACTTTCCTCAACAAATTTCTTACGCTCTTTGAAAGTTACTTTCCATTAGAAAGTTTAAAAGAGAGTTCTAGTACTAAAGAAATAGAAATATCGCGTAGTTCAAAGTGAGCAAAGTTCTAGCAGTAAAGAAATAGGGATATCACGTAGTTCAAAGTGAGAATTGTATCACAATCTTGAACATAGTTATAATCGAGTTCAAGTCATCCCATTACAAACAGTACTGTAAAGTTATTAAATTGTTGTTGGGAAGGCGAAGGCGTGCTGTATGGAAACAGAACAGCTAAATCTCAGGATAAAATTAAAATCAAATGGTCATTCATGAAGGAAGTGTCTGCCCAACACATAAAGGTCGAGTGTACAAAGCAAAGTCACTGATAAGTCATATGCAGGGTGTTCAAAGAAGTGTCGAATGAGAGATGGTGGTACTCAACGAAATAAGTCCACTAAAAATGGGTCCGAAGACGCATACTTTCCGAGAAAAGCATGTGTTTATTCGAACGGCTGTGCGACGCTTTGTTGTGGATATTACCACAGTCGTTACAATGGCGCTCCGTCAAATGTGACGGCAGGGTATTATGATGTCTCACTCACAGTGCTTTAACTAGCTTTAGGTGGTCTGCAGTCAGTTGTGTGGCTCGAATCGTGTTGTAGGTCACATTAGTTATCGTCGTGTTTGTGTGCCTTATTGTACATGCCAACCCTGGGTTCGTATCATGGTGTTTTTCCTTCTCCCAAACGCGGATTCACTTACATTTTTACTGTTGTGCTGTTTGTAAGTACAAATGGTGTAGGACATTTACATTTTCTCTCTTCCACCACTTGTTAGCAACTGGTAAAGTGAAATGACGGATATAATATTTTGCTATGGGTTAGCTAATGGATGTAGCCTGCTAGCCCGTGCTCTCTATGCTGAAAAATATCCACAGTCCAGAGTGCCCTCTGAAAAGCTTGTTTGTTTGTTTTGTTTTAGTGCACAAACACAACTAGGATCATACGCGCCCATGTCAAAACTATAGAACGCGAAGACGGAGAGGAGTTAGAAAACGACTGCACGTCTGTCCCAACCGACGTTAAGGGAAGAAGCGGAAGTCCAGAACTAAAATTTAATTGGCTATCGCCATATTGCTACCACGGATGAAAAGTAAAACGCAGTCGACAGCCCGCACGTCGTTTACTAAAACAGCGGATAACTCAGACGGCAAACCCAAGCGGGAACGTAAACGGCTAAAAAACGGGAATTCCGTCAGGAAATTGCGGACAGTTAAAACTTGGGCGCGATGTGTACAAAGTGGTGGGGGGAGCGCCACTTATCAAATGACGATGGTTAAAAAAGCAGTGCCCAGTACACAGGCTAGTTAAGGGGCTCCGGAAAGGCTCAAAATCATGAAAAGTTCAATTTTTACTTTTTTGCGTTTTCTGAATCTGAACCTTTGAATAGATATATAATTTATTCAACTCCGAAGACTACAACTATTTTTAAATTTTTTTTGAAATGTGTTCTACATGGGCGTGACCCACTGTGGCGCTGTTAAACTGCTGTCAAATGGTGTTATTATTAACGTCCGTGTTCATCAGGTACATTTTAGTGATGTGAGATAAAGTATGTGTTGTGGCTAACGTGTGATGGTTCAATATATATCGCTGGTGCGAATGGGAACAAGACTTCGGCGACTGAAAGCTTCGTACAAAAAACAAAAACTCAGTGACGGTAAAGGGTTGGATGGGAAGGGAAGGTTAACTGACAGTGTAATTGACAAAATACAGAACTATTATGGAATGGCTATTAGGCAAAATACACAAAGTGTCGACGAAATGAAGAAGGCTGTTTGGGCTCTTTTTTTTTCATACTTCTTCAACCGATGAAAATCCCCAACATAGCTTGTGTCCCAAAGAAGAAGACAGTTGGTGTAAATATAACAAAGGATTGCTAACTGGTGAAGTGTACACTCATAAGCATAGTCTGCCTCATGCAATAATGGAGGTGATAAAACCTATTTTCAGAGACTTAGCAGCACCTGAACTGTTGAAAAAGTGTATTCACGGAAAAACTCAAAACCCCAATGAAAGTGTAAATAGTGTTATATGGTCGAGAATCCCCAAGACTGTATTTGTTGGAATAGAAACACTTCACTTTGGTGTGTATGATGCTGTTGCGATTTTCAATGATGGCAACATTGTAAGGTGCAAGGTATTTAGAAATATAGGAATGAAGATAGGTTCTAACATGGTACGAGCGATGCTTGCTTTAGGCAAGGAACGCCTTCGGGCTGCAGACAGGGCTGTAAAGAGTCTAGAAATACAAGCAAGAGTAAACAGGAGGAGGAACAAGAGGAAGCTGGAGGAGGAGTTTGCAGAGGATGAAGATAATCCATCCTATGAACCTGGAATGCACTAAAAAGTTAATCCAATCTTTGTCGCCCGATTCCCAAAACTTTTATTTTCTCATACTAATTACATGTTTTCTAAGGATCTTCCAAACATATTTGTTTCAAACTTTCAGTAAATGTTACACAGTACCTTCTGCATAATTTAACACAGCCCTTTTCTAAAAGACTGTATATTTTTGAATATATAAATAAAAAATTGCAAAAAAATGTGAATTTTCATAACAATTGAAAAAAATCATCTTTAATAACTGAACTAAAATTTTGTAAAATCCCTGTGTTAAGTT
This sequence comes from Schistocerca cancellata, assembly GCF_023864275.1. Taxonomy (NCBI): domain Eukaryota; kingdom Metazoa; phylum Arthropoda; class Insecta; order Orthoptera; family Acrididae; genus Schistocerca; species Schistocerca cancellata. Next base: position 139,346,176 of record NC_064631.1, on the reverse strand, counting down.
GTAGCCCATATTCCAATAAATAATCTGTAAAAAGTTCAACTTCCTACCTCAAATACTTTGTGAGGAAAGATGTAATTTATAAGCGTTATTTTAACATTGCAAGTATAGGGCGTTCCGGAGCCCCTTAAAATGACCGCCTCGTGGCGCGAGGGCCGAGAGGAGTTCGTCGAAGCCGCTGGGAGAGGCTTAATAACCTGGAGCTTATTCCCATGAAGGGAGGACCAACAGTGATGCCGAGGTGACTCCACCTTCTGAGGTGTTTTGCAGACTTTTCCAGCGTCTGATGAACACATATACCCTTGGACCTTTGAAGACTAACAATGGAAGGTCCCACACAGAGCGTGGAAGATACCAGTGGGACCAATGTGCGACGAATAGCAGCAGCAGAAGGCAGCTGCAGCTGCAGCAGCAAGTCGTATACTCCTAGCTCACTCATTTGTTACATAGTTTAATTCTTAATTTCTTTGCGTGTTTTTGGTACTTGCATTGTTTAATTCATAAATTTCGGGCGTATTATAGTATTTGAGAGTTGTAGCATCACGTTTTAGTACTCGAATAGTGTTAAATCGCGTAGTCTCCTTCCGCCGCCGAGCAGTGTGTCAGCAGTGCACAAGTGGCAGCATTACTGCATTTACTAGGCAATCTTGTATTTTAATAACCGCTTCAATTTTGTGTCGTTTTGTTTGCGCTCTCTGTAGATTAGTTCAGACGTTCTTTGCACAAGTTTTTAGCATGGATAGGGACTGCAACTGCTGTGTTCGGATGCAGGCTGAGTTGGCATCCCTTCGCTCCCAGCTTCAGGCAGTGTTGGCTTCGGTCACACAGCTTGAGGCTGTTGCCAATGGGCATCACTGTGGGGGTCCGGATGGGGGTTTGTCGGGGACGGCCAGCTCGTCCCACGCATCCCCCGATCGGACTACGACTGTGGTTGCCCGGGATACTGCCCGCATTGAGGCTGATCCCTCACCTGTGGTAGAGTGGGAGGTCGTCTCAAGGTGTGGCAGGGGGCGAAAGACATTCCGGAGGGCTGAACGGAAGGCCTCTCCAGTTTGTCTGACGAACCGGTTTCAGGCTCTGTCTCAGGCTGATACTGATCTTCAGCCTGACATGGCTGCTTGTCCTGTTCCAGAGGTTGCCCCTCAGTCTGCAAGATCCGGGCAGTCGCAGAGGGTGGGCTTACTGGTAGTTGGGAGCTCCAACGTCAGGCGCGTAATGGGGCCCCTTAGGGATATGGCAGCAAGGGAGGGGAAGAAAACCAAAGTGCACTCCGTGTGCATACCGGGGGGAGTCATTCCAGATGTGGAAAGGGTCCTTCCGGATGCCATGAAGGGTACAGGGTGCACCCATCTGCAGGTGGTCGCTCATGTCGGCACCAATGATGTGTGTCGCTATGGATCGGAGGAAATCCTCTCTGGCTTCCGGCGGCTATCTGATTTGGTGAAGACTGCCAGTCTCGCTAGCGGGATGAAAGCAGAGCTCACCATCTGCAGCATCGTCGACAGGACTGACTGCGGACCTTTGGTACAGAGCCGAGTGGAGGGTCTGAATCAGAGGTTGAGACGGTTCTGCGACCGTGTGGGCTGCAGATTCCTCGACTTGCGCCATAGGGTGGTGGGGTTTCGGGTTCCGCTGGATAGGTCAGGAGTCCACTACACGCAACAAGCGGCTACACGGGTAGCAGGGGTTGTGTGGCGTGGGCTGGGCGGTTTTTTAGGTTAGATGGCCTCGGGCAAGTGCAGAAAGGGCAACAGCCTCAACGGGTGCGGGGCAAAGTCAGGACATGCGGGGACCAAGCAGCAATCGGTATTGTAATTGTAAACTGTCGAAGCTGCGTTGGTAAAGTACCGGAACTTCAAGCGCTGATAGAAAGCACCGAAGCTGAAATCGTTATAGGTACAGAAAGCTGGCTGAAGCCAGAGATAAATTCTGCCGAAATTTTTACAAAGGCACAGACGGTGTTTAGAAAGGATAGATTGCATGCAACCGGTGGCGGAGTGTTCGTCGCTGTTAGTAGTAGTTTATCCTGTAGTGAAGTAGAAGTGGATAGTTCCTGTGAATTATTATGGGTGGAGGTTACACTCAACAACCGAGCAAGGTTAATAATTGGCTCCTTTTACCGACCCCCCGACTCAGCAGCATTAGTGGCAGAACAACTGAGAGAAAATTTGGAATACATTTCACATAAATTTTCTCAGCATGTTATGGTCTTAGGTGGAGATTTCAATTTACCAGATATAGACTGGGACACTCAGATGTTTAGGACGGGTGGTAGGGACAGAGCATCGAGTGACATTATACTGAGTGCACTATCCGAAAATTACCTCGAGCAATTAAACAGAGAACCGACTCGTGGAGATAACATCTTGGACCTACTGATAACAAACAGACCCGAACTTTTCGACTCTGTAAGTGCAGAACAGGGAATCAGTGATCATAAGGCCGTTGCAGCATCCCTGAATATGGAAGTTAATAGGAATATAAAAAAAGGGAGGAAGGTTTATCTGTTTAGCAAGAGTAATAGAAGGCAGATTTCAGACTACCTAACAGATCAAAACGAAAATTTCTGTTCCGACACTGACAATGTTGAGTGTTTATGGAAAAAGTTCAAGGCAATCGTAAAATGCGTTTTAGACAGGTACGTGCCGAGCAAAACTGTGAGGGACGGGAAAAACCCACCGTGGTACAACAACAAAGTTAGGAAACTACTGCGAAAGCAAAGAGAGCTTCACTCCAAGTTTAAACGCAGCCAAAACCTCTCAGACAAACAGAAGCTAAACGATGTCAAAGTTAGCGTAAGGAGGGCTATGCGTGAAGCGTTCAGTGAATTCGAAAGTAAAATACTAGGTACTGACTTGACAGAAAATCCTAGGAAGTTCTGGTCTTACGTTAAATCAGTAAGTGGCTCGAAACATCATGTCCAGACACTCCGGGATGATGATGGCATTGAAACAGAGGATGACAAGCGTAAAGCTGAAATACTAAACACCTTTTTCCAAAGCTGTTTCACAGAGGAAGACCGCACTGCAGTTCCTTCTCTAAATCCTCGCACCAACGAAAAAATGGCTGACATTGAAATAAGTGTCCAAGGAATAGAAAAGCAACTGGAATCACTCAACAGAGGAAAGTCCACTGGACCTGACGGGATACCAATTCGATTCTACACAGAGTACGCGAAAGAACTTGCCCCCCTTCTAACAGCCGTGTACCGCAAGTCTCTAGAGGAACAGAAGGTTCCAAATGATTGGAAAAGAGCACAGGTAGTCCCAGTCTTCAAGAAGGGTCGTCGAGCAGATGCGCAAAACTATAGACCTATCTCTCTGACGTCGATCTGTTGTAGAATTTTAGAACATGTCTTTTGCTCGAGTATCATGTCGTTTTTGGAAACTCAGAATCTACTATGTAGGAATCAACATGGATTCCGGAAACAGCGATCGTGTGAAACCCAACTCGCATTATTTGTTCATGAAACCCAGAAAATATTAGATACAGGCTCCCAGGTAGATGCCATTTTCCTTGACTTCCGGAAGGCGTTCGATACAGTTCCGCACTGTCGCCTGATAAACAAAGTAAGAGCCTACGGAATATCAGACCCGCTGTGTGGCTGGATTGAAGAGTTTTTAGCAAACAGAACACAGCATGTTGTTCTCAATGGAGAGACATCTACAGACGTTAAAGTAACCTCTGGCGTGCCACAGGGGAGTGTTATGGGACCATTGCTTTTCACAATATATATAGATGACCTAGTAGATAGTGTCGGAAGTTCCATGCGGCTTTTCGCGGATGATGCTGTAGTATACAGAGAAGTTGCAGCATTAGAAAATTGTAGCGAAATGCAGGAAGATCTGCAGCGGATAGGCACTTGGTGCAGGGAGTGGCAACTGACCCTTAACATAGACAAATGTAATGTATTGCGAATACATAGAAAGAAGGATCCTTTATTGTATGATTATATGATAGCGGAACAAACACTGGTAGCAGTTACTTCTGTAAAATATCTGGGAGTATGCGTGCGGAACGATTTGAAGTGGAATGATCATATAAAATTAATTGTTGGTAAGGCGGGTACCAGGTTGAGATTCATTGGGAGAGTCCTTAGAAAATGTAGTCCATCAACAAAGGAGGTGGCTTACAAAACACTCGTTCGACCTATACTTGAGTATTGCTCATCAGTGTGGGATCCGTACCAGATCGGGTTGACGGAGGAGATAGAGAAGATCCAAAGAAGAGCGGCGCGTTTCGTCACAGGGTTATTTGGTAACCGTGATAGCGTTACGGAGATGTTTAACAAACTCAAGTGGCAGACTCTGCAAGAGAGGCGCTCTGCATCGCGGTGTAGCTTGCTCGCCAGGTTTCGAGAGGGTGCGTTTCTGGATGAGGTATCGAATATATTGCTTCCCCCTACTTATACCTCCCGAGGAGATCACGAATGTAAAATTAGAGAGATTAGAGCGCGCACAGAGGCTTTCAGACAGTCGTTCTTCCCGCGAACCATACGCGACTGGAACAGGAAAGGGAGATAATGACAGTGGCACGTAAAGTGCCCTCCGCCACACACCGTTGGGTGGCTTGCGGAGTATAAATGTAGATGTAGATGTAGAAGGTATCTGTAGTTCACGAACTATTGCTGTACCCATACCATGTATAGTGCGTTCCGGCCCTGAAGGCACAGAATCATCACGGCACAAGGCGGTCCTGTCAATGTTTTAGAAGCGACCTGCAGATCCACTGTTCACATCCAGGATTTAGTTTACTGATGAGACAGGGTACACAACAGATGGTGTCGTGAATTTCCGTAACCAGCATATGTGGGCAGATGTAAACCCCCAAGCAATTCAGGTAAGAGGGCATGAATACCAATTCAACGTATGGGCAGGGATAATTGGCGATAAAAATGGTTCAAATGGCTCTGAGCACTATGGGACTTAACATCTGAGGTCATCAGTCCCCTAGAACTTAGAACTACTTAAACCTAACTAACCTAAGGACGTTAGACACATCAATGCCCGAGGCAGGATTCGAACCTGCGATCGTAGCAGCCGCGTGGTTCCGGACTGAAGCGCCTAGAACCTCCCGGCCACCCCGGCTGGCAATTGGTGATAGATTGACAGTGATACGTGCTACGACAAAGGTTAAATGGAGCGCATTACCTGGGCTTTCTCATTAATATATTGCCTACCTCGCTGGAAGCTGTGCCATTGCAGCAACTTATACAAGTGCGATTCATGCATGATGGCGCACCAACGCACTTTCATCACAATGTACGTTAACATATGACGAAGCCATTTTCAGTATCGCTGATTGGTCAGGGGGTGGGGCACACCTTAGCCTGGTCGTTTCCGAAACCACAGCCCCCTACACTTTGGTTCTGGGCACGCGCCATGCCAATCGATGATGTGTGGGCACTACAGTGCCGCGTCTTCTATACTTGCCAGCAGGTACAACAACAAGCTGGTATACTTCAAAAGGGTGCGTCATTCCTTACGTTGTAGGGCAGAAAGGTGCATTGTCATGAGTGAACGCCACTTTAAACAGCTCCAAACAAGTGTTCATTGCAGAAATTATGCCTTTAAAGGGCCCATGTTTATTGGACTTTTCTCAGAATGTATGCATTTCCGGAAATGTAAACTTAGTTCCTATATGGATTCATATAACTCTCATAGAAAATGCCTTCCGAGACTACTATTTGAAATACACCTCCGTAATAGTGACAAGGGGGAGACTGAGCCAATAATTAAATCACTGGAGATCAAGGATTCTCATGGATATGATGTGGTATCTAACAGTATACTAAAGAACTGTGCTGCATATGTTAATCTAGTAATTAGACACATTTGGTAGCTATTCCTTTCGGAATGCGCAATTTCCTGAACGATTAAGATACTCAGTAGCGAAACCGCTTTGTAAAAAAGGATAAATGGATATTGTAGACAATTTTAGACATAATTCTATGCGACCGGTGTTAGGTAAGATTATTGATTGTTACAGTTCGCTAATTTTCTGTGAAACGTACACATACGTTTTACATTCCACTTAACAAATGCATTTTCTATAGTCTCTTTTCTCTGTCAAGTGTTAGACGAACAGAATAAAAATTTGTGAACAATAGATGCCTTCATTATTCTACCTAAGGCGCTTGTTGTGTTGCCCATTAAATATTACTGCAAAAGTTGGACCATTATGGAGCCAGAGGAATGGCTCACAAGTAGTTAACGTCATGCTTTAACGATAGAGAGCATAAGGTCATTCTCCATAGTAACGAGAACGGCTGTGATGTGGAGTCTTATCTGTGCACAGTTATTGAGGAGTAACTCAGGGGTCATTACTGGGACCACTACTATATCTTACACAGGTTGATTCAATAGTCATTTCCCATATGACAAATAGGATGAACCAGAACTCTACCTACGAACTTTCTGAGGTGGCTGAATGGGTCAAAATAAAGAAAAATATGTTCAGTAAACATCGTCTCTAAAATGCATACTTTACGAGCTATGAGTACTTTTTCATCTTCGCTACTCTGAAACACATCTCATCTACTCAACTACTGCTCATATGCCTCAAGGTATGTAGTTTAGAGTCCTTTCTTATCGGTCATTTTTCTTGTTTTGTCCATTTTAGGTCCCTACTTGCTAAATATTATTTCTTGTTTTGGTCCATACTACCTCCTCTGAAAGTCTGTCGGCGGATTTGTGCTTCACCCTATTTGTCATAAAGGAGCCGACTTTTGAATCACCCGGTATACACAAATGATACGCATTCATATAATACTGGTGATGCTAAAATGTTTTGGCACAATGACAGTTTATACAGACAGCATTAAAAACGTAAATATATTTCGTGTCAGTGAAAGGGAAGTGCTGTGTACAAAAATTTAACATATACGTGTAGAAGAGCACTACGAATAATCTAAGAAACAAAATAAAAGACCACTGATGATGCTTTAAAGTAAAGCGAAACTCAAATGGTCTTAAAAAGACTTTCATTAAATTTGCAAAAGACAGTATTTATCTCTAGAACTTGTTTCCACACGTACAGGACACATTAGTATTCCTGGGAGGATGCCCACGCCTTACCAATAGGAAATGTTATTTAAGCTTAACGGTTGTGAGCAGCAGTTGCTTGACATTATCCTATTAAAGCCAACTTTATTTAAAAATTTCTGCTGAACATTAAAATTTATATAATTAATCTAATTTTAATTAATAAATGTAATGAGAGTGAAATTATTTTGTGGAGTTAATGTGTTTGTTAATTAATATCCGTACCTCTGATACGAATGAGGTATTGAGTTCTTCCGCTGCTTTGTTCTCTCCTTTCCTCCCTAGCGGTATATTTTTCCAGAGCAGTTGCTGACCAGCGGGGCAAGTCGGTCTCCTAGTACCGAAGTATATGCGTGCGTTTAAGAAGTGAAATATTCCTCGCTTCATAATTCCCCTTGGCCGACATTTGGTAGAAACGTGTGCTATAGTCGTATACACCAAACGAAGCGATCGGGCAAATTGCATTGAAAAATACTCGTAAAATGAATAAGCTCGACAGTGACAGCGAAAAATTTAATTTAGGATACGGACTCACTTCGAATATGAAACAAGAAATATACCACCTACAGATTTATTTGAGATCATGTATAGCATTTACACGATCTACCGTACGTTTACGTGAGGATAATTCCCAAACACTACTGGTCTGAGCAAAACTGTAAAACTACTTTTCTCCATTATTTATTGCTGCCATAAAGAATTTGTCGCGAGAGAAGTATTCGTCATTAATGTCTGCTAATGATTCACTTAATGCACTTATTAGGAAGTGAAGATTGTTCCTACTACGTATATCGCTTACAGTGTCTTCGTGAAAATGTTGAAGCATTCAAAAGGGAACACAAAAATGATGACAAGCAAAGGTTAGTAGAGATCTGTGGGTCTGTGAAAAGATGTATGCACAAAGCTTACAGCAAGTACCACTGTCACACGTCAGTAAAAGATCTGGCAGAAACCCGAGAAAATTCTGGTCTTACGTAAAATCGCTTAGGCGGCCTAAGGCTTCATTTCAGTCGCTTTTTGGCCAGTCTGGTGTGGTAGTTGAAGATAGCAAAACGAAATCCGAAGTTTTAAATTTCACGTTCAAGAAATCGTTCACACAGTAGGGTCGTGCAAACATGCCGTCATTTGGCCGTCGAGCAGATTTCCATATGGGTGACATAATAATAAGCATCCCCGGGGTAGAGAAACAACTGAAAGATTTGAAAGCAAATAAATCACCAGGTCTGGATGTAATACCAATTCGGTTTTACACAGAGTACTCTACGGAAATGGCCCCTTACCTAGCTTGCATTTATCGTGAATCTCTTACCTAGCACAAACTACCAAGCGACTGGAAACAAATGCAAGTGACCCCAGTGTATATGATGGATGAAAGAGCGGACCCGCAAAATTACAGACCTATGTCCCTAACTTCGGTTTGCTGCATAATCATTGATCACATTCTCAGTTCGAATGTAATTAACTTCCTTGAGACTGAGAAGCTTACATCCACGAATCAGCTTTGTTTTAGAAATGATAGCTCGTGCGAAACCCAACCTGCCCTTTTCTCAAACGATATCCTGCAATGAAGGGCAGCAGGAAGATTACACACTTCTAGATTTCCGAAAAGCATTTGAGACGGTGCCCCAATGCAGGCTGTTAACGAAGGCACGAACATATGGAATAATTTCACAGATATTTGAGTTTCTCGAAGACTTCTTAAATAATAGAACCCAGTATGTTGTCCTCGACGGTGAATGTTCATCACAGAAAAGGGTATTGTTAGGACTGGCAAGGGAAGTGTGATAGGACAGCTGTTATTCTCAATATAAGTATGTGATTTGGCCAACATGGTGGGCAGCAATCTGGGGATTTTTGTTGATGATGCTGTGTTGTTCAGTAGGTTGTCGAAGTTGAATGACTGTAGGAAGATATGAGACGATTTAGACAAAATATCTAGTTTGTGTAATGAATGGCACTCTGCTGTAAATGTGTGAAAATGTAAGTTAATTCGGATACAGTATTACTACAGTCCTGTTTGGCATAGTCAAGTTGTTTAAATATCTGGGCGTAACGTTGCAAAGCCATATGAAATTGAACGAGCATGTGAGAACTGTGGTAGGGAAGGCGAATGGTCGACTTCAGGTTATTGGGAGAATTTTAGGAAAGCGTGGTTCACCTATAAAGGAGACTGCATATTGGAAGCTGGTGCGACGTGTTCTCGAGTACTGCTCACGTCTTCGGGATCCGCACCAGGTAGGATTGAAGGAAGACATCGAATTAATTCAGGGCCGGGCTGCTAGATTTGTTACCAGTAGGTTCGAACAACACGTAAGTGTTACGGATATGCTTCGGGAACTAAAATGGGAATTTCTGGAAGGAAGGCGGCGTTCTTTTTGAGAAACACCATTGAGAAACTTCAGAGAAGCGGCATCTGAAGCTGGATGCCCACCGATTCTACTGCCGCCAATATACATTGCGCGTAAGGATCACGAAGATAAGATTCGATTAGTATTGGAGGGCAGCGCGGAGGGTAAAAATCGTTGGGGTAGACCAAGAGATGAATACACTAAGCAGATTCAGAAGGATGTAGGTAGCAGTAGGTACTGGGAGATGAAGAAGCTTGCACAGGACAGAGTAGCATGGAGAGCTGCATCAAACCAGTCTCAGGACTGAAGACCACAACAACAAATTAGGGCTCATAAGGAGGCATATAGATGGTCGTTTTTCCCTCGCTCTATTTGCGAATGGAACAGGAAAGGAAATGACGAGTAGTTGTACAGAATACCATCCGTCACGCACCATACGTGGGCTTGCGAAGTATTTATGTAGACCTAAATGTAGATCGAGATTTAATCGGTATTTTAGTTTCTTCTGATGTTGTTCAATAAATTATGTAGCATTCTTCCGATGTAAGAAACGTTGTTTTGCACTTTTTAACGTGGTGTGAAACTAAACTCCTACTTTATATCAAGTTCTGCCGTGCCCAATCTTTATAAATTATTGCTGCTATTACTTCTCTTAATGTCTCGTCAATTATCAGTTCTATTTCACGCTTCCTCATTTAATGAGGCGGTTGGTATGTTCTTTTCTGATAATACGATCGCTCGGGGACTGATGTTGTCAGTACGCTATGTCAAATCGAGAGGGTTCAATGAAGGAAGATAATTAGAGTTCGTTCACAAAGCAAATTCAGAATGCTCAGTTGGAAGTAATTTGTTTTCAACCAAAGACATACGTAACTGAAACTAATTATAAATTCTTGCATGGCCAAAACATTAGAAGCTACGGAAGGGATACGGCGTAAAGGAAATGAATCTGAAGGAATTAAGCTTTGTCCATTATTTGCTAATAGTGGAAAATTTATAAATAGTGGTATTCCGCGACAGCTCTAAAAACAGGCACAATTATGAATTTCTGTATTGTGCGAGAGTGTTATACCTAGTCAATAGTGTACGGAGAAACACATTATGTTCTCTGCCCAGTATTTTAGTTTAGTGACTGATTTTGTAATCAAGTGAAGGAATGTATATTCGAGGCCATCATACGCAGTTTCCGCCACTTTCTACGGTTTCTGTTGTTTTGAACATGTGAGTGTGTTTTGTAAATATTATGTGTTCTATGTGACATAGTAAAGCCATTCGGAATACACTGTTAATAGTTCTGGTACACAATTATATGGTGAATAAAATTCTGTGTATTTATTCTTTTTCGGCACTCCATGGATTAGGTAGTGTTGCCTGTTCCAGTTTCAAAACGTTCTAGCACTCGTCTCAGTATTAAGAATTTCCTCATTATTGAATATGCTCATTTCCCTCTAAAGCAGAGAGCCAGTAAATGAATCACACTCTACTTCTTTTACATTGGTATCAGTGCATATTATTGGTTCCGTGACGTTAATTTCAGTTTTTTTTATTTCATTAATTTCACTGATATGAAAGTCAGTCACAAAAACGAGATGAGCGTGGTACCGTCCTATTCGGTATTACCAGAGATTCTAGACGGGAAAGACAGACTGCACAATAAACTTCGGTTCCGTGTGGATCAGCGACGGGGTGGCTGGACTGCTGAGGCGTGTTGTGGCGTTGTGAAACACTGAGGGCTACGGCGGCCTTTCCATCTGTTCTAGGTCTCCGGTTTCATACATACATACATACATAAATTATCTGTTTACTGTGTTAACTTGTTCACTAATCATTCATGCTCATGTCCAGCTTTCCTACGACGACATTTCCGACACCACTCTGTGGCTCATCTCTCCTTACTGTTGTATACCAGGTCGTACACAACAAGAATTTTCTGACCATTCCGTAACCGACTAAACGATCCTCTGGCGAAATGCGCCACTCTTCTTTGCATCTACTCCATCTTTCCATTCATCCTACTTGGTAAGAATCAGTGAGTGATGGTCACTTCTCAAAAAACTGAAGAAAGATATATAAAGGGTGGTCAATTGATAGTGACGGGGCCAAATATCTCACGAAATAAGCATCAAACGAAAGAACGAAACTCGTCTAGCTTGAAGAGAGAAACCAGATGGCGCTATGGTTGGCCCGCTAGATGGCGCTGCCATAGGTCAACGGATATCAACCGCCTTTTTTTTTAAAAAAAAGGAACCCCAATTTTTTATTACATATTCGTGTAGTACGTAAAGAAATATGAATGTTTTAGTTGGACCACATTTTTCGCTTTGTGATAGATAGCGCTGTAATAGTCACAAACATATGGCACACAATTTTAGACGAACAGTTGGTAACAGGTAGGTTTTTTAAATTAAAATCCAGAACGTAGGTACGTTTGAACATTTTATTTCGGTTGTTCCAGTGTGATACATGTACCTTTGTGAACTTATCATTTCTGAGAACGCATGCTGTTACAGCGTGATTACCTGCAAACTCCAAATTAATGCAATAAATGCTCAAAATGGTGTCTGTCAATCTCAATGCATTTGGCAATACGTGTAACGACATTCCTCTCAACAGCGAGTAGTTCGCATTCCGTAATGTTCGCACATGCATTGACAATGCGCTGACGCATGTTGTCAGGCGTTGTCGGTGGGTCACGATAGCAAATATCCTTCAACTTTCCCCACAGAAAGAAATCCGCGGACGTCATATCCGGTGAACGTGCGGGCCATGGTATTGTGCTTCGACGACCAATCCACCTGTCATGATATATGCTATTCAATACCGCTTCAACCGCACGTGAGCTATGTACCAAACATTCATCATGTTGGAAGTAGATCGCCATTCTGTCATGCAGTGCAACATCTTGTAGTAACATCGGTAGAACATTACGTAGGAAATCAGCATACATTGCACCATTGCGATTGCCATCGATAAAATGGGGACCTCCCATAATGTCGCACCATATATTAACCCGGACGGCCGGGGTGGCCAAGCGGTTCTAGGCGCTACAGTCTGGAACCGCGCGACCGCTACGGTCACATGTTTGAATCCTGCCTCGGGCATGGATGTCCTTAGGTTAGTTAGGTTTAAGTAGTTCTAAGTTCTAAGTTCTATAGGACTGATGACCTCAGAAGTTAAGTCCCATAGTGCTCAGAACCATTTGAACCATTTGAACACTAACCCGCCAAGGTCGCTAATGTTTCACTTGTCGCAACCATCGTGTTTCCGTTGCCCAGTAGTGCATATTACGCCGGTTTACATTACCGCTGTTGGTGAATCACGCTTCGTCGCTAAATAGTACGTGTGCAAAAAATCTGTCATCGTCCTGTTCAAAATTATTCAAATGGCTCTGAGCACTATGGGACTTAACATCTATGGTCATCAGTCACCTAGAGCTTAGAACTACTTAAACCTAACTAACCTAAGGACAGCACACAACACCCAGTCATCACGAGGCAGAGAAAATCCCTGACCCCGCCGGGAATCGAACCCGGGAACCCGGGCGCGGGAAGCGAGAACACTACCGCACGACCACGAGCTGCGGACCATCGTCCTGTAATTTCTCTTGTAATTTCTCTTGTGCCCAGTGGCAGAACTGTACGTGACGTTCAAAGCCGTCGCCATGCAATTCTTGGTGCATAGAAATATGGTGCGGGTGCAATCGATGTTGATGTAGCATTCTCAAGACCGACGTTTTTGAGATTCCCGATTCTTGCGCAATTTGTCTGATACTGATGTGCGGATTAGCCGCGACAGCAGCTAAATCACCTAATTGGGCGTCATCATTTGTTGCAGGTCGTGGTTGACGTTTGACATGTGCCTGAACACTTCCTGTTTGCTTACATAACGTCACTATCCGGCGAACGGTCTGGACATTTGGATGATGTCATCTAGGATATCGAGCAGCATACATAGCACACACCCGTTGGGCATTTTGATCACAACAGCCATACATCAACACGATATCGATCTTTCTCGCAATTGGTAAACGGTCCATTTTAACACGGGTAATGTATCACTAAGCAAATACCGTCCGCACTGGCAGAATGTTACGTGATACCACGTACTTATACGTTTCTGACTATTACAGCGCCATCTATTACAAAGCGAAAAAAGTGGTCCCACTAAAACATTCATATTTCTTTACGTACTACATGAATATTTAATAAAAAATGGGGATTCGTATTTTAAAAAACGCAGATGATTTCCGTTTGACCTATGGCAGCGCCATCTAGCGGGCCAACCATAGTGCCATCTGGTTTCCCCCTTCAATCTAGACGAGTTTCGTTCTTTGCAGCATTTTCGTTTGATGCTTATTTCGTGAGATATTTGGCCCGGTCACTATCAAAAATGTTCAAATGTGTGTGAAATCTTATGGGACTTAACTGCTAAGGTCATCAGTCCTTAAGCTTACACACTACTTAACCTAAATTATCCTAAGGACAAACACAAACACCCATGCCCGAGGGAGGACGCGAACCTCCGCCGGGACTAGCCGCACAGTCCATGACTGCAGCGCCTGAGACCGCTCGGCTAATCCCGCGCGGGCCGGTCACTATCAATGGACCACCCTATACAGCGTGTTACAAAATGGTACGGCCAAACGTTCAGGAAACATTCCTCACACACAAATACAAAAAAGATGTTATGTGGACATGTGTCCGGAAACGCTTAATTTCCATGTTAGAGCTCATTTTAGTTTCGTCAGTATGTTCTTCCACCTACGCACAATGGAGCACGTTATCATGATTTCATACGGGGTACTCTACCTGTGCTGCTAGAACATGTGCCTTTACAAATATGACACAACATGTGGTTCATGCACGATGGAGCTCCTGCACATTTCAGTCGAAGTGTTCGTACGCTTCTCAACAACAAATTCGGTGACCGATGGATTGGTAGAGGCGGACCGATTCCATGGCCTCCACGCTCTCCTGACCTCAACCCTCTTGACTTTCATTTATGGGGGCATTTGAAAGCTCTTGTCTACGCAACCCCGGTACCAAATGTAGAGACTCTTCGTGCTCGTATTGTGGACGGCCGTGATACAATACGCCATTCTCCAGGGCTGCATCAGCGCATCAGGGATTCCATGCGACGGAGGGTGGATGCATGTATCCACGCTAACGGAGGGCATTTTGAACATTTCCTGTAACAAAGTGTTTGAAGTCACGCTGGTACGTTCTGTTGCTGTGTGTTTCCATTCCATGATTAATGTGATTTGAAGAGAAGTAATAAAATGAGCTCTACCGTGGAAAGTAAGCGTTTCCGGACACATGTCCACATAACATATTTTCTTTCTTTGTGTGTGAGGAATGTTTCCTGAGAGTTTGGCAGTACCTTTTGGTAACACCCTGTATATGAGTTAATGTACCAAGGTGGTACGTGAGAGTATGCACAGAGCACAGACAGTGATTTAAACCTGACGGTCAGTCAGACCAGACGTGAGTAACTTCGAGGGTGTGCGCAACTTTGTGTGTGAACTTCGTAGCCATAAAATGTTAGGCAAGGCATTATGAACATATTACGTAATAATATTGACACAGTACAATAATTATTTAAGAAGTGTTTCAAGTGTATTAATGGCTGCTCGTAAAGAGAAGAAGAGCCTTTTTTCCTGTTAATTGTTGTCATCAGATCTTTACACGCGAATACAGCAGTTGTACTCAAAGTAGTACTGTGCCATTTCAGAAGTTTAGAAACGTAAAAGGCTTGCCAGCGTACCTGATTCGTTTTACTGACCATTATAATTGTAGGTCAGATTTAATTCTCACACAGTGTTAATCATTTTCCTAAGTCTTCACTACCGACAGTCGGGTCCTATTCCTATCATTGTGATAACCGAGTGTCACATTGATGAAGAAAAAAACAGACTAAAGTTCCTTAATACCCAGAAGATAAACATTAAATTTTGCTGATTCAAAGAATTAGAAAATTTGAAACGTAATCTTTGAAGTTTGATTGCATTCATTATTTTTCTGAGAACTCACTAATCAAGTTTGATAATTGGTTCTTCCGGCAAAGCAAAGTTCAAAGCACTAATTAATTTGGAAATTAGTGGTAAGGTCTTATGGGATCAACCTGCTGAGGTCATCGCTCCCTAAGCTTACACTACTTAATCTAACTTAAACGAACTTACACTAAGGACAACACACACATCTATGCCCGAGGGAGGACTCGAACCTCCGACGGGGGCATCAGCGAGGACCGTGACAAGGTGCCTCACACCAAACCACAAAATAAAGTTACTTTTTAAATTTATGTATTTATTTACGTATTAAATAATTCTTGGCTTTCGTACTTCGGGGGTTGCATGCTGGTTGTGATTTATTCAGTATTCATTTACTGTCTTTCTGGTAATGAGTTTTGTTTATTAAAAAGAAATGATAAGCAAAGCCGGCCGGGGTGGCCGAGCGGTTCTAGGCCCTATAGTCTGGAATCGCGCGACCACTACGGTCACAGGTTCGAATCCTGCCTCGGGCATGGGTGTGTGTGATGTCCTTAGGTTAGTTAGGTTTAAGTAGTTCTAAGTTCTAGGGGACTGATGACCTCAGAAGTTAAGTCCCATATTGTTCAGAGCCATTTAAACCATTTTTTTGATAAGCAAAATTTGAAGACAGTAAACATTATAGTGAAGTAATGTTTCTCTAGCGTTAGCCAATTATGTGCCACAATTGGAAGGCGACGTCTGATTTGGAGTTACTGCAGTGTAATATTAACTAAATTCCAAACATTTTATAACATCATGCGTTTGAAATCGAGCTTATGCGCGTGTATTGACTGTTACCGCCAACAGAACTTTCAGTAATCGTTACGTAAATTGGTATTTTCATTCAGCATAGGTCATTTCATAAGTTTTATCAATAAGTGGGATGGCGACCGTGTTTTCTCATTAAGCAATTACAGTTTTGCTAAATCCAAAATTCATAATTAATAACAGTCTCGTTAACTACTCTAAATAAATTTACACAATTACTTACTTTTCTGTTTTCGATCGTCATTAGCACAACGTGTTTCTTTGGCATAATAACTTTAAGTAGTACACTTATTCGCATTCTGCTGGTACAAGATTCTACGGAATACAAGCCTTTTCCGAAAATTACAGAATTTAGGTACACGTTTCATTAATATATCGGATAGCACGGATACGCCACGAATTCTTTCGTGTATGAATTACATTTCCTTAAAATTATCACGAAGGATCTCAGTCTCGTACCCGTTTCTTCCTACTAGTTGTTTTCTGTTGTCATCCCACTTTAGGTCTCAACATAGATATGTTACTGTAATTATTCTTTCCACCGTTTTGTTGCCAATTAAGTAATTGAATAGCAGCGGATTTCTTTGCCTGTTTACGCAAAATACTTTACACTTGTTTACGTTCATGTCAACTGCCAGTCCGTGCCCCAGTTGTCGATCCTCTACAGGTCTTTGAGAATTTCGCTGTAGTCTTCACACGTTGCAACCTTCATTCGCTTAGAAGTAGCGTCACGGAACGTACAAAATTATCCACTTGATCATTAACATAAACTGTAAGTAGTAACAGCCCTGAAATATTCCCTCTGCGTCTCCCAAATAACGCTCCCATTTGTCGATTCTGTTACGTTAAGAACGACTGGTTGATTTGCATCAGTAAGAAGTCCACTTTCAAGTCGAAAATTGGGTCAGATACTGGAAAAGCTAGCGTTTTGTTCAGTGAATGATGGTATGCTACTATACTGAATGCCTTGAGCCGGCCGAACTGGCCGCGCGGTTCTGGCGCTGCAGTCTGGAACCGCGAGACCGCTACGGTCGCAGGTTCGAATCCTGCCTCGGGGATGGATGTGTGTGATGTCCTTAGGTTAGTTAGGTTTAAGTAGTTCTAAGTTCTAGGGGACTAATGACCTCAGCAGTTGAGTCCCATAGTGCTCAGAGCCATTTGAACCATTTTTGAACTGAATGCCTTGCTGAAGTCAAGGAGCACGGCATCTAATTGAACGCCTTTGTCTACGGTCCTCTGAATCTCATGGACCAACAGAGTGAGCTGAGTTTCGCAAGATCCCTTTTTGCAGAACCCTTGTTCATTTTTGTAGAACATATTTATTCTCCAAAACCTTCATAATGTGTGAGCATAAAACGTTCTACAATTGTACAACAAACTAACATCAGCAGTGTAGACCTATAGCTATTCGAGTCTGTCAAACAACCCTTTAAGACAATGTTAAAGAATCTGAGATTTATTCCAATCACTAGGTAGTCTTGTTTGCTTCATTTCCACTGCTAGCAGTTTTAGTTGATTTTCAATCCGGGTGGTTTATCTCGATATCTGCAGTTAGGCTTCCATACGATGACTGAAAAGAGGAATTGTATCACAATCTCCGCGATGAAACAATTTCAGAAGACCGAGTGCAGTATTTAGGCCCTCTTCTGTTCTGGTGCCAGTATGATCACTGAGCAACTGAATACATGACTGCGATATATTTACTGACTTGACATAATAGCAAAACTTCTTTGGATTCTTAGACAGAACGTTTGGCCAAATTTTAATTTGAAATTCAGTGAGTGCTTCTGGAGTGGCTATTCTCACACTCATTTCGGCTTCATTCAGCTAATACTAGGCTCTTACGACGTTTCAAGGAGAGTTGGAGCTGTCTTTGTTTTCGTGGCGGGTTACCAAACACGGGTACTGGACAACTTTGAGTTTTTTTCCACCCTTCATAATCTTGATTGGAACACGCCTGTGTAAAACAATTTACGCAATTGTTTCTGTGTTTCTGCCCAGTTGTGCTGCTCCTATTCACCCTCAGAGCAGAATATTTGAGGCTGACCAGTTACGTACTCTGAAATTTGTAACCTGTCACTTTTTCTAATCAAAAACATTTTCTTACCTTTTTTGACATTACTTATAGTACCTATAGTCATTGATGCTGTGGCAGACTTATAGTCACTGACCACCACGTCGGAGTTAACTGTTTCGAAAAGTTCGTGTCAGTTACTTGCTAGGAGATGTGAGACATTGCCCTCACCCTAAGGTTTTTTAACAGTCTTCTCAGAGTATTTTTCAGGAAATACATCAAGACAGTGTCACACGATTCTTTTTTTCTGGCACCAGTAGTGACTGTATGACGCTCCCACTCTATAGATTTCCAGTCGAAGTCTCCCGCTATTTACTCGCGGTTGCCCACGGTACCTAACGGTTACCACTGAGTACCTGCTCTTCCAAATAACATCCCATACGAGCAAGCCAGTTGCTCGTTTACCTGCAGTCACTCCTACTTTAGGTACTTGGGCTGCGCACGGCTCTGTTTAAAAGGAATAGCTCAATGCAGTCGTGGGGTTGAGCCGCGCACGTCTGCTTTCATGTCTCACAGCTAATTCGCTGCAAATAATAACCTGTTGCTGTGATCCTGTAGTCAAATAGGCTATGCACTGGCTAGAATTGCGAATTAATAAAATGCACAGATATACAAGAGAAAAGTAAAATGAATAATTTAATAACAATGGTTCTATTCAAACATCTGTAATTGATGTAGACAATATAGAATAATGCTGAATAATGTTTATTCAAGAAAGGACATCTGAAGTAGACGGGAAGTGGTCCTACTGTATGTTGTTGTTGTGGTCTTCAGTCCTGAGACTGGTTTGATGCAGCTCTCCATGCTACTCTATCCTGTGCAAGCTTCTTCATCTCCCAGTATCTACTGCAACCTACATCCTTCTGAATCTGCTTAGTGTATTCATCTCTTGGTCTCCCTCTACGATTTTTACCCTCCACACTGCCCTCCAATGCTAAATTTGTGATCCCTTGATGCCTCAAAACATGTCCTACCAACCGATCCCTTCTTCTAGTCAAGTTGTGCCACAAACTTCTCTTCTCCCCAATCCTATTCAGTACCTCCTCATTAGTTACGTGATCTACCCATCTTATCTTCAGCATTCTTCTGTAGCACCACATTTCGAAAGCTTCTATTCTCTTCTTGTCCAAACTAGTTATCGTCCATGTTTCACTTCCATACATGGCTACACTCCATACAAATACTTTCAGAAACGACATCCTGACACTTAAATCTATACTCGATGTTAACAAATTCCTCTTTTTGAGAAACGCTTTCCTTGCCATTGCCAGTCTACATTTTATATCCTCTCTACTTCGACCATCATCGGTTATTTTATTCCCTAAATAGCAAAACTCCTTTACTACTTTAAGTGTCTCATTTCCTAATCTAATTCCCTCAGCATCACCCGACTTAATTTGACTACATTCCATTATCCTCGTTTTACTTTTGTTGATGTTCATCTTATATCCTCCTTTCAAGACACAGTCCATTCCGTTCAACTGCTCTTCCAAGTCCTTTGCTGTCCCTGACAGAATTACAATGTCATCGGCGAACCTCAAAGTTTTTACTTCTTCTCCATGAATTTTAATACCTACTCCGAATTTTTCTTTTGTTTCCTTTACTGCTTGCTCAATATACAGATTGAATAACATCGGGGAGAGGCTACAACCCTGTCTTACTCCTTTCCCAACCACTGCTTCCCTTTCATGCCCCTCGACTTTTATAACTGCCGTCTGGTTTCTGTACAAATTGTAAATAGCCTTTCGCTCCCTGTATTTTACCCCTGCCACCTTCAGAATTTGAAAGAGAGTATTCCAGTTAACATTGTCAAAAGCTTTCTCTAAGTCTACAAATGCTAGAAACGTAGGTTTGCCTTTTCTTAATCTTTCTTCTAAGATAAGTCGTAAGGTCAGTATTGCCTCACGTGTTCCAACATTTCTACGGAATCCAAACTGATCTTCCCCGAGGTCGGCTTCTACCAGTTTTTCCATTCGTCTGTAAAGAATTCGCGTTAGTATTTTGCAGCCATGACTTATTAAACTGATAGTTCGGTAATTTTCACATCTGTCAACACCTGCTTTCTTTGGGATTGGAATTATTATATTCTTCTTGAAGTCTGAGGGTATTTCGCCTGTCTCATACATCGTGCTCACCAGATGGTAGAGTTTTGTCAGGACTGGCTCTCCCGAGGCCATCAGTAGTTCAAATGGAATGTTGTCTACTCCCGGGGCCTTGTTTCGACTCAGGTCTTTCAGTGCTCTGTCAAACTCTTCACGCAGTATCTTATGTCCCATTTCGTCTTCATCTACATCCTCTTCCATTTCCATAATATTGTCCTCAAGTACATCGCTCTTGTATAAACCCTCTATATACTCCTTCCACCTTTCTGCCTTCCCTTCTTTGCTTAGAACTGGGTTGCCATCTGAGCTCTTGATATTCATACAAGTGGTTCTCTTTTCTCCAAAGGTCTCTTTAATTTTCCTGTAGGCAGTATCTATCTTACCCCTAGTGAGACAAGCCTCTACATCCTTACATTTGTCCTCTAGCCATCCCTGCTTAGCCATTTTGCACTTCCTGTCGATATCATTTTTGAGACGTTTGTATTCATTTTTGCCTGCTTCATTTACTGCATTTTTATATTTTCTCCTTTTATCAATTAAATTCAATATTTCTTCTGTTACCCAAGGATTTCTACTAGCCCTCGTCTTTTTACCTACTTGATCCTCTGCTGCCTTCACTACTTCATCCCTCAGAGCTACCCATTCTTCTTCTACTGTATTTCTTTCCCCCATTCTTGTCAATTGTTCCCTTATGCTCTCCCTGAAACTCTCTACAACCTCTGGTTCTTTCAGTTTATCCAGGTCCCATCTCCTTAAATTCCCACCTTTTTGCAGTTTCTTCAGTTTCAATCTGCAGTTTATAACCAATAGATTGTGGTCAGAATCCACATCTGCCCCAGGAAATATCTTACAATTTAAAACCTGGTTCCTAAATCTCTGTCTTACCATTATATAATCTATCTGATACCTTTTAGTATCTCCAGGATTCTTCCAGGTATACAACCTTCTTTTATGATTCTTGAACCAAGTGTTGGCTATGATTAAGTTATGCTCTGTGCAAAATTCTACAAGGCGGCTTCCTCGTTCATTCCTTCCCCCCAATCCATATTCACCTACTATGTATATGAAATTAAAATACAGACAGAAAATGTCCGTATCAGATGCAGTAAAGTTATGTTGAGAGCCTTACGAGACCTGTAGCAAAGTCCTCACACTAAAGTGTGATCAAAGACACGCGAAAACTATGTCCATTTTGTAATCACAATACACGAAATACCAGCACAAAACAGTTCAGAGTTCAACTTCATGATTTACAAATTGACACACGTGATACAGAGAACAGTAACTCATACTCTGTCTGTCTCCAGTTCCGTAATTCAAGAGGAAAAAGTTGGAATCCCACTGTGAAGCGCATTCAGACCTCTTTCAGTTAGTCCCATCATAGGCTACACTTCTGGTAGCAGCCATTCACTGCACAGTATCAGTCACCAGTTCGAGTGAATCACCCACTTCCCGCCCGCATGCAGGTCTGCCTTCCTCCAGCACTCGACTCAAAGTGTCCCCTTCAAGATCTAGCTGAAAAGTGTCCTCAGCAGTTACAGTCTCCTAGTGGCTGTTCACCGCCCAGAATCTATCACCCAAACGTCCGAGTCACGCACATTACCATAGGCAGATCTGTCTTCTTTTAGCACAAACGTAAAAGTGTCCAGAACTTCTCCCTTGAGCCTTTCGCTATAAGAGTCCCAGTCTCCACTTGACTACCGTAGTGTTCCGCTATCCTCTGCTTTTACATCGGTTGAAGGCATCCCCACCAAAAAATACATCGTTCTTAAGTGCTAAATACTGGGTGCACATAAAGTCCAGGAACAGTTTCAATTATTTATTGCACAAGAACCAAACATTATCCAGATATCACACGTATGTCATTCTGAAGAGAAACCCTGAAAGCGTTTTTTTTTTCATGTATACTGCCATAGAGTAGTTTGGTAATTTGCAGATAGTCAGCGCTAGTCGCAAATATGGCGACATGGCGAATTCAGGCGCGGAGCGAGCTTTCTGTGTGTTGGAGTTCGACAAAAACAAGTGTGCTAAAGCTGTTCAACGGATGTTTAGAACCAAGTACGGTAAGAAGTCACCAACAAGGAAGGCCATTAACCACTGGCACAACAAATTCGTTACAACGGGTTGCTTGTGCCTGGCAATGAGAACCGGACGTCCCAGTGTGAGTGAAGTGAATGTGGAGCACGTACGAGAGACATGTTGCAGCAGTGGCTGATACCTCAAATGCAGTCGGACTCTCCGTTCATCTTTCAACAGGATAGGGCTCCACACCATTTCCGTCGTGAAGTCCGTGGGTACCTGAACACGGAGCTGCCGCATCGATGGATCGGCAGTGCAACAGAAAGGGACAGTTGTTTCATGGAATGACGTCCACGATCACCAGATCTCACTCCGTGTGACTTTTTTCTGTGGGGACACATTAAAGATCTGGCGTGTGTACCGCCTCTACCACGTGATGTAGCAGAGCGTCGGGAGAGAATACATGAAGCGGCTGCCACAGTCGACGATGCCATGCTGAGACAGGTATGGCAAGAATTCGATTACCGCACTGACGACTGCCGGGTCACTCATGGTTCGCAAATCGAGCGTTTATTAAAAAAAAAATCTTTCAGCGTTTCTCTTCAAAATCCAATATGTATGACATTTGTACAATGATTAGCTCTTGTGCAATAAATAATTGAAAGACTTCTCGGAGTTATTGTACACCCTGCACGTAGTTTGACTCATCTTGAGCACTTTCCTGAATGGAAGTAATATATTATAACAATAAAAGAAAAGTTATAAACATTTGGTTACATCCAGATCATTTACAATGAATATAAGTAATAGCTGGTTCACAAATAAATAAGCCAGTATTCTTGCGCAAGAGATCTCACGTTAAATGGCTACTGAGTATCTTACATAAATTTAAACAATTATCGACAGAAGCGTCTTTAGGTTCTCTGTTCAACTGTGGTGTCCGCCAGCACATATGACTGACCACTTTTATGTTAGCACAGATTTTTTTATAGCACTTACAATCAACATTTAAATCAAGTTACTGGCGAAATAGTAAACTGTTCATTAAATAAATACACAACTGCAACAAAATGTGAGACATTCACGCTGTATTCATTTGCTGAGTAACTGTGGCGAATACGACGTTCTGACAAAAATTTACACAGTGAAACAGATATAAAAGACGTTGTAAATCAATAAATAAAATAGATACATAACGTAGCTTTCAGGCATTATAACTACAGTCCAATACTCTCATCTGAGATAACGTTTGTTGAAATCGCATGCAGAGATTAAAAGTTGTTAATTCATAGTGTCATTGCGAAAATATTCACTGCGAGATATTATCTTCTGTAGTTTTAAAAGCATTGAGATATTGTTGCCTAGTTGGATGCACCTCATTTTTCTGATATAGCAAATGTGTCAGATTCGAGATTTACATTTGATGTGAGTTACTGTCGTATCTCAAAGAGCTTGTCTGATACCCCGCCATTTGGGAGCATTGTCTGTTGCACTAATGGAATGCAAACAACAGCCGTCCAAATACGCAGCATTGGGGATGTACCCCGTTTCCGGCCACGTGCTCCTTGTCTCTGAACCTGGACTCACCCAGGACGGGCACGTGACGCAGACTCACACCAGCCCGGCAAGCGAGTTCAGCTTTCCTCGTACCAATTCTAAGTGGCCGATTAGGTCGCTTACAAACGCGTAACGTTACGTGATGATTTCGAAGTTGTCTCTGAAGCGCTCTATCACTAGAATTCCTGGCTCTGATGGTCAGCCGGCCGGTGTGGCCGAGCGGTTCTAGGCGCTTCAGTCTGGAACCAAGCGACCGCTACGGTCACAGGTTCGAATCCTGCCTCGGGCATGGTTGTGTGTTATCTCCCTAGGTTAGTTAGGTTTAAGTATTTCTACACTACTGGCCATTAAAATTGCTACACCAAGAAGAAATGCAGATGATAAACTGGTATTCATTGGACAAATATATTATACTAGAACTGACATGTGATTACATTTTCACGCAATTTGGGTGTATAGATCCTGAGAAATCAGTACCCGGAACAACCACCTCTGGGCGTAATAACGGCCCTGATACGCAAGGGCATTGAGTCAAACAGAGCTTGGATGGCGTGTACAGGTACAGCTGCCCATGCAGCTTCAACACGATACCACAGTTCATCAAGAGTAGGGAGTGGCGTATTGTGACGAGCCAGTTGCTCGGCCACCATTGACCAGACGTTTTAAATTGGTGAGAGATCTGGAGGATGTGCTGGTCAGGGTAGCAGTTGAACTTTTCTGTATCCAGAAAGGCCCGTACTGGACCTGCAACATGCAGTCGTGCGTTATCATGCTGAAATGTAGAGTTTCGCAGGGATCGAATGAAGGGTAGAGCCACGGGTCGTAACACATCTGAAATGAAACGTCCACTGTTCAAAGTACCGTCAACGCGAACAAGAGGTGACCAAGACGCGTAACCAATGGCACCCTTTACCATCACGCCGGGTGATACGTCAGTATGGCGATGATGAATACACTCTTCCAATGTGCGTTCACCGCGATGTCGCCAAAGACTGATGCGACCATCATGATGCTTTAAGCAGAACCTGGATTCATCCGAAAAAAATGACGTTCAACACGGCGTTCCGTTTTACCCTCCTGAACCCACCGATTCCGTATTCTGCTAACAGTCATTGGATCTCGACCAACGCGAGCAGCAATGTCGCGATACGATAAACTGCAATCGCGATAGGCTACAATCCGACCCTTATCAAAGTCGGGAACTTAATGGTACGCTTTTCTCCTCCTTACACGAGTCATCACAACAACGTTTCAATAGGTAACGCCGGTCATCTGCTGTTTGGTTATGAGAAATCGGTTGGAAACTTTCCTCATGTCAGCGCGTTGTAGGTGTCGCCACCGGCGCAAACCTTGTGTGAATGCTCTGAAAAGCTAATCATTTGCATATCACAGCATCTTCTTCCTGTCGGTTAAATTCCGCGTCCGTAACACGTCATCTTCGTGGTGTAGCAATTTTAATGGCCAGTAGTGTAAGTTCTAGAGGTCTTATGACATATGTTAAGTCTCGTATGCTCAGAGCCATTTTGAATCATTGGATGGTCAACAAAATCATCCGATTACCATGTTGGTCCATGTTTGATGTTTACCATCTCTCACATTGCTCGAACAGTCCACGGATGTACTGCCGCTCCAACGGGCACAATATTTCGCCATCCGCTCTCCTTTCGACCACGACGTGGCACCCGTGGCCACGGGGTATACAGGAAGAAAACGCACATCGACCTGCATTTGAAAGCGGATATCTGCCACCGCCCTGCGCAGAGGAATGGGGTGCTGAAAACACTGGTGCACAGGGCGCGTACCATCTCTGACGCAGAGAATCTGCCCCAAGACCCTGAACACCTCAAAACTGTATTCCAGAAAAACGGGTACTCGGAATGGCGGATCAGACGCGCTCTCCGCCCCACCTCTACAGTACAGCGTGTGGAGACGGAATACTGGAGCACTTTCGAGGAAAATAGGACGAATATTGAGGAAACACCGAGTAGGAACAGTCTTTTGTCCACCAAATAAAACGCGAGCATTATTGGGAAGTGCCAAAGACGATCTCGGTTTGCGGTAGGTTGTCATATACCAGATTTCGTGCCAATGTGGGAAGACTTACATTGGACAGACAGTGCGCACCATCGAAGATAGTTACCGAGAACATCAGAGGCACACTCTACTTGGGTACCCCAACAAGTCGGCGTCGCAGAGCACTGTTTGTCCGAAAATCACGAAATGAACTACCAACATACCAGGGTCTTGGCACAGACATCTAAGTACTGGGACAGCAGCAGAGGCTATCGAAATTCGTACCAGGGACGGACTCAACAACCGAGATTGCCGCTACAACCTCAGCAGGGCATGGGAACCAGCACTGAGTCTAATTAAAAAGACGCTCAGCAAAGGAAACGAACGAGCGACTAGGGCGGACGAAGCAATTACACCGACGCCACCACAGACGCCGACGCCAGCGTCTCACCGACCGCTGAAGCGCGGGCGCAGACCGCGGAGAGAACGCCTGGCGAGGGGAGCGGATTTAAGACGGCCGCCCGCCCTGTTCGTCAGCGCACCTGACGATGGCGACATGTCTGATCACAGAAATATTGTGCCCATTGGACACTAATGACCGGCAGTACACCCGTGGACTGTTCGAGTAAGAAATACGCCGGGAGAATCATCTCCAACATTGTTTTACACTCTGCAATATGTTTAATATGTACTATAGAGTTCTTTATATTTCTATTGATGACTAAAGACAGTTTACTGAACAACATTACGTCAGTATTTACTTCATTTGCAAAATACTAATTACAGCTATTAGGAGCAGTATATTTTTAGTTTCTTTAGTACCTCCAAGTATGCATGGCATAATCAAGCTATTTAAGTTTATTTTCCCCTGGGCAGCAAATCAGTTATTGAAGCGTGGATGCTTGTATGCTAAACGGAATATCTATACTGTCAGGTGTAGTGCACTTTGCGGTACAGTTACGACTGAGCAGGAAACATCACATCCTCATCGATAATTACATAGTTAATTATGTGATGTGTTTGCGAGAAGATTGTGAAGATAGAGAGATCTAAAACATTGATGTAAGTACCTATAAGGTACTAATGATTACAATATCTGTGCCTTTACTCCTAACTAGTCTTAACGCTCTGTATATTGCAATATCAATTCGTTGCTGTTCAATTACGGTTTCAGTCAACTATCTGTTCCTAGTGCTGAATGAGTATTCTTACCGTTAACAAGAGAGACTAATTCGAAGAAAGTAACGAGTTTAGTAATAAGACATTAAACTCTTATTTTTCGGATGTTGAAGGGAGAAAGTTCTTCTCTGAGAGTAACGAGGCTGATCTATCTACTATTTGGGCTAGCATTACATTCTTGTCCTTAAGGAAGGATTCTTCAGGCCTAGAACATATCCACTTACAAGCAACTTTGCTAACCGAGTACCAGCTGCCTTTGTGTAGTGCATGCCAGACGTATTAAATGTGTCTTACAGTTCCCAACGCGATAGCTGAGAACGAAAAACAGTTTAGATCTTTCGCTCGTCTACAAACCAGAGAATGCGATTCATTCAGGGTTGCGATGCTGCAAATTGTGAGCCGTTCTTGAACTCCATGTGCGACGCTAGCTGCCTTCGCCAATCCATTCAACCGCCTACAGGAATCCATGATAGCCAGAATCCAGCCGGCAAGCGTCAGTAGTGTCGATAAATATTTGCAGCGGTTGGACACAGTGTGTGTGAACACACCGTGAGGCCGCGGCAGTACCTCGTCCACGACCCGTCCTCCCATCAAGCATACCGAGTTCCTACTGCAATTCTTTCGCAACTTGCGTGCTACTTCCCTCCATAGCCCACCAAATGTGGGAGCCCCTGAGGACCAACAAATCCACCCTCCGTGATTGTCTGGAGTTAGCAGAACAACCGGCCACTGGTCCAACGGGCTAGACATCTCGTGCTGGCTCAAATGTGTTACAAACACTGGACAGCACCTTGTACCTGTTGCCCACGAGGCATGCGTCGCACATATGATGAGTTCCCGTTTTCAGGTTCTTCCGTAATGGAAGTCAAAACTAAATTTTCTAAGGCATAAAAATAAAAGAAAGGTTGAATTATAATTCAGTCATGACTGTAAATTATTTTAAAATATTAATCTGTCCTGTCATCGTTTCGTTATTAGACTCAAATGTTTATTAGATCGTCATCAGAAATCATCTAACAAACTACTGGGAAAAGGCCTCCATTACGTTCTTCATCAGTCCGCATTCCTGCTGTTCCAGCACATTTTCTGTCATTTGCTCAAGTTACATTAGCTCGTAGTATCAGTATTTTCTTATCTTCAAAAGACCCCACAGAGAACTTCCTTAATCCATATACAGTCCACTTACATGACTATATTTCCCATCTATTTACTTTTCATTTTACTCACAATTTTGCCTTCTCCAACAGTCTGTTTCTAGAAACAACCATTTGCTTTCCCTTCACTTTGCAATTCCCTAACTCCCAACATGCATTTCTCGATTGCTAACTGAGCAAGCCTTAGATTCTGAATAAATCTCGCACTGACAGTCCATACCTACACGTCACATGTCCTGATAATGCACAATGATCCTAAACTGCCGATTTCAGATATATTGGAAGATTAGCTCCCGAAACCCGATGCATTTTTTAAAAATAAGCCTCACTATGTTCACATTCATTTTTAATTTTTATGCTCACACAGAGTGGAAGTAGGTACTTGTCATTAGTGGTAATTTCATGCCAACTACTTCCATAATATGGAAAATAGAAGATTAAATACCTCGCTTCTACCATGATTATAAAATACACTCCTGGAAATTGAAATAAGAACACCGTAAATTCATTGTCCCAGGAAGGGGAAACTTTATTGACACATTCCTGGGGTCAGATACATCACATGATCACACTGACAGAACCACAGGCACATAGACACAGGCAACAGAGCATGCACAATGTCGGCACTAGTACAGTGTATATCCACCTTTCGCAGCAATGCAGGCTGCTATTCTCCCATGGAGACGATCGTAGAGATGCTGGATGTAGTCCTGTGGAACGGCTTGCCATGCCATTTCCACCTGGCGCCTCAGTTGGACCAGCGTTCGTGGTGGATGTGCAGACCGCGTGAGACGACGCTTCATCCAGTCCCAAACATGCTCAATGGGGGACAGATCCGGAGATCTTGCTGGCCAGGGTAGTTGACTTACACCTTCTAGAGCACGTTGGGTGGCACGGGATACATGCGGACGTGCATTGTCCTGTTGGAACAGCAAGTTCCCTTGCCGGTCTAGGAATGGTAGAACGATGGGTTCGATGACGGTTTGGATGTACCGTGCACTATTCAGTGTCCCCTCGACGATCACCAGTGGTATACGGCCAGTGTAGGAGATCGCTCCCCACACCATGATGCCGGGTGTTGGCCCTGTGTGCCTCGGTCGTATGCAGTCCTGATTGTGGCGCTCACCTGCACGGCGCCAAACACGCATTCGACCATCATTGGCACCAAGGCAGAAGCGACTCTCATCGCTGAAGACGACACGTCTCCTTTCGTCCCTCCATTCACGCCTGTCGCGACACCACTGGAGGCGGGCTGCACGATGTTGGGGCGTGAGCGGAAGACGGCCTAACGGTGTGCGGGACCGTAGCCCAGCTTCATGGAGACGGTTGCGAATGGTCCTCGCCGATACCCCAGGAGCAACAGTGTCCCTAATTTGCTGGGAAGTGGCGGTGCGGTCCCCTACGGCACTGCGTAGGATCCTACGATCTTGGCGTGCATCCGTGCGTCGCTGCGGTCCGGTCCCAGGTCGACGGGCACGTGCACCTTCCGCCGACCACTGGCGACAACATCGATGTACTGTGGAGAACTCACGCCCCACGTGTTGAGCAATTCGGCGGTACGTCCACCCGGCCTCCCGCATGCCCACTATACGCCCTCGCTCAAAGTCCGTCAACTGGACATACGGTTCACGTTCACGCTGTCGCGGCATGCTACCAGTGTTATAGACTGCGATGGAGCTCCGTATGCCACGGCAAACTGGCTGACACTGACGGCGGCGGTGCACAAATGCTGCGCAGCTAGCGCCATTCGACAGCCAACACCGCGGTTCCTGGTGTGTCCGCTGTGCCGTGCGTGTGATCATTGCTTGTACAGCCCTCTCGCAGTGTCCGGAGCAAGTATGGTGGGTCTGACACACCGGTGTCAATGTGTTCTTTTTTCCATTTCCAGGAGTGTATGTAGATATGTAAATGATGTCCTGTGTATGTGGACTGGTACTACCAGACAACTCAACACATTTTTGGGAAACCTAAACAGTCAACTTAAAAGTATCCAGTTCACAATGGAGATTGGCAACAAATCCATAAAGTTTTTAGATCTGTCCACTGACACTGGTACACACATTCTTTCAAAATTTGCAGAAAATCTACAACTAGAGATACAATAATACCTTCTCGCTCACAACACCCCATAGCCCACAAACATGCAGCTTTCCACTCAATGGTACACAGTCTCATATCTATCCCCATCTCTGGAGATGATTTTAAAGCAGAGTTAGATACAATAAAATTTATTGCCACTGCTTATAGCTACAATCCAGTTCTTATTGACCACATCTTGCACAGGAAACAAAAACGGAAAATTATACCCCTCCTCTATGTCCCACCTGCTTCCCCATGCGCTGACTGCAAGAAATGGTGTACACTACCATTTCTAGGTGAGGTATCACAGATTGTAGCCAAAGCACGGAAATCCTGCAAGTATAGGCTTTCCTACTATGTCAGGAAACAACAGTCCAGTGTGTTTTTAATACCAAAGATAAGATCCAGTTATTAGCCAACAGTGGGGTATACAAAAGCACCTGTTCTGATTGTGACAAATTTTACATTGGTCAGTTAAGCAGAGACATTGCAACTAGGCTGGCTGAACATGAACGCAGATGGAGGTTGCAAAATTCAGACTCTGTATCCGCTGAGCATGTACTAAGTGAGGGTCACAACTACCAGGCAATGTCCCATGTACTCGACCTAGCAAACGAAGGTCATAAACTCAACCTGCTGGAAGCCCTGGAAATTAACTAACATCTTGCTCACAGTCCACATCTAATCCTACATGACCAGACACAGCTCAACACTCCCCTCTCCTAAACTTCATATAATCCCTCTGTTGTTCATTACTTCCCACTCTGTCTCTTCCCAACATATTCCCATTTTCCTGTTTTCATTAAGTTCATCTGTTTGTTGAAGTTGTCTTTGTATTCCATATAGTATGTAGTTCCAATAGTTAATGCTTTCTTTTAACTGGTGATTCTATTACTGTCCATGTTTAACGCCCATTGTAGTTATCTCATCAAATGTTGTTCATATTTTACTTTGATCATTTATTTCATGCAAACTGTTACACAGCCACTGTTTTGATTATAATGCTAATGTTAAAATGCAGTAACATTACACTCTCAAAGATTACATTTACTGTAGGTTCCCTGAAACGCCTCCATTTTCCTGCATTTATTTATTTCTGTTTATGTTACTGATACTGCTTAAATTCCTTATGTATTCTGTAGTTACATTGATAGTTGTCTCTTCTTTTAATTGGTTTGTGTATCACTCTCCATGTTCCATACCTCCTGATGTAGCCTTGTCTAGTACCAATTTTATTTTATTAGTTTTGTTTATTAATAGAAACTGTTATGTAGGCATGCCATTCCTATTTTGTGTTAAAGGTTTTCCTTTCAACTCCATTGCTATTTATGTACTGTTCTATTTTTACTTTTTCATTGCATTACCACCACACTGTATGTTTGTACTTCAGTCTAGATGTGTCACTTCTCTTCCAATGTTGTTTGCAAACATTGTAACTTCTTTGGTGATAATACTCAGTACATGTCTGAAGATGGCCTTTTAAGCCAAAAACCAGTTAACAATAAAACTAATATTGTAGAACAAAAGCAAACTGGTGCTTTTCATTTATTATAAAATAAATTTTCAGTCTTCCATCTTTAGCTATCCAAGTAATATAAATTGAATAAATTTTCTTATTCTATTTTTAAATGCTGTCATTCTCTTTTTGTCTGCTCAGTCTTTTCCCGAAATTTTATAAATTACAGTAGAAATCGAAGGTCTCCCAAATGTGAAAACAGGTTCCAAGGTATTGTAGCGGCACCACCGTTTAGGATAGGGAAAGTTAGTTCGGTGCAATATTCTGAGCATAAGTTATAGCCAGATGCGGGCTGGACTGCAGTGAGTTACGCATACCTACAGTTGCAAAGTAGAATAGAGGCCACAGGGCCGTTAAATTTGCTGAAAGAGTATACATAGCAGTTTTGCATGTCACAAATCACAGGCAGAAGGGGCCCACTGGCCAATCTAGCGTGTTATGAGTATCTAAGGTGAAGTAGCACATATGGCAGAGCAGAGGTGCACAGCCATGTATAAAGAGACGCAGGTTTCTAACGAGATTCATTCATGCCCCTCCTGGATGGAGGGGCATGTCACACACCAGCTACATGCAGCAGCCGATGGGGCGCCAACGTTCCAGTCCACGGTGGGTTGCTGATTCGATCCTCTGAGGCCGATGCGGGATCTGCAGCCAGCCAGCAGTGGGCCACTCCATGGCTCGCTACCATGGGCAGGCGTCCTTGCTCCCAACACCACGCTGGAGGCATCCTGACGTGAGGGCCACAGATTCAGACACCGATCACAGGCGCTTGTTGTCCTCACAATCTCAGCCACATCAGTGAAAAGCACGCAGCTGACCACCTGCGGCTCACACCGAACAGTGCTGAGTTGGCAGGGACACAGACTGTTGAGCCAATTGCTGGCATCCTGACGACGACACAACTCCGCTGGTGTACAAGGCCAACAAACACAGTGTGTGCGCAGGTTGCTGAGGCATCTATTCTGCATCAATCCATTTCGCAGACAGCAGTGTGGTGTCCTCAGCATTGCGGGACCCAGTGAAACAGACTGAGGAGAACACAGTACTGTAGTTGGAAACAATAAATCACTTGGAAAGCTCGGATGAGTCTTAATACAGTGCCTTCTACCTCTTCCCAACAACAGTATGAAATCGTCTTGTGCCTAGGAACAAACTTTCTATTGAAATTTAAAAGTGATGCAACTGAGAAAATCTTGCCAATACTGCATTTATTCGTCCATCTGTTATTACTCTACTACAAACTAATATTTAATAAATGCAATTCAATTAAGCAGAAGTATTATCAAACACCAGTTGTAAGTTAGATACATTTTGAAACAGAAGTTATTGGGAACTAACACAAATTTGCATTTTCAAGGCAGGTAAAATCGTTAAGATAGTAAAGAAACTCAGTTCATTTCCATGTATCACTTGTGTCATGGTAAAGAACCTTCTTCTGTTTCAGGGTAGAATATGGTGCACAACCAATGAACAATGGCTTAACTATCAATGTGTTATATAAATAATTCTTATGATATATAGCATCTTACTCAGCATTAATTCATTACCTAAAGGGGTAATAATACAAGGTGTTCAAAAGAATGTGTCGATTACATAAACACATGTTTATAGGAACGTCTACATGGCGCTTAGTCACGGATATTAGCACAGTCATTGCATTGGCCTTCCGTAAAATGTGTCGTCAGGGTATTGCGATGACTCACTCACAGTACTCTGCCTACCTTTAGGTTGTGTGGAGTCAGTTGTGTGGTTTGGATAGTGTTGTGAGGCTATGTTACTTTTTGTTGTGTTTCTGTGCCTTATTGTTCAGTACTGTCTATCCTGGGTAGATATCACAGTGTTTTACCTCCTTCTAAACGCGGATTCACTTTTGTGTTTAGTGTTAATGTGCTGTTTGTATGTACAGATGGTGTAGTAAATTTACATTTTCTCTTTTCCACCACCTGTTAGCAATGGAAGAGAACTATTTGAAAAGTGAAATGTCGGATATGGTATTCTGCTATGGTTTAACAAATGGATGTAACCTGCTAGCATGTACCCACTACATTGAAAAATGTTCACAGTGCAGAGTGCCCACTGACAAGCTGTTCGGCAGACTTTTCCAGCGCCTGAAGAACACAGGAACCCTTGCACCTCTGAAGACTGACAGTGGAAGGCCCAGTACAGACCGTGTGCCTAACATTGAGGAGTGTGTACTATGTTCAGTGGAAGAAACCTATGGGACCAGTGTACAACGATTAGCAGCAGCAGATGGGCTTTCTCACCCTCTTATCTGGTTATTTGGGGAGTACTTCATTAACAATTGCTTTCACCATACCATCTACAGTGCATTCAGACCCTACAGCAACAGGATCACCATGTCAGATGGCGGTACTGTCAATGGCTGTTTCGGAAGTGTGCACCAGATCCACTGTTGACATCAAAGGTTTTGTTTACTAGTGAGGCAGGGTTCACAAGAGATGGTGTTGTGAGTTTTTCCATAAACAGTGTGTAATACCAAAGCAGTTCAGGAAAGAGAGCATCAACACCGATTCTCTATCAACATACGTACACGTGTACTTGGTGATAGATTGATAGGGCCATACGTGCTACCACAAAGCTTAATTGGGGCGCATTATCAGGACTTTCTCGTTAATGTATTGCCTACCTTGCTGGAGGCTGTGCCATTGCAGCAACGAATACAAATGTGGTTCATGCATGATGGCGCACCAGCACATTTCTGTACAGTTGGATTAGGCAGAGGGGACCGGGTGGAGGGGAGGGGGGGAGGGGGCACACCTTAGCCTGCTCACTGCTCATTCCCGAAACTTTAATCCCCTAAACTTATTGTTATGGGGGCACTTGAAAGAATCAGTCTTCGCCACACCAGTCAACGGTGTGCGGACCCTATAGGGTCGCATCCATAGAGCATGCCAGCAGGTACAATAACAACCAGGTATACTTCAAAGGGTGCGTCATTCCATACGCCGGAGGGACGCTACTTTGAACACCTCCTGTAAACACATATTTATCGAAGAAAGCATACATTTCCGTACCCATTATTATTGCACTTAGCTCAGAAAGTAGCGACGTTTACTAGACTTATTTTGTTTTTTTAGGTGAGCAGTATCACCTCTCACAGTATTCGACACATTTTTTGAATACGTTGTATATTTAAACCACCTTTAATGTGTTACAGCACTTAAATGTAAAGAACGGGAAATATTTATAATTGCTGCATAATGCACTACCTTGTGTTGACCATAAAAACAGGAAAAACAGTAGAACATGGAGGAAACTTCTTATGGCGGTTTCTAGTACGCATTCCTTCACGCGACTCTAAAGTCAGTCACTAGACTGAAGTACCAACCAGAAAACACCATGTTTTCCCACAGCGCGTTGGTACTAATTATTATCGGAAAAGCTATAAGGACACCAATCCATTAGCCACAATTTGCGTATCTGAAAGGAGTCTTTCGACTGTTGTATCATTGAAAACGAAAATGGATAATGGATTAATTTGGAGTATGGCTTGTGATGTAAAGTGACCGATGCCAAGTATGAGAAGGGTAGTTACAAATAACTAGCACAAAATGATTGGTCTTTAATTTCTTCGTATAACTAATCACAAGAAAGGGTGTATTTAATTTGTTTGAGTGTTAACTAGATCTGGTTTCCCTTTAGAGCACATTAAAAGTACGAGTGTCAATTTTTTCTTAGTTCGAAGTTTAGTTAGGGGTTAGACTTCACTGCGGGCATTGGCATATATTTCGTCTCGTTGTGTGGTAACTATGTCACAACGGAAGTATCTCAGCTCAACGGGGTAAAACGGAATAAAAATGATTTTAGAATACGGAAATGAGTCTGGTGTGCCACCTGACAGCTTCATTCATCTCTACAAATCTCCATTTTGTGTATAATCAGTGTTTTAATATGAATTAATCCGAAGATTACAGGAGCATAAGCTGCTCAGTGAACCGTACTGTTGAATGGTTTCTGCTCCGGTATGATGTTAATCAATGCTTCTCATATAAGTTCTGTAGGGGCAGCTGACACGAATAATTCGTACTTAATACCCCAAATGCTGCTCCATTAGTAAGGGGAGTAAAGTCTACTACAAAATTATTTCAGATGAATGGCCCCTTATACTCACTTATAAGAATATTACTCAGAGGAAAACGCTGGATTAAGCCCGCTCGAACAGAAAATCTACTGTGAAGCCGCTAATTTCTTTTACTGTACATGCCCTATACAAAAACAGTCCACAAATCGGAGTTTGACTGTAAGCCGTACAAAGGAAAGCATGCAGAATTATGAATTTCACATACGATATTATTCGCCGAACGGAGCAGACTAGTTGATTTACAGAAAGAGGGAGTATTATCACATTCTGAACTAAAGTTTTTTAATGGTGGTTTTCTAATTATTATTTATTTTATTTTTTATTATTCTGTTTCGAAATTATTTCTGGATTATCTAATTCTATATTATTCTGGCTTTGGCTAATTGAATCTTAAATTAAATCAAGAAAAATTACGTACCTGAAAAATCATCTAAAACATTTTTTAAGTATTGAAATTGAAATGTAAATACCACTATCATGATTCTTTTTTTTTTTATCTAGGCTGCTCTTCCGCGATTGTCTGTTAGCGAATG
Source organism: Schistocerca cancellata (assembly GCF_023864275.1). NCBI lineage: Eukaryota > Metazoa > Arthropoda > Insecta > Orthoptera > Acrididae > Schistocerca > Schistocerca cancellata. Next base: position 139,309,664 of record NC_064631.1, on the reverse strand, counting down.
TAATTTTGGTACGTGATTTACGCCTAAAAACTATCGGATTTCATTTTGTGAGTAGTGAAGCTTTAGATGCAGGTTCCATTCTGAAAGCAAACCAAACGTATTGCACTGATTGGTGCCGTTCATACGCGATCATTCACTAACAGACATCCACACACAAAATAAGCCGCATTTAATTATCAAATTCATGAAAAAAACTGAGAAAAATGGTATGATTAGTCATAATAAGAAACCAATTAAATTAAATAGTTATTATTATGCAAAATGTGCACAAACAACAAAATCTCTACGTATCAACAACGACATAACATTTCTGTGACCGTACCAGACAATGGCTGACCAGGAAGCGAGAGAACAAAAAGGTTGCGAGTCCTTGTTAGCTTAAAATTACATAGGTAATACAATTACAGAGATATCAATTTCATTGTAATCGCAGTGTCTATTAAGCAGCGATAAAATCGTCTCAGCGCTACTGCGCGAAATCACACAGTCACGAAATCCGCTAACACTTGAGGAACTTGACAGTCTGGAGCCTGAACTCAAACATCTATACAATGAAAGCGGACGTTTGTCCAGACAGTCTAAGAGCCTACGCTTCGTCAGATTACCCGCCACTGGAGGCCAACCTTCTGTCCCTGCTCTTCCCGGGTTGGTCGGTGAGATAGCCTCGGAGTGGAAAGGAGCGGTACCAACTGCCCACTATTACGCACGTAAGGATGCAGTTGGACTGTGCCGCCCAGTTATTCTCCTTGGTCCCAGTATTTCCTGCTCAGAAGTTTAAGGTGGCAGTGCTACTACAGAGCACACCAGCTTTTACCACACACTGTGGTTTGGAACGGGATTTGAATGCTCTCTTTTCTTATTCGCATCGCACAGGATAGGACGTGGAGAGGTATTGTGGAAGCCTCAACGTAATCAAATAAATGAAGACCGGCACCCATTCCTTCTACAAAAGCTTAGTACTTCACTTAGAGGGAGAGAGAGAGAGAGAGAGACACCAGCAAAAGAAAAAAAAATATATGTACCAGACAATCAGCCCACTAAGGCGGAAGTTGCATTAGCAATGAAGGAGTGTTGAACACCACTCTGTTACCGATAATCAACAGTTATAACCAGCAGATTCACAAAGGGTCATAAAGGAAGGGAAAAAGCTAAATATTTCTTTGAAACAGTACATGTTAGGTGAGGCAGTACGTATAGTGTCATATTTCCTAAAATAGAAGTCTCTTTATATAAACTGAAACTGGAGGGGGGAGGGGTGTGGGGGTGTGCAGAAAGGAAAGGATAGGAAAGGAACTGATGGTATCAGATGCATTTTGTGCGGATGCATAATATCGTTCGACCTCCAGCCGGCCGCGTGGGGTAGCCGCGCGGTCTAGGGCGTCTTGTCACGGTTCGCGCGGTCTAGGGCGTCTTGTCACGGTTCGCGCGGCTCCCCTGTCGGAGGTTCGAGTCCTCCCTCGGGCATGGGTGTGTGTGTCGTGTTTAGCGTAAGTTATTTTAAGTTAGATTAAATAGTGTGTAAACTTATGGACCGATGACCTCAGTAGTTTGGTCCCATAAGACCTTACCACAAATTTCCAAAAATTTACCTCCAGCGGGAATTTAAAATTAACGATGGACAGGAACTGCGGATACTAGGTGGTAATGTGAGTCGGCCAGGGAGCATGCCGACATAAGCGGTACATTTGCGATAAACAGTGTGTCCGGATGGCGCAGTGGTTAAGGCAAGTGTCTAGTAAGCAGGAGATCCCCGGTTCGAGTCCCGTTACACCACACTTGGCATCACCGATTTCGCATAAAGCCCCGATGCAGTTGATATCATCAGGTCCTTTCTTTTCCTTTCCTTTCTTATCCCTCCGCCTTCAATTTACATAATATGTTCCACAGGTGTGGATTTCCCGAAAGAACAGATGTGGTTTTTATGCGGTTTCCCACAGCCGATTGGGCTGGTACCCACGTGCCGTCTTGGTTACACGAGTCGAAAACATTTCGTCAACGCTCTCACACTTACACATGGGCTAACCCTGGACATAGACAGATGGGTTACACGGACAAAACGGTGGCGAAGTGCAGGTCACGTGACCACCGTCTACCACTACCACTGGCCAACCCAGCTTAACATGTCGATCCTGTGGAGATACAGGAAAAGTCAACGGAAAATTAGAAAGATGAAGGGGATTTCTGGTATCGGATCGAAAAAGATACAGTTTGTACAAATATTGTCCTTATCAAACAATCCTTCTGTTCCATTCCAATACGTTTGATTCACTCAACTGAAATCTACATTTTCATTTCGGTGACGAGTAAGGGTAGACCGTACATCAACATCATCATCATCATCATCATTTAAGACTGATTATGCCTTTCAGCGTTCAGTCTGGAGCATAGCCCCCCTTATACAGTTTCTCCATGATCCCCTATTCAGTGCTAACATTGGTGCCTCTTCTGATGTTAAACCTCTTACTTCAAAATCATTCTTAATCGAATCCAGGTACCTTCTCCTCGGCCTGCCCCGACTCCTCCTACCCTCTACTGCTGAATCCATGAGTCTCTTGGGTAACCTTGCTTCTCCCATGCGTGTAACATGACCCCACCATCTAAGCCTGTTCGCCCTGACTGCTACATCTATAGAGTTCATTCCTAGTTTTTCTTTGATTTCCTCATTGAAAGAAAAACTGGGAATGAACTCTATAGATGGTAGACCGTACAACACAGCAATTTCTGTTTTGGAACTATGACCCCGTGCATCCTGTATGCCTTAGGATATACTGCTTCAACAACATGCTTAGCCCCAGATTGTTTATAATATGCAGTAGGTAGATAGGTAGATGAGTTGCCAATGACAACGAGGTCGTTAGAGACAGAATGCAAACTTATATTCAGGAATCATAATTCAAAGGAAATATCCTGCCGTTTGCCTTAAGCTATTTAGGGAATTCAAGGTAACACTAAATCTAGATGACGAGACGGGATTTGAATCGTCGTCCTTCGAATGCGAGTCCATTGCGCTAGCCATTGCGTCACCTCGCTCGGTTTTATAGCGTACAGCAACCAACTAATTTTGGTTTCTATACTTTCTTGGAAAGACACCGCTACCGGTTCTGAAAACGGATTACCTAAAAAACTGGTTTCTAAATATGTCCTAAATGGAACTACACCCATATACAAGGCTTAGGCGAATGGATTTATGAAGTAATGCGAGGTGAGTGCAAAATTTAGAAAATATGACACAGAACAGGAAAGACTTACTTTCGTCAACAGTTTTAGTTTATTGATTTCCATGAACCTGGTACGTCGCACGAAACATGGGAATTGACATGAAAAACGTGGAAGCTACGGTGCTTATATCCCCGTTGGATGAGGCATGGTGTACCCAAACTGTTTCCATAATCTAGGTATACATGACGTAAAATTATCACACTCTTTATGAAGCGACGGCCTTCAAATCTGCCACCTCCGCCTGCTGTGTCACTTACCTTGTGTTCTGAAAACAGTGCATAAGATCACGATATGTAATACTCACCATGACTGGTAAACTGCCTGAAATTCTTCATAGAAATAACTCCCCGTAAATTGCTCCGAACAGTAAACTTACGTGAAGTAACTTCAATGGAGTTCGAAAATGTATGAGCAGAACAGCATATAATTACTTCCAAATTGTAGTTATGCGTTCACCGCACGTTAAAGGTCAAAACAGTTGTTCAAAAGAGTACAACACATGAAAACTTGAAACAAAATCAGGTATAGATATCTCGAAAAATAGTGAATATAGACTGCTGGCTGTGTATGTGACGAATTTAAATGTTCCATTATTCGAATGGATTGATAGCATACCGTTTCCGCGCCACGCATCTTCACTGATGCACAAAAGCAGCATCTCCACATTTCCACATGGAAGACACTTTGACGTAATGAAACTTTCCGTGAAGTTTTCCACCGTAAACGTCAGAATACAAAACAGAAAAATCTTTATGTGTTAAAGGGGGTAGGACGTGAAACGGGCCGACTTAAAGCAGGAGAGGCACAACCAGACATTTTAATTTACACTGTCTATACTTTTACAAATAAATTCATAAAACTTTGTTAGCATGACCAGGAAGGATTCAGGATTCACACTCATAGCAGAGGAAGTTCAAAAAAAATAACAAAGCAATTTTTATTTTACATGTGAAATTTCATCATTTTTTTCACTTGGTATTGGCTGCATTTGTTGCTGTAAGTACACTTTTCTTCATAAGTAGGAGAGATTCTTCGATGAATTTTGCACAGCATACAAACCATACTTACAGGTGTATGAAACTCTAGAATTTCCCAAATCTGTTAAAAACTGTGGTAAAAATTGAGATAATTATCTATAAAATTCGAGTTTTCTCTAAACACGAAGTTTAAAACGTAACAGCCCACTCATTTTTCCACCTGTGCAAAATTCATCGAAGAATCTCTCTTACTTATGAAGAAAAGTGTACCTATAGCAACAAATGGAGCCAACAGTAAGTGAAAAAAATCATGAAACATCACATTTAGAAATTTTTATTTTTCGTGTTTTTGAACTTCCACTGCTATGAGCGTGATTCCTGAATCCTTCCTGGTCATGCTGACAATGTTTTATGAATTGATTTGTAAAAGTATAGACAGTGGAAATTAAAATGTCCTGTGGTGCCTCTCCTTCTCGAAGTCGGCCCTTTTGACGTCCCACCCCCCTAAACGAAACAGTATGCTTGAATGGCTAACGAACTCGGATTGCGGAACCGTTCAACCTCTGCTCAGCCATGTAGCGTCTTGACAAGATCATAGCTACCCACCCAAGCAGCAGACAACACGTAATAGACGAGTTCCTAAAAGCCACTGCGTCTTTCAAGCAAACCATCGATGATTGACCACGAGGAGCAAGAGGATCTCACTGGCTCGTGAAACTGGAAACTCAAACGTGCGCTACTGACGAAGTCTTTGTCGGCCAGATCCGGCAGCCCGCGCACCACACACAGCTAAACGGGAGACGGCACTCTAAAATCTCCCACCAACGTGCTTCTGCCGGGCTTGCTCGTCTGTCGTTCGCTGTCAGATTCGCCACGCATATATGCCACGAAGCAGTGTGGAATTCACATGACCTCAGTGTCCTTTACTCAGATTGGCCGGCGCGACTGTTTAAACAGCCGCTCTCAGAGCTTCGCCCTCAGATTCGGCGGATCTTCAGTCGTACACTATTGGCCATTAAAATTGCTACACCACGAAGATGACGTGCTACAGACGCGAAATCTAACCGACAGGAAGAAGATGCTGTGATATGCAAATGATTAGTCTCTCAGAGCATTCACACAACGCTGGCGCCGGTAGAGACACTTACTTCGAGCAGATAGTTAGAGAACCAACTCGTGAAGCTAACGTTTTAGACCTCATAGCAACAAATAGACCTGAACTTTTCGACTCCGTGAATGTAGAAGAGGGTATTAGTGATCATAAGTCAGTGGTTGCATCAATGACTACAAGTGTAATAAGAAATGCCAAGAAAGGAAGGAAAATATATTTGCTTAACAAGAGTGATAGGGCACAAATCGCAGAATATCTGAGTGACCACCATCAAACGTTCATTTCTGAGGAAGAGGATGTGGAACAAAAATGGAAAAAATTCAGAAACATCGTCCAGTACGCCTTAGATAAGTTCGTACCGACTAAGGTCCAAAGCAAGGTGAAAGATCCACCGTGGTATAACAATCATGTACGAAAGGTACTACGGAAACAAAGAAAGCTTCATCATAGGTTTAAGAGTAGTCGAATCATAGCTGATGAGGAAAAGCTGAACGAAGCGAAAAAGAGCGTAAAGAGAGCATTGAGAGAAGCATTCAACGAATTCGAACATAAAACATTGGCAAACAATCTAAACAAGAACCCTAAAAAGTTTTGGTCATATGTAAAATCGGTAAGCGGATCTAAATCCCCTATTCAGTCACTCGTTGACCACGATGGCACCGAAACAGAGGACGACCGAAGAAAGGCAGAAATACTGAATTCAGTGTTCCGAAACTGTTTCACTGCGGAAAATCGTAACACGGTCCCTGACTTCAGCCGTCGCACGGACGCCAAAATGGAAAATATTGAAATAAACGATATCGGAATTGAAAAACAACTGCTATCACTTAGTAGCGGAAAAGCATCCGGACCAGACGAGATACCCTTAAGATTCTACAGTGATTATGCTAAAGAACTTGCCCCCTTTCTATCAGCAATTTATCGTAGATCGCTGGAAGAACGTAAAGTACCTAGCGACTGGAAGAAAGCGCAGGTCGTTCCCATTTTCAAGAAGGGTCATAAATCAGATGCGAATAATTATAGGCCTATTTCGCTTACGTCAATCTGTTGTAGAATAATGGAACATGTTTTGTTTTCTCGTATTATGACGTTCTTAGATAATACAAATCTCCTTCATCATAACCAACATGGATTCCGCAAACAGAGATCATGTGAAACTCAGCTCGCCCTATTTGCCCAAGAAATTCACAGTGCCGTAGACACTGGCGAGCAGATTGATGCCGTATTCCTGGACTTCAGGAAGGCATTTGATACGGTTCCGCACTTACGTTTAGTGAAAAAAATACGAGCTTACGGAATATCGGACCAGGTTTGTGATTGGATTCAGGATTTCCTAGAAGAAAGAACACAACATGTCATTCTTAACGGTTCAAAATCTGCAGATGTAGAGGTAATTTCGGGAGTACCGCAAGGAAGCGTGATAGGACCTTTATTGTTTACAATATACATAAATGACTTAGTTGACAACATCGGTAGCTCCGTGAGGCTATTTGCAGATGACACGGTTGTCTACAAGAAAGTAGCAACATCAGAAGACTCGTACGTACTCCAGGAAGACCTGCAGAGGATTAATGCATGGTGCGACAGCTGGCAGCTTTCCCTAAACGTAGATAAATGTAATATAATGCGCATACATAGGGGCAGAAATCCATTCCAGTACGATTATGCCATAGGTGGTAAATCATTGGAAGCGGTAACGACCGTAAAATACTTAGGAGTTACCATCCGGAGTGATCTGAAGTGGAATGATCACATAAAACAAATAGTGGGAAAAGCAGGCGCCAGGTTGAGATTCATAGGAAGAATTCTAAGAAAATGTGACTCATCGACGAAAGAAGTAGCTTACAAAACGCTTGTTCGTCCGATTCTTGAGTATTGCTCATCAGTATGGGACCCTTACCAGGTTGGATTAATAGAAGAGATAGACATGATCCAACGAAAAGCAGCGCGATTCGTCATGGGGACATTTAGTCAGCGCGAGAGCGTTACGGAGATGCTGAACAAGCTCCAGTGGCGGACACTTCAAGAAAGGCGTTACGCAATACGGAGAGGTTTATTATCGAAATTACGAGAGAGCACATTCCGGGAAGAGATGGGCAACATATTACTACCGCCCACATATATCTCGCGTAATGATCACAACGAAAAGATCCGAGAAATTAGAGCAAATACGGAGACTTACAAGCAGTCGTTCTTCCCACGCACAATTCGTGAATGGAACAGGGAAGGGGGGATCAGATAGTGGTACAATAAGTACCCTCCGCCACACACCGTAAGGTGGCTCGCGGAGTATAGATGTAGATGTAGATGTAGACAACGTGCTGACATGAGGAAAGTTTCCAACCGATTTCTCTTACACAAACAACAGCTGACCGGCGTTGCCTGGTGAAACGTTGTTGTGATGCCTCGTGTAAAGAGGAGAAATGCGTACCATCACGTTTCCGACTTTGATAAATGTCGGATTGTAGCCTATCGCGATTGGTCGAGATCCAATGACTGTTAACAGAATATGGAATCGGTGGGTTCAGGGGGGTAATACAGAACGCCGTACTGGATCCCAACGGCCTCGTATCACTAGCAGTCGAAATGACCCGCGTCTTATACACATGGCTGTAACGGATCGTGCAGCCACGTCTCGATCCCTGAGTCAACAGGTAGGGACGTTTACAAGACAACAACCATCTGCACGAACAGTTCGACGACGTTTGCAGCAGGATGAACTATCAGCTCGGAGACCACGGCTGCATCATACATAGGAGCGCCTGCGATGGTGTACTCAACGACGAACCTGGCTGCACGAATGGCGAAACGTCATTTTTTCGGATGAATCCAGGTTCTGTTTACAGCATCATGACGGTCGCATCCGTGTTTGGCGACATCACGGTGAACGCACATTGGAAGCGTGTATTCGTCATCGACATACTGGCTTATCACTAGGCGTGACGGTATGGTGTGCCATTGGTTACACGTCTCGATCACCTCTTGTTCGGATTGACGGCACTTTGAACAGTGGACGTTACATTTCAGATGTGTTACGACCCGTGGCTCTACCCTTCATTCGATCCCTGCGATACGCTACGTTTCAACAGGATAATGCACGACCGCATGTTGCAGGTCCTTTACGGGCCTTTCTGGATACAGAAAATGTTCGACTGCTGCCCTGGCCAGCACATTCTCCATATCTCTCACCAATTGAAAGCGTCTGGTCAATGGTGGCCGAGCTACTGGCTCGTCACAATCGCCAGTCACTACTCTTGTTGAACCGTGGTACCGTGTTGATGCTCCATGGGCAGCTGTACCTGTACACGCCATCCAGGTTCTGTTTGACTCATTGGCCAGGCGTATCAAGGCCGTTATTACGGTCAGAGGTGGTCGTTCTAGGTGCTGTTTTCTCAGGATCCATGCACCTAAATTGCATGAAAATGTAATCACATGTCAGTTCTGGTATAATATATCTGTCCAATGAATACCCGTTTATCATCTGCATTTCATCTTGGTGTAGCAATTTTAATGGCCAGTAGTGTATATCAACCTTAGTATGGAAGACTGCAGTGAGACATTACATGGACGTAGCATGTCGCTACTAAGCATTATTGTTAGAGTCTTACCGGATTGTATCAGCAGTCAAGAGTATTTGTGCCTCTCAAGTACATTTCCCTCAATCGCATAAAATTCAGCGTCACGAAGGAACTCACAGCAAGCTACGTACGACGGCGTACTGAAAAGTAGTGGCTCTGAATTTTTTTTATGAGAAAACCCTTAAAGGTTTTCAAACAAAAGAAGCCTTATTAACATTGTACATCTTAATTCTACGTGTCTACATGTTTGCAAACCTCTGCCGGTAGAGGGCTTCGAATTGTAACGTGTAACATGTCCGTGTGTAATGTGACTACGTCGGTGAGTGAGAAGTAGCGTGCTGTAATCGAGTCTCAAATTCGAGGAGTCAGTCCACTCAGAAACCTCTCCTGCAGTATACGAATGCCAGATATATGACTAGCGCCGTGACATCTACAACAGTGCAACGTCTTGAATTCACTGTCGTAGATTATTCTCCATACAATGCCCACTTGCCCCCATCCGATTTTCAGCTGTTTCCAAAACTTAAAGAACACCTTTGCCCACTACAGTTTCATATAGATGAACTATTGCAAGCACAGGTGAGGTTTTGGCTCCATCGACAAAGTCAAAAATTCTATAGTGACGTCATCAACAAACAAGCCTCCCCTTGGCAGTGTGTCATTACCATGGTGACAGTGGTGAGAAATAAATATGTAGACAAGAAGAATAAAAATGCAGAATGTTAATAAAATTTCTTTTATTTAAAAGGCTTTATGAGTTTTCACATAAAAAATTACGGAGGCTTTATTTCTCAGCACGCCCTCGTATATCTCAATTATTAATTGCACATGTTGTAAATAAACCTATTAATATGTTACCTTTTTGTAGACGTTTGCCTTCCTTGGGCAACCGAATTACTGACACCTCACAAAGAGCATCTTTCAACCACTTTACCTACTGTGCCAAAGACTGTTAAGCTATCATGAATCGATAACTTAGCAGAGATCGTATCTTTGCAATGGACCTGAAAGTTAACAATATGTGAAATAGTTTAGTAATGAAAGTTACAAACGTGACAAACAGTTTTCATTGCTTAATTTTATACCAAATAATACCTTACTTATGATTCTTGAGAATCTGCTCGATGTAATAATTTGTCACACCGTATTTTATTTTTTCAGCTCCTTGTCGTTCTCTACTGTCTAGATTCAAAAATCAACTTGGGGGAATTAGGGTGTAATCAAATGTTTCAAATGGCTCTGAGCACTATGAGATTTAACTTCTGAGGTCATCAGACCCCTAGAACTTAGAACTACTTAAAACTAACTAACCTAAGTAAATCACACACACCCATGCCCGAGGCAGGATTCGAACCTGCGACCGTAGCGGTCGCACAGTTCCAGACTAGAACCGCTCGGCCACTCCAGCCGCCAGGGTGTAATCAGGTAATTTCCATGAAGGCAAGCGACACTTGTAAGTCATCATCATTCCACCCTGTACAACCCTCGTGGGCCGAATTCTTCCACTCTAAACATTTTACCCTACCATTTGATTTTTTTGTTCGCAAGAAGGTCTCGTTCTGAAAAGAAGAAAAACAGTTTCATTCTCATCTTCAGAAGAGGTGTTTGCTTCACACATCCAAATCTTCCGCCTCTGTTTTGATGGTGGAGTCGATCAACAATTTTCTGTTAACCTGGCAGGAGGATGTTTTTGCTGCAATGAGTTACCGTTTGTACGGAGACTGTGTGATCATGGCGCATTTTCCTCTTCCCCTGGTTGATCACTGTCTCTCGTAATTAGGAACTGGTTTTACACTTCCCAATGATACAGTGAATGAAAAAACCGCGTCTGCCAATTAGTCAATGGACCATGTTGCGCAGAAGAAGCAGTAAATGAGTTTGTTGCGTTCTGGGAATCTGGCGTTATTCTTTCTGAGTATCTTCGGGCGCGAAATTGTCTTCATAAAATGCATTTGCGTTAGGCAGGAAAAATACCCTTATTTTGGAAACGATAAGTGGCAGTTTACATTGTTGTTGCTCTTGCAAATGCAGTTCGAGACAACTGAGCTGTTTGGTACTGGGTTGCCACTCTGCCCAGGTCGCTGACAAGTCATGTCTTAATATCTTGACCCTAATAAGCGCTTAACGGTCCCATGAAACTGACCCCGAGCGGTTGCAACTTATGAGTGCAGTGTAGTGGGAAACAAACAGTCTCGACATCGTTTTTTCTAGAAAGTTAGATAACATCCAAGTTTTCCACTTGAGTTCAATGGCCGTTGAGCAGCAGAAGAACTGGTTCACTCTTGTGAGAGATGTAGTGGTGCATCGACTGGACAAAGATTTCTGCTTGCATCCATTCACGAGTATGACACACTGTCACTGTTCCTGGCCGTGCTCCGTCTCTTCCATCCTAACTCTAGAGAATATTAAGTGGCTGAATGTAATTGGCTGCTGCAGGGAAACGAACTGCTGAACTCACGAAGTGCCCTCGCTCGGCTGGAGTCAAAACATCTATCTGCATGCTTCCCTTTTGGGCTATGATCATTACGCGTGACTTTGGCACTGATTTTAGCCCTGTTTCATCAACAGTTCCTGTCTCTCTGTATCTCTCCTATGTCCGAACAACGTCGCTTTGGTTCACTCCGAGCCGCATGGACACTTCCCTTGTTGAGAGTCCTTCCTGACATAAAGTAACAATGTGGACGCGATCGAACCGCGGTATTGACCGTCTAGGCATGGTTGGAGTACAAACAACACGAACCGTGTACCTCCTTCCTGGTGGAATGACTTGGACTGATCGACTGTCGGACTCCCTCCATCTAATAGGCGCTGCTCATGCATGGTTGTTTAAATTTTTGGGCGGGTTTAGTGACATCTCTGTACAGTCAAAGGGACTGTGTCTGTGATACAATTTCCACAGTCAGCGTCTATCTTTAGGAGATCTGGGATCCGGCGTGATGCAAAACTTTTTTTGATGTGTGTAGAGATTGTTACAAGTTCTTCCCATCTTCTTCTTGTTTCAACTTCTGCACTTCTAAGGTAAACCGTTCCTTAAAGTATTCTCTGCTAGCCTTACCTACCCAATGCAGTTTGAAAATAGACGATACGGACGCCAATTTTTATAATCTCTCAAAACAATTCCTATCAGAACTTTACAGTACGTAGGTTACCCGTATGCAAGCTATTTAGCATTCTTTGGATTCTCGTTACTTCTAGCAGGAGAGAGCCACAGCAGGTATCTTTAAGCCCTTATAAGCTTCTGATACCATCCGTATTGGGGTGTTGAATAGCTTATTTATTCATTAAGGAACGGTATTTCAGTATCTTTAAAAATTGTTTTTTACAGTTCATTTAGAATTTCCTTACAGTTCATTCAGAGTATCCTCGACAGTGAGTACATAATTACAGTACGAATTCCATCGTGGATTAGTAGGGGTTTTTGCAGTTGATTCTAAATTGCTTTCACAGTCTTTGGAAAACTTTGAATACACATTCGAAAGTGTTTGACATTTTGACATGGCTGCATCATCAACATTTTTTTATAAATTAAGTAGAGATCAGGCCTTGTACAAACAGTATCTGATGAAGCTATTAAATGTAATGTATGTTAACCTGTCGTTCATTTAATTCTTAGGCGTCATCAAATGATTTCGGTACATTTTGCCTTAAACAAAAAATAATGGTAAACTTATATAAAGTGTGCTGAAGTCTTACTGCCTTTTCCTGTAATTAAGATCCAGGTGTACCTATGGTGTTTACTGCACCATCTGTACCTATCGTGGAACTACCTTGATTTAAATAAATGGCTCACTAAATTAATTATAACTACGAAGTGTGAAATAAAAATTCAAGACAAGCAGTTACCATTTAGGAAATACCTAAGGTGCTCCTAAAACAGCGTACAAACTTTCTAACTTTCTAATTTGTGACCATTACATGGAGTCATAGAAGCAAGAACGTGCATGTCATAATATACTATTAACGAATCATCCATAAAATTCATGAAAATGGCCTAGTGCCGAAATTGATCAGTCGTACATGAAATAAAGAAAAAGGCAGCTGACGGCATCACGAAATCATTAAAATAATATAAAATGCTTTCTGAAGAGAGTATTTCGAATGCAAAATAAAAATAGGTCCAAATAGCTCTGAGCACTAAGGGACTTAACTTCTAAGGTCATCAGTCCCCTAGAACTTAGAACTACTTAAACCTAACTAACTTAAAGACATCACAGACATCCATGCCCGAGGCAGGATTTGAACCTGCGACCGTAGCGGTCGCGCGGTTCCCGACTGTAGCGCCTAGAACCGCTCGGCCACCCTGGCCGGCTAAAAATAGGTATTTTGCATTTGGTATGTGTATTTCACATAATTCACAGGCCAGGTTGTAAGTAACGCAGAGGTGGAGGTAACATCCGGTCGTTGCGGTTTTACCTCGTTGCTTCCACTCGACTTTACGCCAAATGTACTTTTCCTGTAAAATTTCTGCCGGCAGTTTTGACCGAGCGGTTCTAGGTGCTTCACTTCGGAACCGCCCTACTGCTACGGTCGCCGTTTCGAATCCTGCCTCGGGCATGAATTTATGTGATGTCCTTACTTAGGTTTAAGTAGTTCTAAGTCCAGGGGACTTAAGTCCCATAGTGCTTAGAATCATTTGAACCATTTTTTGTAAAATTTCTTCTGCATACGAAAAGTGGTAAATAGTCGTTGAACGTAAGTTCCTCCTTGGACACAAAAACATGCAAAAAAAACAATTATTTTGCTCAACAACAACGCCACAAACACTAGGCCTGTCAAGTCTCATGGCGGTTCTGAGGCTGCAGGCTGCTTTCAGTGTCTAACGGCCAAGAAACAATGTTACGAAGTGGCCCCTTCACCCGATTATACCGCAGTTCTCGCTAAACATAAATACGAGGGTAATCCCAAAAGTAAGGTCTCCTATTTTTTTATAAGTAGAGAACTCTGTTTGTGTAGCAGTTGGTCACACTGTTACGAAGAGTGCTTCACGCGCTGTGTGTAAACATGCGCACGCCGCGCCGAGGCACTCAATGTTGGCTTGTCAGCCGTTGAGAATGGAGCTCTCCCTGGATGCTACCGCCAATTGCGAATTGAGCGCAGTTATTCGGTTTCTGAACGCAAAGGGCACTGCGCCGGTTGGAATCCACCGTCAATTGAAGGAAGTGTATGGTGAGTCGTGCGTGGATGTCAAAAATGTTCCTAAGTGGTGTAGAGAGTTTGCAGCTGGTCGGACCGAAATTCACGACTAACAAAAGAGCAGGAGACCGTCAGTTTCTGAGGAGACAGTGTTGAAGGTTGAACGAAGCATGCGTGTAGGTCGGCGGATCACCCTGGATGATCTCTGCATGTTGGTTCCTGAGGTTTTCCGAAGCACCGCTCACAGAATTTTAACGGAAACACTGAACTACCGGAAGGTGTGCGCAAGATGGGTGCCACGCATGCTGACTGAGGACCACATGCGGCAGCGAGTTGATGCTTCCCTCGCATTTCTTCACCACCTTGCAGCCGAACAGGACCACTTTCTGGACTCAATTGTCACCGGTGACCAAAGCCGCGGAAATTCAAGCAAACACAGTCTGCCGGTAAAGTTTTTTGGAATCGAAAAGGGGTATTGCTGGCCGACTTTATGCCCACTGGGACCATAATTAACAGTGACAGCTACTGTGAGAATCTGAAAAATCTCAAACGGCCAATTCTGAACCGGAGAAGAGGAATGTTGATCAAGGGGGTACTCATTCTCCATGACAACGCTCGCCCATACATCACTCGGCAAACCGTTGCTCTCCTGCTGTAGTTTCAGTCGAACATAATCACCCACCCACCCTATAGCCCTGACTTGGCGTCCTCTGACTATCACCTGTTCCTTGGTTAAAATGACATTTGGTCGGAAAGCGATTCAGCGCCGACGACGAGGTGAAAGAAGAGGTTCATTACTTCCTGAATAGCATGGTGGCGAGCTGGTATGACATAGGCATACAAAAACTGCCACATCATCTATAGCTAAGTGTTCAAGCTGTAAACTGATGTAAACCATTGTTGAAATAAACAGGTCTATGTACTTATAAAAATATAGGAGACCTTACTTTTGGGATTACCCTCGTACTAAGTTTTCTAGATTAATATCCTATATTTATCGTGATACAGACACATTTTCGTATTTTAAAATCATTTTTATTAAGTTCATCCTTTCGAATCGTGATAGTTTCCTTATGTGGAACGTTGGGAATCGGTGTTCCATACACCAAAACTGAAGCAGTCATCGAGCTGCCGCGAGGGCATTCCTTGCGTTGAAGACTCATACGAGTCGGGTAATCCGAATTCCTACACGGCATCGATTTCCACATCAAAAACCGTTTCCTGTCGCTTCTGTGCTGTCCGGACTGGACGCGTGGCCGACGAATTTCCGTCCGACAAAGCGTGGCGCGAGACTTATATTGGTGAGGGCGGCGCGCTCTTTGTTCCGGCCGGCCCCGCAGTCCGCGTTATTAAAATTGGCGCCCAGCTGGCCACGCCTCTGCCCCCCCGCTTCCCTGCCCCACGTCTTCTTGCCGCTGTAGCCATCCGTCCGCCTCCTTGCACCGCCCGCGCGGGCTTCCGTTCCGGCCCGACCGCCAGAGTGCAGATCGCTACAACAATTAGCAGCTGGAACAGCGAAGGGCTTCTCGCCATCCCCCCCCCCCCCTAAGCTACCCGCTGGATGGGCCTTATTAAACAAGTGGCAGCTCGGACGGCTATATAGAAAGCGCTGAGTTCGTGGGGTGGGGTACATGGAAGGTGGGGGTGGAGGATTTTCATAAGTTGGCCTTCCTGAACCCAGACCGTCTCCTGCCTTCGCCACCCCACCTCACCAGCCCCCTTTCGCTTCAGTCGAGGCAAAAGTTGCTGCTGGTCAACGGGGAGAAAGAGAGAGGAAGGGGGACGAGACGGGGGCGGGAGCCGATGGCCGGCCAGCAGCAGCTTATGCAAAGCGAGGTCGTTATCGGACGGCCCGGCTCCCGTCTGCGCTCTTGTTGCCTGTCCTTCTCCCACTCCAACTGTTCTGCGCCACGCGCATCTCACCAGTCTCCCTACTTACATGTCCCTCCACGGTCGCACGGGGGCGTAACGCAAATCTGAAGAAGGGAAAACTCCACAAATTTATCGCACAGTCATAAAACCATTATTGCCTTCTTCTTCTCTGACGACGGTTGGTGGCTTCTTTACGACCAGGGATAGTAGCTCCTTCTTCGATTGCCTTTTCTTCTTCACCTCGCAAAACCTTGTGGTGTAATCATGCCTAATTCGTAATAGGAACCCTTCGATACCGATGGGTAACCCTCACTATACACAAAAGTTTCCGAAAATCGGTTTATATAGGAACGATATATCTTGTATAATAAACCACGGCTGCAAAATACTAACACGAATTCTTTACAGACGAATGGAAAAACTGGTAGAAGCCGACCTCGGGGAAGATCAGTTTGGATTCCGTAGAAATGTTGGAACACGAGAGGCAATACTGACCCTACGACTTATCTTAGAGAACAGATTAAGGAAAGGCAAACCTACGTTTCTAGCATTTATAGACATAGAGAAAGCTTTTGACAATGTTGACTGGAATACTCTCTTTCAAATTCTGAAGGTGGCAGGGGTAAAATACAGGCAGCGAAAGGCTGTTTACAATTTGTACAGAAACCAGATGGCAGTTATAAGAGTCGAGGGGCACGAAAGGGAAGCAGTGGTTGGGATGAGAGTGAGCCAGTGTTTTAGTCTACCTCCAATGTTATTCAATCTGTATATTGAGCAAGCAGTAAAGGAAACAAAAGTAAAATTTGGAGTAGAAATTAAAATCCATGGAGAAGAGATAAAAACTTTGAGGTTCGCCGATGCCATTGTAATTCTGTCAGAGACAGCAAAGGACTTGGAGGAGCAGTTAAACAGAATTGACAGTGTCTTGAAAGAAGGATATAAGATGAACATCAACAAAAGCAAAACGAGGATAATTGAATGTCGTCGAATTAAGTCGGGTGATGCTGAAGGAATCAGATTAGGAAATGAGACACTTAAAGTAGTAAAGGAGTTTTCTTTTTGGGGAGAAAAATAACTGATGATGGTCGAAGTAGAGAGGATATAAAATGTAGACTGGCAATGGCAAGGAAAGCGTTTCTGAAGAAGAGAAATTTGTTAACATCGAGTATAGATTTAAGTGTCAGGAAGTCGTTTCTGAAAGTATTTGTATGGAGTGTAGCCATGTATGGAAGTGAAACGTGGATGAGAGACGGTTTAGACAAGAAGACAATAGAAGCTTTCGAAATGTGGTGCTACAGAAGAATGCTGAAGATTAGATGGGTAGATCACATAACTAATGAGGAGGTGTTGAATAGGATTGGGGGGAAGAGGAGTTTGTGGCACAACTTGACTAGAAGAAGGAATCGGTTGGTAGGACATGTTCTCAGGCAACAAGGGAGCACCCATTTAGTACTAGAGGGCAGCGTGGAGGGTAAAAATCGTAGAGGGAGACCAAGAGATGAATACACTAAGCAGATTCAGAAGGATGTAGGTGGCAGTAGGTACTGGGAGATGAAGAAGCTTGCACAGGATAGAGTAGCATGGAGAGCTGCATCAAACCCGTCTCTGGACAGAAGACCACAACAATAACATATCTTGTAAACTGCTGCTTTCATTCAATATGAATATTAATTCACAAGAAACACAAACAGGTATATAGGGTTATTTACAAGTTTATCACTATCTGTTGTTATATTTCGCGAAAAATATTTGTAAAGTCAATTCAAGTACTTTCGCTGCCAGCAGTGTAGATGCTCAGATTCTTTGGCTACAGTGTAGTCTCTCTGATTCCTCTCACCTCGCTGGAAGCAGCGTTGCTAACCGTACGATGTGGATCGTATATGCACGATAATTTAAGATGGTGCACAAACATAAGATCCACCCTTCGGATCGCACGTCTGTTGTACGATCTTTTGAAACGTTTACTATTGTGACTTCATCTTTTTTACTGTTTTAATTCTTGTGGTTTATTTAATTTTCTTACAATTTATTTCAATAATACGGTTTTGAGTATCCTACTGTTTGCTCACGATGACTTGACGATTTCGCTAGTGTGCCAGAAGCGAAGAAAATCGTCACTTCTTGAAAGATATTCGGTTATTTGTTTCCGAGCACTGCCGGTGTCAAACTGCCGCTAGACTCAAAATATTACGAAAGATTTGTGTCCATTAGCAAGTAACTTCTGTAAGCACTTGCTGAGGTGTTCACAAAAACTTACTCAAGTGAATTTCTTCAAGTGTCTGGCTCAAGATTATCTAAGGATAAAGTATTTCTCACAGAAGTGCAGTTATTCGTAATAACCAGAGTAGTAGCCACCGTTCTTGAATTATTATTAATTAATAAAAGTCTCGACGAAACACAAAAATAAAAATATAGCAAAAATGTTAGCGAAGTACGTACTGATGTCACCAAAAAACACTATTCAATTAACTAAAATCAGAGGATTTCACTTACACTAAAAACTCTAGAACATCGTATACAAATTTTGAACATCTCTTGTGTATCGCACAATTAGATATTCGATAACAAGAAAAAAGTGAAGCGCAGTATCTCTCCTACAGACTGCGTTTTAATTACTCTTCGAATTTTGGAAGCAGTATTTATTATTTTTATCACAAATGAAATGCAGTTATGTTTGCAGTAGCATTAATAAAATCAGCTAAAATTTAAAGACGTCTGTATTGTCGTTCTACTTCCCCTTCTGATGAAACAAATTGGTTAGTAAACTCATTTCGCGCTTGACTGGTACTGTCATTTATATGTGTTTAGGGGTTCCAATGCTACATTTGTTTCGGCCCATCTGTCGTTGTTTCATTCTCCTCTTTCATACGGATATTTTAGTACTGGTACTGAACACACACATCTCTAAGTTCAGGAAAAACTTCCCCAAAATGGCAAATTCAGCAAGAACGTGTAGCAAGAGACAAAGAACTTGAAACAATTTTCACTCTGCAGTGGAGTATACGCTGATCTGGAACTTCCTGATTAATTAAAACGGTGTGCCGCAACGGGACTCTAACCTGGGAATACGGCCTGGCACACAGTTTTAATTTTTCAGGAATTTTTATGCGAGAAACTATCTCCTGCTCGCGAACTTCTTGAAGCTGACGAAACTAGAGAACGTCGATGGGAAGTAGTAGGGGGTGGGTGGGGGGGGGGGGATGTTGCGCCATACCATAGCAGGAGCTTCAACCGACTGCCTAATAAATATGATTTCAGAATTGCGATTTTAGAGTGGTTACAAGACAGGCAAATAAACGGCAACGACTCAGTGGGGAAGGCTGAAGTGTTTCCCAAAATTGAGGCTAACAAACCACGCCTGAAAGTGTACGTCGTGGATACAATCACTGTATGCAGAGGCCATAAAGTAGTCCGTTTAGCGCCCTACAACTGTGATTTAAATCCAACAGTACTGCCATGGACCAAAATAAAACGCAATTTCTGTGAGAACAATGTGACTGATAGCACGTTGAAGAAAAGATTACAGTATCTTGTTGATGTTGCTCTCCTTTCAGTTACTGCACAGGAATGGAAAGGTTATGGCAGAAAAGTGCAGTAGCTATAGCGAGAGTGCTGGACACGAGAGGGAATAATGGTAATGGCCATTGAGCCGGCCGCTGGTGGCCGAGCGGTTCTGGCGCTACAGTCTGGAACCGCGCGACCGCTACGGTCGCACGTTCGAATCCTGCCTCGGGCATGGATATGTGTGATGTTCTTAGGTTAGTTAGGTTTAACTAGTTCTAAGTTCTAGGGGACTAATGACCTCAGCAGTTGAGTCCCAAAGTGCTCAGAGCCATTTTTTTAATGGCTATTGATGATGTTATCATCAGCACAATTCCGAGAAGCAATGATGCTGATGCTCATATTCAATCAAACACAAATGCCAGTGATCTTAAATGAACATCATTTTGACAGTTCTTTCACGTAAAGTTCATTGCACTTTGTAAACAATACTGCTATGCTGTGTTTAATAAATGCATTGTCTAAAAAGATTGCAAATACCTGTTTGTGACTCTCTATTCATAAAGTCGTACATTGTACATGCATCAACTTAAATTTTTCATTATTTTCGATAAATAAAAAAAACGTAAGTTCGAAGTAAAATCCTCGAGGAAGAATATGTCAACAAATTAGATGGTTTCCGATCAGAAGGAAATGTCACTTAACTGGGCCCGCTCCCGACAGTCTGCGCTCCAGTCGTCAACTTAGCGTGGACAAACAGTACATGCCAATCTGTTCAGCCGTGGGATTACCCAATTTCATTACGCTGCAGCTGGATAAGTCAACTTAGGTTGTTCCCCCAGATGAATCTCCTTTGGAGTTCACAGTACTGAATGCTTGGCACCCCACGCGGTGTTCATGCTTAATTGAAAATGATTACAATTAACCTATTGGCTCAAGTGAAAGCAGTGTGCGGTCTAGCAGGTGTTAAGTAGAGCAAAATTGTGTCTATGGAAACAAAAGACAGTGATAATAATCCTAGTACATCCAATAAATATGCAGAAGGCATGTTTAAATGTAAGAGACGAATACAAAAACACAGAAAATTCTGGAAAATTAATGCTGAATTTAAAGACTGGTTGTAAGCAGTTGAATCGAACTCTGAAAGGGCTAGATGTTGCATCTGTAGCCTAACGTAGCTTTTGTGTCCGAATGGGTATGTGTTAAACTCATTCTAAAAGTGAACATCATGCCAAAAAAACAGACAATTTTCAGTAGATTTGTGAAATCGGTTATAACTGAAGCGTCTGTAAATAATCACGTTTACATTACTGAAATTAAATTGGCAGGATTTGTGGCAGAACACAATCTTCCTTTCAGTGTTGTAGATCACCTAGAGGCCATAGTTAAGAGCTGCTTTCCTGACTGTAAGACCTCTGACGCTATACATTTATGTATCCCTAAATGTTCGCGGATCGTAAAGAACGTGACAGGAGAGAGTCCTAAGAACAAACATGCATCAAAAGTGAGACATGCCAAATTCAGTGTTCTTGCTGATAGGTCAACAGACGTAGGATCTGTTAAAACGTCGACTGTCGTGGTTTAATTTTTTGATAAAGACACAAATGAAATTGAATGTTTGTGAAATTTTTAGACAGGGTGAATATGACAAGAGGGTTGGTTGGGTTGTTTGGGGGAAGAGACCAAACAGCGAGGTCATCGGTCTCATCGAATTAGGTAAGGATGGGGAAGGAAGTCGACCGTGCCCTTTCAAAGGAACGATCCCGTCATTTGCCTGGAGCGATTTAGGGAATTCACTAAAAACCTAAATTAGGATGGCCGGACGCGGGACTGAACCGTCGTCCTCCCGAATGCGAGTCCAGTGTGCTAACCACTGCGCCACCTCGCTCGGTATATGATAAGACAAACGAATATACAACATTTAAAAACCTTTATGCTAATCTAATGCTTTCATCTTCCGAGTACAATGTTTCTGAAAACAATATTATATAATTTCCTTCTGATTGTCGTAATTCTATGATGGGGTCAAGAAACTCTGTTGCTACTCGGTTAACTGAAAAATGTCCAGGACCAATTATACTAAAATGCATGTCACTCTCTTCACATATGTGCCAGTGAAGTTTGTAAATAACTTCCCATATGTAGTGAATACCTATCTAGGAACATTAATAACCATTTTAAAGCTAGTGCTAAGAGAAAGGCACAACTGCATATGTTTAAAATTTTTTTAGATCTGACAATTCATAAATTGTTGCACCCAACACAGACAAATGGCTATCTTTCTGGGACGTTACAGTGAGAATTTTAAAACAGTGGAATACTTTGGGTCTCTATTTTGATTCTAAATACCTAGAGGAGAGGCTCGTTCCGGTAGAAAAAATTCAACGACCCTTAATGACAATTTTTTTAATTATTTTATTTATCTTTGGCTTTTTTTACCGAAATTCACAGAGTCAAGTACTTTCAGAGTGGTTAAGTTGTTATTATTGACTTACATGAAAAGATGGTAGAAGGGTACAAGAAAATGTTGTATTGCTATATGGACCGGCAGTATATCGTAAGCAAAAAATTGACTGACACTGACCCCAACAAGACGTCAAAGTTTCTTTCTGACAGCCAAATGTATTTAGGAGTTGAAGTTCTGAAGGCAGTTCAGAAACCAGAAATATGTAGTAAATGAGATGCCATGAAAGACTTTTATCTCAGATGTAGGGATTTCATGCAGACAGGGTATTCAGAACTGAAAAAAGAGAGATAACTTTGAAGCTGTTTTATTGCCACTGCTTGCAGTTTTGACACCTAAAAGGACTCTTTCAAACAAAAAGTGTGAAAAACCTCCCTCTCTTATACCTCTTACGTCAAAATCACCGAGAAAAGTCTTTCTAGATAATGATAAGCGTCTAAAACAAATCGATGACGACTGGAGGAAACTTTCTATCGTAAAAATTGACGAAAATGTTAAGAACTGTTCAGACGAGGACGAATTTTGTGTGAACACACTCAGCATAAAAACTCCATTTGGCGAGAGAGAATTCCCAGCCCTACCAGAGTTTGCGCTCTCATGTGTATCCCTTCCACATTCAAATGCTGAGAGTGAAAGATTGTTCATTAAGATGAACTTACAAAAGTGAAAAATAGGAGTAGGCTCGTTACTTCAACGGTGAACGTATGTGTGCTTTTCAGCCAGTGTGGGATGAGTAGCAGCTCATGCAAAAATTTACAGTTCTCGAACTCCGTTATTATTGACGATAAGCATGTAAGTGAGAAAAAGCTTATAAAAGGATTGGAATTATGCTTGAAGTTTGCTGAAAGCCGCTAAATACTGGATGATTGTGGGATAGATAATTTGCGCTTCATTTTAGGCAGAAGTGCGATTTTGACGCATCTCATTATTTCGGATGTCATACCTCCTGAACTATTTACTGTACAGTGGTATTATGTTACAGATGCATTCAGTGATATATGTGGATACTATATGCAAAATGTGTTGCGAATAGCTTTAGTAATAAAGAAGTGATAAATTAAAACTTCACGCTTGATGAAGTTTTACTGCCCGCCCATGGAAGCACAAACTAGTTTTAGGCATGTGAAAGTGTCTATCACGTCATACCCCTGCATTATGCGCCAAAGAGTGATATAATTTTGCAGGTACATTCAGTGACATAAGTAGATACCATTTGCAAAGTACGTTGCGAATAGCATCAGTAGTGAAGAAGTAAAAAATGCTGAAGTTAGACCAAATGAACAGCAAAAATGTAGTAACAGATGAACTTTTTCCCTTCCATCATTTTGTGGGCGCTGTCAGCGAGAAAAAAATGCGCAAAATTTTGAAGTTATATGCGAAGTTTGTTGGAAGTCACGCATTGTTTAATTTTCGAGCAATTGATGAACCAAGCAAGTTAGAATATTTAACCGCCATCACTTTCAAAACAAATACTTAGTTTCTACTTGTAATACATATATTATTATCACTCGTAATGAATGGATTGTGACCGAGTGTTAAATTTATAAATTCGGTCAGTAATTACGTGAAATATGGAAGATGATATTTTTGTTGCCACTGGAAGCCATTAGATAGGCCACCTGCAACAATAAGTCCAGGACAGACTCCCAAAAACGGATTTTATACTGCCGTTGGCGACGCTGCCTGGAAGATATGATGAAGAAATTGTGCAGTTGTAGGGGGTGATTGGAAATTTGTAGCTTACGTGTGCAGATGAAAATTATTTTGTTGTGGAAGTTCAATGATTTTTGGGAACCAGTTATTTGAGTATTTACAAAAAAATATACAGAAGTCGAAATGAATGAGATTTTATTGTTTAATTGTTAAAGCCGCACACTGAAGTACGTATTACGATTTTGGAAAGTCCCATATTTCTTTGTACAAGAAAAATTCGAGGCGACGATCATAGGTAGAGGAACACAATGAAGGCAACGTACAACCAGCTAAGCTCTAGATTTATAATTTCTCGGGTTGTACATGACTTCTTTCAAAACTAAGAAGATGACGAACTTCAGCAAAAACTTATCCGTATGAACTAAGCGTGAAATAATGAAAAATAAAGGCTTTTTACTCTGGTGTGGTTTGACATGACTGTTATTCAGTATTGCATGAAAAATAATAGGTGATATTGTATTTGCTTTCAACATGTTGCAGGTTAAAATTGCAAATGGTAATTTTAATGACTTCACTTTTAAATAAACTTTGTACAGAATTACTTTCAATATTGCTATTAAATGTCCTGTGAAATAATTACGCAATAGGCCTACTCAATCCATTTTTCTCGCACTAGGGGCTACAAATTCTTCGAAACGTGAGCTCTACGATTTATCTCAAGTATATGGTTCGATGCACATGTAGACAACGCACATTTTATTTGGTTACACTCATTGACTGTCAATTTATTAACGTAATGAAAATTTTCGCCGCTCTGTTTTTAGGTAATATATTCGGCGGACGCAATCTGGTACGAGTGAAAATTGAATCTAAATCTGAAAATTCTTACGACTGTTATTCAGTACGTCATTACATATTAAGAATTTATCAATTGTGCTTAGCAAAACTTTGCTCTCTGGGCTCCATTTATAAAAATTAATATTAGGTACCGTAAAGGCGGTCAACAATGGGAACAGTCCACTAATATCGTATTATTCAGACCTTGACAGACCTTGAGGGAAACACATAGTGCAAAATTTAATGTATCTATTCAATTCAGTGTTCCTAGCCAGAGAGACGAAACATTTTAACAAACAAAATAATTTGGCATCTAGTTTTTATAGTGCCTTTGTCTTTGTGGAGGATCAAACATACACACAACTCAGTATCGCTACTTGGGTTCAAGTCGCCTTACAAATTAGATATGAGTATTTTTCCATGCGCATATGACGTCTTTACTAAATTAGGTGACAGCAGACGGTACAATGTTCCCTGGAACGTTTAAGGCATGAAAAGGCGTGTTGTGACTTAAGCGTGCCATGTATCGTCGAGTTAGTGACACTAAGAATATCTAATTTTTGCACTTTCAGTAATAGACAATTGGTCCTCATTGAGACAATAAATACATAAGTAATTGCCCTTAGGCATGTGTAATGCATCATTTATTATTGTGAAACAGTGTAAATGCGGTGTAAACTACTCTGTGGTGTGTGTCGCAATGGATACAGTCAGGAAAAGACTTCGGATGCTTCTCGGGATGTAAGTAAATTGATATTCCGCCATTTGGGTTACAAGGCAGGCGAAAACTTGAGATGGAAAACTCGCCTGAACCATCTGACTAGTGTAACGTGTTGTGACTTACATGTCAGTGATGCAGATTACTTTAAAATTAATATCATATGCACTACCACACAGAAAATTACAACCATGGCTTGAAACACATCGATTATGGTTGAGAATTTCATGTCCTAAATTATTTATAACATTTATGCAGATGTTTTGTAAATACAAGTACAATTTCAGTGTTCACGAACGATTTGGGAAGCAATGTATACGATGGAATAGCGTCCATGCTTTCATTCTGTTTTTTAAACATTTTTTTATAATTACAAAAATTTTTTGGTCCTTATTGTATTCTTCACTCTCGAAGACATAGCAGTAGCCATAGGTCGTTCGCGGGAAAGTCCTTTGTAACCATTAGTCAGAAAACTTCTGGTTGTCGCATAAACTATTACACATCGAACTGTCTCGTGGCACATTTTCATTAAAGAAATATGATTTTGAAACACGTCTTGTCAACGAACAACCTGTTCGCTGGCCCATTCAGTAAATCACCTGCGAGGCTGTAGGGTTGAAAAACTTGCATCGTTCTGCTGTCCGTGAAGTCCACACTACAGGCTTCCCAGACATATCTCCTCGTCCAGTGGCCATGAAAAGTTAACGCTAGCATCAGCTCACACACTTAATAACACCTGTAAATGTTTGTCATTCACAGCACTTTCACGGGTGTTTTGCAGTATCACTGTTTATGTGCATTCTGTGCTAAACAATGTATAGTCTAGCTTCTATTCGGCATTTTGCCATTCATTTTGGGCTAATCGTAGTCTAGACACTTTTGAACCGCGATATTTCATGTAAATCAGCGTTCCAGGCGGTGCATCTGCCTGACTGTTAATTTACCTTTTGATTTGTCGGTTTCCAAGGCGCTCGCTCCTTCCAGGAGGCCATTTGGAATGTCGAATGTTGAGCACTGCAAAAACACGGTCTGTTCCACAATTTCCGACACTGCATGTACTTTTCCACACGCAACTGCTCGTTTCCCAGGTCTGACTGTAATACCTTATTATTTAATTAAAGAGTTATTATGCAAACATCTTTCTGTTCAACTTAAAAGTTATGTTTTAGTCACAGAGTGTTCGTAACTGCCTAATAACGTCGCTATACTGTTTCACCAGTTCCCTGACATGTTTTTGCTCACACACAGAGTTCATACGGAGTACGTGGTTCGCACAAAAATCAAGTAACCGTTCTTTCTATAAATTACTTTTCGTAATATTTGTTCATACTCAAGTACTGTTTCCCAGTCAGTATCGTTCTTTTACTCATTTACTTCGAATACATTTTGTGAGATTTTGACAATCTGTTGCATTTGTTCATAAGGATTGCTTACAGGTTATCTTTTTGCAAATAAATAGCATCGTTTGCTGAGTATTGGATCAGTTGACCACACCAGACTACATAATTCTGCGTATGTTGTAAATTTACTGTAGCGCTCAACACAGATTCAGTCATTAATTTTAGGTCTTTGCATCTTTCTCCATAAAATTAGGACCTGTACGCATGTACTTCTTTTCTTCACACTGACTATGTACATTCATCATTCTTTGTAGTTAGAAGTAATATACACATGGAATAAATACTAACTACTGAAAGAAAAGAGGTATCCCAGAATACAACATCCTCCGTGAGGCATTCTAATTATCTTGTGTGGTCCAGTCACAATAAATGCCACTTTTTGTTACGGTCCTTTACAAGTGAGGTGTTATGGTGAGTTCTGACCAACACTGGATCCCAGTTCCGTATGTTTGTACATTGGTAACCCTTTTGCCAGAATTGCTCTTACACAGCCTACCTTGTTCTGTAAGTGCAATTAGAGCTTGCTCTGTTTTAGCTCCGTGTATCTGACCATTCCTCACGACACAAGGGAGGAGGTTTAACCGTTCATTAGACTTGTTTAAAGTAAGCATTAACTCGGATGGTGTGAAACCAGTGGAAGCTGAGGAAAATTATTGTCTATGGTCTCAAATTGACTAATATACTCAATCCATTCTGTCTTCTTGTTAGAAGTACAGGTTTTTCAGAATCAGTTAAATTCTCTGAATATTTTCATCACTAGGTTACTCTTAGGTTTAAAGCGTGAAATTAAAGCATATTCAGTGTCATTCTGTTGCATGAAACTTTAAGATTTCCAACTGATAAAGTAAGAAGCATTATCTGACAACACGGCAGTTGATTTGCCCACAGACTGTATGTAATCTGAAGTGATTCTGTTCATAGTGGAAGTGGAGATTGAAGATTTTACTGGCTACATGTTAAGGTATTTGTTAAACACATAATAAAAAGCAGTTAGATATCTGACACCTAGCTTAGCTGTGGGTAAGGGTCCTGTTAGGTCAACGGCAACAAGTTTCTGGGGTCGAGAAGGTATTATTGGATGTAACTTCCTTTTATTGAAAATTTTTGGGGGTTTTGCTTTCTGGAAAAAAGCGCAAGTTCAGGAAGTCTCTGTGTGACCTTAGACATTACATCTGCAACTATATTATCATGTTCACTCACAAAACGTATTTCAAAATCATAATCCGGTAATGAAAATAACCAGCGGGACAATCTGGCGTGTAACTGCTTACACGATAGCAAGAAGCTTAATGACTGATGGTAACAAATGACTTTCACATGCTTGCCAGACATGTAATAATGGTGCTTTTTAAAAGCCCGCACTACTCCAAGTGCATCGAGTTCTGTAAAGGAATATACTGTTTTACGTGCTCTCAGCACTCAGCTCAAAAAGCAAGCTATCCTCATCTCGGTCTTGCCTGACAATTCATCCATTAGGAACAGACATGCCCCGAAGCCACAGGTTGAGGCATCTGTTGCAGCGCAAAAATCTTTTGTCATATCTGGATGTTTTAATATTTCTTAATTCATCAATGCCTTTTTGATTTTGTAAAATGCTGCTTTACACACGTCGGACCAGTACCAATTTGCATTTTTTAGTGAGTTCAATAAAGTATCATTACTCAGTAACTGCATGGTACAAAATGCCTGCCGACCGCTGTGGCCGAGTGGTTTTAGGCACTTCAGTCTAGAACCGCGCAACCGCCACGGTCGAATCCTGCCTCGGGCATGGATGTGTGTGATGTCCAAATGTTAGTTAGGTTCAAGTGGTTCTAAGTTCTAGGGGACTGATGACCTCATATGTTAAGTCCCGTAGTGCTCAGAGACATGTGAACCATTTTTTGAACAAAATTCCTGATTAAAGAGGCTAATTCCATAAAGGCTTTTAATTGCCTTTTGGTTCTATTTTAGAGGAAACTCCTTTTTGCATCCATTATGCCTGGTTTAGTTACTATTCTACTACATGAAATGATGTGTCCTAGAAACTTGATTTCCCTGCGTCCAAATTTGGACTTTTTCAGCTTATCCCTCAAACCCGCATCCCAAACTTGCTTAACACTCTTTCCACAAGCTCTAGGTGTTCTTGCCTACTACTTGTGGCTATGAGTAAGTTGTCCACATATATCATGACTCAGTCTGAGAGTTCCATTCTTAACACTATATTGATTGCAGAGATAAAAACTCTAACACTCAGATTTAGACCAAAAGGTAGTAACCTAAACAGGTAATTTCTACCAGCAAATATGAAAATTGTATATTTCCTAGACGACTCTGACAACGCAATCTGCCAATAGGAAGATTGCATATCTATTGTGGTTAGATATTGTGTACCATAGAACTTCTGCATTTGTTCCTGAAGGTTTTCTGGTCTTGTCTACTCCAGTATTAATACTTTGTTCATATCCCCGGCATCCAACACTTGGCAAATACTTCTGTCAGCTTTTGTAATGGCCAGCAATGGATTGCTATAGGGTGAGAACGATGATTCAATAATTCCCCCGTCTAGCATTTTTCTGATCTACACACACCTTCCTTCTGGATCCAAGGCACAGTGCAGGCAGTATGACAATATCTCTGGTGTTCTTAAAATTGCGTGTAATAGATGTTCCCTCGAAAAACACCTCGATAATCATTCAACAACTTAGAAAGTTCTCACTACTGGGGCAGACTCTAGTAGTCAAATTTGACTGCTTTCGCCTGTGTCAGTTTGGTAATGGTATGTGACTCTTCATTTTGGTTAATTTTTATGTAACAATAACCGTCCTGAGGTTGTTTATTGATTATAAATGAAACATCCGGTTTTGCGACAAACATTAATAGTCTTAACTATTTCCAGTCCTCTCTTTTATTCTTTGTCTACCAGCTAACAAAGTCCACATGAGAGCTCGATTCTTGCGTCTCTCTCACACAAAAATTCCCAGCTGAAGATGACAGGCATTGACAAATTACTTACAAGCAGACAAGTGCTTCAGTAGGCTCCTTTTCCTATTGTTAAATTGGCATAAAACCGGTGCTTAATTAATTGACTTCTTGCACCGATAGCTCTTACCACCTTACAGTTCCGCACAGGAAATGTAGCTAATTTTCTGGCCTGATTAACCCGTTTGAAGAATTCACTATCCAACACAGAAACTGACACTCCTGTATCAGTCATCAAGGACGCCTTAATACCATTAGTATTGCCATTTATCGCAGCTTTTGCAAGTACAGAATACCTCTAACAGTTCTTACCTCAGGTCACACTCGTTGTTGTGCCTGAGCATATTCAAGACATTGTACTGCGAGCCTTCGCACGGCACTGCGACCATTTGCTGAAGCCTCACAGTGTCCACACGTAGTTTGACGCTTTTGAAGGTGTAGCCTGATCACCGTCAGTTAACGCCACAATGCGTACACTAAGCTTTTGTGGTTCATTTGGTTGTGTATTCTGTTGCATAGAGGGCCAAAGCCACTGACAACTACTAGCGTCAGGCATTGGAATCACATTCATTTGGTTGAAGGTATGTTTTGGTTTTGTTGAGGCTGCAGTCCTTGGATCGTATTCCATCGACCAGGTCCCACGAACCATTTGAGTTTCTCATATTTTTGTTACGGTTCAAATTGAATCCATTATCTTTCCTTCATTTGCAGCTCAAGTTTGTATTACCGTCTAGTAGTTGTCGCTACTGAATTATGACCTATTGTTATTTTTAGGACTATTGTGAGAATCTTGGTTACGATAGCCATAGCTATATCTGAATTCATTGTTCCTTTAATTGCCACCGAAACGATGGTTATTATGATTCCAGTTAGTCTTTCCGTTAAAACTGTTCCACCCATTATTATCCCTCGATTTGTTCAGATCTTCCTGATTTAGATCCAAGATATCGATGACCTAAAAGAAGTGCCCCAAGTCCTTATCCGGCGCATGTACTAGCTTTCCCCTAATTGGTATGGGAAAGGTGCAATTAATATCCTGACCACATCCCTATGGGCAATGGACACTCCAAATACCTCGTGATATTAATATATTTTTCAAAATACTTTCTTAGGTTCCCGTGCATTGGGCTACACGCTTATGGGCTGAACACAAGTTTCCTCCGAGTCTCCTGTACACAGGTTAATCAGAAACATCTTAAGAAATGTCTTTCAAAAATGGTTCAAATGGCTCTGAGCACTATGGGACTCAACTTCTGAGGTCATTAGTCCCCTAGAACTTAGAACTAGTCAAACCTAACTAACCTAAGGACATCACACACATCCATGCCCGAGGCAGGATTCGAACCTGCGACCGTAGCGGTCTCGCGGTTCCAGACTGCAGCGCCTAGAACCGCACGGCCACTTCGGCCGGCAAGAAATGTCTTTCAAAGCCTACAAATGTACTGCAATTTCCGCAACCTGAAGAGTCCGAAATGGGGCCCCTCCAGTTATGTGAGGTAACACAAAATGAATCTTTTGCCGTTCTGTCCACGACCTGAGCAATACGTTCCTAAAGTTGTTTAAGAACCCACCTGCGTGTACAGTCTTTTTATCCACACTGAAAGCCTGAAACTTTTTACGTTATACGAGGCTTTCCTCTCGCATTAAATTGGTTAAGGTTGGTGTACCTGATTTAATACGTTACACTCTTACATATTTCTGAAACCGCAGGTACATACTGTACAGTAACTCCTCTGTACACGGGTTCGAAAGGTGGTTGAACTAAGGGTGTATTCCACACTGTATTACAATGGAAGACATATGCTCTTGTACAATTTTTCTACGGCTGTTTACTTGTTTTTCAGTTTCCACTACACGATCTTGCCTATTTCGTAGCCAAGTAGGGAATGTGGACTAAATAAAATCTCGAATTCTCGCTAGTTCAGTCTGGAGAAAACTCGGGAGGTCTCTCCTTTGCCAAAGGTGGCTACCAGCCACATTTTCTGTTTCTGCTTTCACCTCTTCTTATATGGTTCGCAGTAAACCTCTAGTGATTTCGTCTACTGATTTGGTTACATTTCTTTACCTGTTCTTCTAGTGCGTGTTAGCCACGTCCACTATCAGCGGTTCTACCGTTCGTGGTAGATCCTTACACCATTTTTGTAGTGCAGTTATTTTCCTTCGTATACTCATGAAGTTCTTCCTTTCGAATACTCTTTAAGTCCTTCTTAGCGTGATTTTTGATAGCTTTGTCACGAACGTACAGTACCAGTCGGAAGGTGATGGTTGAAGTGATCACTAAAGCTAAAATCTACTAATACCATTATCTGTTTTGATCACAAACGATCCTCCTATACGTCAGTCAAGGGCCTGAGGATGGCGTAGTAAAACGCTTAATCTGGTTGCCAAATACACTACTGGCCATTAAGATTGCTACACCAAGAAGAAATGCAGATGATACACGGGTATTCAGTGGAAAAATATATTATACTAGAACTGACATGTGATTACATTTTCACGCAATTTGGATGCATAGATCCTGAGAAATCAGTACCCAGAACAACCACCTCTGGCCGTAATAACGGCCTTGATACGCCTGGCCAATGAGTCAAACAGAGCTTGGATGGCGTGTAGAGGTACATCTGCCCATGCAGCTTCAACACGATACCACAGTTCATCAAGAGTAGTGATTGGCGTATTGTGAAGAGCCAGTTGCTCGGCCACCACTGACAAGACGTTTTCAGTTGGTGAGAGATCTGGAGAATGTGCTGGCCAGGGCAGCAGTCGAACATTTTCTGTATCCAGAAAGCCCGTACAGGACCTGCAACATGCGGTCGTGCATTATCCTGCTGAAATATAGGGTTTCGCAGGGATCGAATGAAGGGTACAGCTACGGGTCGTAAAACATCTGAAATGTAACGTCCACTGTTCAAAGTGAAGTCAGTGCGAACAAGAGGTGGCCGAGACGTGTAACCAATGGCAGCTCATACCATCAAGCTGGGTGATACGCCAGTATGGTGATGACGAATACACGCTCCAATGCGCGTTCATCGCGATGTCGCCAAACACGGATGGGACCATCATGATGCTATAAACAGAACCTGGATTTACCCGAAAAAATCGCGTTTTGCCATTCGTGCACCCAGATCCGTCGTTGGTTACACCATCGAAGGTGCTCCTGTCTCTGATGCAGCATCAAGGTTAACCGCAACCGTTGTCTCCGAGATGATAGTCCATGCTCCTGCAAACGTCGTCGAACTGTTCGTGCAGGTAGATGGTTGTTGTCTTGCAAACGTCCGCATCTGTTGACTCAGGGATCGAGACGTGGCTGCACGATCCGTTACAGCCATGAGGATAAGATGCCTGTCATCTCGACTGCTAGTGATACGAGGCCGTTGGGATCCATTACAGCGTTACCCTCCGGAGCCCACCGATTCCATATTCTGCTAACAGTCATCGGATCTCGACCAACGCGAGCAGAAATGTCGCGATACGATGTACCGCAATCGCGACAGGCTACAATACGACCGTTATCAAAGTCGGAAACGTAATGGTACGCATTTCTCCTCCTTACACGAGGCATCACAACAACGTATCACCAGGCAACGCCGGACAGCTGCTGTTTGTGTATGAGAAATCGACCGGTAACTTGCCTCATGTCAGCACGTTGTAGGTGTCACCACCGGCGCCAACCTTGTGTGAATGCTCTGAAAAGCTAATCATTTACATATCACAGCATCTTCTTCCTGTCGGTTAAATTTCGCGTCTGTAGCACGTCATCTTCGTGGTGTAGCAATTTTAATGGCCAGTAGCGTAAAATATGGTTGGGAACTTGTCGGCTTAAAGGTGTTTAATTTGACATCCTGTGCCTGGTTCAATCTCGTTGCAAGCTCCCTGTTTCGCTTGGTTAAAGCTTCAGTTATCCGCCAAACCAGTTCCCCCCATCTGCCTTTGGCTCGGGAGTGTGATCTTTCTGCCGCCCTTTTCGTGCAGTGTTTTACAGTGAGTGTTTTACAGTGAGTGTTCCGTGTTGTGTTTTTTGGGAAGTGTTTCGAACGGCCATCATACTGTCGCTGGCTTTTTATTTCTTGCGAACAGAAACCAGACTTGAAAAAAGAGACAGCATTGGTCGTATATTTTTTACTTTCGCAAAATCGATTTTCTGTCACTGAGTGACCATCTTCAGTGCTATATCGTATAACTTAAATTAGGATGCACTGTTGTCAATAAGCTTACGGCAATCACATAGACTGAGCTATTAGCACTGAAGATGGTCACTCAGTGACAGAAAATCGATTTTGCGATAGTAAAAAATACACGACCAATGCTGTCTCTTTTTTCAAGTATACCTGTTATCTGGTCGTAGTGCACAGGACAACATGGTGTCGCCAATCAAAGAAACCAGACTGTCGCCGTGTTTTTTAATTGTGTGTGTCCTATGTTACTTGTTTGATTCCTGTGTCTTTTATTAACATTGCCAACCCCTTTTGCTCTCTGTTTGAACTTTCCGCATTTTTCCACCATTTTACACTTTACGTCACCGTTTTATCGCCTGTTTTTCTTGTTTCTTTTCTTCTTCCGTTTTCAAATAAAAGTCTGTATGCTGTAGAGCAGCTACTAAGCTGCTGCCAGCCCGCCCTCTTCGGGGGGAATTGAAAATCAATAAAGGAAAAAAAAACCTAACCAGTTCCTTCTCCCTGAGCTCTTATTTTTCGTCGCTTTCCTTTTCTAATCTTGATAATTTTTGTTCTATTTGCGTTTCTAGAAGCAACTGCTTCATGTCGCTTTCTCGCTCTGACTCAGCAAGAAGTTGCTTTTCCTTCATTACTTGTCTCTCCTCTCTTTCTCTTCCTAAAATCCCTACTTTTCCCGTATTTGCTATACTAACAATTTCAGTTTCTGGAACTTCATAGAAAGAAAATCAGCTTCGGATTTTTCAGCTTGTGCGAGATCGTCTGACGCTGCCGAATGCATTGTAATATTCATAACAGTTCCGCTATCACACGTACTGGGTATGTTTTCTGTCTCTGCTAACCATTTTCCAGGGTGAGAAGTACTTCTACCTCCGTCATGACTTGCCGTTTCCCAAGGTTGGATCTCTGCAGTCATCATTTCGCTCATAATTTGACGATCCGTGTCATTAACAGTATCACGTGACTCTGTGTGAGGTATCTCCTCGACGTCAGCCTTATCCTTACGTTTTTGCATAACCACTTTTCTCCAGTAAAGTAGTACTGCATACGTAGAATTCACAAATGACGTCGTATATATAAAATAACTTCTACTAAACACAAATATACACAGAAACTGTCTGACTGCAAGCGGAATGTATTGCAACAATAGAAGATTGTATTTACACCTGGTGCTTTTGACATGATTGCAGCAACTGTTACTGCCCGTCAAATCGACTCTTCAGAAATTAACGCTGCATGCACTGCAGGCTCACTACTGCACGTCCTGAAATTTCACACTACCCAGCACTTAAGTCCTTACCTGGAGAAGATTCTGCACATTATAATTTTTATGTGCCTTTTGCTACTGAGTTTCCTTTGCGTGTCGTTCAATACAGTGGGTATATCCAGCACTTGCTTGATCGTCAATCTCGTGTTAATTGTTTTTCCAAATACTTGAAAAAACCACAATTACATTAACACATTGCCCACATTATATACATCTACATACAAATGTGTCTGAAAATGTTTATTTATAGAAGCCCCACGTTATGGAGTGCCATTGTTGGGTGAAATAATAAAAAATTAAGGCTTTGTACTGTGGTGTGGTTTGCTATTATTGTCAGTACACTATGAAAAATACTTGGTGAATATTGTCTTTGCTTTCGACAGGTTGAGGTCAAAAATGCAAATTGTAACTTAAATAATTTCTCTTTTAAATAAACTTTGAGCAGAATTGCTTTCAATATTGTTATTAAATGTCCTTGTAGAGCTGTGGGATTACTATGAAAAACACAATCCTTTTTTCTCATATTTGAGCTTCATATTCTTTGAAACATGAGCCGTGTTATTTATCTCAAGATCTGGTTCGAGGTATACAGGATGTAAATTTTAAGTTGTTAGACCAGAATAACTCGAAAAATAAACTTCACACGAAAAAAGTGTAGAATCCAAAGTTGATTATTTTCGAGTGGGACATCTGCTAGTGCCAAAATTATCCCACCCCTCGAGGGTGGGATGGGAGGAAATTTAAAAATTTCAAATGGGAATCCCCCATTTTATATTGCAGAATCAGATTAAGAAAAAAAAACTACGTACATTCTGTCCTAAACATGTGTTTTTATTCTTGGTAGTTAGCGCTGTAGTCCAAGCAAATCCATGTTCTCATTTTTGCGTGGAAAATGGCTGCGGATAAATAAAAAATACTTGCAGGTATTTGCAAATAATCAACAATAAAACGAAACCAGTCGTTCCTTTTCAGAACCACCAAATCTTTGGTTAGCGAGTGGGTTAGTCTTTTCCTCAGTTAATCTTTTACTTTGTTTACTCTGTGAGTTAATGAGTTCATTCGTTAGTAGGTAGGATGTTTCGTTAGTTAGTTAGCTAGTCAGACGATTTGTTTAATAATTAAAAGTTGTGTGGCCTCATGACCACGAAACAAACGAAACGTATCCGAATCTGCGGAAAAAATTAATATTTGGGTCAACATTTGTAAAACTCTAATTCCTCTCTCTCAAATCCCACCCTATGGGGAGAGAGTGAGAGTTTTAGTTTTAGCGAATCAAAATTTACGAAATAAATAAGTATTTTCATCAGATGACGTCACAACCTCGTCACACTTTTTCTTCTGGCCTCCTCTTCTTCTAAGTTCTTCAGTATCTTTATCTCTTATATGCTCCACAGGTGGCTCTCTATTCATTTTCTGTGCGATTATTTGCCGCAAATCTCTGGCATACTAGTTCATGTGTCCTTGCTTTTCCTTCTCATTCACGTAGATCAGCACTTCAAATCATAGCTTCCTTAGTTAAAATGCGCACTTGGTTTATGTCTGTCCAGTTGTTATAGCCATCGTTTCTCGTACTCTACTATTCATCCATCCACATGTCTCACAAATCTTACAATTTTCAGCCTGTTTTCTTCTGATATTGTCATCCTGCTCCTGTTCAGGTCTTCCCAAAGTATTCGGATCCATCTCTCACAATCTCTTTTATGGGGCATTATTTTCCTCACTGTTTCACTCTCTTCTTTCTCTAGTTTTTCTGCATTATGTGTACCCAGGGCTGCCGTCTCAGCCACATATAGCACCGCACTACTGACTGTTAAAGCTCGCCCAAAAAGCATGGCCTCGATGCAGGAATGCATTTTAGTCTCGAGCGCTGGGTGAGTTCATCCAGAAGCGGTGGCTGCATCAGTTGACTGTCGTCTGCCGAGCAGTCCACTTAACAGCGATCTCGTGGCTGCCTCTTCACCCACAGCATGGCACGACAGACTCGGTCCACCGTAGGTGCAGGGCTAGTTCTTCATAATTTGGCATATTTGATTATATACAGTGCCATTAAATTTAGAGGGTGATTATAAATAAAGTTTCCATTTCAAAACGCTGTAGAAATAACACTACTGGTTAGAAAGACGTCAAATTGCAACGGAATATTATCGGAGAAGGGGGAATCATACGTCAGAAGAAAAAAAAGTAAAGGGACGATTGATCAATACATGACGCTGTATGTGTCAGAATACGTAAATGAAAACATCTGTCATGCGCACGACCCATTGAAGTTAGTATAAACGAACCGGGTACACGGCTTTTATTCCTTTCGCGTCTACGACGTTCGTCATGACTGTCTCAATGCAGAATAGCGTTCTGTTTTTAAAGCTGTTTTACGAGAATGACGACTGTGCACACGTCGCTCTGCAGAAGTTCCGGACACTGAAGGGTTTGAAAAAAGGCGTTGGTCCGATGACTGACGTGGGTCTGGAGAAAATGATTCGGAAATTCGAAAAGACGGGTTCTTTTGGTGTGCGACCTGGTAGAGGGAGGAAACGAATTGATTCGACGTCAGTGGAAGAAGTGGCCATAGAAATGCAGGAGGAGACGAGCTTTGGTGTGTAAAAGTTTAGTGCATGGAGAATTGCCCGAACATTGGACATACCATTGAGCACGGTGCGAAAAATCCTGCGAAACATCCTTCTTTGCTTTCCATTCAACATTAACCATGTGCACGAGTTGCTTCCTATTGACCTATCAGCAAGAGAGACCTTTGCTTTAGAATTTCTTGTTCGCAAGAAAGTGGATAATCATTGGCCGTGTAAGATTTTGTGGACAGACAAAGCCCACTTCTATCTGACAGGCTATTTCAGTACACAGAACTGTCGAATATGGGAAACGGAAAATCCACACGCATATCAACCAGTACCATTTAATCCTGAGAAGGTTACTGTGTGGTGCGGGGCTATGGCATCATTTGTCGTAGGGCCATATTTTTTGGAAGAGACAGGTGCTTCCGGTCCTGTTACCTGTACCGTCACTGGTAAGCGTTATAAGTATCTTTTGCGCAACCACGCCATTCCAGCTCTGCAACAGCGTGGATGTGTGGACGGGATCATTTTTATGCAATATGGCGCACCTCCGTACATTGCAAATCCAGTTAAGCAGCTGCCATTTAGGAAATGCTAGAATTATCAGCCGCCAGTTCCCTACAGCTTGGCCGTCCCGATCACCTAACCTTAATCCATGTGACTTCTGGCTGTGGAACTATCTGAAAGATGTTGTGTTCAGTGTTCCGATTGCAAACTTAGCTGCATTGAAGGCACGCATTGCGCAACACATTCTGAACGTGACCACGGAAACATTTCGATCAGTTGTGGAACATGCTGTTTCTCGATTTCAACTTGTTGCAGAAAACGGTGGACAGCATATTGAACACGTTTTGCGCCAGTCACAAGGAAATTAATAATCCGATTAGATTTTGATTGATGCTTTTTATGCGGTTTTTGGGCTCAGGACAATTAAAAACGAATGCCATGGATGCTTTTTATGCAGTTTTTGACCTCCGGACGATTAGAAACCTATGTGCCCGATTTTTCCCATCCGATGTGATATGACCTTGCCGTGGTGGATGGGTTCACGTAACTAACAGTATCACATCTGTACACCCATGCACACTGAGTAATACAGTTTGTTTAACGTCATATATATACCTCAGGCATTGTGGTGTGATCCATTTGTCATTTGTGGTCGACCACTATTAAATTACGATGCATACAACGCCGTCTATAGGTACATTTCATAACTATTTATTTTTCTTGAGTCATACGTCTTCCCCCTTCTCCGACAATATTCTGTTGCAATTTGACGCTTTTCTGACCAGTGGTGTTATTTCTATAGCGGTTTGAAAGTTTAACTTTAATTATAACCACACTGCATATCAGAAGAGGCAAACGGGGAATCGAAAATCTCGTTAGCGTGTTGACTGTCACACGCTTAGTGATGGATGTTTCACCACCAGACCAGACGAGGCCAGGCGCACAGCTTTAGGCGTGAAGCTCTGTTAGGGCAGTCAGAGTGTTGAAATGTATGCCTGAGAGGGTTGCAGGAACCGCTAGCTATTCCAGTCCTAGTCAGTGCTGACAGCAAACGAATGGGAAC
Source organism: Schistocerca cancellata (assembly GCF_023864275.1). Taxonomy (NCBI): domain Eukaryota; kingdom Metazoa; phylum Arthropoda; class Insecta; order Orthoptera; family Acrididae; genus Schistocerca; species Schistocerca cancellata. The sequence goes on along the minus strand of NC_064631.1, from coordinate 139,270,667 downwards.
AGATGCACATAATATATATAAATTTTCAGACAGTAAATTACAGTACCATCATAACATCTGAAGACTGTAAAAAAGGAAAAAAATGAGTTTATTGCGTGTCTAGAAGTTTTTGGAAAAAACTACACTTTGTCAATGGAGTGAGTGGTGGATTATTTTCTAAAATTTTAGACGCAATCACATACTTGTTGTTGTTGTTGTGGTCTTCAGTCCTGAGACTGGTTTGATGCAGCTCTCCATGCTACTCTATCCTGTGCAAGCTTCTTCATCTCCCAGTACCTACTGCAACCTACATCCTTCTGAATCTGCTTAGTGTATTGATCTCTTGGTCTCCCTCTACGATTTTTACCCTCCACGCTGCCCTCCAATGCTAAATTTGTGATCCCTCGATGCCTCAGAACATGTCCTACCAACCGATCCCTTCTTCTAGTCAAGTTGTGCCACAAGCTTCTCTTCTCCCCAATCCTATTCAATACCTCCTCATTAGTTACGTGATCTACCCACCTTATCTTCAGCATTCTTCTGTAGCACCACATTTCGAAAGCTTCTATTCTCTTCTTGTCCAAACTAGTTATCGTCCATGTCTCACTTCCATACGTGGCTACACTCCATACAAATACTTTCAGAAACGACTTCCTGACACTTAAATCTATATTCGATGTTAACAAATTTCTCTTCTTGAGAAACGCTTTCCTTGCCATTGCCAGTCTACATTTTATATCCTCTCTACTTCGACCATCATCGGTTATTTTACTCCCTAAATAGCAAAACTCCTTTACTACTTTAAGTGTCTCATTTCCTAATCTAATTCCCTCAGCATCACCCGACTTAATTTGACTACATTCCATTATCCTCGTTTTGCTTTTGTTGATGTTCATCTTATATCCTCCTTTCAAGACACTGTCCATTCCGTTCAACTGCTCTTCCAAGTCCTTTGCTGTCTCTGACAGAATTACAATGTCATCGGCGAACCTCAAAGTTTTTACTTCTTCTCCATGAATTTTAATACCTACTCCGAATTTTTCTTTTGTTTCCTTTACTGCTTGCTCAATATACAGATTGAATACCATCGGGGAGAGGCTACAACCCTGTCTCACTCCTTTCCCAACCACTGCTTCCCTTTCATGCCCCTCGACTCTTATAACTGCCATCTGGTTTCTGTACAAATTGTAAATAGCCTTTCGCTCCCTGTATTTTACCCCTGCCACCTTCAGAATTTGAAAGAGAGTATTCCAGTCAACATTGTCAAAAGCTTTCTCTAAGTCTACAAATGCTAGAAACGTAGGTTTGCCTTTTCTTAATCTTGCTTCCAAGATAAGTCGTAAGGTCAGTATTGCCTCACGTGTTCCAACATTTCTACGGAATCCAAACTGATCTTCCCCGAGGTCGGCTTCTACCAGTTTTTCCATTCGTCTGTAAAGAATTCGCGTTAGTATTTTGCAGCTGTGACTTATTAAACTGATAGTTCGGTAACTTTCACATCTGTCAACACCTGCTTTCTTTGGGACTGGAATTATTATATTCTTCTTAAAGTCTGAGGGTATTTCGCCTGTCTCATACATCGTGCTCACCAGATGGTCGAGTTTTGTCATGACTGGCTCTCCTGAGGCCATCAGTAGTTCTGATGGAATGTTGTCTACTCCGGGGGCCTTGTTTCGACTCAGGTCTTTCAGTGCTCTGTCAAACTCTTCACGCAGTATCTTATCTCCCATTTCATCTTCATCTACATCCTCTTCCGTTTCCATAATATTGTCCTCAAGTACATCGCCCTTGTATAAACCCTCTATATACTCCTTCCACCTTTCTGCTTTCCCTTCTTTGCTTAGAACTGGGTTGCCATCTGAGCTCTTGATATTCATACAAGTGGTTCTCTTCTCTCCAAAGGTCTCTTTAATTTTCCTGTAGGCAGTATCTATCTTACCCCTAGTGAGACAAGCCTCTACATCCTTACATTTGTCCTCTAGCCATCCCTGCTTAGCCATTTTGCACTTCCTGTCGATCTCATTTTTGAGACGTTTATATTCCTTTTTGCCTGCTTCATTTACTGCATTTTTATATTTTCTCCTTTCATCAATTAAATTCAATATTTCTTCTGTTACCCAAGGATTTCTATTAGCCCGCGTCTTTTTACCTACTTGATCATCTGCTGCCTTCACCACTTCATCCCTCAGAGCTACCCATTCTTCTTCTACTGTATTTCTTTCCCCCATTCCTGTCATTTGTTCCCTAATGCTCTCCCTGAAACTCGCTACAACCTCTGGTTCTTTCAGTTTATCCAGGTCCCATCTCCTTAAATTCCCAACTTTTTGCAGTTTCTTCAGTTTCAATCTGCAGTTCATAACCAATAGATTGTGGTCAGAATCTACATCTGCCCCAGGAAATGTCTTACAATTTAAAACCTGGTTCCTAAATCTCTGTCTTACCATTATATAATCTATCTGAAACCTGTCAGTATCTCCAGGCTTCTTCCATGTATACAGCCTCCTTTCATGATTCTTGAACCAAGTGTTAGCTATGATTAAGTTATGCTCTGTGCAAAATTCTACAAGGCGGCTTCCTCTTTCATTCCTTCCCCCCAATCCATATTCACCTACTATGTTTCCTTCTCTCCCTTTTCCTACTGACGAATTCCAGTCACCCATGACTATTAAATTTTCGTCTCCCTTCACTACCTGAATAATTTCTTTTATCTCGTCATACATTTCATCTATTTCTTCATCATCTGCAGAGCTAGTTGGCATATAAACTTCTACTACTGTAGTAGGCATGGGCTTTGTGTCTATCTTGGCCACAATAATGCGTTCACTATGCTGTTTGTAGTAGCTAACCCGCACTCCTACTTTTTTATTCATTATTAAACCTACTCCTGCATTACCCCTATTTGATTTTGTATTTATAACCCTGTAATCACCTGACCAAAAGTCTTGTTCCTCCTGCCACCGAACTTCCCTAATTCCCACTATATCTAACTTTAACCTATCCATCTCCCTTTTTAAATTTTCTAACCTACCTGCCCGATTAAGTGATCTGACATTCCACGCTCCGATCCGTAGAACGCCAGTTTTCTTTCTCCTGATAATGACGTCCTCCTGAGTAGTCCCCGCCCGGAGATCCGAATGGGGGACTATTTTACCTCCGGAATATTTTACCCAAGAGGACGCCATACTTATGACACAGTCATAACCGGTTTCGGCCATACAATGTCCATCTTCAGATTCTATAACAATACAAAAGAATATTTGTATTAAAACCTAAAAATAGGTGCAATATTTAACCAGGCTCATTAGTAATCTACTGATTTTATGCGAAATACATATAGTAAAGGCGGCACACACTGAACACAGGTCCATGCATTGTCAAACTAGCTATAAAATGTAAAACACCGGTCTTATATAGATGTAAAAATTTGTTAGATTTTGCTTCCCCTCTTTGCGCTAGATGTGAGCGTCCCCTGTAATGTGGTCTTTATTTTTCAAAAGCCTAAATATGACAAATTTACGATTAATATTTAGGTCAAACGTATAGAAAATTTAAAATTACAGAACACATCGTTAAATCAGTGAAACATCCCAGTAATAAGACAGCGCTAGGCTTACATATGCAAGAGGACGGTCATAATATTGGGAACATCGAAGGACAGCTTCAAATTCTACATGAAGTTACAGAAAGTAAACGATTAGACATTTTAGAACCACTGTAGATTTATGTTACGAGACGCAGAGAACCTGACAAACTTCTCAATGAACAGAATGAATTTGCAACAGACGCATACTTCAACATTTACGACGATCTGTTCACCTGGGCGGATCGTTTTTACAACATACGTGCTTCAGCTAAGGAAGGAGCCATCCGGCGGTCGAGTATTGCACTGTCCAGTGCGGGCCGCAGCAAGTGTCAACAACCTGTAAGGCCGAGGAGCGTGCCAGCCACCTGCAGCAGAGCACTACACTCTTCGTCCCGCCCGTGTCGTCACTGCCGTGCTAATGGACAACGGCCTAAGCAGGCAATAGCCGGAAATACAGCGCCATCAGGCGTCAGAAATACACTCCACAAGTGCTACTACTATTTTCATCTATAGCTATGTTTTCTCTTTGTTGTGAAATGTTATTCCACTGATTTGACGATCTGGTCTGTAATTTTAAATTTTATATACATCTGACCTAAATTTAATGGTTAATTTGTCATATTTAGGCTTTTGAAAAATAAAGTCCATCTTATAGAGGACGCGCACATCTAGCGCAAAGAGGGGGAACAAAATCTGACAAATTTTTATATCTACATAACACCGGTGTTTTACATTTTATAGCTAGCTTGACAATGCATGAACCTGTGTTCAGTGTATGCCGCCTTTAGGTATGAACTATATGTATTTCGGATAAAATCAGTAGATTACCAATGAGCTTGGTTAAATATTGCACTTATTTTTAGGTTTTAATACAAATTTTCTTTTGTATTGTTATAGAATCTGAAGATGGTCATTGTATGGCCGAAATCGGTTATGACTGTGTCATAACAATGTGATTGCGTGCCTAGAAGTGCCGCAGATTTCTGATCATATAGATCTTCATAGCCGATATCAACACTTTAAAATCCCATGCATAGCGAAAAATAAAAATTGTTATAGACTAGTATCAATCTTGTGGAGAGTCAATAAAGAAAAAGTTCGATTGTCACAAATGGAGAAAAAATTAACACAAAGCAGAAAATATGAAAACAAATTGTTTGTATGTAGCTGAAAACTTAGACGCAAGTGTTTGTGAGTTGGTGCTGTGGTTTATAATTACGGACGTAAAATGGGGAAATTTCAGCTATTAATGAGAAATCGACAGTTATAATTGAGCTACCAGTCAGAAAAAAACGAAGCAGTTAATATTTTATGGAGATTCCGATGTAAAACGCACAAGTAATTACCACAATGTATCCGAAAATACGCCGAGGAAAAAAGTTACTACACGTGGAAAGACGTTGCCGATTTCGATGCGATGACAGCATATGCTACTTGGGTGATAGCAGATGTACTGGCAATGGTTTCAACGTCGTCCGCCAAAAGATAACGTACAGGCATAGCTACAAGGGCGTCATCTGTGTCTCCTCTTTAATATCAAAAGCTAGCAGTCAGAAGGCTCAGTATGGTGCAAACGTGTGAAGGGAGCAGGTAACCATGCCACGGAGACGCACACGTGATTCCTACAACCAACTGAACGAGTTTGAAAGGAGTCAAATTGTGGCCCTCCGAGTGGCGGGATGATCCTTTCGGAGAAGTGCCACACAAATTGGACATCGCTGCGTCAGTTGTGCACCCTTGTTGGTATCAGTGGTCACGTGAACATTCTCACATCCATTCCCTTACCATTCTTGCAACTGGAACGCGATGTGCTGTTCCCACAGGATAATGCTTGCCCACACACTACCCATGAAACTCAACGTGCTCTGCAAGACGTGTAGCAACTTCCATGGTAGCCGGACTTATCTCTAATAGAGCGCGTGCGGGTTACGATGGGGCAGCAAGTGACACATGCGACTCGTCTACCAACAGCTCTTACAGAACTACGTCAACAGGTTGAGCAGGCCTAGAGTAATGTATCCCACGACAGGATTCTCCATCTGCACGATCTACCGGATGCCCGAGTCAGCGCTTGCATTGACACCCGTGGAGGTTACACCACGTACTAAAATGAGTGTTTAGCATGGGTCAATACCTGGTATCTCAGAACAACTTATGCTATTGATCTGTAAATGTAATCATTCTATGTAATCCATATGCACTGTTGCGACAATGAATCTTGTAAACTGGAAGTCTCTAAAACGGTACACTAATTTTTTTGCGGCAATGTGTATTGTTACTGTTCAGTCCTTTGTCGTTAAGTTTTTTAATAATCACATTACAAATACGGGAACGATATCAGGGTCAGGAAGTGCAGCTGAATGAGGAATATGTGTTTTAAAATATTATTCTGCAAAAATAAAGAGAACTAGCAAGCATCCATCGGCGAAATTAACAGAATTATAAAACCTGTAAGAAAACAGAGTTTTGAACGAGATTCTGAAAAGCTGCAAAATACTGATTCCAATTATTTCCAAAAAATGGAAAAGGAAAACTAGTAGTAGAAGATCAACTTGAGTTACGGCAAAATGTAGAAACGTGCGAAGAGGTATTGCTTCAAGATTTGTCTTAGAAGATAGGATGAAAAAAAAAACATACATACATAACATTTGTAAATTTAGAAGAAACTTTTCGCAAAGTTAATTCAGTTACAATCTTCGAAGTCTTGAAGGTAGCAGGGTTAAACACACACACACACAGAGAGAGAGAGAGAGAGACAGACAGACAGACAGAAGAGCCATATAGAACTTCTACAGAAATTAGCCTGCAGTTATAAGAGTCGACAGACATGAAAGGAAAGCAGTGATTGAGAAGGGAGTGAGATAGGATTTTATCCCACCTCCAATGTTATTCGAACTCTACACTGAGTAGGCAGTAAAGAAAATCACGAAGAAATGTAGAGAGAAGAAAAAAAGCTGCAAGGTTCGATGATTAGATTTTAATTCTGTCAGAAACGACCAAGAACATCGAAGATCAGTTAAACGGAATGGATGTCTTGAAAAGAAGTTATAAGATGAATCGACAAAAGTAAAACAAGAGTAATGGACTGTAGTACAATCAAATAGTAATGTGTTAGAATTAGATTAGGGAATGAGACACTAAAAGCAAAAGACGAGTTTTGATATTTGGGCAGCAAAATAACCGAAGACGGCCTACATAGAGAAGGATATAAAATCCAGACTGATAGTAGCAAGGAAAAGTTTCTGAAACAAATAAATTTGTTACCATCGAACCTAAATTTGTTAGGAAGACTGTTCTGAAGGTACTTGTCAGGAGTATAGTCTTGTAAATAGGTTAAACGTAGACAACCTACAGTTCAGACATGAAGAGTACAGGGGTTTTTGAAATATGGCTCTACAAAAGAATGCTGAAGCTGTAGATTCTGCGTAACAGTACAGATTTGGATTACGAAGAATTCGTATTTGTAACATCGGTGACCTCACAGAACCCTGACCAACACTTAAGAATGAAAACAAAGCGGAACTGTTGCGATAAGAGCTATATTTTCCGATGTGCGTCCAGTATATTGTGAAAAGCAACCTGAATTTGAAGTAAAAACACGGATTTTTATTTTAGAAATGCAGCAAACAAACTACAGTAGTAATAAAGAGGTCTCCGGATGCCAGCTATCTCTCTGTTTCTTGTAACGTAAAACAAACTGCCACGTCATCTTGCACATTTTTATTTAACTTGTGTGCGTGGCAAGAAGTATAGCTCACAAGTAGTTTTAGTCATTCATTTACTTTTCAAACGATGTTTGGTACTCTGGCGACGAGATTTATATCAGCGTGTTACGTGATGCCAAGTGATTTATACGAGAAGTCAGTTTCCGTACTCAAAATTTGTGTGGCCTTCTTCTTTTCGTTAACGTGCCTGTGAACTGATGTGCTAAATCTGTACAACTACATTTGTGTTTGCGATACTTATTTCAGTTGACGTCAATTTCAGTGCAGTGTCGTCAGAGAATGAGATGGGGCGTGCTGAAATACATAACGGTCTCTAAGTGATGGTGAGGAGAATGCTTGTGTAAGTTTTTGGTCAGGACACAACGGCGGTGGCAGATCTGAACCACGTAATATTGGCATGTGCCAAGTACTTGACCACGCATGAGGTCTTATACAAGAATTTGGTTTAGAGGGGCTACCGCCCCCTCTCCACCCCCTTACAAGTGTGACCACTTTACCTCACCAGTTTGATATACATAAGTATTATTTGCTCGCGAACTTTTTAAAAGATGCCGGTATCCAGCTTTGACTGTAAGTTGTGTAGACATTGTCTTTCATGGAACCAGCCCGGTTAGAAAACTGGGATGTCTGTTTGTGTTTCTGATTTGCATTAATAATTTATTTTCTTAAAAGACGCCGTTGTCCAGCTTTCAATTCTAAGTTGTTATGGATGACATTCTCCCATGGAACCGGCCATATTCGAAACCTGACTTGCACTTTTGTGTTTTTTATTTATATTGTGAACATGTATTTGTATTTCACACAATTATCATTATTTTGTTGGGAAAATTGCACTGCTGTTAACTCGAGATTATTGTAACTACTGCTGACTGTCTAATGTTCGTCTTTTAGTGTTTTTATTTTATTCTAGGAACTTATCTTTGTACTTCGAATTCTTTTTATTCTTTTGCTCTGGACATTGTAATTATGTTAATATGGCACTTTTGTGACTACTGTCGGTCGTATGTTCTTCGCTGCCAAAAGCGAAAAATACATTAAAGAGTGCAAGTTTTCGTTGCTTACTGAAACGTACCTTTGCGCAGTATCTAGCCCAGTAATTCTATATCGATTACACACTGCATAACGTGACTGTGAAACCAAGGATTAACTGCTGCTACTTGTCCTACATGTACTTAAGAAATTTGTTTATTGTAACTATGCTGTACATCAATTTTTTTCATCATTAATGCTTGTGAATAATTTTTAATTTCTTGAGCGAATAATTTTCTTATAAATTTGTGAACGTGGTCTTCAGGCACAAAAGTGAGGGTGTACTCTGTCTTATGGTCTGCTGCTGACTTTGTCCCGCCCTGGAGCGCAACACGTGAAGCGACTAGCAGTCAGCTGCAGTCAGTCGTAGTTAGACAGTAATTCAGTGCAGTCGACGGCTATTGTACTCAACAAGCAGTTAATTTTGTGCAGTAATCTATTCCCAGTAGTAACTCGCCTCAAAAACGCAATTTCCTCGAACAGAGGATTATATCGAACTTAAATCTACGTTGTAATGGTTCGTAGCACAAGTCCAGCAATTATTGTGGCCAAGGAATGCAATATGGCGAGCAGCAGGTGTATATTTAATATGAGGTGATAACTGTATGTTATACACACTTCTCTGCTCCAGTTAAAAAGATAATTACGATTTTTCTTCCTTTTCTACTTCGTGCTGTGAGGAAAGGATGAGTTATGTCAGGAGAAGTTAAAGGCAATTAGCTGATATAACTTATTATAATAATGCGAGTGAGAAATACTTGTAAGGGTCTGATTTCGTTCCTCCTATATCGTTTCTCAGAGTCATATTGTTAAACAAAGAGTAATTATGGGCAATGCGAATGTTTGTGGAATAATGCTAATGCAACGTAATGCAAGTATAAATGAAATGTCGTCACTTGACAGAAAAACTGAAAAATGAGTATTCAACTTCTTAAACAATGTTTTTTTCATTTATTGCAATGTTTGTTTCTCAGTAATTCATGGCTAATTCGACTCTTACGATCTTGCAAGATTCACAAAAAAACGGCAGTATTAACAATTGTGGTCATGTCTTTGTGAATTTTCGTTGAAAGAGTGTAAAAACCAAATTGTGCTTGTTCACTTTATTTTTTTTTTCGTTTAAATCAGGGAGTGAAATTTCAACATAGATTCTATTAATTATTTCTCGTAACTATACAAAAACCACTCTCAAACTCCGTTTCTTCAGAACTGGCAGCCGTATTCTTTAGAAGATAGTATATTCTTTTTCTTTTCTAACGGAGTGGGTGGGGGGGGGGGGGCGGCACCAAAAGGTGTGATTGAATCGTTTCTCGTCCCGGTGTTTAGTACGACCACTGTGGTTTAACGGATGTCTCGAAGTCATTAAATTAATGATTCCAATAAGAAATCAGTCTATGTGGAAAGTTATTAGGAATGAGATTCATTTTATCATCCATCAGACTCTACGGAATTGTACCATGGGCAAAAACAGTTTTTGATACAGATAAACAATTTGAGAATATAAAGTCGTTAAAATTTCATTAGTAATTATTTATTTTAGCGTCTATATGTAGAGGCATTGACTATTTCTCAATGACAACTAATGAGCGTGTGCATGACGTAATTGTATTAAGTTACGCGAGAGTAAATGCGCAACACTACTCTCGAAAGTTTAAGTATCGTTCTAAACTCAGACGTGGGGAAAAATGCCTTCTTGTACTTAGACGTATATATCTCCAAAAATATTACAACCATAATAGTAAACCTTGAGACTATTATGTAGAACATACTGTTTGATATTCTGCCCAATCTCTGTTTGAAAATGCACATCGACCTACATTTCATAAGATATTTAGTAACCAATGTTTGTATAATGTACATACCATTCCTCGTAAACTAAACAAGCAATAAAACTGAAACTGCACATTTTATAACTGCATAAAAGGCTAATAAGACGTGTGGAACAGATATTTGTTTAAGGTCATAGTTGCTTTGAAACTAATTTTTCAGTTTTGTTTTACCCGAGACTACTTTATTTTTCTCAGATATTAAAGGGGAACTTTTCTTAGAGAAAAGATAATGGAAAAGTACTGCACAGGATTTTTCAGTAAGTATTTCTCAAGAACCATGCCAAATTTCAGGATTTTACGGTTTATAGTTCCTGAGGAAAGGTAGATTATAGCTCAAAAAAGTCCGTTTACGGCAGTTCGCATTTAAAGTTTTGATTTCAATTTTTGACAATATTGCTACACCTCTAGTTACCACTGCTGTGCATAACCATACTCTTCATTTTGTTCCTCGTCTTCCTGCAGTAAATCTTCCTCTGCCTCCTTTTCCTAGCCAACTTTTGCTCTTTTCTTCTTCTGCCTGAGGTTTGTCCTGTCGCACTTTGTCGATGCTACTGAGTATTTTCAGTGTGAATGCATCTGGGTGATAGCCTAGTCTCTGCTGGCACTTAATCCTACCCACATTTCCACTACTGAACACTACACAGGCAACACATGTAGCTAACTTTACAACAATTAAGGACACAAACACTATTTTGAATAATGCATCCATTTTAGGTGATTGTAGCTCTCATTTATATTATGTGTTTACATTTGTACACATTCTTTTAGCTGTTTAGGATTGGCTAGCTACCTGAAAGTTGGTATTATAACATCTAAAACAGCAAGTGCCAAACCGTGTTATTGGGTGTATGGCTTTCCACTGGCTTCTGCCTGAAGTGACTGTGTCGAAAATTGTTCCTCACACTTAGGAGCAGGATCTGTAACACTTTTATTTAAATTTCTTGTACGTTTTACACATGAAATTCGACATTACATCACTTTTTTGAATATGCGTCCACTGTTACCACCCATTTCGTGCAAAACAGGTTGACATACGCAAAATTAAAAACTGCAGTAAGTTTGCAGCATGTAGTATTAAAAAAAACACGTTTTAAACTAAGTAACAAGCAAAGACAATCTTTCTCACAGCCTTCTAGACTCGTCTCCATTTCATTTCGATTGTGCGACCGCAAAATTAACGCACAAAAAATTTCTAGCGTAGAGAAGGTATGGGTCACAGCATAGGACGAGGGGGCGTTGCAGCGGCAGCCGTCCACCAGAAAATTTTTTACAACATATTTCTAGCCAGAATTCGATTATAAAACTACGCGATGTTATTCTTAAGGAGACAATCTAATTACGCGATAAAAAAATCGACTTTTTTCGCAATTTTGCCTTAAATCTTCCCTTATCAGATGTAAAATTAAACACAGCAGCTTTATAATCTGATTGGTGGTTCATAATATGCGAATGGTTCAGACACATCGCGTCACCCTCACTACACTTCGGCGCCTGGCGAGAAACTCTGAATCTTATTACGGAGTAGTAGTGCAACCTTTCCGCCAACTGGGCTCCCGTATTTCCTGGAGCTGGCTGGAGTGGGCGGCCGCGGGCGGCGGGTGCCTGTACGCAGGTAAATGGGCCGCGGTACGGCGCGGCGCGGTGATTTTTGCTAATTGCCGGCGGATCGCGCCGACCCGGTAAATCCCACGCTTTGTGCGGCTGACGCGTAATTGACAATTGCCGCGAGGGCAGTGCAATGTTTGCGTAGCCGCCGTCTCTCCGCCGAGAATCTGCCCGCCACTCTCGTGCTCCGCTACCGTACCGACACGCGAAGAGCAGATACACTGACTCTCAGGGCTATGTAAAACGAATAAAATAAAATGCTTTTGGCTGATTTACCACTTCATTGTCTAAAATACTTTACCGTTTGTTCGCTACTGCATGCGGCCATCAACTGCACGAGATGTGCACTAAACGTATTTCTAGAAAAGTGGTTTATTTTTCGTTTGTCCATCACTGTTTTTATTTGTTTCTCAGTGGGCTGAGTCCACAAATCTTTGTTTTTTTAGTGAAAAACCAGCTACTCTTGGTGTTGAGAGTTTTACGTACTCCACTACCAGTTGTGGCCTTTATAATATTACGCCATTTTCAAGTAGTTCTGAAAACTGCCACATATGTGGTACATATGCAGGGTGCTCAGAAACAGCCTGAAAAGCTTGTAAAGATATTGCAGCGGAGACTGTACTGAGAAATAACTGTTGAGGAAAAAATTAGATATGTTGCGCCGTCTCCGAGTTATTTAGCATCGAAGTTAGCCAATTGTGCTCGCAAATTCAAGCACTTAGCTGAAGTGCGGCGATGCATAGACATATGTCGATCCGAGAATTCCCAGTTAAAATGTACATATTTTGAAGGTGATAAATCTAAGGTAAGTGAGCAAAAGTTGCGTTTGTTAGGTTTGAGGAAACCAAACGAAAAGCATATTTGACGGAACTGTCTCTGGCAGACTGCTTGAATGTGCGCGAGGATCTTCCTGGCTGACTACAATACTAAGTAAGATGGAAACGGCGAAACGTATCGAACTTTTCCCTTAACAACTTTTTCTCATCACAAGCTCTCCTCTAATGCCCTTAAATACTTTTCAGACTGTTTCTGACCACCCTGTAGAAACACTGCGCATAACAGAAGAAGAGAAAAAGAAGGCTCGTACAGATAGAGTGTAAAACATACATTATTGTACTGTAGACAAGCAACATCTAAATGAGAAATGAGCAAGTTTGGTGGATTTAAATTGTTACGTAGGAATTGATATTGTAACGAACATGGGCGTGCAAAACTTGAACCACAGGAAGCCTTAGGGGTCGTCAGCGCAGCTTGGACGTATCGTTGACTCTTTACGCAGCATGTTTACATACATTTAAATACATTTACTACTTTTCGGAGTAACTTTAAGTGAGATATCAATAACGGGGCACCAGATGTCCCGAAAACTTGTGTTTTTAAATGTACATCAAATGGCTCTGAGCATTATGGGACTTAACTTCTGAAGTCATCAGTCCCCTAGACTTAGAACTACTTAAACCTAACTAACCTAAGGACAGCACACACATACATGCCCGAGGAAGGATTCGAACCTGCGACCGTAGCAGCAGCGTGGTTCCCGACTGAAGCGCCTAGAACCGCTCGGTCACATCTGAAGACTTCGAGTTTTTCAGCTGGGTGTAAATTTCTAATGTTTTATACATACCCATAAGGAATACAGTCATTTGGATATTTCTCCTCTAAAGCATATTTTATGTTTGATACTTTGTCTGTACTTGCATGACACATTTTTTTTCTTTATTGTTATTTTTAAACCTGTATTACAGGCAGGCCTGCAGCAGCATACGACGCCGCTCTTTGGCAGCAGAGAAACACAAATATACAAATGAAGACATTTAGAGAAAAAACATGGTGGACACATAAACGGAGACAAACACTTTTTAAAATACAAGGTGCCGTTCACGGGCGTAGAGTCCGAGATAAAATTGTTCAGACACTTGGACACAGACAGAGACGAAAATTGTCACACGTGAACGTAGGTGCACAAAACGTTTGCATGACACATATGTAACCCTTGCTTTTCCGTGTTTTATTGTATACAACGTTTACGTATCTATCATATTTCTGGTAGTTTTCATAACCGCTTGAAAATTACCTAATATGAAAACCAAAACCGGTAGTGGATTTAATAGTTCTCAGCCGCAAATGGAACGGGTCTTCATTGATTAATTAACTGTTTTTATTATCTCAACTGGCAGCTCTTTGCAACATGCTGTGCCGCATGCCTGCGTATGTCGAATATGACGCTGGTTCTATGGTCAGAGGGAAATGCTTACCGCGCCATCTACCGAGGATTGGCGGTACAAGCAGGCCACACGCCTATAGAAGCGGCGTGGAGTGTATCAGCTGAGAGGGTCTTACCAGGGTTCTGTGAGCTGGAGTCAGTGGTAATGGATTCGTGAAAAGAGGCAGTTTTGTTCCAGACTGCTATGGAACTTCGTTTTCAGGGCGGTAGGGTTGATAGAAGAGATAGAGAAGATCCAACGGAGAGCAGCGTGCTTCGTTACAGGATCATTTAGTAATCGCGAAAGCGTTACGGAGATTATAGATAAACCCCAGTGGAAGACTCTGCAGGATTGCACACACGGAACTCAATGCCCCTAACACTACACGGGATCTCATTGCTACACTGCGCACGAAACGCAACACCGCTCCTGGTCACGATCGTGTCACCTACCGTCACCTTCGTGAAGCTCCTGTCTCTTTCCTATCCACCCTGGCCAGGCTCTACAATGTAGTCCTGTCCACCGGTTACTGCCCCGACCTGTGGAAAACCTCCCGTATCCTGATGTTCCTTAAACCTGGCAAAGCACCGTCCGCCGTCTCCTCCTACCTTCCCATCAGCCTTACCTCGGTCTTCAGCAAGGTCCTGGAATCTATCCTCACCCGCCGCATCCACCAGCATCTCCGCCAGCACCGCCTCCTTCCCGTTACCCAGTGTGGCTTTCGGCCGTCCTTCTCTTCCGACGATCTTCTCCTTCACCTCACTCATCTCCTTTCCAACCAGCTTAATTCCCATCGCTCCGCAATCTTCCTCTCCCTAGACCTCGAACGAGCTTATGACCGCGTATGGCATTCCGGTCTCCTCTTCAAGCTCCAAACCTTCGCCCTTCCCATTAACTACGTCCGTCTGATCGGCTCCTTTCTCTCCCACCGTCCTTCCTACGTCACCATTCATAACACTGACTCCTACACCTTTTTCCCCTCCGCCAGTGTGCTCCAAGGCTCCGTCCTCTCCCCTCATCTGTACCTTTTGTATACGGCGGACATGCCGCCGCCGTCAGCCCCGTCCACCTCCTCCAGTTTGCCGATGACACTGCCTTCCTTGCCCTTGTCCCCACCCTGCAGCGCTCACAACACCTTCTCCAATCCCATCTTGACGAGTTCACCGCTTGGTGCAACCAGTGGTTGCTCAAGATCAATCCCTCCAAAACCCAGGCGATCATTGTAGGCAAAACCACCCCTTCCTTCCGCCTCCTTGATTTCTATGTTACCATCTATGGCCGTCCTATCGCCCTCACTCCCACCCTTAAGTACCTTGGCGTCACGCTCGACCGTCGCCTCTCCTGGACTCCCCATCTCCGGACAATCCAAGCCAAGGCACGCTCCCGACTCCGTCTCCTTAAGCTCCTTTCCGGCCGTACGTGGGGTCTGGACCCCTCCACCATCCTCCACACCTATAAATCCCTCATCCGCCCTATCCTTTGTTACGCCCATCCGGCCTGGGTCTCCTCCCCCCCCCCTCTACCTTTTATAAATCTCTCCAAATCCTTGAACGCCATGCTGTCCGCCTCGCCTATCGCATCCGTCTCCCCTCCCCCATGCGGATCCTGTATGATCTCATCACCTTCCCCCACCTCCTCCTTTTCCTTGAAAGGATACGGATCCTGTACACCTCCCGCAAACTCGATCCTCTTCATCCGCTTGTCTCACCCATTCTCTCCCACCCCGCCCGCTGCCGCACCTGTATTCCCACATCCCACCCGGTATCCATCTCTCCACCTCCTCACCCTCTCCCCAGGTGGCTTCCGCCAGCTCCCCCTCCCTGATGATGTCCTCCTCCCCTCCATCTACCCCTCCTATCAACTTTGTTCCTCCCCCCCACTTCCTGTGTCCTTTCCTTTAGGCACCCTCTCTCCCTTCTCTTTCCTTTTCCCCCATCCCCTCCCTCCTTCCCTCTTCCCCCAGGCTTCCCCTCCCCCTTCCTCCCTTCCCCTATCTCCCCTGCCCATGGCATCTGCTCTCCCCTCTCCCTCTCCCACCCCCCCTCCTCCTCTCTTGGCAGGTCCCCGGACTCGTACACGGTTAGTGAACATTCGCGCGCCGGAGATCAACACCTCTTGTTCTGTGTGTGCCGTCGTTTTGTGCTTAAGTGATTCAGTGTTATTCGTTTTGTGCACCTACGTTCACATGTGACAATTTTCGTCTCTGTCTGTGTCCCAGTGTCTGAACAATTTTATCTTGGACTCTACGCCCGTGAACGGCACCTTGTATTTTAAAAAGTGTTTGTCTCCGTTTATATGTCCACCATGTTTTTTCTCTAAATGTCTTCATTTGTATATTTGTGTTTCTCTACGACCGAAGAGCGGCGTCGTATGCTGCTGCAGGCCTGCCTGTAATACAGGTTTCAAAATAACAACATAGAAAAAAAAAGACTCAGCAGGAGAGACGCTCAGTAGCTTGGTACGGGCATTTGTTGAAGTATCTAGAACATACCTTCACCGAGGAGTCAATCGGTATATTGCTCCCTCCTACGTATATCTCGCGAAGAGACCATGAGGATAAAATCAGAGAGATTAGAGCCCACACAGAGGCATACCGACAATCCTTCTTTCCACGAACAGAACGAGACTGGAATAGAAGGGAGAACCGATAGAGGTACTCAAGGTACCCTCCACCACACACCGTCAGGTGGCTTGCGGAGTATGGATGTAGATGTAGATGTAGATGTTATGATGAACGATGCCAGTGTATGGAAGGGAGTATCTTTTGGTCACAATATATTGACTAGATTAATTATTGCATTTCGAACAGGAGCATAACATTGTGCAGGACTATGCTTATTGTGGCTGTTGTCTTAAGGAATGTCAGGCATGTAGTGTTTTCTGAGGCTACAAATTGCAAGATACTAATCAGTTATAGTACTCTGATTTCTTCAAGTGAGACTGCTCTCTTGAAGTCCATTCTAGAAGAAGGATCTTGACTGCAGTTGTTGGTGTTCTGATGTATTGGTGCTACCGATAGTGAGATGTACACTCCTGGAAATGGAAAAAAGAACACATTGACTCCGGTGTGTCAGACCCACCATACTTGCTCCGGACACTGCGAGAGGGCTGTACAAGCAATGATCACACGCACGGCACAGCGGACACACCAGGAACCGCGGTGTTGGCCGTCGAATGGCGCTAGCTGCGCAGCATTTGTGCACCGCCGCCGTCAGTGTCAGCCAGTTTGCCGTGGCATACGGAGCTCCATCGCAGTCTTTAACACTGGTAGCATGCCGCGACAGCGTGGACGTGAACCGTATATGCAGTTGACGGACTTTGAGCGAGGGCGTATAGTGGGCATGCGGGAGGCCGGGTGGACGTACCGCCGAATTGCTCAACACGTGGGGCGTGAGGTCTCCACAGTACATCGATGTTGTCGCCAGTGGTCGGCGGAAGGTGCACGTGCCCGTCGACCTGGGACCGGACCGCAGCGACGCACGGATGCACGCCAAGACCGTAGGATCCTACGCAGTGCCGTAGGGGACCGCACCGCCACTTCCCAGCAAATTAGGGACACTGTTGCTCCCGGGGTATCGGCGAGGACCATTTGCAACCGTCTCCATGAAGCTGGGCTACGGTCCCGCACACCGTTAGGCCGTCTTCCGCTCACGCCCCAACATCGTGCAGCCCGCCTCCAGTGGTGTCGCGACAGGCGTGAATGGAGGGACGAATGGAGACGTGTCGTCTTCAGCGATGAGAGTCGCTTCTGCCTTGGTGCCAATGATGGTCGTATGCGTGTTTGGCGCCATGCAGGTGAGCGCCACAATCAGGACTGCATACGACCGAGGCACACAGGGCCAACACCTGGCATCATGGTGTGGGGAGCGATCTCCTACACTGGCCGTACACCACTGGTGATCGTCGAGGGGACACTGAATAGTGCACGGTACATCCAAACCGTCATCGAACCCATCTACCATTCCTAGACCGGCAAGGGAACTTGCTGTTCCAACAGGACAATGCACGTCCGCATGTATCCCGTGCCACCCAACGTGCTCTAGAAGGTGTAAGTCAACTACCCTGGCCAGCAAGATCTCCGGATCTGTCCCCCATTGAGCATGTTTGGGACTGGATGAAGCGTCGTCTCACGCGGTCTGCACGTCCAGTACGAACGCTGGTCCAACTGAGGCGCCAGGTGGAAATGGCATGGCAAGCCGTTCCACAGGACTACATCCAGCATCTCTACGATCGTCTCCATGGGATAATAGCAGCCTGCATTGCTACGAAAGGTGGATATACACTGTACTGGTGCCGACATTGTGCATGCTCTGTTGCCTGTGTCTATGTGCCTGTGGTTCTGTCAGTGTGATCATGTGATGTATCTGACCCCATGAATGTGTCAATAAAGTTTCCCCTTCCTGGGACAATGAATTCACGGTGTTCTTATTTCAATTTCCAGGAGTGTATTTGAGATTTGGTGTATGCCATGCTACCTACTACACGGAGGTTTTTGCTTTCCTTTGCGGGGCATATCCCAAGCCACAGTAGTAATTTGTACGATATATTATGCCCTGTGCAGTCTACCGAATGCATCTGCCCTCGACACCATCGTGAGCTACGTGTGCAGTTGTATTAACGGCGTCATTTAAAAAAATAGAAAACACCTCCCCAGAGTAGTTTTAAGTATTGGTGGTTTATATTCTTGTTTGTAATCCGTCATGTTAAGTAGTGTTTTGCTGATACGTCGTTAGTGATTTAAACGTTTATCCGCACAGGCGACAGCAGCTGTGTAGACTTACGAGTAACCTCCTGTGAAACTTCCCACAGAGGTGATAAAAGTAGTGTGATACTTATTAATATCGTGTCGGACCTTCTTTTCCTCAGCGTAGTGCAGCAAAGCGAATTGGCATGTTGTTTAACGTCCACTGCAGAAATATTGATCCATACTGCCTCTATAGCCGTCCACAACTGGCATCTCGATTATATCCCATAAATATTTGATGGGATTCATGTCGGGCGATCAGGGTAACCAATTATTGGCTCTAATTGTCCAGAATGTTATTTAAACCAGTCACGAACAAATGTGACCCAGTGACATGGCGCACTGTGCACTGTCATCCATAACATGAAGACCATGGACGGCTGCAAATGGTCTCCAGGCAGCCCAACAAACCATTTACAGTCAATGATCGGTTCAGTTGGACCAGAGGACCCAGTCCATTTCATATAAACACAGCCCACACCATTATGGAGCCACCACCAGCTTGCAGAGTGCCTTGTTGACAATTTGGTTCTATGGCTTCGTGGATGTGCGCTACACTCGAATCCTACCATCAGCTCTTACCAATACGGTTTTTAAGCCGTCTAGGGTCCAACTGGTACGGTCACGAGCCCAGGAGAAGATCTGCAGGCAGTGTCGTCGCACTCGCGTCGGTTGTCTGCTGCCACAGCCTACTAACATCTTATTTCGTCGCACTGTCCTGACGGATACGATCGTCGTACCTCTCACATTGATTACTGTGGTCCTATCACGCAGAGTTGCTTGTCTAGCAGCACTAACAACTCTACGCAAACGCCGCCGCTCTCTGTCGTTAAGTGAATGTCGCCGGTCACTACGCTGTCTGAGTGAGAGGTAATGCCTGAAATGTAGTATTCTCGGCACAATCTTCACACTGTGGATCTTCGGGTATTGGATTCCTTGGCGATTTGCGAAATAGAATGTCCCATGCGTATAGCTCCAACTATCATTCAACCTTCAAAGTCTGTTAATTCCCGTCTTGCGACGGTAACCACGACAGAAATCTTTTCACATGAATCACGTGAGTACAAATGATAGCTCTGCTAATGCCCTGCCCTTTTATACCTCGTGTACGTGATACTACCAGTACTACCAGTATCTGTGCATATAGCTGTCATGTTAACTTTTTCCGTCCGACAAGACTCGGAACGCCCAAGGTACCGAAAGACCGTCGTGGCATCCTCAGCCTACAGGGTCGCTGGATGCGGATATGGACTGGCATGTTGTCACCACACCACTATCCAGGCCGTTGTCAGTTTTCCTGACTGGAGCCGCTACTTGTCAGTCAAGTAGCCCCTCGATTCGCTTCACAAGGGCTGCGTGCACCCCACTTGCTAACAGCGCTTGGCAGACCAGGGCGGTCACCCATTCACGTGGTCGCCAGACCCGACATCGCTTGACTTCGGTCATATGACGGGAACCGGTGTCACCACTGTGGCAAGGCCGTTATCGAGTGATGTTCACAGAGCTAAAATTAGTTAATCGTGATTGTCTTCAGGTTAATGCCATCTGCGTATTTTAAAAGAAATTCATCATTAAAAGTGCAACTTAAATGTAAGTTTCGTGTCCCGGACACAGCACCAAAAAATAAACAGCCCTTCCCGGTTAGCCGACCCCCGGCACGAATCCGCCCGGCGGACTTGTGTCGAGGTCCGGTGAGCCGGCCAGTCTGTGGATGGTTTTTAGGCTGTTTTCCGTCTGCCTCGGCGAATGCGGGCTGGTTCCCCTGATTCTGCCTCAGCTACATCATGTCGGCGATTGTTGCGCAAACAGGTTCGCCACGTACGTGTACACCACCATTACTCTACCACGCAAACGTAGGGGTTACACTCGTCTGGTGTGAGACGTTCCCTGGGGGGTCCACCCGGGGCCGAACCGCACAATAACCCTGGAGGGGCGAAGTGGACTGCGGTAGTCATCGTGGGGTTGTGGATCACAGCAGCTGCGGCGGGGACGGAGCCTCTCCGTCGTTTCTAGGTCCCCGGTTAACATACAACATACATACGACATACACGTAAATTAGCCCAGAACAACATGCTGTTTAACCTTAGTAAGTTTTGGAAATCTAATGTTGTGTTTTGTTAAAACTCGTCGGGCAGCAGACACCAGATCATCAGCTTTGCGTTATGTTGTGCACCTCAAGGGGAGAGGGTACAGATGGGGCTCAACGCACGTCTTGGGATTATTACTCTCAATTACAGAATAACAAATCTTAATCACACTATCAGTTTCAACGTCAGTATGTGATTTCTCTATATAAATACGGGAAATAATCTTAAAATGTACAGCAAAGCCCGAAACCGGTCAGTCTAAGATAATAAAACCAGCAAACGACAGATGGAAAATAAGTCTAATTTCTAAAAATAAGGATCGCAGGTCACCCGCTTTTTTTCGGTATCTCGCATTTTTTTTTTCAGGTACTGCTTTACATGTGCGCCATCTTTGGCTGAAACTGCTCCAAACCTTACAGAATTCCCATCTCCCACTGAAATCACTTATAGCAGGGCTTCTGAGGGTGTCTGCACCAGCGAATAGCACAGTGCTAAGTGCAGAAGACGGCTTCGCTGTGTTGACAATGTGCAAGACCCCACTCCTCGAACTTGCGCAATAGCGCTGTCTCTCTCTCTCTCTCTCTCTCTTCCCTTGCCCTTTTCTCACTCGCTCGGCCTGTCTCGATCTTTCCCAAAACTTGACCTTTGTTTTCTTCGTCGTTGTCAAATATTTATGTGCAGTGGGCGGAGAGCTTAGTTTGCTGATACAAGATTACTGGTGCAGAAGAGATTTAAATACTAAAAAAATAGCTTTAAATTTGGTTTCAACAGAAAATCATATCTCTCTTTCTTTCCTCCTTTTCTCATTTGCTATTATATACTAAGAGCTGCAACAAGGGAACGGCTTATAGCAATCCTTAGAGCATTTTCTAAATTACAGTAATAAAAACTTGCACGCATTCTAGTTTTCGTACAAGACAAAACATAAAAAAGAACCTGTCACATACACATGTGGAACCAAACTTATAAGTAATCTTCGCTGCTTCTCTGTGCAAAATGAGGAAATTCTTTCTTCGACAAATCCTGGTAGAATTGGAGCAAACCTACGTTATTGTAAAATAAGTCCTTTCGGTTATCATCGGCTCGAAAATTGATTAGTTCGAAGAGTAAATCTAGAAGTGCAATTTAAATTGCCACCGAAAAAGGC
Source organism: Schistocerca cancellata (assembly GCF_023864275.1). Lineage (NCBI taxonomy): Eukaryota > Metazoa > Arthropoda > Insecta > Orthoptera > Acrididae > Schistocerca > Schistocerca cancellata. Next base: position 139,248,735 of record NC_064631.1, on the reverse strand, counting down.
TTTACAAACTCAAATCCTAAATCAGCTACCTGTTCACGGTCATCCAAAATGGCTCCAGATGTCTTTTTGTCCTCCAAACCTTGAGCCACTGAGGAGATGTCGTAGAAATGCTCGGGAACGCACTTTTCCTTTGCTCAACCGGCATACCTCAGTATGATGGGGGATATTTGGATACTCCTCTTCGAATGAAATCCAACATTCATTGTAATGATAAATGAGACGTTGAGAATGAATATACACCACTACGTTCATCACGTCCTGAAGACCGGTAACTTTTGCAGAAAGAGTCTCTTGGTGTACAAAACAATAAACGATAGGTAAATTCAGCATCATAAGCTCTTTCCGCGCAGGCCAAGAAACTATTTACTTTACCGTGCACTGCTGGCGCCCCGTCTGTAGATACAGAAAACAGCTTTTCCTAAGTGGGCCCCATTCCTTTAGCTCCCATGTCGACCGCTTCTAAAATATCCTCCCCTGCAGCAGTGTGATTCATCGAAATCATATCCACTACTCCCGTTACATGTAGGTCGCTGCCCACACACTGCAGAAAAAAAGGGCTAATTGAGTTGTTCCACTAATATTATCAAGTGCAATGGAATAACAAGGAGGTTTTCAATTTTAGCTGCCAATTGTTCATGCAAATTCCAGGCAATGTCGCTGTTTTGTCAAGATATTGTCATACTGGAAAGTGGTATTCTGGTGTGTGCGAGAGCTAAGCAAAGCATAGGACTACAGATAGAGAGATACTGCATCAAACACATTTGGCTGTCAAGAGAGCAATGCATCAAGCCTTCAGTGTCTGCCGTAGTGGAATACTGTCAAATAATCTTTCACAACACCCAAAGAAATTCTAGTCGTATGTAATGGCTGTTAGGAGCGCCGAAGTGAGTGTCCGTTCCCTAGCGACTGTGGCAGGAACTGAAATTTAGGGTCGCAACTCAAAAGCTGAGATGGTGAACGCTGTTTTCGAATGTTCCCTTACAAAGCAAAAGCAAGGAGAATTGCCTCAATTTAATCTTCGCACCACGGAATAAATTACTGATATCAGTATTAGTGTCATTGGAGTTGAGAAACAGCAGAAATGGTTAAAATAGAAACAAATCTCCAGGGCCTAGTGGAATCCCTATTACATTCTGCACTGAATTTGCGGCTGAATTAGCCCGTTTTCTGACTATCTTCTATACATAAATATTCAGTCATATCTTGATAAGATTTCAGAGTGGTGCAAAGATTAGCAACTTGCTTGAAATATTCAAAAATGTAAAACTGTGCACTTCACAACACGAAATACGTAGTGTCCCATGGCTATAATGTTAATGAGTCACAGCTGGAATTGGCCAACTCATACAAATAACTTGGTGTAACACTTTGTAGGAATGTGAAATGGAATGATCACACAGGTTGAGCTATGGGCAGGTGGTAGACTTTGGTTTAGTGGTAGAATACCGGGAAAGTGCAATCAGTTTACAAAGAAGACTGCATGCCAATCACTCGTACGATTCATTTCAGATCATTGCTCAAGCGTTTAGGGCTCCCTACCAAATAGGAGTAACAGGGGATAAGGGCAGCACGAATGGTCACAGGATTGTTTGACTCGTGGGAAAGTGTTACAGAGACGCTGAGGAAACTGAACTGGCAGACTCTTGAAGACAGACGTAAGCTTTCCTGAGAAACTTTACTAACAGAGTTTCAAGGACTGTCTTTAAATGGCTATTATCTGAATATACAACAATCCCCTGCATACCGTTCGCATAGGGATCGTGTGGATAAGATTAGAATAACTGCAGCACACACAGAGGCATTCAAAGTATCGTTCTTCCCGCTTTCCATACGTGAATGGAACGGGAAGAAACCCTAATAACTGCTACAAAGGGACAAGGGGACGTATCGTCGGCCAAGTACTACATGGTGGTAGACGTAGACGTTCTTCCCGCTTTCCATACGTGAATGGAACGGGAAGAAACCCTAATAACTGCTACAAAGGGACAAGGGGACGTATCGTCGGCCAAGTACTACATGGTGGTAGACGTAGACGTAATGTAACATTCACTGTCTTTACTAGGTCCAACAAAATATTCTTTATTAATGGTCCTCCCACAAACTGCTTCCCAGCTCTTGCTTAAATAACATACAGCAACTTGCTAAGTGACTCTAAGAGTCCTTTAACAGGACCCTTCATCTTCTTCGCCCTAAGTTAGAGAAAGTAGGTTGTGATAGGAATAATTCAAGCGAAAACGAAAACGAATACACATTTGAGAGGAATGTAAACAAATTTCAGTTCGTTTCGCATGATCTTTAACGAAAATACAGATGCTAAAATACTGGTACAAACCTCGTTTGCGGAAACAGAATTCTCTTCTACAAGAATTTGCAACTTTCTTAATTCTTCCATCCTGGTGTTTTCACTACACTTTTCTGAATGCATTTTGCTGTATCGTCATTCACTAGAGGATTTTCTTACACACGTAATTTCTGTAACGAAGATCATGCATTTGGCATTATCGTCACAACTAACAAAGAATAAGAAAGTTTTCACTCCAGTTTAAATGGACTTCCCAAAATCATTGCTTTTTTCGGAGCAAGTTGTTACATTATTCTGCTAAATGTCTTGCGCTTATTTATTTCAGTGTCGAACAAGCTGTCTATGAACACACTAGACAGCGTACGAGAGAGGCTTCACCATGCAAGCCGAGTTGAGGCGAATTAAGCCAAGTTGAACCCATACACCTGCAGACACCCTCTGCACCTGTGACCGGGAGATTTTCCGTGTGTGAGAGGCCCTGACATATAGGGTATGTGTATCTTATTTCCTCCGTAATCTTTTCTACGTATTAAGCAACTTATGTACGAATATTAATTACAAGTGCGTCACATGTTCCAAATTTATGAAAGAGTCAGAGTTCAATAAACATTTTAACCAAAATGATTGTGACCTGTCTGGAGAAGCCTTGTGTAAATTTTACTTCACCTCTGTGTGTTCCGCAATATAATCTTGCGATTCTGTGACGACTTAAAATTCACCAAAGCTGATAGTAGTGCCACGTACTTGTGTCTCGCAGTTTGTGCAGCTAGCTCAAGCGTTTGTATATGTGGTAATGTCGGTTGTCCTCTTCGCCCATTTCTCCTCATCGCCCCGGAATTGATGAGCCAAAAGACTCCCTGCTCATGAGATCATAGATAGCTCTCCACAGTCCATGGAACCATATATCCATTTTCTGCCTGGTACTCTTCGAATCATGTTGACTACTTTGTGTGGTAATTTCGTTTTCGTATTGCAGTCGCATAAGTTGTCATAATTCGTATAACTTGACAGAATGTAATAGCGTCAGCAGTCTCTCGTCCTGCGTTGGTGGGAAAAAATAAAATGATTGATTAAATTCTTAGTAAGACATCTCTCGTTGTCAAATGTTTTCCGGTCAGCTGAGTTGCGAATCTTGATGAGGACTCAAGGACAGAACTTTGGTTTCATCGCTTTGCGCCGCACCAAACTCAACCCTGGTAGACATTTTGTGCTTAAAAGGTTCCTCTTCTACTGCTGATGGTTTGTAATCTATAAATTTATTGGCTTCATTACACACAATGATGAATAATCTGGAATTGGATGGAAATTTTACGGCAAAGTGTCCTTTGCAGCATTTTGGGAAATGAGGTATTCACCTCATGTCCAGAGGAACATTAAAAAGTGTTCACGCTTGCTTAGAATAATTAAAAAGTTTTCAGCTTTCATTTAAACTACTAATACTGTACAACAGATCTGCCTGCATCGCTTCACAATGCAGTGCGTCCATTTACCAATAAATGAAATTACTTAAAACGTAACCAAAAAAATGGTCAAATGGCTCTGAGCACTATGGGACTCAACTTCTGAGGTCATTAGTCCCCTAGAACTTAGAACTAATTAAACCTAACTAACCTAAAGTCATCACACACATCCATGCCCGAGGCAGGATTCGAACCTGCGACCGTAGCGGTCTCGCGGTTCCAGACTGCAGCGCCTAGAACCGCACGGCCACTTCGGCCGGCTTAAAATGTAACCACATTATTTTATTTAGGTTCCGTCAGTATTGGTTTTAGCATAGTGCTGAATAACAAGAAATCAAAGCTTTCCTATTGTGCTCAGCGTAGGTAGCAAACTTTGAACGTTACTCAGAACACAGTGACGCGGTGAAACAAATGGCAGTTCGGGAACGTCTAAACTCACACTGTGAACGGCTGGCTAAAAACAGAGTATAAAACACAGTAAGATCGCCGTAAGCGTACTATATCAGCTCAGTGTGGGTACTGAAAGAAAGAAAATGGTAACAGATGTTGTAGTGGAACACTCCATCAGATGGCTTCCGGTGCTACGACAAGTGGTAGTGCGTGTATACTTCTCTTCTGCAGCACTGTCTCAGACTCCATATCGATACTCTGGACTGGCGGGGAATCCGAATTACTGTCGGCTGAAAGACTAACTAGCTAATGTTATCCATGACGCATTTCGGAAAATAAATTCCACCCGTCCTCCTTAAATGTGCAAGCTATGGTGATGCTGACACTAAAGTGGCCGATTTTTTAAACGTAAATGTGTAGCTATTACACAGGATGTCCCACAGCATAGTGCTGAATAACAAGAAATCAAAGCTTTCCGATTGTGCTCAGCGTAGGTAGCAAACTTTGAATGTTACTCAGAACACAGTGACACGGTGAAACAAATGGCAGTTGAGAGCGTTCGGGAACGTCTAAACTCACACTGTGAACGGCTGGCTAAAAACACAGTATAAAACACAGTAAGATCGCCGTAAGCGTACTATATCAGCTCAGAGTGGGTACTGAAAGAAAGAAAATGGTAACAGATGTTGTAGTGGAACACTCCATCAGATGGCTTCCGGTGCTACGACAAGTGGTAGTGCGTGTATACATCTCTTCTGCAGCACTGTCTCAGACTCCATATCGATACTCTGGACTGGCGGGGAATCCGAATTACTGTCGGCTGAAAGACTAACTAGCTAATGTTATCCATGACGCATTTCGGAATATAAGTTCCACCCGTCCTCCTTAAATGTGCGAGTTTCCAGGAGATAATGCCGGCTATGGTGATGCTCACACTAAAGTGGCCGATTTTTTAAACGTAAATGTGTAGCTATTAGACAGGATGTCCCACATACCTTTAACCTAAAGAAAAGTCTTCTTTAAAAGCAAAAAAAGAAAAATATGAAGGAAATGATGATTACGCCTCAAGAGAACATTAAATAGTACGACTGCCTTTCTCGTAACTGTCATCGTTACGAAGGTATGAACAGCGTACGTCTTTTTTTTTTTTTTTAATAGCGCTCTATATTTCTTATTTGGTAAACTACTTTAGCTCCTCTCCCCAAAAAAGCATCACATTGTACCACTCCGGTAACATAACGTTTCTAAAAATGTAACGTAAAACTGACGTTGACTCTCCTGTATCCAGGATAACGTAACTCTCCCGTTTGCTGGAGTCGACAGTAGGCAAATTTCTTACGGGGGAAGGGCAAACCGGTCATTCAGTAAAACGTCTCCAGTTGAAGGTTCAAAATGGTTCAAATGGTTCTGAGCACTATGGGACTTAACATCTGAGGTCATCAGTCAAAAATGGTTCAAATGGCTCTGAGCACTATGGGACTCAACATTTTAGCTCATAAGTCCCCTAGAACTTAGAACTACTTAAACCTAACTAACCTAAGGACATCACACACACCCACGCCCGAGGCAGGATTCGAACGTGCGACCGTAGCAGCCTCGCGGTTCCGGACTGCAGCGCCACAACCGCACGGCCACCGCGGCCGGCTGAGGTCATCACTCCCCCAGACTTAGAACTACTTAAACCTAACTAACCTAAGGACATCACACACACCCGAGGCAGGATTCGAACCTGCGACCGTAACAGCAGCGTGGTTCCGGACCGAAGCGCCTAGAACTGCTCGGCCAAAGCGGCCGGCAGTTGAAGGTTGGGTTGAGTGAAATGTACACCAATGAAGAGAAGGTACAACGTATGCCCAATTGGAAAAGAGACCTTCCCTGTTGTGGCGTTGTATACAGGCTGTTTCCGCAAGAGCGTGCAAAAATTTAACAGATCATAAACGATGCTCTACTGGACAGTTTATGAGAGGGAACTTCGGGTCGGAGAAGCCAGCTTAAGGAGATAATAGGTATAAAATTACATTACTATGTGCTTTTTCATTTGCGTTGGTTACAGTTCACTACAAATACCATCACTGACACAATGAAAGTACCGTTTGTACTGTATCTTACAAAATGTGCTGAAACTGACGGCCATCAACCTCAATGCAAGCACGATAACGGCGAACAGGATTCTGACGGCCCCTGGCAAGTATCTCTCGTGTCTTTCGAATCATAACACAGGCTGCTACAATTCTGGTAACTAATTACATCTCCGTATCCACTGGGGTCTCATACACAAGTGACTTTAAATGCCCCCATAAGAAATAATCAAGGGAATTCGGGACAGGTGACCTTGCAGGCCATGGAATAGTACCTCCCCTTCGAATCCAGCGACCAGGAAATACAGCACTAAGATGGTTGCTCACACCCACACTGATGTGAGGTGGTGCACCATCGTTATGTACCCACAACCTCTCACGAACAGCCAAGGGTATGTCCTCTGGCAACTCAGATAGAACTCTTTGCACGAACCTCAAGTACAAGTGGTCATTAATGACTTAACAGTAATCGGACTCGTCCTCCTTGTTTCCTTGCAGGAAGTAAAGAATGTGCATGTGAAGAAACAGCACAGCACGTGTAAACTTGTGTCCATGTTAGTTGTAAATGAGCTGGAAAACAGTAGTACTAGACAAAGCGTTAGACAAATTTACTTCCATATCTCTTTAAGCTGGCTTCTCCGACCATTCTCTATGTCCTGTTACAAAAAAAAAAAAAAAAAAAAAATGGTTCAAATGGCTCTGAGCACTATGGGACTCAACTTCTAAGGTCATCAGTCGCCTAGAACTTAGAACTACTTAAACCTAACTAACCTAAGGACGTCACACACATCCATGCCCGAGGCAGGATTCGAACCTGCGACCTTAGCGGCAGCGCGGTTCCAGACTGTAGCGCCTAGAACTGCTCGGCCACTCAGGCCGGCTGTCCTGTTACAATTTTGCACTCTGTTACGGAAACATCCTCTGTAATCCCAGAGGGTGAATGTGTTTGCCGAGAGATGGTCTGATGGTATTCCCAGTTGTACAAGAAGAGTTCAGGGCTTCGCAGCAGTTCCATCGTTTCTGGAGAGTTGTTTCTGCATTTCATTGCATGACGGATTGCTAATGATCAGCAAAGTGCGGTTATCCAATTTCTTTGCACAGAAAGGGAGCACGCTTCACGAATTTATCGCAGGGTGGAAGAGGCATATGGAGAGCAGACATGGTGCACAATATTCCAGAGGTGTCAAAATGATGAGGCGAGATATGTAAGCATGAAAGACACGCCACGCTCTAGACAGGCGCTCGTTCTCACCATCAGTGCCACGATTCCGGCTGTGGACGAATAATTTGATTACCTCACGTGGCATTTCTGCTGAACTGTTGATAGGTAGAGGAACTACGTATCACATAACCCACGAGAAGCTTCGTTATGGCAAATTCTGCGCACTGTGGGTACCCAGTCATCTTTCATTGAATCTGTCGGCGTCGAGAAATGGTGTTTACCTGCATCATCTGTTGAAATAGGTGGAGCAAGGAATAGATCTGCTCACATAGTGGTATGGGGCGACCCTCCCTCCAAAGTGATGAGCATGGAGTGGCGGCGTCCCAGCTCAGTTTCCTTTTCGACGAAGAAGGACAGCTACTCATCGACTGGCTACGACAGGGTGCAAGTTGTCACTGAGCAGTGTCTTAACACGTTGCCGAGGCTCAAACAGTCCATCAGGAACAATCACAGGCGCAGGTTTTCGAATGGAACAGTGCTTTTCCGGAATAGCGCTACGCCGCTTATGGCCAAGAAGGCCCTTGAGCCCCTTCAAAAATTCGCATGGTAGGTCCTGGAACAACCTACTCACAGCTCCGCCTTCTCACCATGTAATTTGCATATGTTCGAGCCATTAAAAAATCTCTGAAAGTACAAAGATACACCTTTGACAAGGAAGTGCAGGAAATCTGGATCTGTCAACAACGCAGGAGTCTGACACTGAAGCTACCCCATCTTATATTCACGTTGGGAACGGTGTATTAATACCAATGACTTACGTACAGTTGTACTGTTCCACGTAACATCGTTATTAAAATGTGTTCGCGTATAACTTTAGTCTGCTCTTCATTTCGGCACACATTATATAAATGCTGCTCATGTAAGGATAACGTAAGTTAAACCTTCAGCTGAAGACAGTTTGGCCGGCTGCGGTGGCCGAGTGGTTCTAGTCGCTTCAGTCTGGAACAGCGCGACTGCTACGATCGCAGGTTCGAATCCTGCCTCGGGCATGGATGTGTGTAATGTCCTTAGGTCAGTTAGGTTTAAGTAGTTCTAACTTCTAGGGGACTGATGACCTCAGATGTTAAGACCCATATGGTCAGAACCATTTGAACCAAGACAGTTTGAAGGAGCATTGCGCATTTCCTTGTGTTTCCATTCATTTACTGTCAAGTCCAGCAAGTGGATGAGTTATATTACCACGGCTACATACCTGTACACTGTGTGCTAGAGCAGGAGAGGAGTCAAAGTCAATTTAGCATTACGTTTTTAACAACGTCATGTTTACGTGAATGGTACAATGTGATGCTTTTTTAAAAGGTCTTGAGGAAAAGAAGTGGATTAGCCAATAAAACGTAGAGGGTGCCTTTTAAAAAAGGCGTACTGCTGTTCATTTGAGGAGCAGTCAAGTGAAAACCGAACACCCGCCTCACCGGAACCATGGAATGGTTCTATCCATACTAATCACTACACGATATAACGCTTAGAGACGAGACGATCAATTCCTGTGTCGTAGAACGTGCTAGGCCGCTGGCGGATCCAGAACCTTACCCATTCCTACACTTCCTGTCGGAACGAAAGGTCGCCAAAGACGTGAAAGTGTCATGATGAAAGATCACGGCTGTAAAGAGGATGTTGCAGTGTTTTGCAGCCACATCTCTGAAGCGTAGCTTTCGTCTGATTGGCACTGTGAGGTCGGCCGTTATCGCGCAACAGGGTGATTCCGTCCGACAGATTACGAGTAAACGGAAGAACCAACAATGGAACCATTACACATCACCCTCCCTCTACCCCCCCCCCCCCCCCTCGGTGCCTCAAAGGAATAGGAATCCAAAGCTGTTGACATAAGTTCCAGTAAGAACATGACAACCTCCTTCTTCGACTGCAGGGGTCGTCTGGTCGTCAGAGTCCTTGAGGGTGGAACCACTGTCAATGCACAGCAATGAAGACACTTTTCAGAAACTCCGATGCGCCATAAACTCAAAAAGTCCAGTAATGCGGCCGCACGAAAGCATCCTGCTGCACGATAGCGCCCTGCCCCGCACTGCCTATCGGACGAGCACTACACTTCAGCGGTACAGTGGGAAAACACCGAAACATCCTCCATACAGACTGAACATTTCACCGTGTGATTTTTCACATCCCTGGAGACCCGAAGAGACACATGCTTGGACGTCGATTTCAGTCGGGCGAGGAAGTGCAAGAGTGGTGCGGTTGTGGTTACATCAACGCCGTACAGCGTTCTACGTCAACTCTGAAAAAAAATTGTTCAAATGGCTCTGAGCACTATGGGACTTAACTTCTGAGGTTATCAGTCCTCTACAACTTAGAACTACTTAAACCTAACTAAGTTAAGGACATCACACACATCCATGCCCGAGGCAGGATTCTAACCTGTGACCATAGCTGTCGCGCGGTTCCAGACTGTAGCGCGTAGAACCGTTCGGCCACTCCGGCCGGCCAACTCTGAAAAGACGCAGGCCATGCTGATTACCCGTAGGCTCTGAAGGCGCGAACCTCCTCAACGCCCCCCTCCCCCTCCACCACCTAAACGAAACCCAAATCCCCTGGCGCAGAACCGCCAAGTACCTTGGCGTAACTCTGGAATCTCGTCTTACGTGGAAACCCCACATAGACGAGGTCCACAGGAAGGTCTGTGCCAGAATGTCCATCCTGTACCCAATCCTCAATTCATCCAGCTCCCTTCCCTGCTCAGTAGGAGTGAACGTGGTCCGGCCAGTAAGGGAATACGAGTGCCCTGTCTGGGGATACGCGGCCAAGCAGCACCTGGACAAACTCCAGAGGCTGCAGTACCACGCCCTCAGGAGGGCATTGCATTTACCTCTTGGATTCCCCACAGATGATCTGCACGCCGCAGCTGAAATCCTACTACTGAGAGAGCGTTTCCAAGATCTGGGAAGGGCCTTTCTATGAAGATTCTTCCAGATCGGGAAACGCCCTCATCCACTCCCTAGGTCGGTATGGCATGTCACGCGACAAGCAGAAGCGCACCATGACGATCTTCGACGATTAAGTCGAAGAGAAAATTCCAATATCCAATCCCTAATCCTGCGCCGGCCGGAGTGGCCGTGCGGTTCTAGGCGCTACAGTCAGGAACCGCGTGACTGATTGGGCGCAGGTTCGAATCCTGCCTCGGGCATGGATGTGTGTGATGTCCTTAGGTTAGTGAGGTTTAAGTAGTTCTAAGTTCTAGGGGACTGATGACCACAGCAGTTAAGTCCCATAGTGCTCAGAGCCATTTTGAACCTTATCCTGCTCCTCCCTCCCACATAACACCAACCATCACGCCAACCTCAGGCAAGTACCAATACACAAACAGAACAATCATCACATTTCACAGACACCAAAAAACTACAGATATAATCACACACACACGTACACAGGGGAGTAAAACCCGAAAGGCTACATATTCTCCCCTACACTTCCCCAAAGAGGGGAAAGTAACAGATGATAGCAGCAACCGCGTTCTACGAAACAGGAATTCATAGTCTCGTCTACAAGTGGGATAAATGTCTTAACGTTTGTGGTGATTACTTTTTAGTGGAACCATTCCATGGCCCAGTTGCGCCGGATGTTTAGTTTTCACTTGACCGCCCCTAAAGTCTTCGTAATGAAAAGCATTACAAGGAACACAATATTTATTTGATACATTTTTTCCTTCTAGGCATAAAGCTACATGTGGTGATCAAAATTAATGGAGACCCTGTATTATTTTAGAATAATACGTAGGTGTAGAAACATGTTCGAAAAGAGTAAAGCGATGACAAGTAACGATTTCTTCTCTTTAGCCCATCGTGAGTAGTTGGTGAGCGACGTCACAGAGGAGCTTTTGCTTATGAAAGGTGCGAGCACAGTGCCGTGAGGGCAAGCAAGCAGCGGGCGGCCGCTGTCCGGCGGACACGTCTGAGCCGGAGTGGCGCGCCGCCGACAAGTAATTACGCGGATGAAGATGTTTGCCGATTGGGGCCGGTAATCCGCGCTGAGTGGCCGCTGCTGGAATTGTGCGCGCCAGATAAGAGTCGCCAGCGATCGATGCCGCCGGCTGCTACCGCAGGACATCTGCCCCCGTGTAAACAATCACCTCGACATCCATAAAGGAGATTGCGAGCGGCCGCCGGCCCCTGACGTCACGCGCCAGTCGAGGCTAGATTTATTAGGATTAGGAAACGACAGCCATTAGCCGAGATTAGCCGCCGACGCCGACGCCACCGCCGCCGCCCCCACCGCCGCCTCTGCCGCGCTGCTCCGTGTCGCCCCCAGCTGTGACTCTTGCCACCCAGGGCGACACCGCCATGTTGCTGTCTTGACAGCGGCGCTGGTCTGCAAACTGGCCATTCTCTTCTGATCGTCGACATTTTTCTTTTTCTTCTACTGTCTCTTATTTTGCGTAACAGTTTTTACAAACGTTATTTCCTTGTCTGATTGGGCTGACGGAGGACATCGAAAAACTTGAAACAAGAGCAATTCGTTTTCTTCTATTGCGAAATAGGGAAAAGAGTTTATACTATTAGAACGGACGCTCGCCGAAATTAATCCAAAAGGGGAAGAGATTCTAAAACTGCCATTTTTTATGTAACTGATTCGAAGGATGTGGGACGTTTTCTGTTCCAAACACTAAATTTGACAGGAAGTATCCAAAATTTATTGTACCTCAAACTATTGATAAGCGCCAATTCAGTGTTCCTCAGGCAGGGCATTTGATACTAAAATTTAAACCATTTTTCATTTGCATAAGCAAAGAATATCATGTTATTTAACTGACAGAAATATGAATGGTACTTTTTTCATTCAGTGGTTTGAAATCACATCTGCATTCTGGTAAAACCCAGGCTACCGAAGATGTTATACAGGAAAGCATTTTTATTCATATACAAAATTTTAGTTCGTCACGGAAAATTAAAAATCAGAAATAAAGGAAAAAATATGAATAATTGATGATAATGTTGATTGGTTTGTGGGGCGCTCAACTGAGCGGCTATCAGTGCCCATACAAAGTCCCAGTCTTTACACGGTCCAGTCTCCCCACGTTCACGAATGATGATGAAATGATGAGGACAACACCATCACCCAGTCCCCGGGCAGAGTAAATCCCCAGCCCGATCGGGAATTGAACACGGGACCTCCGTGATCCAGAGGGAGCAACAGAATGATGGAGAACATAGTGTTGGATAAGAACATCAGTAACATGTCAAAAAATGCCACTTTAATCATCATCATCAGTTATCTGCTATATTAGCAGGTCCTTTGCCTCTCCATTTTCTGCGATCCATTGCTTCCTTCTTAAGGCTGCTGTATGTTGTACCGTCCATCATGTCATCCAGTATCTGGAATCCCTTCCTTCCTCGCTTCCTTTTCCCTTCTACATAACCTTCTAAAACTGTTTTTATCAGTCCGTCATTCTTTTTTAATATATGCCCAATCCAATTTCTTTTTCTTCTCTTAATTACATCTAGTAACTGTTTTTTCTCTCCTACTCTTCTCAGTACCTCTTCATTTTTTACTCTGTCCATCCAACTTATTCTTTCCTCCTTCCGCCATGTCCAGATCTCAAAAGCCTCCAGCCTTTCTCTGTCTTTTTTCCTCATAGTCCATGTTTCAGCGCCATATAGAAGAACACTCCATACAAGACATTTTATGAGTCTCTTTCTGAGTTCTCTGTCCAGACCGCTGCAGAAGATTCTCTTTTTCTTATAAAACGCTTCTTTTACCATTGCTATCCTTGTTTTAATTTCTGTGGTGCACTTCCAGTCGGTGTCTATCCTGCTTCAAGGAAACTTAAAATTTTGCACCTGTTCTAGTGTTTCTCTGTTCAGCACAATTTTTATTTCCTTATTTCCTTCTATTGCCAATACTTTTGTTTTATTTGTGTTAATTTTCATTCCATATTTTTTTTCGTTAGTTGCAATGGCGTCCACCAAATCCTGTAATTCTTTTTCCCCTGTGGCTAGAAGGACCATGTCATCAGCAAATCTCAAGCACCCAACTCTTCTTCCTCCAATTTCTACTCCTTTGTCATCTAATGAGCATTGGTCAATCATATTTTCCAAGTACAGGTTGAAAAGAGTAGGTGATAAACAGCATCCTTGTCTTACTCCTTTCCCTAGTCTGATCCAGTTTGAACTTTCTCCTCTCACTTTAACTGAAACTTTTGGATTAAGGTATAATGAGTTTATAAGTCTTCTGATTTTCCAGTCCACTCTCTTTTCCCTCATAATAGTCGCCAGCTTGTCCCAAACCACATTTTCAAATGCCTTTTCTAAAGCGATGAAGCACATACACTCCTGGAAACTGAAATAAGAACACCGTGAATTCATTGTCCCAGGAAGGGGAAACTTTATTGACACATTCCTGGGGTCAGATACATCACATGATCACACTGACAGAACCACAGGTACATAGACACAGGCAACAGAGCATGCACAATGTCGGCACTAGTACAGTGTATATCCACCTTTCGCAGCAATGCAGGCTGCTATTCTCCCATGGAGACGATCGTAGAGATGCTGGATGTAGTCCTGTGGAACGGCTTGCCATGCCATTTCCACCTGGCGCCTCAGTTGGACCAGCGTTCGTACTGGACGTGCAGACCGCGTGAGACGACGCTTCATCCAGTCCCAAACATGCTCAATGGGGGACAGATCCGGAGATCTTGCTGGCCAGGGTAGTTGACTTACACCTTCTAGAGCACGTTGGGTGGCACGGGATACATGCGGACGTGCATTGTCCTGTTGGGACAGCAAGTTCCCTTGCCGGTCTAGGAATGGTAGAACGATGGGTTCGATGACGGTTTGGATGTACCGTGCACTATTCAGTGTCCCCTCGACGATCACCAGTGGTGTACGGCCAGTGTAGGAGATCGCTCCCCACACCATGATGCCGGGTGTTGGCCCTGTGTGCCTCGGTCGTATGCAGTCCTGATTGTGGCGCTCACCTGCACGGCGCCAAACATGCATACGACCATCATTGGCACCAAGGCAGAAGCGACTCTCATCGCTGAAGACGACACGTCTCCATTCGTCCCTCCATTCACGCCTGTCGCGACACCACTGGAGGCGGGCTGCACGATGTTGGGGCGTGAGCGGAAGACGGCCTAACGGTGTGCGGGACCGTAGCCCAGCTTCATGGAGACGGTTGCGAATGGTCCTCGCCGATACCCCAGGAGCAACAGTGTCCCTAATTTGCTGGGAAGTGGCGGTGCGGTCCCCTACGGCACTGCGTAGGATCCTACGGTCTTGGCGTGCATCCGTGCGTCGCTGCGGTCCGGTCCCAGGTCGACGGGCACGTGCACCTTCCGCCGACCACTGGCGACAACATCGATGTACTGTAGAGACCTCACGCCCCACGTGTTGAGCAATTCGGCGGTACGTCCACCCGGCCTCCCGCATGCCCACTATACGCCCTCGCTCAAAGTCCGTCAACTGCACATACGGTTCACGTCCACGCTGTCGCGGCATGCTACCAGTGTTAAAGACTGCGATGGAGCTCCGTATGCCACGGCAAACTGGCTGACACTGACGGCGGCGGTGCACAAATGCTGCGCAGCTAGCGCCATTCGACGGCCAACACCGCGGTTCCTGGTGTGTCCGCTGTGCCGTGCGTGTGATCATTGCTTGTACAGCCCTCTCGCAGTGTCCGGAGCAAGTATGGTGGGTCCCTTCGCAGTTCGTTATTTAACCTTCGGTATATCTTTCTTGCATCTTCAGTGTTCTTGTTTTTCAAATTTCTTTTCTCCTCCATCTTGGAAATCATTTCTTGTGTGACCCATGGTTTTTTTGACCTTTTCGCTTTTACATATCCTTTTTTTTGCTGTCCTGCTTTAATGATTCCTTCTTTCAGCATATTCCAGTACTCGTTGGCATTATCAGGTGCTTCTTTGTCTCGTAATGTGTTTAGAAAGTCCCGAGACAGCATTTCTGTAATTTGTTCTTTGTTGGACCTTATCTTCTCTAGATCCCACTTCTTCACCATTGTCGCCTTTTTCAGTTTTTTCATTCTTATTTCTATTTCTGTCACAAGTAAGTTGTGGTCACTATTAATATCTGCACCTGATAATGTGTGCACATTCTTGATTCCATTCCTGTACCTTTCTTCTACCAGTATAAAATCGATTTGGTTTCTGTATTTATCCCCTGGTGATTTCCAAGTGTAGAGCCTCCTCTTATGGTTCTTGAACCATGTGTTTGCCGCTATCAGCTGCCTTTCCCTGCAGAAGTCAATTAACCATTCACCTCTGTCATTTCTCTTTCCAAGACCATGACTGCCTACTATGTTTCCCTCTTTCCCTTCTCCCACAATGGCGTTCCAGTCTCCCATTACTATTTTGCAGCATTTTTTATTTTCGTCCATTATTCTCTCTATTACATTGTACGTTTCCTCTACAATTTGGTCATCATGTTCTGAAGTTGGCATATACACCTGGACAATCAGTAAATCTTTTTGTGTTCCTTTCAGCCTTACACCAATAACCCGGTCATTTGCGTAGTCTACATATTCCACACATTTAGCCAATTCCTTTGTCTTAATCATTCCTACTCCATTAATTCCTTTTACTTCTCCTCCTGAGTAGTAGAATACATATTCATCTGACTGCAGCTCTCCATGTCCATTCCATCTTACCTCAGCAACTCCTACGAGGTCCATATGATTCTTTTCCATCTCTGTTTTAAAGTTTTCTAGTTTTCCTGCTTGTAGCAGAGTTCTGACATTCCAGGTACCTATTATCGTTTTGATTTTTTGCCTCCTTTCAGGTTGTCCCCCCCCCCCTCGGAGATTCGAATGGGGGGACTATTTTACCTCCGGACACTGATTTAACATGAGAGGAAGCCATTTTTTGTGCATAAAATGGAGACTGCATTATGCAGGGAAGATGATCTGCGGTGGTATTCCGTAGCCTTCCGCAGTTCTGGAGGCCGCCCCTAACATGGGACACAGACGCCTTTTGCAGCCGCCCGCTCCGGGTCAGACGCTGCATGAGAAGTGTAGGTTGGAAAATGAAAGACCCCTAGCCCTCGAAACCTAATAGCGTCAGGGTCGGAAAAGAACAAGAGCTGGCCGAGGGTGGCCAGATAGGAAAGATAAAAGTGAGGAGCCTGGCATAAGTAAGTGCAAGCAATGCCAGGACTCAGCTCGGGGCCCCGTGGTCGCCAGCCACGTATCACTAGGTGTGACACCCACTTTAATACTCCTCAAAATTGGGAAACAGGAAATAAATTTTAAAGACGTTTATTCCACTCCGCTGGTATACACAGGGTGTCCATATAAATTAGTTTTACGACTTAAGACTATAATAAAATCATACCACATATTAACAAATGGTTTTCAAAATGTGAGAAAATATCTTTTTTTGCTTTTCAGGTAAAGCAATTTGACGTAAAATGAACTTGAAAAACTCATGAAACATAGATGCCACAGGAGTAACCTCAGTATGTGACCTGGTTCATACAGACGTCCGATGTCCAAGTGCAACGAGACTTTCGAAAACGGTATGGCAGGCAGTCACCGTTCCGACCAATTATTCGCGTTTGGCGTGCTTCATTTATGAAAACAGGTACTGTTCTCCATAAAAAGGGGGGCCGGGTCGTCCAGGTGTTTCAGATTCCAACGTGTACAAGGTAAAGCAGGCGTCTCGAAGGAGTCCGACAAAATCGGTGCATACAGTTTCCAGAGAGTTGGTAATGAGATGATCCACACTGAACAGTGCCTTGCATAAGACGTTACGGCTGTACCCGTACAAGGTGCAGACGCTTCAGAAATTAAAGTGTACGGACAAATATCAGCGCGAACAGTTTGTTGTGGATATGCTGCGCAAGGCTGACGCAAATAATGACTTTTTGGAATAGTGTTGTATATCCGACGAGGCCCCTTCCCATATGTCCGGCAAACTGACTCGTCATTACGTTGGTGTTTGGGGAGTTTACAGCATCCTCACGTTACACGTGAAATGGTAAGAGACAGTACCAGGTTCAATGTTTGATGCGGATTGATGCACAACTGCATCATTGATCCATTCCTTTTTATTGTGTCCCGTCAACGATGATATTTGCCTCAACACTTTACAAGAGTAGCTGTGCCACAACTGGAACATCTACAACCTGATGCCATATCCCATTAGGGTGGGGCACCACCCCTAAAAGTCCGTGCATTTCTAGATGAAAAGTTTCCGAGTTGGTGGACTGGACAAGATGGTCCAATTCTATGGCCTCCACGATCCCCTGATCTCACACCACTACACATCTCCTTGTGCGATTTTGAAAAGGATATGACACATCGAACCAAGGGTAGAGAGCTATAGGGCTTGAAGGCATGCTATCGTAATGGCTTTGAACATGTCAGCGCGGAGATTTTGAATCTTGCATGGAGAGAAATGGAATTTCGAGTAGACATTATCCGTGCCACTAAGGGTGCAAACATGACGTGTATGAGTGAGGAAATAAGACTTTGTGAGTTATCACATTTTCAAAACTGTTTGTTAATATCTAGTAGGCCTACAGTTTTAAAGATTTTGAAGTGTTTAAGTTGTAAAGATAATTTGTAGACACCATAAACAACACTTATTGTTCACAGTATTTCGCATTTGACTTTATTTTTTAGTATATGTATTGCGATATTTCCAAGCCTTCTGTTATTTAGTGTAGACCACCATGACTAAAGCCAAACAGAATGTGTTTTGTTTTGTGTCAGTAAAGTGTAGCCGAGTACCATCTTTAGACTACATCAGAGGTTTCCAAACTGTGTGTCCCGCCACCCCGTGCTGTCGTGTAGTAGCATCAAGAGTGCCGAGAAACTAATTAATTTATAATGTAAAACAATGGTAAACTTGTGATAAAATAGTGCACAGCGTCCTTCTCTTCGTTTCGTGTAGTCACAGATCATGTGTTAAACGAGTGATTGGTATGCTGAATTCCCCTATCTTGAGCATGTAACTTCATTTATGGCACTAGACGTCTCCCTTCCTTTTCTGAACACTGACGCACTCTATCGGTCCATGTATTAACTATCTCTTCCAGCGCCGACAGTGGGAGACTATACTTTTCCTCCAGTCTGTTACTTCGTTCCATTCCTTACTTGTGTCGTTATTTTACTTCTTTAAGGCTGATATAATTTACATAAGTCATCTGAAATCGCTAAATTTTTCAGAAAGAAACGTTTGACACATTATGAAAAATCAGATGCAAATCAACAGCCGAGCAATTTGTCTCAAACATCGTCAGATACAGAACAGCAATCAAATAGTCCATCTCAAACATATATTTGTTCCGCGACGTCATGCAGTCGCACGAATGTGAGGCTATATAATCAAGAATACAAAAAAATGAGGTTCAAGTGGTCTGGGGATGAAAATGGAGAAACACTTTACAGTTCCATCGTGGCACCGAACAAACTGCTGCTGCGTATTCCAATAAAACACAAATTTGACAAGGAGAAGTTTTGGTTATTTCAAAGAAATTCTAAAACATATGAATCAGCAGAGTTCTTTGTTTATTAACAAATTCAAGACCTCTGATGAAGCTCAGGAAACTAGTTATCTTGTAGATGAGATTGCCTCAAAAATATGGAATACCTATTTGTACACCACTGGCCATTAAAATTGCACACCAAGAAGAAATGCAGATGGGAAACGGGTATTCTTTGGACAAATATATTATACTAGAACTGACATGTGATTACATGTTCACGCAATTTGGGTGCATAGACCCTGAGAAATCAGTACGCAGAACAACCACCTCTGGCTGTAGAAATAATGGCCTTGATACGCCTGGGCATTGAGTCAAACAGAGCTTGGATGGCGTGTACAGGTACAGCTACCCATGCACCTTCAACACGATACCACAGTTCATCGAGAGTAGCGACTGGCGTATTGTGACGAGCCAGTTGCTCGGCCACCATTGACCAGACGTTTTCAATTGGTTATAGATCTGGAGAATCTGCTGGCCAGGGCAGCAGTCGAACATTTTCGGCATCCAGAAAGGCCCGTACAGGACCTGCAGCATACGGTCGTGCATTATCCTGCTGAAATGTTGGGTTTCGCAGGGATCGAATGAAGGGTAGAGACACGGGTCGTAAGAGATCTGAAATGTAACGTCCACTGTTAAAAGTGCAGTATATACGAACAAGAGATGACCGAGACTTGTAACCAATGGCACCCCATACCATCACGCCGAGTGATAGGCCAGTATGGCGATGACGAATACATGCTTTCAATGTGCGTTCACCGCGATATTGCCAAACACGGATGCGACCATCATGATGCTGTAAACAGAACCTGGATTCATCCGAAAAAATCACGTTTTGCCATTCGTGCACCCAGGTTCGTCGCTGAGTACACCATAGCAGGCGCTCGTGTCTGTGATGCAGCGTCAAGGATAACCGCAGCCGTGGTCTCCGAGTTGATAGTCCATGCTGCTGCAAACGTCGTCGAACTGTTCGTGCAGATGGTTGTTGTCTTGCAAACGTCCCCATCCGTTGACTCAGGGAACGAGACGTGGCTGCACGATTCGTTACAGTCCTGCGGATAAGATACCTGTCATCTCGACAGCTAATCATACGAGGCCGTTGGGATCCAGCACGGCGTTCCGTATTACCCTCCTAAATCCACCGATTCCATATTCTGCTAACAGTCATTGGATCTCGACCAACGCGAGCAGCAATGTCGCGATACGATAAACCGCAATCGCGATAGGCTACAATCCGAACTTTATCAAAGTCGGAAACGTGATGGTACGCATTTCTCCTCCTTACACGAGGCATCACAACAACGTTTCACCAGCCAACGCCGGTCAACTGCTCTTTGTGTAAGAGAAATCTGTTGGAAACTTTCCTCATGACAGCACGTTGTAGGTGTCGCCACCAGCGCCAACCTTGTGTGAATGTTCATAAAAGCCATTCATTTGCATATCACAGTATCTTCTTCCTGCCGGTTAAATTTCGCGTCTGTAGCACGTCCTCTTCGTGGTGTAGCAATTTTAATGGCCAGTAGCGTAGCTGCAGAGAAAGCCATCGTTCCTGCTTGCTGTGCCATAGTGAAAACAACATTTGTACCGGAATATGAGCGTGGTGTGAAAAAAAAAAAAATGTGCATCTGTGGAAAGGTATTTACTGTATAACTGAGCTGGTAGGGAGCTAGGATTTGAGAGTAGTAAGGTGCTGAGCGTCAATAACGTAATTTACAAAAATATATTTATTAACCACAGAAGTCTGGCTTACAAGTATCTATACGAGTAAAACTGACTCACCACAAACAGCAATCTTTTGGTTACAGGGATGAGCAAATTGAAAACAAATCTTTAGATTCTGATGTATGTGCAAGAATTAACAAAAATTTTAGCAACAGTTTATGCAAAAAACAGTAACAGGTAGCAGATACGTAAGGAGAAGTGCATTAGATAATGAAGTAATTAATGCAAAATAATTTTTAAAGGCAACAAATTGCACCTGTCTGTGAAGCAGACCAAACAGCACGTTCAAAACTTACCGAAGGACGTGAGTGAAACTATTAATGAGCAAAATTAAAAAATAATAATATCAAGTTACGCACTTCTGTGAAGCAGAAAGTGAAACCATTAATCCGAAGATTTTTTAAATGAGAATCTTTTTTCACTTTTGTGAAGCTGAGAAATTAGAATGTTTTGTGATCAGTACCAAAACATCCTCGCGGGATTAGCCGAGCGGTCTAGGGCGCTGCAGTCATGGAATGTGTGGTTGGTCCCGACGGAGGTTCGAGTCCTCCCTCGGGCATGGGTGTGTGTTTGTCCTTAGGATAATTTAGGCTAAGTAGTGTGTAAGCTTAGGGACTGATGACCTTAGCAGTTAAGTCCCATAAGATTTCACACACAATTGAATTGAAGTACCAAAACAGACAGGTAAAACAACCATTCGTTTAAAGAGAAAGCAAAATCATAAACATCTCTGAATCAGACAGGACAGGATGGTAATAAAGATATCTTAAAGATAATGTATTCAGTATGTCTGTGAACTGATGGAGTAGAATGCTATAACAAAACTTATACTTTTCAATTATTAAGAAGAGCTTTACTTTTGGGATTCCAGGCGGTCGCCAGGTCCAGAATTAGTTCTATAATACACAAAGTAAAAATTAGATTTACACAGAAAGCGAATGACAAACGGTACACAAACCCCTCAAACACAACAGTGTCATATGAACTTCCAACAGAAGTATTCTTTTTTTGGAGGGGGGGGGGGGGGTGCATAAATACTAAACAAAAGGAAATTCTTAAATTCAGTGAAACTCATTTTTAGATTAGCAAATACACGTACTGATAGCGCAAGTTTCAGATAAATAAAATCTTGACTTGCTTGTTGTTATAAATTACGTTAAGGGTTTACTGCCGGATTTCGTGAACACAGTACAGGACCAGTATGTATTCTAAAACATATGAAACGTCCCCTTAGAACAATTATACAAGACTGTGCTTAAACTGACATACAATATTTTTAGCGCAACGCAATCTGACTTTCAAAAATCCCTACAAAAGAATGGCCCTGACTAACATTAATCTATACCTTTCACAAATCACTTACCTCGCCAAAAATCTCCGTTACTCGAACTACTGCAATACAGCGAGCGCCACTGCTGCCAGCTAAATAAAAGATTCATACTACGGAAGGCACTAACTACTAATAGGGATAGTTAGCAAATGAAAGATTTTAATAGAGAACAAACAATGTATTTACCTTAATATCATCAAAAGTCATAATATATGTAATTTCAAAACTCCGCCATTTCCTTCCACACATCCACCACTGCTGGCGGCTTACCTCCAACTGCGCAATGCTACGCGCTGTTCACATCCAGCTGCCGCTGCCCAACATTACAATGGCTGACAACAATGCAAACTAGCCACAGACTGCACACAGCACAGCCAGTGATTTTCATAGAGAGAGCTATGTAACGTTGCCAATAAGAAAACATAAACAGCCTACTTACATAGCCCCCATGCTCCCCACAAAAAACTTTTACAAATTGTTTTGGGCAGTGGCCAATAATGATTTGATAAAATTTTTCATAATTACAATAACAAAGATATCAAATGCACACACTTATTGATACAATGTTGGTCAAAAGCTAAAATTTTCTCACTGTCCATAAAGACAGTCCTGATCATTCATCATAGTAGTAATTACAGTTTTTTTTTACAAAGTCTCATTACTAAAAGAAATTGCACACAGAAGTAGTGGATTTCCATGCAGTCTTGAAGAAGTAGTGTTGCCCATCCAACGGAAAGACAGTGCTGACTCTTGACATGCAGACAGGTAATGGGCCACAACAGAGCAAACCCACAGCAGAGTCAGTCGAAGTTATGAAGAATATTGGTAGGTAGGTCATCACAGAGCAGACCCACTGTATTCCTGGTAGAGATTACGGTATTGGTGGGCCACCGGAGGTGCAGACCACTGCAGTCCTTGAAAAAATAACGGTATTGGTGAGTCATCAAAGGTGTAGACCCACTGTAGTCCTTGTAGAGACGGTCAGCAGCCATCTGTTGCAACTGTGCAGGTGCACAATCACCATTGATGAGTCTTGCGGATAATATAGCAAGTCCATAAACCACCACTCGTGCACTCACAAAGTTTTTTTTTCTAATTGTCCTTAGAACCAGCAATGCTGTTATCCAGTCCCTTGCTGAGTTATTAACACACTTGCAAACACTAACAGTCCCTACTTCTCACATATTGTCCATATACTATGACCAACAGAAACGTGTGCAGTGAAATGGAACTTACAAGTTAATAATATGATGAACCGGTGTCAATTACGATTTTATAATATGAGAATACAATTACAAAGGTACAAAATACATCATTAAAGAACATAACAATACAGATAACATTTGTGGTACAGGCTTTACAAAAGAATCGAACTAACATATACATCAGTTTTACAGGAATTATGACATAAGTAAATACATAAAAGATCAGAATAACTTTTGAAACATCAACTTTACACATGAGCATTAAAACAGAATAAATAATGTCTAAGCATCTTTACAAAGTAAATAACATATTATTAATGCAAATTATATTTGAGGATAACAGTATTCCTCATCATAGTTCATGTAGCTGAGTATTAGAAAAGTTCTACAACATAAGTCTTATCAGATAAACATATAAATACAGGAAAAACATAAATACACAAGGGTACACAAACACATAGTGGGATAACACAAGGAAAGGACAGGGTTTGTTTTCAGTGTAACATTTGGTACTGCAGTCCAACCCAAAACTTCATTCCATAGATCGTTCCTCTTATTTCGACATTTGCTCCAGCCAAAAAATTCTATCCAAGCATGCTTTCTGTATTCTGTCCATACATTTCTTACCTCATTATTTATTTACCATTATCTTACCTCAACAGTTATTTCCAAGAAAATCCTACCTAAACCTGTTGTCCCTAAACCCTACTTTTTTTGTTCATATCCTCTTTCAAAATTCTTTTTTTCGGCCACACCATTTTCTTATAGCTTCTCAATGCATTTCTTCCAATTCATCATAGTTAGTTTGTTATATAGTCTACCCCCTCTTAAGCTAACTTAAATCTACTGAGCTCAGATGCTAAACTAAGGGACGAGGCAATGCAGCAGCACAAAACAATTAACGCAAACAGTAATGACAAAAAAAATGGAAAATTGCAAAGCAAGCTACAGTAAATCTAAATTACCAAGCAATGCTACATTACAACTAATATGAGCCAATGTGCAGCAACAAGAAAAATAAATCAGTAGTAAAACTAGCTTAACAGAGTAATACAAAGTGAAATTTAGTAGCACTATGCCTGGCAAACAGCAGCAGTAAATGCTATAACTTATACCTAAGCATGACAAAGCTCAAGCAGAAAAAATAGTACACTAAAGACAACAATGCAGATAAGGGAAATGTCTATTCACATCTTAATGTCAATGTAATTAAAGTGGTGCACCACAACTTATTCTACGAAAAATATTACCAAGTAGTTGAAAAGAAAATTATGTATGCAAGTCCTGTGAAGGGAAATGTCTCTTTGTGCTCCTTCGTTTTTTTTTTTCTTAAGTTATTGTTTACTGGATCTGTAGGCATAAAATATCTATATTAGTACATTCATAAAATTTTATTTTAAACAATGCTGCAGTGCAGTTAGAAACTAGATATTAAAGAAAATGATAGACATAAAAATATTTCTCGTCATTTCATTAGGCATTGCAGTAAATATCATAAATTAAGAGCTCCACAGTGTTATCATGTTTTCAAGTTAGAGGGTGTCGTATTTATGATGCTTTCTACAAAGGAATGTCAACAGCGAGGATAATGGCCTCCCTTTTTTTTTACCTGTGCCTCTGGAAAGGCACATCCTAATGGCTTTTTCTCCAGGCGTCTGACACAGCTGGGTGCCCACGACGCATTACGTGCAGGTGGTCACTTAACTTTCTTACGGAAATATTTACGACAGCCTTTTTCGCTACAGTGACAGTCTCATATAAAAATATTTCACAGGTCAAGAATTTGCGTTACTAATCTGTAGAAACAAAATGCTATTGATATAACAGTGTCCAAAAAGTTTTCGTCGGCATTGTGATACATTCACGCATTTACACACATTTCATAACTCTTAAAGTACGATTCTTGGTTTCCAACAACCTTTTTCACAAGTCAGAGTCCCTAAACACTACTCATTATTCCTTACCTTATTCGTCGACACTTCTTCAAAATTTCATCATAACAGATACGTAGCATAATCAAATAACTCATATAGCATCAGCCTATTAATCATAACCATACCTCAGCAGCATAATACACATAGTCATTTCATAGAGAGAGCTATGTAACGTTGCCAATAAGAAAACATAAACAGCCTACTTACACATACACTCAAAACGCAAATCAGATAGCAAGGCAAAGACCACAGGGGACTCCCAAAAACACTATAGAAATATAGTACAAGTGATAAACTTGAAAGGAAGTGTTTAACTTCGGGAATACAAAGTACTTAAATATACAAATGTACGCAGAACAGCTCAAAACGAGTATTACAATCAAATGAGTGTTAGACTTAATGACGTTTACGGTGCTGATCCACCTTTAATGCGTCGGCCAAACTACAGCCAGTACAATGAAGTTCGTCTCGTGAACAGCCGCTAACACATTAACGCTCGCCATGTATTGAACTATGATTCCTGTATTAGGCCGAAGTCAGTCACCGACGATGCGAGTTGCCATGCCGACCATACAAGGCAGAAGGAAGCTCACCTGCGTGTGGCATCGTCACCCCACACACAGAGTAAGTCCGCAGTTCTCCAGTAGCTGAAGGCGAGGTCGGGGAAGTAAACACCAGCGATCAAAAAACAGATAGTAGCCCAGTGCGTCACCTCGGCACAAGCCACGATTTCATGCACAGCTCTGTCCAACGACGAACTCCCCACTGGGCTAAGCTCAACAGGCCCCTGAACAGGTCACCAGCTGCTAGCTATGCATACGCTTAAATCGTGCTGCAAAAGCGCCAACATGGGAAACGCCCGAGAAGCCATAACTTAGCAACGCAACCAGAGAGATTCAATGATTACCAAAGTCGATATCAAGAGGCGCACTTGGCTCAAAAGTTGTACTGTACGTAGAAATGAAATTAAGAATTAAAGTTACTTTGTAACGTCACTTGTTAGAATAGAATCTCTTCTATTAATATTTATCAATGGGTGTCCTTTGATACTATATTATTATAGAAGTGTTCGCCATGGAGATAAGTTTAGAAACTTCTGGACTAGATGAATGTGGGTAAACTTTCAGAAACCATCCTCAAACATCATGATACAATCCTCTGAAGAACGAACCAAGACGTTCATTATCTCCCCAGTGCAAGACATTATTGTGTATCCACGCCAACTGGACATCAGGCTTCGTACACTAAATCTATGACTGCAACTAGCGCCGTCTTGCAGCCAGTAGACACTGAAGCGCCAAAGAAACTGGTACAGACATCCGTATTCAAATACAGAAATATGTAAACACGCATAATTAGGCGCTGCGGTCGGCAACGCTTATGTAAAACAACAAGTGTCTGGCGCAGTTGTTAGATCGGTTACTGCTGCTACTGTTGCAGGTTATCAAGATTTAGATTTCACAGGTGTACCGTGACTATTAGGAATCCGGTAAAACATAAAATCTCCTCATCGCTGTGGCCGGAAAAAGATCCTGCAACAACGGGACCAACGATGACTGGAGAGAATCGTTTAACGTGACAGCAGTGCAACGCTTCCGTAAATTGCTGTAGATTTCAGTGCTGGGTCATCAACAAGTGTCAGCTTGCGAACCGTTCGACAAAACATCATTGATATGGGCTTTAGGAGCCGGAGGTACACTACTGTACCCTGGATGACTGCTTGAAACAAAGCTTTATGCTAGGCCTGGGTCCGTCAACACCGACATTGGACTGCTGATGACTCGAAACATGTTGCCCGGTCGGACGAGTCTCGTTTCAAACTGAATCGAGCGGATGGACATGTGTGGGTATGGAGAAAACCTCCTGAATCCATGCACCCTGCATGTCAGCAGGGGACTGTTCAAGCTAGTGGAGTCTCTGCAATGGTGTTGGGCGCGTGCAGTTGGAGTGACATGGGACCCCTGATAAGTCTGCAGGCACATACGACTCTGACAGGTGACACGTACGTAAGAATCCAGTCCGATCACCTGCATTCAATCATGGCCATTGTGCATTCCGACGGAATTGGGTAATTCCAGTAAGACAATGCCACATCTGATACGACCAGAAATGTTACAGAGTGGCTCCAGGAACACATTTCTGAGTTTAAACACTTCCGCTGGCCACCAGACTCCCCAGACATGAACATTATGGAGCATATCTGGGATGGCTTGCAAAGTGCTGTGCAGACTCTCTCGTACTCTTACAGATTTATGGACAGCCTCGCACGTTCCATGGTGTCAGTTCTTCCCAGCATTGCTTCAGACATTAGTCGAGTCCATGCCACGCCGTGCTGCGGCACTTGTGCGTGGCCGCGGGGGTTCTACACGATATTAGGCAGGTGTGCCAGAGTCTTTGACTCTCCAGTGTATTTTGAGAAAGAGCACTTTTTGCCGACCATGCAATCTCGTATTTTTTCCTTTCTTCTCGACTGATGGTTCATACAAATATACTAGGGGCCTTCAGTAAGTAATGCTACACATTTTTTTCTGTAAGCGGGTTGGTTTTATTCAGAATTCCAATACAGCATATTATTCCCCACTCTTTGGATACAAAACCCTGTTTTTCAATACCATTTACGCCACCTCACAGGAATGTCTACGTGGTACCACTCTACTGGTCGACGCTGGAGCCAACGTGTTGTTGTCATCAGTAACTTCTCCATCATCCACGTACTGCTACCCGAGGAGTGCATCCTCATTGAACCAAACACATGGAATTCGG
This sequence comes from Schistocerca cancellata, assembly GCF_023864275.1. Classification (NCBI taxonomy): domain Eukaryota; kingdom Metazoa; phylum Arthropoda; class Insecta; order Orthoptera; family Acrididae; genus Schistocerca; species Schistocerca cancellata. The sequence goes on along the minus strand of NC_064631.1, from coordinate 139,220,876 downwards.
GTGGTACGAGAACCGAGCTGTAGCGTGGTTGAGGAAGAACAGCCCAATGAAGTTTTGTGAGCTTCCCTAGGCTGCGCAGACTTGGGAGAGGCCTTGCGTTGTCGTGTAGAAGTTCGTTTACATTTTTTTGGCGATGAACACCCTCAAGTCTTCTCTTCAATTTCCTGAAGGTACCACAGTATAACTCACAAATGATTGCTGCACCATGAGAGAGGTCATCATACTGAATAACAATTTCTGAGTCTCAGAAGACCATCGCCTTGACTTTGCTGCTGCTGGTGTGGCGCCACTCCGTGGATTAGCTGGTTGGTTGGTTTGTGGGATTGAAGGGACCAGACTGCTACGGCCATCGGTCCCCCTTGAGTTACCGTTTGGTTTCCGATTAAGTGATGAACCCATGCTTCATGGCCTGTGATGATGTCAGGCAAAAAATTCCTTCAATTCTGTTGCTCTTTACGATTTTCCGTTAGGCGGCGAGGAAGCTGGCGGGTACATACCTTTTAGTATCCCAACTGGTGACTGATTGTGGCAGCACTGCCAAAAGAGTGGTCCAGCTGAGACGCGAAGTGTTTGATTATGATCTATCGATCACCTCGAATGAGAGTGTCCGCACGTTCCAACCTTGCAGGAGTCACAGGTGAGTGCGACCGGCCGGCACGCGGGAGATGGGACAGGTTTGAGCGACCTTGATCCGATGCTGACAGACGCCTTGCTCGAAACTCTTTTGTTCACTGCCAGGTCCCCATGGAAATTCCTGAAGCGCGTATGAATGTCTGTGATGCTCTAGTTTCCCCATCAAAAAACACAGCAAGTGACAGGTCTCTGCTTGGATGTACCTCCATTACAGATGCCATTTTGAAGGCTACATATAGCACTCAACATATCTGAACTTCGGGAAAGTATATAGCACTTGAAGCGGGCATATTCCGTAATGTCACAAAACAAATTCCACCTTTTTTTCAACCTAAATTGTCCGGAAAAAGAAACGTGTTCCTTTACATATTGAACATCTCTCACAGCTGTATACGCTCACAGTCCACTTTGGCTGCATTTTTTAGTCTACATCAATAGATCTGCAGTGTAAAACAAAATTTCGTTAAGATTAAATTGTATATTACTGAGATGGGACGTTCTTGATGGGACGTTCTTGTGTGAACTGGGAATGAAAGTTGGGCAGGAATACTGCGGTAATTTTTTGAGATTATCGCCGGAATCCACGCAATGGTTCTTTTCTGCCGCATACAATAAGGGTTGTATGAAGAAGCGGCAGACAAACTTTTGGAGATGATGCTTTGACTCCGTTCCTCAGACTAACATCCAGCCTGGTCAAGCTTCTTTTTAGAAAACCATGTAAAGACGTACAAATGATCTGTTTGGGGAATATGATTTTTTATTTCAGATTTTCAATAAAAACAACAGCAAAATGGTACCCATAATTATGGTTTGATCAAGGACCTGCGAGTTTCAAGTACACAGACTGCAGTGTAGCCCCTTAGGAGTTATGTGAAATCAAAAATTGATAAAATCAGTCGATGCTACACTAAATTTATGGGAGAATATTCCTAATCACAATTAAATAAGCTTAATTTTAACGATAAGGTGCTAACTCTAACACTGAGTTCAATTTTTGTGCTTTTTTCGCTCTTTATTGTTGTTGTTGTGGTCTTCAGTCCTGAGACTGGTTTGATGCAGCTCTCCATGCTACTCTATCCTGTGCAAGCTTCTTCATCTCCCAGTACCTACTGCAACCTACATCCTTCTGAATCTGCTTAATGTATTCATCTCTTGGTCTCCCCCTACGATTTTTACCCTCCACGCTGCCCTCCAATACTAAATTGGTGATCCGTTGATGCCTCAGAACATGTCCTACCAACCGATCCCTTCTTCTGGTCAAGGTGTGCCACAAACTTCTCTTCACCCCAATCCTATTCTCTTCTTCAGAAACGCTTTCCTTGCCATTGCCAGTCTACATTTTATATCCTCTCTACTTCGACCATCATCAGTTATTTTGCTCCCCAAATAGCAAAACTCCTTTACTACTTTAAGTGTCTCATTTCCTAATCTAATACCCTGAACATCACCTGACTTAATTCGACTACATTCCATTATCCTCGTTTTGCTTTTGTTGGTGTTCATCTTATATCCTCCCTTCAAGACACCATCCATTCCATTCAACTGCTATTCCAAGTCCCTTGCTGTCTCTGACAGAATTACAATGTCATCGGCGAACCTCAAAGTTTTTATTTCTTCTCCATGGATTTTAATACCTACTCCGAATTTTTCTTTTGTTTCCTTTACTGCTTGCTCAATATACAGATTGAATAACATCGGGGAGAGGCTACAACCCTGTCTTACTCCCTTCCCAACCACTGCTTCCCTTTCATGTCCCTCGACTCTTATAACTGCCATCTGGTTTCTGTACAAATTGTAAATAGTCCTTCGCTCCCTGTATTTTACCCCTGCCACCTTTAGAATTTGAAAGAGAGTATTCCAGTCAACATTGTGAAAAGCTTTCTCTAAGTCTACAAATGCTAGAAACGTAGGTTTGCCTTTCCTTAATCTTTCTTCTAAGATAAGTCGTAAGGTCAGTATTGCCTCACGTGTTCCAGTATTTCTACGGAACGGAAACTGATCTTCCCCGAGGTCGGTTTCTACTAGTTTTTCCATTCGTCTGTAAAGAATTCGTGTTGGTATTTTGCAGCTGTGGCTTATTAAACTGATTGTTCGGTAATTTTCACATCTGTCAACACCTGCTTTCTTTGGGATTGGAATTATTATATTCTTCTTGAAGTCTGAGGGTATTTCGCCTGTTTCATACATCTTGCTCACCAGATGGTAGAGTTTTGTCAGGACTGGCTCTCCCAAGGCCGTCAGTAGTTCCAATGGAATGTTGTCTACTCCGGGGGCCTTGTTTCGACTCAGGTCTTTCAGTGCTCTGTCAAACTCTTCACGCAGTATCGTATCTCCCATTTCATCTTCATCTACATCCTCTTCCATTTCCATAATATTGTCCTCAAGTGCACCGCCCTTGTATAGACCCTCTACATACTCCTTCCACCTTTCTGCTTTCCCTTCTTTGCTTAGAACTGGGTTTCCATCAAAGTTCTTGATATTTGTGCAAGTGGTTCTCTATTCTCCAAAGGTCTCTTTAATTTTCCTGTAGGCAGTATCTATCTTACCCCTAGTGAGATAAGCCTCTACATCCTTACATTTGTCCTCTAGCCATCCCTGCTTAGCCATTTTGCACTTCCTGTCGATCTCATTTTTGAGACGTTTGTATTCCTTTTTGCCTGCTTCATTTACTGCATTTTTATATTTTCTTCTTGCATCAATTAAATTCAATATTTCTTCTGTTACCCAAGGATTTCTACTAGCCCTCGTCTTTTTACCTACTTGATCCTCTGCTGCCTTCACTACTTCATCCCTCAAAGCTAACCATTCTTCTTCTACTGTATTTCTTTCCCCCATTCCTGTCAATTGTTCCCTTATGCTCTCCCTAAAACTCTGTACAACCTCTGGTTCTTTCAGTTTATCCAGGTCCCATCTCCTTAAATTCCCACCGTTTTGCAGTTTCTTCAGTTTTAATCTACAGGTCATAACCAATAGATTGTGGTCAGAGTCCACATTTGCCCCTGGAAATGTCTTACAATTTAAAACCTGGTTCCTTAATCTCTGTCCTACCATTATATAATCTATCTGATACCTTTTAGTATCTCCAGGGTTCTTCCATGTATACAACCTTCTATCATGATGCTTAAACCAAGTTTTGCTATGATTAAGTTGTGCTCTGTGCAAAATTCTACCAGGCGGCTTCCTCTTTCATTTCTTAGCCCCAATCCATATTCACCTACTACGTTTCCTTCTCTTCCTTTTCCTACACTCGAATTCCAGTCACCCATGACTATTAAATTTTCGTCTCCCTTCACTATCTGAATAATTTCTTTTATTTCATCATACATTTCTTCAATTTCTTCGTCATCTGCAGAGCTAGTTGGCATATAAACTTGTACCACTGTAGTAGGTGTGGGCATCGTATCTATCTTGGCCACAATAATGCGTTCACTATGCTGTTTGTGGTAGCTTACCCGCATTCCTATTTTCCTATTCATTATTAAACCTACTCCTGCATTACCCCTATTTGACTTTGTGTTTATAACCCTGTAGTCACCTGACCAGAAGTCTTGTTCCCCCTGCCACCGAACTTCACTAATTCCCACTATATCTAACTTTAACCTATCCATTTCCCTTTTTAAATTTTCTAACCTACCTGCCCGATTAAGGGATCTGACATTCCACGCTCCGATCCGTAGAACGCCAGTTTTCTTTCTCCTGATAACGACATCCTCTTGAGTAGTCCCCGCCCGGAGATCCGAATGGGGGACTATTTTACCTCCGGAATATTTTACCCAAGAGGACGCCATCATCATTTAATCATACAGTAAAGCTGCACGTCCTCGGGAAAAATTACGGCCGTAGTTTCCCCTTGCTTTCAGCCGTTCGCAGTACCAGCACAGCAAGGCCGTTTTGGTTATTGTTACAAGGCCAGATCAGTCAATCATCCAGACTGTTGCCCTTCCAACTACTGAAAAGGCTGCTGCCCCTCTTCAGGAACCACATGTTTGTCTGGCCTCTCAACAGATACCCCTCCGTTGTGGTTGTACCTACGGTACGGCTATCTGTATCGCTGAGGCACGCAAGCCTCCCCACCAACGGCAAGGTCCATGGTTCATGGGCGGGGGGGGGGGGGGGGGGGGCGCTCTGTATGACTTTACAAAAAATAGCTAATATTAACAAACGTCATATATTATAGATATAAGCTCCCAAGAAAAGTCTCTACTTTTCGGAGGTCAAAGGTAGAAGTTAAAACGTTGAACCGTATTTATTTTACACTACACGCAGTTTTGAAAAATCGTTTCTCGATAAAAACCTGTATAAGTTATAAGGAAATCTTTTTTTTTAATTTATTATTACTTCAGTTTGCGTAAAAACTACAAGTCATATTTTGGATGTCGCTGTGCACAAATCTGAAGTGTTATTTTCAAAATTCAAAATGGCTAATGCGATATGGGGGACTAAAAATTATGTTTTGACCAATTGTGACCAAAGGAAAGTGTTTTCGTTACTTACATTTAGTCTGCAGTTCCAAGACCGTATATCAAACTTCCTCTAACTCGAATTATTCCTGAAGAGTGATTCCCTCTTTGGTCTCAACATGCTAGACATATATACCTTTAAAAAGAGCAATAAAAATCGAATTTTCGACCACTTTGAATGAGGATCTGGCCTTAATTCAGTGTCAGTCGCGGCACAGACACTACACCTGTAAAACAACGCGATTCCTCATGAACAGCGTGGAACGAAAGAAATAAAAAATACATAGGCATTGCTAAAGCCACAATACTTCCCGAAGCGCTCGAAAATCCTAACCATGTGTTACAACGGAATCGCAGACAATCTGTTCTTGAAAATATTGAGAACTTTGAAACAAATAAATATCCAACATCCTAAGATTCCAGGAGGGGGGCCCCTCTCTTAGCCATCCTTGAGGACGCCTATGATGATAATCAAGGCGGGGAGTCAATCATTGAAACAAAGGTATTTTTCATTGCTGTCAGCTCTTCTCCCAGAATTCCATTCACAGACTTCTTCCTGAGCAAAGCTAAAATATTTTGCTGGATTCTCACCAACACAGGGAGAAATAACCATCGTATTAAAATAAGCAAAATGAGAGCTCACACGGAAAGATTTAGATCTTCCTTTTCCCCACGTGCTCTTCGAGAGCGGTACGTTCAAGAGATAATCTGAAAGTTGTTCTGTGGACTCTCTGGCAAACAAATAGGCATGAATTGTAGAGTAATCATTTAGACGTAGGGACATGATCTCGTTTGGATCTCGGAGATCGAAACCAGCCCCAAATAGTTTTAAGAGGCTTAAACTGACATTGCCAATCTCGGCCCACCTGTTTTATTACAATATCAGAATCGTTAGCACCTTGTCGTCTACTCTTACACTGCACAAGCATATTTAAGTTGTTAGGGCCACTGTATAGGCATTATGCATTACTCGTACATTGTAAAAAGATATGCCAACGTGCATGCAACTGAAAAAATTTAAACTGAGTATCTTATCTGCATTTATATTTGTGCTAGTGAACGATGTTTTGTTCGTTGTCTCTCTTTCGTTAAGTATTTCTGGCAGGAAACATGAAGAGTTCGATAGTAACCAGTAAACCATAAAACACAGTTAACAGCGCCATACGAGCATTTCACAATACTATTCATGACAGCTGTAGCTTCACACGTGTCAAGCTGAAATTGTCATGAAGAATGTTTGTGCAGCACGGTTAATTGTGTAATTTATGCATGGTGTTTACTATCGAACACTTTGTGTTTACTCCCGGAAGTGCTTGAAGACCAAAATGACACAAAACTTTATACGGTAGACCAAAAGTATGTGCACCTAACTCACTCAAGTAATTTGGCTTTCATTGCATGCCATTGCCAGATTCTTCTACATAAGTGATCCATACATCATACAAAATGGCCCTAAGAAGCATTTTATGCAGTTCAGGAGCAGAAGATATGCTCCTGACGATTCTCATAGTGTGCTATAACAAATATAGGCAGCTGAAGTAGGGCATAACAGGCGCAAACCTGTCACAACAGTAAAAGAAAACTTCTTAAAAGTATCTGTCGCTGGCTGCGTTCCCTCTTAACAATACTTAGTTGCAGAAATAATGCGCACGTAGAAACTATTGTAATAGCTTATCTCAACGTCGTAAACAGCACAGATGATACTAACTCCATATCTGAAAATTACTCCTCCATCGCAGGGGTATCAACTCATGGTAGTACGTTCCCTTTTAGTTTTCTCAACTTACTTAACACACATGTCATTCTTGTTTTCTTAGCAGGGACTGGGAGCGATTATTCCTTCCGTCCTCGATTATCTTCTCTACATCCGGCATTGTTAACCATTGATCCAAAATCTTGACACCTTTCTGTTCTTTTATTATCCTATGATCTATCTTATAGCAAAACTGTTTGCCTATTGTATCTCCCTGACGTTACAGTTTTGAGCTTTTCTTCGATTTAGAGTTCTAAATCACGTCGTGTATGTAATGGAGGTGTAATGGACATCCACAATCGAGTACTGCTTGAAACCGTAACGTACAAGCACATTGACAGTTGTGAAGTTAATTTCTTTTATTCGAACAACCAGTTCCTGCCTTTCAGAGTTCTTTAACACCCCATTTTAGCTAGGAAATTTTGACACAAACTGGTTTGAAACTAACATTTATATGGTGTAGAGATGTTCTTGTACCCGCAGATGACCTGAAAAACCAAAACTGGTAGTGAAATAAGTGATCCGCCAAGGAGCTATCAATGTGCGAATATAAGGTCTTTATCTGTAATTATTCTCTCAATCTTTTCTCTTGGTTAATACGAGAGAAGCCGGCCGAAGTGGCCGAGCGGTTCTAGGTGCTACAGTATGGAACCGTGCGACCGCTACGGTCGCAGGTTCGAATCCTGCCTCGGGCATGGATGTGTGTGATGTCCTTAGGTTAGTTAGGTTTAAGTAGTTCTAAGTTCTAGTGGACTGATGACCTCAGAAGTTATATCCCATAGTGCTCAGAGCCATTTGAACCATTTAATACGAGAGAATTCCAAAAAGTAACCTCTACATTATTATGTCAGGCCAAGTAACGTTTTCTGAATGCTGCACTTCACTTCAAAGTGAAATGGAATCATGACATTTTTTGAACATAGCCACAAAGTATCTGGAAACCTTGGTCGAAACACTCTACGGCTCGTTCAATTACTCGAGGATAGAAATCCGCTCCTTGGTCAACGAGCTGTTCGAAAACCGCTGTTTGGAAGCCCTCATCGTTGGGAAATCTCTTTCTCCCCAGATGTTCTGGCACCTTGCCAAAAAGACGGAAATCACGTGGTGCCGGATCTGGACTTCTCGATCAGCATCATCTTTGTCTCTCGAGGCCTTCGTCAAATTGCTGGCACTGTTTCCCTACGGCAGGAGGCGACATTGCATTTGATCCATATACCGCCGGTATTTGATGGTGAAACTTGTATTGCTCACATGAATAGTACCCGTACACTCCCGCGTACTTCTATACTGGAGTACGTTTCCTGCTACAGCAGCATTTCACTCGCACACTTTCACACACCTGTCATCCGTACCGCAGCAGAACTGTTTGCAGGAAAACACGAAACGTGTGCTTTCTTCTAATAATGTGCGACTGTTGCGCAAATGTTTTAGCTTAGGACGTCACGTTTATCGTATTTTCTGACGTCTATACGTATAAGGGACAATCAAAAAGTTCACTTTCGAAAACTACACTAACCCCTTGTCTACATGTCGTTGCTAACATAGCCGCACCGGAGTCGCGCTGGCTTGCATAAACACTGTAGCAACGCCATCAAACGAAACTTTTTGATCGATCCTCACACGATCAAAGTTGTGGACTCAGAAAATTCTTCCAGCGCTCATGCATACGTAGTTCCACTTAAGCACTGTATTTATTCACACGCAATGCGAAACGTATTCTTCCAGCCCTCAGTACATACGAAGTTCACTTAACCACTGTACTTTGTATTTACCCACACATAATGCGAAAATACTTTAGTAGTACTGCACCTAGAAAATAAAGAATAAAATAACATTAATAACCGAATGATGTGGCGTAGTGATTAGCACACTGGACTCGCATTCCGGAGGATGGCGGTTCAACCCCCCGTCCGGCCATTATCATTTAGGTTTTCCGTGATTACCCCAAACAGTTTAAGGCAAATGCCGGGATGGTTCCTTTGAAAGGTCACGGCCGACTTCCTTCGCCATCCTACCCTAATCCGATCCATGACCTCGCTGTTGGCCAGCCGGTGTGGTCGTGCGGTTCTAGGCGCTTCAGTCTGGAACCGCGTGACCGCTACGGTCGCAGGTTCGAATCCTGCCTCGGGCATGGATGTGTGTGCTGTACTTTGGTTAGTTAGGTTTAATTAGTTCTAAGTTCTAGGCGACTGATGACCTCAGAAGTTAGGTCGCATAGTGCTCAGAGCCATTTGAACCTCGATGTTTGGTCCCCTTCTCCCCCGAATAAAGCAATCAACCAAACATTAAAAAACACAGACAGGCAGCAACGAAGAACAGTTCCAATAACCGTAATAACACTCCTCAGATTTGCACTACACAAATAAAAATAAATTTATCGATGGACAAATTTACACGGCACATAACAGAAAGTATACTTCATCCATTAAAAGTTAAAAAGTTTGTATAAAAATACCATAGCACCCCTGGTAATAGCTACGTGTAGTACACATCTTCACCGGCAAAATACCGAGTGGAGAAAGTTACGAATATCTGCATACCATTACTATTTCGCATGGCCTGTCAGCAGTTACCTTTCCCTAACCACAGAAAACAGCGTGCAGCAAAAATACCATATTTGGAATATTTGGCCGTTGTGATGCGTTTTAAATTATTCAGCTTTTATCTGACAACCTAGCGAATCTAACTGCGTTTGACAGGAAAGGAATATGTTTCTGCCCTTTCGTAGTAATATAAATAACTTTTACACTGTGCTGAGAGTAATCTAATAGCCTCGGGGTTTCCCACGTTGTTAGGTTGTTAGGCGGAGCATTTACATCGCGTCAGCTTCAGCCAGAGGCACGAAAGCACTTCAACACGTATGCAAAGTTTGGCGTCCAGAAATATGTATTCAAATGGTACATTCACACCTACGGCAATACTCCACCACCCAGTGGTGTATGATGGAGGGTATTTTCTGTGTAACTTTCAATTTCACTCTATCCATTCGCTAACTGTGCATGATAAGACTGCTCGATTGTAAGCCTATGTTCGATCTGAAAACTCTAATTTTGCCCAAATGGTCGTTGTAGGGTGTCCATAATAAAAGTTCCAGTTTCAACACGCTGTTTAAAGAGAACCATTTCCCAGAATGACGCCAAATTCGAACAGCATGTTATTGACGCTGGGAGGAACATCATGAAACAAATTAAAGAAAATTTGACCTATAGATGCAGCTGTAAGCCTCATAATATGCACACCAACAGAAGTGCGACACACAGCTGTTCCTCAATCTCCGTCCGAGATGCCCAACATGAGTGGCTCCATGAAGGATCGTGCGCTGCCGGTAAAGCTCTTACAGGAACGTTGACTGCACCAGTAGCCCTGCCGAAGTTCCGGACACTCAAGGGTATGAAATAAGGCGTTGGTCTTATGTCTGCTAATGATCTGGAGAAAATCATTACGAAATTCGAAAATACAGGTTATTTTGCAATGCAACGTGTCAGAGGAAGGAAAGCAGTTCATCCGACGTCTGTCGAGAATGTGGCCGCAGTGGTGTGCAAACATGCAGAGCATGGGAAATATCCCGATCGTAGGACATGCCTCTTAGCACGTGGATAAAATCCTATGAAACATCCTGCATTGATACCCATACGAAGTTACCCATGTTCAGGAGTTGCTTCCTGTTGACCTGCCAGCAAACGTTCGTCCTGGAATTTCTTCCTCGCAAGGAAGTGGACGGACGAAGCCCATTTCCGTTTCCAAAGACATCGCAGAATATGTGCAACAGGAAATCCTCAGGCAAATCAATTGGTACCACTTCGTTTTGCAGAAGTGACTGTGTGGTGCGGGTTGACGGCATTTTTTATCTCATGGCCGTATTTTTTTGGGAAAGATAAGTTCTGCAGGTTACCTGCACCGTCACTGGTAAACGCTATGAGTGTCTTTTGTACCCCAGCATCATTCCAATCCCTCAACAGCGTGGATGTTAGGGTAGAATCATTTTTATGCAAGATGGCGCCCCTCCGCACATTGCACACACAGTGAATCGGCTGCTGCAGAGGAATTTCAGAAATGCTAGAATTATCAGCCATCGTTTCCCCGTAACCTGGCCGTCCAGGTGACCTGATCTTAATCCATGTGACTTCCGGCTGACGGGTTGTCTGAAAGATGTTGTCTTCAGTGGTCCAGTTACAAACGAAGCTAAATGAAGCACGCATTGGGCAACACATTCTGAACCTGACCCTCGAAACACTCTGATATGTTGTGAAACATGCTATTTCTCGATTTCAACTTGTGGCAGAAATAGGTGGGTAGGGTACTGAACATATCTTGTCCTGGTCTCACGACAATTATACATTGATCGCATCTTGCTTTTTATGCCCCAGGATATTTAAAAAGGTATGTCATTTTGCTTCATACGCATTTTTTGGCCTCAGGGCGGTTGAAAACCTATTTTCCCATCCCGTGTGCTACTACCTTCCCGATGGATGTGCTTGTCTAACAACAGTATCACAACTGTTGAAAGCCGGAATTATGCAGTCATGGACACTGAACAGTACGGATGGTGTATCGTACAACTCAAACCATAGCGGCCGCACTGCAACCCATGTGTCATTTGTAGCACACCCTATTGACTTTAAAAACGCCTACAGTGTCATCTATTGGTAAGATTTTTCCCGTGATATTTCTCCCTGCGTCAATAATGTGCTGCTCAAATTTTACGCCAGTCTGAGCAGTGGTTCTGTTTCTACAGCGTTTTGGAGCTGTAACCTAATATTTTGGTAACCTGTATGTGTAGGAAGAAACAAAATATTTGTTGACTCTTCTAGGAACGTAAGCTTTGGGAATTTTAACACTAAGCCACATTGTCTAGCGTCTGCAACTGCAGTTGAGTGAGAATCTCCGTGGTGCTTTCTTGAGTTTGAGGTTCAGTGACTATGCAGGGAGGGATTACGATTGGTTGCTCTGAAACTCTTTTATATGAATAGTGATGATGCTAGCACCATCGACATCGAGATCTAGATGGAACTCGCACATTTTATGTTAAATCATATGAGCGAAGGATTGAAAAATGTGCCGCAATCACAAGAATGTTTCGATGCGGAGAAGTGTGCGTGCGTGCGTGCGCGCGCGCGCGCGCGCGTGTGTGTGTGTGTGTGTGTGTGTCTGTGGGTGGGTGGGTGGCAGGTAGGTGAGTGTGTGGGCGGATGGGTGGGTGAGGGGGTGTGTTATGGGTGTGGAAGGAGACAGGCAGATAGAGAGAGATACAGAGAAAGAAAGAGAGGGTGGGAAGGGAGAGAGAGGAATCAATGAGAAATCAGTATACTAAATGTGAATCGTAATTATGAGGAATAGAAATAAGTCATGAACAACACACGTATTGTGTTAAAATTTTATACCTGTTGTAAAACTTTTTTCCATAGATTATTGTCTTCTTCATTTGTCTGACATAGATAACGTATTAATGAGATGTGTTCTAACACCTTCATAAGTGTTATTCAGTTCGGTCTTCTCTGTTCCTTTCATATTGGTCTATAATTTGACAGGTAACACTGCAGGACTAAAATGAATTTTTCGTGCCATACCTTTTTAGTACGATGTTTGTGCAAATGTTTACACGTTAGAGTGTAGAGAAGGGTGAAACGTACTGCACTTTATTAATACTTACTTGTCATTGTCTTACAGTTATAGGACTTTTTAAATTTTTTCGCTTGTTAGGCGTATTTGTTCTGCAATTTAGTGAAGACATATACACTAAATGCTCTAAATAAATATGTTCCAGTGGTGAATATTACAGTGTACATATATCAATGTCTAAAGATATCGAAAAAGAATTAGGGACGAACTAATGGTATAAATCGTTAATTTTCACTCTACATTCAGTGTTTTTGGGGATACTTTTAATGGCATACGCGCTTTCTAAAGCCGTTTCACAATGTCACACACCATAGTAATTAATAATAGCAAAATCTCAATAATAGAGTCAAGTGCTGTAGGATGCCAGAAGAAAAACAGCGGCTATCCTTCTCTTCACATGTCTGAGTAGTTACACTTGCCACAAATTAGATAAATACTCCTGCTTTTTACTCTTGAAATCTTTAAGTAAGTTTCGTTTCACATACCGAAGACTGTAAGACGCCTATGAAATGCGTGTGCATAACTCGGCCAGCATTGTGTGGCCGAGAGGTTCTAAGCGCTACAGTCTGGAACCGCGTGACCGCTACGGTCGCAGGATCGAATCCTGCTCTGGGCATGGATGTGTGTGATGTCCTTAGGTTAGTTAGGTTTAAGTAGTTCTAAGTTCAAGGGGACTGATGACCTCAGCAGTTAAGTCCCATAGCGCTCAGAGCCGTTTTTGAACGTAATTCGCGGTAATTTTGGAATCTATTTGTATTGGTGATGTAATGACATTCACCACATGTAAGGCACTTACAGGCAGATCAGAAGCCAAGATCAAGCCGTACGGACATCATGTGAAGCGGGGGACTGTGTTCGTCAACATCTGAGACCTGGCTTGAAGAACAGAGATAGTAGCAACGCAGTTCGTAGCTGGCACGGAAGTAAAAAAAAAAGTAAATAAATAGAAAATAAATAAAGAGGTATACTTCCGTCACAGACCTTAAGGTGACGTCTGCCGTCGTCCTACACAACCCAAAACCATAGTTTCAGCGCATGTATATATCTTCATAGTTCACCGCGGTGATGTCATCGCCCCCGTGCCCAGTTCCAACCGCTGGGGATGCCTGTCGACTTTTGTGGGCTGGTGCTTTGATTGGGTGGAGACGTAGTTGCTTCATCAAAAATGCAAGTTTGCTTCGTGTTTGGGTGTTCTAATCGATACGATCTAAAGTTTAAACGAATCACATTTCATTACAAGTGGAGCCGTTCAAGCAATATTTTCTTTTGCCTACATGAATCAGGATTGCGTGGCTTATTTTCATTTTGTCCTGTGTTTTTCATTGTCTTACAAACCACAAACGCTCCGACATCCGAGTCAGTCTGTATCAACTGTCTCCTCCTCGCACAACACGCTGCTACGTGATCGCGCTGTTTATTGGTGCCGCATCTCATGCACTAAATTCCCTCGCAGATAATTATTCATTCTTCCCATTTCCTCCATCTTTATCCCTAGCATTACCAACGGGGGCGGAGGGGGCGGGGGTTGGGTGCTTCGTAGGCCCACTCACTAAATATTTGTATGTTGAATCCAAGTCTTTTGACACATGAACTTGAAATCAAAGCTAATTGTTCATTACTGCACTTACAACTGAGTGATTACAGAATTCGTGAATTAAAATGAATGAACATTGATTTATTTGATTTTATTCTCCAATTGCCTTACAAGCCACCCCCGCGTTCCTCGAGACGGTAATACTAAGGACAAATAATAGAAGGTTGAGACTTTGATCTTAAATATTAAAAATGAAACGAACTTCTGCATTGTCGTCTTCAAACATATTTTTATGAAGTCTACCATTTTTATTTTCATTGTTTCTGATGCTGTTGGAACAGTAACACGAATATATAACGTTTAAGTGACAGGTTTATTGAAAGAGTGCTTGAAGAAGTTCTGAAAGAATCAGATGTAGACGAAAGTGTAATGGATGATGATGAGGAAGAAATCGGAACTGATTCATTGTCTCAGAATGAAAATGAGGTTCAGTCCAATCCACCATATGATGCCAACAGCGATAAATACACTGTCAAAAGTGGTCGAGGGTATGTTACGGAGTCATCTCGAAAATATCGGTGTTCTGTACAAAATATAGTGCAATATAGTGCGGGGAAGAACAGGGCTGACAACAACGAAAAAATGAGTCTCCGAAAAAGGCTATAGAGCTCATTTTTAGGCCTTACGTTATGAATCTAATAAAACTACATACAAATGAAGATACGTCTCGACTAGGTATTCAACACACCGATGAAGATGTGTAACTTTGTTATATAGGGCTTTTACTAATCATGAGTTCAAATCATGGCAAGAAGATATCTGTCCAATATTTGTGATCTACGCTTCAGGGCCAACAGGGGTATTGTGAATCAATGAGTCGGACCCAGTTTTGTAAACTGACTAAAATATTGAGGTTTGGTGATAAGAATACAAGAGGAATTCCTCTGCAGCCTGACAAGTTTGGTCTGGTGAGAGAAATTTTTGAAAGGGTGAACTCATTTCCATTGTGTTTCATTCCTGGTCTACACACCACAGTGGATGAGATGTCATCTTTGTTCCGTGCCCACTCAATGTATTTTTAAAATAAAATCGTGGAAAATACGGCTTTCTGGTTAGAATGCTGTCTGATTCTGAGACTAGAAATGTGATCAGCAAGGACGTCTATACAGGAAAGTCTGGAAATGCACAACATCCAAATGGACCAATAGATATCGTAAAGAGACTAATAAAAATCCACTGAGAGGTCGCAGTGTTACCACGGATCGGTACTACACTTTAGAAGAGCTTGCTGAGACTCTATGGAATAATTATCCCTTCACAATTGTTGGCACCCTGCGACCGAAAAGCCGACACGTATCTGAAGAGCTGACGATAAAAACTGGCGGCAGTGTACGCTCATCCATCTTTGCATACACTGACCCTCAGACTCGGAGGCCACCACCTACTCTCGCATGACACTGTAGTCCGTGAGAAACCAAAGTGACTGCTGTTGCTGATTTCGAATTATCACTTAGAAAAGACGAACGCAAACCTTTTTTATAATTCTACATAGGGAGGCGTGGATACCATAGACCATATGGCAAGACATTAAGCTCAAAGAGAGGAATAAGAAGGGGGCCTATGGCCCTACACATTCATTGATATGGCAGCAATAAATGCATATTCACTCTTCCTTCTGAAATTTTCAAATTGGAAAAACAAATTGCTAATTCACAGAAGAGTTTTTCACACAAACTTAGGTCTTGAACTAAAATGGCTTCATGTACTTAAACGAGTGTGAAATTTGTACCGTCTTTAGAAGCCAGTAATAATGCCAACGGAAAGCATCATACAACGGAAGGTTAGTTACACTATGGAACCTTCACCATCAACATCAGAGCCAGGAATACGTGGACTTCTAAGAAACTGCATTCTAAAAAGACCAAGTTCAGTAATATAGGAAAATCAGGTGTTACCTGTGGAAAATACAGCAAGAAGACAGCGTTGTGTGCAAAGTGAGTTTCAGAATGAGACAGTAAATTCTGTTTTCTTCATCCAGTGGACTGAAATTAAATAGTAGTTTCTTGTAAGCGAACACAATTATGACCGCGGTTGAGAAAAGTTATAGAAAGTGAATTTTATAACTTGTTGATTTTGTTCCTATTATAAATTATTTTTTTTATTATCCAGTGTACAAAAATCAACTCTAAGTATTCTTAGTGGTATCAGACGTAAATAAATTTGCATTACGATAAAATAAATTGCCCCTTTCTTTCTGGGCCTCTGAGGCCCCCCTTGATATTACATGAAAGAAAAATTACCTTGGCAATGCTAGGGTTAAAAAATATTCTCGTTAGAACAGCCGGAGACAGCGGTCATGGGTGTGTGTGAATTTTGTGTGTATGATTGAATGGATGCATATGTATGCTTTGCTTACTTTCTGAGGAAGGCTTTGGCCGAAAACTTACGTGAACACTTTTTGTCGTGCCTGCGTGCTGTTTGACAGGTGACAGCTTCACAGTATAATTATTGCCTAATGCAGATTATTGTAAATAATCCACTGCACTTCAAAAATAACAAAGACATATGCAATTAAAATGCCGGAAGAAAAAATTCACATTCATTAGGGTACGTTTAGGTTGTCTGTAGCACAAACAAGGGTTCATAATGCTGCACCCAGAAGTTTTGATCACATACCCCGTGATATGAAATGCCTGCCGACTTTAATTAAAATTCAAAAAACTAGTGAATGATCGTCATGAAAGCAGATTTACAAAAAGGAAAAAAAAAATGTCAATATAAAATGATCATTCCACATCACGATTTACCGTGAAAATAATACATGAAACATCAAACTAACTATTGGTATATCACAAAGATGGTGTAGACTTGTATACTTTGAAAAGCTCAAAATGAATTTAAAAAGTAAAACGAAGCAGAAGATCAAAGTAGATGTACATTCCAGTTGTGATATGTCTGGTTATTCCTGAAAAACTGGTAACGTTACTGGCGAGAAATATTCCGGAAAAATCAAGCAAAAAAGCTACCGTTGGAAAGGTAGGCCTGTATGTTACACAGGTTTGGCTACCATTACTAAAAAGATGACTTCTAACATATAACATATTAAAGTGAAATATCCATTGTATGGGATTTATAGTATTGCACAATGCTGGAACATTTTCCAAAAATTATATCTTCTTTTGCCCTATAAATAGCTATTTTGGGTCGCACAATGAATGCTGCATCACAGGTATCATTTCAAAATAAGATGTTGAAACTACAGGGAGACCAATGCAATGACAGTCTCGTGAAAGAAGAACTCTATTGTGCATGTAGTTACACCTCTGTGCAGTTCTGTTTCTTCGATATTTCAAAAATCACTCACATTCTTCACATGCACAATATACGATACCATGCCTTCGTTCTTTCATCACTGCACACGTTCATCGGCTAGCAAACAACACGTAGGTAAGTTTATTGCATACGTGAACACTAAAAATGTCATGCATACGCGTTGAAAGATGAAAATGTAACGAACAAGAAGGAAGCAACCATTGATTTCGGAGTTCCAGCTTCATTTGCTATAGATACAAGTACAGTAAAAGTGGAATCAAGTACACTTTCCACATCAGTTCCTTCTGTTCTTCATTGTTCCAATTATAGTAACAGAAAAAGGTTACATTAGCTATCCGAAAGTGTCATACTACTAGAGCAAGTAAGCATTCAAAACCAGAAAAACGTTTGAAATTGACTTACTGACACTGTGTAACCTTGTAAGCACCGTAAATTTTACTATTTAAAAAGTTCTTGCGTGCGCACGACAGATATAATGAACTAGTAGCTAACGTAAACAGCTGTCTCTTAATATTTTGGGCTATTTAAGATGAAGATGGCGTCAGCTCCCGCCTACTCTAGCTTCAAAACAACGTACAGCCTAAGCACCATGGAGGTAAGAAAAGGAAGGAGGTGTCGTTACGTCACAAACGTGAAGCTGATGTCCGCCATCATAACTAGCCCAAAACGTTAGGTTCACCCCGGCGATATTTCACCGTGACGTCACTCTGACGTGCCTGCGCCCGGTTTCGACAGTGTTGGGGGTTTTGACTGTGTAGAGACGTAGCTGTTTCATGAAAAATGCCAGCTTACGCTGTTTACGGGTGTGCTAATCGATCTGATCGTAATCGAAAGTTTAAGGGAATTACATTTCATTCTTTAGGGGAGCAACTGAAGCAATATTTTCTTTTATATACATAAATTATTGTTGCGCTGTTTACTTTATTATAATGGTTTCATTTCTGTCATTTGACTTTAGATTTGCCTCATTTTACTGAGTGTCCTCTCGTTCTCTTCCTCCCTTTATTTTCCATTGCCATCCAAGTCGCAAACGCTCCGACATCCGAACCACACTGTATCAATGATCTGGTCCCCGCCCAACACACCACACGGCTACGTAGCCGCGCTGATTGTTGGGGCAGCATCTGATGCCCTAAATTGCTCTCGGAGGTAATTATTATTAATTGTTCGCATTTCTTCACTCTTTAAAAACAGATCCTTGCTGGAACAGCCGGAGACAGAGGTCACGTGAGCGTGAGTTTTGTGTGTATGATTGTATGAATGTGCATATGTGCTGCCCTTTCTTTCTGAAGAAGGCTTCAAACGAAAACTTACGTGAACACTACGCCGTGCCAGCCTCCTACTCGGCATGTGAGTAGAAGTCTACCCTATGCATAGCACAGTTATTCCCTCAGGCCTTTTATTGTATATAGTCTACTGCACTTCAGCAAGAACAATAACATATATAATTAAAATACCAGTAGAAAAAATGACTTTCATTATGCTGCTTTAAGATTGTCTGTAGCACAAACAGCGGTTCACAATGTTGCAGCCAAAAGTTTTGATCACTTACCCATTGACATAAAATGCAGAGTAAAATTCGAAAATGTTTTATCTGTGATAACCCCTCCTATTCCGCGGATGATTATCTATTGCTGTAACGTGTAAATTGTGATGAGCAGGAATTACTGGCTAACATCTGTCCGTCTTTAATTAAAAAACGTAAAACTAATAAATGATCAGTATGGAGGCATATTTATAACAACAACAAAATTATGTCAGTATATAACGACTCGTTCCACATCATTTCGATTTATGGTGCAAATGATACATGGAACATGAAACTAAGTAACTATTGCTATGTGATAAAGCATGGTATAGTCTTATATACTTTGAAAACCACAAAATAAAATAAAATAGTAAAATCAAGCATATGATCAAACTAGGCGTACATTCCAACTGTGATGTGTTTGGTTATTCCTGAAAAACTGACAGAGTTACTGGCGAGATATATTCCAAAAAAAGAAGCAAATAGGCTACTGTAGGAAAGTTAGGTTAAGCTATTGTTGCTAAAAATTTAATCACATGTGTGTTGAAGCAAAATATCCATTTTAAGGGGTCTTAAGCGCTTGAGACCATTTCGTTACTCACATTTATAGTATTCCACAATGCTAAAAGACGTATAAAAAATTATTTCGCTTCTTACTCTGTATGTTCCTATTATTGGCCACACACTGAATGGCGCATCATGGATAAGATTTCAAAGTGAGCGGGTGGGTAAACTACAGCGAGACTCATGCGCTGACAATGGAGGTATACCTCTATAGGGTTCTGTTTCTTTGACGTTTCGGTAATCACTCATCTTATTGATATGCACAAGATTACAGCATGCATTGGTTCTTTCCTCACTGCTCACATTTATGGGTTATCAAAGAACACATAGGTAAGTTTTTTTGCAAACGTGAACACTAAAAGTGCTGTGCATATTATTTAAAAGCTGAAAATGTAACGAACAAGAAGCAATACCGACACCAGTAAGCAGAAAATCATCTGTTTCGGAGTTCCAGTTTCATTTGCTATCGATACAGTAAAAGTGGTAATAAATGGATTACGAAAGCATGTTTACCACATACTTCCTTTTGTTTCTGGTTATCGGAAATACGAATTACGTTAACGAGGTCAAATATGCCGTATCAGTAGAGCAAATGCGCATTAAGAACAGAAAAACGTTCGAAACTGCGTTCCTGACAATATATAATTCGTAAAGCCCTATACGTTTTAGTATTTCAAACAGTTGTTGTGCGCACATAACAGAAATAATGAACAATAAGCAATCGTAAACCGTAGTCTGCTAATGTTTTGGGCTACTTAAAATGGCGGCAGGCCCCGCCCACTCTGACTTCAAAACGACGTACAGTGTAAATCTGTAGTGCCATCTCCCTTCCTATTTTTTACCTCCATGGCAAGCACACTCTAACATATACAGTCGTGACACTCATAGCTGTGAAAATTGTTATCGTCTGACAGCTGATGCGAAACTAGTCCCAGCGGCGAGAAAGCCTCTGTAGAAGTAAATCTGTTTTTAATTATTTTTCAAGTTAATTAACGAAAAATTCGTCAGATTTTTGAGTTCCAAGAATTAGTAAATTATCAAGAGACGTGAATGATCATGAAATACACGTGAAAACAGCTGAATCTTCCTGATTCAGTGACGTAATCTACAACTCAATAATGAGGAAATGCTTTCGGATATGTGTATAAGTGCAACTTACAACACAGAAAACAAGAGGATATAAACACATATTTCATTTATAAGAAGAATATATTTCTTTTGATGTCTATCCTTATTATGCCAGACATTTATCTTGACACATGACAACTTTTTATAGAGCCTAATGTTTCGCACAATCTTACACTTTCTAATACACAAACATTTCTGTAAATGTAATTATTTTCGGTTCGAAAGCGAATGTAATGAAGATTAGATGGAGCAACCATTGTGGAACTGGTTTCTTCTGTGATGGAAAAGAGTTTTATCGTTTTTGTTCTTTTATTATCACGTTTCTGTGGTTTATCTTTCAGCTACAGTTGTGATAGCTTATCTGCTACATTAAATAATGTAGATATTGCGTTTCATACACGTTTCCTACGTTCCGCATTCGCTGATTCGACTGGAAGTGTAGTGAAGAAAACTTCATGTTTTTGAGTTGATATACGACGCCTACCTGCAAAATGTCAAGTAATTTGCATTTTACTAGCAATATTTAGTTTTGAAGAACACGATATTTTCCAGTAAATATTTCTAAGTCAAATGGAAACCGTAAATAAATTCTTTCGTAATGTTGCGGTTCGCACCTTTTAGGGTCGTTAGGAAACCTAAAAAAAGGAGTGTCGTCTTCTTGTTGCTGCAATTCATTGCTCAGTAGTATAACTTGCTGGCGCTTGGCACGCTGCAATCGCAGTGGGTGACAAAAAAGAGACGGAGTGTCGCGACTGTTATGATGGTCTGTGGTGCAAGTCTGTAGCGCCATATCCCTTCTTTTTTTACCTCTATGGTATCTGCGCTCTCAAGTGATCTTTGGTGAACACCAACATTTGTAGGATTGTGCAGTTCCTTGCCTATGCAGAACTAGAAGTTAAATTGTTTATAAACACTGTTTGGTGATATTTTAGATCAGGCACAATATTGCGTATGGCAGCTCTTTGCTGCATCTCGTCGCACCAACTTTAATTCAGTAACAGACATTACGTGTCCCGTGCAAACCGTTACCTGAGGGGTGAAATTTAGGTATGTCAGCACTTCCTCTAACATTTTTAACTTTTCATTCTGTGTGCAGTTTAGGATAGAAACATGCTATTTGAATCTCATTATTAATTTTATAAGCGCTTCGTAGGACATCATTGAACAAGTGTTATTGTCTTCTCTCTTCAAATTCGGCGGATTGTATAGCAATGGAGATATTATCCAACTGTTATTGTTGATACAAACGTATAACGTTTGTTTTTATTAATCTTATTCCAATCAATGTTACCTCTCACAACGTTCATACCCATTCACAGATAATCTCAGTATTTCAAGTACTGTCATCGAACCATCCGTAATCTTAACGTAAAAGACAGAAGTGATACAAAATATTACGAATTAAAAAAGAATATATCTGTCTTAAAATAACGTTCTACTATCGTCAAATAGCTATGTAGCTCCAGCGAAGAGTACATATGTATGTATCAGGAGATAACCGAACGCGTTTTACCGAAAAAGACATTTAACTACATTCATCTGAAAGAGAACAAATAGAGTATAGTAAAAGAACCTACTGTTTGGATGAAGACAACGAGACAGGTTAACGTGTACAAACTAAAAAAAAGAACATATTTTTTTTTAAAACAGTGAGAGCTAGTGTCGTGAAATAAACTGTATAGTAAAACTGACTTTACGGTACACAATCGCGAATATATGACTCTGTCTTCAATCCATGATGCATATGAGAAACAAAATACCGTTTTGGACGGAATTGCAATATTTAGCCGATTTACTAGTTGTTTTTCTTTGTGGTAAATATTAACTGTGAATGTATTCTGTGTATTTTCGTACCCACTACAGCTATAGATCTTTTTTACGGTACTCACAGTGAGACGTACCCAGCAGTGCAATTGAGTTTTGAAAATATCTATACGGTGACTTGGGATATCGCCCCATGTACCAGAAATTGCAGCCATCCACCCTGGTGGGCCCTCGTTTGGGAGTAATTGATGAGAGAAAAATTCAGAATTTTGTGTGAGGCTCAATAGAGTTAAGAAAGGTGTCTTGTTTAATCTAGTTGTGTGGTGTAATGGACACGATAATAATTTTGTGTTCAGGAGATTGTCGGTTCTAATCTCAACAGGCACACAATATCTTTTCATTTTTAAATCGTTATCGAAATTACTTCTGTCATCATTTTATTCAATTAATAGGTTTGAACGTAATGTTTTAATTCCATTCCTTTGTCACATAATTTTAATCATCATATCAACTTCTTCGTTTGCTCTCATTTTTCTCCCTATCTTTCTTTCTCTGCCTGAAATCTTTGTTCATGTGTTTTTAATTAATTTTAGGTATTAATTTCGATATAATTTCTTTTATTTTGCCACCCTATTTTTTCGTCCACATTATTATGTTCATTATATCTAGTTCTTCTTTTTCTTGAATTTAGTTTCACTTATAAAGCAGTCTATTATTTAAATTTTCATTTGCATTATTTTGTCCATAGTGCAGTAAGTGTTTAGGTTATGTTTTAAACGTTTGTATGACGATTACCATGCTATAAATTGCCATATAGTAATATACATACATTTTTCATACCATTGCATAGATATAAATGAAGTATTTCGTTCTTTGTTTTGTAACTGAATTTTCAAATAATTGAACATTATAAAAGATAAATACAATTATATTCATATTCACAAAAATTCCGATCGAAAAAAAATGATAGAAAGAAAAATGAAACAAATGAAAAGGTTCGTATCGTAATTAAAATGACGTGACAAAGGAATAGAAATGAAAACTATATTGAAACTAATTAATTGTATAAAAATAATGATTTACATAATTTCGATTTTGTATTCAAAAATAAAAGAAATCGTCCACAGGACGAGATTCTAACCAACAACCTCCTGCACGGGGAAATCTTATCCTATCCCGTTACACCACACAATCACACAATGACCGTGAATTTTCTTAAGATTATTAAGTGATACACAAAATTCCGAATTTTCTCTTTCTTCATATCCTTGCAAACAAGGGCCACCAGGGTGAATAGCTAAAGTGTGTGATACCTGCGATCTTAATGTACATTTCTGTATAGATAGTTTCAAAAATTCGATCGCACGGCTGAGGATCTCAGTACAGTTTAGCTCTTCTTGCGTGAATATTAATGAGTCAGCTAATCTCAAACGATACACTCTTATTCCGCCGCGAGAAGACAACTGAAGGTAGTTCGGAATTCGTATAAATATTGTTGGAAGTCAGTACTTCATTTGACAGTGCTTTCCGTGCTTAATGTAAATAAAACAAAGTTTTTGAGAAATACATAGATTTCCTAGAAGAGTATCACAATTGCAGTACTCAATTGCGCGTTCCTAGCGGATTCAGTGGAGTGAATTGGTAGTGAAGTTGTAATTATTAGAAAACTAATTGACACTAATCGTACGTAAAGATTACTTTCAGTGTTAAGATAGTATTTCGTTTTATTGACATTAGAACTTTTTATTAGAAACATCCGTCGTATCTACAGATTCATGATATTTTGCAGTACACATTTCCAGTGTCGAGAGGAATTTGCAGTCAACCGTCGGCTGACATAATGGTATTGGCAGTTGCGGCGTCATTTCTTGGTTATATTTTGAATGCATTTCTTTGCAACGTTCTTGGTTTTTTGCCTCACTGATTGCGAAACAAATTATTTGTTAATCTCTACCGCGTATTAAGGGGAAATCAATTTTCTGTCTCGGCGATAATTTCAGTATATCGCCGCCTTAACAGACTTTTTCATTGCGCCATACGGGGACAGTACTATACTGTGAAGATAGTAGGAATGTTGACCACGAATTTTCGGGAGTGTGCTTTATATTATTGAAACTGATCGAGGAGATTACAAACCCAATGACACCCTTAGCTTCTAAAAAAAAGTGTCAAATGGAAAAAAACGTAAACAATATTTCAGTTATAACATCATAACATCACTGGCGATATTTGCAACATAATCAACACAGACGATTTTAATTAGGAGCATTTACTATGGCGGGAAAAAGGAATTACAGCTATAACTAATACGATCAATCACATATAAATGAGAGAAACTTTTTTGGATGTTAAACGATCTGGGTATCGCACAAAACCAATTCTACTGTGATAATGGACATCATGACACACAATACGAAGTAAAAAACTGTTTATTGTAAACAAATCGTTGCTAATATTAGAAGGCACACTTTAGCTATAGAGCGCAAGCGGAGACTCCAGCACTGAATATACTCTGTGTACTTACCAGTGCTAGATAGGAAAGATTTTTGCAAAAAGAAATTGAACTATTTATCGGAAATAAAATCTACTGAGTATCGTAAAAAAGCTTTATGGCTGTAGTGAGTACGGCAATACAGAGCACTCATTTATAATTAATATTTACCGTAATGAAGACAGAGTTATATATTCATAAATGTGTACAGTAAAGTTGGTTTGTACTATAGAGTTAAAGTTTATTTTGTGACACTTGCTCACACTATTGTAAGAAATAATATGGTTTTCTTTCAGTTTTTACCCCGTAGCATATTTCGCTGTCTGCATCGCCACAGTAATTATTTTACTATGCTCTATATGTTCTCTTTTTCGGAAAAACACTTTCGGTTATCTGCTGATACATAAATATTCTTGTAGCTTAGTGTCTAACTCCTCACTGGAGCAACATAGCTTCAGTTTCCTTGACGATAGCAGTTTACGTGACGATAGCAGAATGGTTATTTTACGATGGATTTTTTTGCTTCGTGGCAGGACTTCGTAGTTGTAACTAGTGCAGTCTTTTACAATATACAAAACTCACACTAAATTTGATTGTTCCTTATTGCGTAGTCTGACGCATAGTTGTGCATTACATCAGTGTTTGAACTAGAGATGTGATATCGCAGCCTTCACTTCGAATCATTTCCTTAATTACACGAGCTCAGTCAGGAAAGGATAGGAAAGGAACGCGACAACGGCCTCTGAATTCATTTGGTGTGCACTTTAAATAAACTAATTCTGCATTTGAACCTTCGTTACCATCCTGTTCTTCAAAAATGAAATGATATAGATTTTCATGTATTACATACAAAATCCAAATATTTTAAAACCTCGATTAAACAGTCTTTAAAAAACGTTACCTCATGAGCTTGGAATGTTAAAACAAAGAAGCGACAGCAACATGTTGTATTAAAATAGCCCTAAGCAATTCCAGACATCGCACCTGTACACCGATTACTTCTGTTGAACTATTTTCTTACCTTATTTTCTTTTATTTTCCACTAACTGATTTTCAGTCATTTGCCGTTTCGTTATCTGTCATTTCTTTGGAGAAACTGTTCATATTTCGGTGGTTAATATCGAATTCAATCATCACCGACCGTGGCATTTTCGAATAGCTTAGTGAAACGTGCTAAATTAGATGTACTTTTCTTGCAATCGGATTTTGGTCGTTACAAAATAAATCTCTACCTTAAAACGTTTCTGTCATTCCCATTAGTTTGCCGGTGGCAATCTTTTGCTGCTAGTCCTACATAACGTAACTTCACTGTTAATTTTTAACCTATTGCAAACCATTCCTCTGGTCTATTATTTCCGAATTCTTTAATTTTTTCGCGAATTCCTTGTCTTTTTCCTGTAACAGTGATTCAAAAAATTCAATATCTAATTTAGAACACAGAAAAACATAATTCGGCTTCAGATAACTACTGAATAACAGAACGATCCTCTGTTTTGTAAATACTATGATATATGTCCTGCATATTGCGACTTTTCTTGCCTTTCTTCTTTATCCCTTTGTAACATTTCAGAGCTATTTTCTATCGGCGGACATAACATCTTCACCAGAATTACTGATTTGTTTATTTTGTAATATATATATTGTAAAGGAAAGTTTCCTCGATTCCTTCGAGATTTCCAGTAGACCTATTGTCCTTCAGCGATGCAACGAATACAGTTAGAAACTGTTATCTCGTACGCGACTCTGCGACAATTATATTTTGTTCTTTTATGTATAATTAGGACGTTGTCACTGGTGATTCCTTGGATTATGTAGAATACCAATGTCGATGAGAAATCATATTAATTAATGTACTTCATTTGAAGAGGTGTAACGACAGCAAAAACATGAGACGTCTGCTATGCAAGGAAACAACATGAATCAAGTAGTGATACAATACTACGAACACTAGAAGTAGAATATCGAGGCTATTAACAGTTTGGTAAATTTACCACGACTGTGTCTTACGTTGTGAAGGCTGCATCGAAATCTGTATCTTGAAGAATAGAAAAAATGTGGTACATCAATTTTCGAAAAATTAATACCGTATTCGCCATTTTTATTTCATGTGGTGTATTCATACCTAGCAAAATTAAGATCGGAGGAGCTTCTACTACGTATGACAAGAATGTGTTGCTACAGAATGTCACTGAAGTATTACAGGTTGTAGGAATTTTCTTCTTGAAGGAAAGACAGAAGTATCAGTGAATTGTTACACAAGACAATTTGTGAAGTGTTTTTGGAGGTACTTTAACAGATTGGATTTAGACGTGCATCAACTCGAAACCAAATCAGGTACAATGGAACACCAGAAAAGAAATAAACTCTGCTAAACTCCTTATACCTATTTTAAGCAGGAAACAACATGACACATGACCTTCTCAAATACCTGACTGTAAAGTTTATAGACTTTTATTGTTCACGCGTGAATTCTCTCTGCATCACACCCTTCAACAGCTGCGGAAGGCACTGCTGACAGAATGCGTTCAATTGAAAGGATCTATCACAATCTGATTCAATCACTTCCAGCTGCCCTACCTATGAGGATTTTGTCTGATGCGGGATTCCTATGAACAACATGAAAACTAATCCTTATTTGCCTGTAATTTTTTTTAACATTGCTTCATTTGATCATAGTGTTGATCACAGTGCGTTCTGCCCAAATTATTTTATATTTCTCTTTTCGGTTCCTCTTGACTACGTGAGTCAGGAACTTGCTTTCTGAATGTGTCCTGATATATCATGATCATGGATTTTAATAAGTTTCGTGTAACTTCTCATTCGTTGTACCCCACTGCATTACAATTATTTCTTCTAGTTTATCTACACGAAAATTCTCTTTTGCAATTGTCTTTCATTCATTCGGTTGAGAAGTACATAAAATACTTCATTTCCACGTGGTTATAGGGAGTGGGCTAATATTTTATACTCGGGAACAAGAATATGTATGGTTTTTGAATTTGGTGTATATTGATAGGAAAGAGAGAGCATTTTTAAAACAACGGCATGGCCCCTCTGCTTTTACCCCGGCTGGAATAGACTTTCTCTGTCTTCATTTATTTTTTTATCACTGTTTTTCAATTTGATAAGCCCGGTTCTAAGCGAATATAGGTGGCAGTTGAATACCAGTTCAGCGTTCTGTTTACATTTTACTCGTAGTAATGATTTGAGGGAGACGCTTAATTCCACGATGATAATCTTATCGTGTTTATACTTATATTTTATTCGTATGATTGTAAGTATGTGCAGAATAATACGGAGATATAATAATAATTTCGAAGAAATGAGAAAAGCTGTGTTGGCCTCCTTCTTTCACAGGATCGCTAGGGGCCCCGAGTTTGAAGGACCTAGTGTAAATGGTGATGTACATAGACACAATCAACCCCTACCAATATCGTTAGCAAGTGTTATAAAACCTATCAGTAGAGAATTGGCTAGCAAAACTTGCGCGCTAAATGTATCCATAGCAGAACTCAAAACTCCAACGGGAGTTTCAATAACTATGTGGGAGAACATTTGTCTACAACAGTATTTGTGGGCCTCAAAATCCTCAAAACTGCTGTTTTGGACGAAGTGCTTTGTTTCATTGATGAGTTAATCAGTGGACTAAAAGCTTTCGGCGATTTGGGTATAGAACCTAAGCTAAGGTGAACATGAAGAATGCACCTCAGTCAACTGACCAGCTGAGGGTACGGGAGGCTGAGAAAAGTACCCTAAAATGACAGAAAAGGCCAGGATTCAAAAGAGGGCCTCCATAGGTAATCAGGAGAATACAAGGAACTTGCGAATTTTAGCTCTGAATGTAGGTAACAGTTCGTATTAGAAACTGTAAACGCGTTTTCCGGAAAGGGCAAAATTTTTAGCTTTAGGTACAATTGCCTCTCAAACGAATACAACTATGTCAATGAAACTTGGTTCAAAATGGCTCTGAGCATTATGCGACTTAACATCTGAGGTTATCAGTCCCCTAGAACTTGGACCTACTTAAACCTAACTAACGTAAGGACATCACACACATCCATGCCCGAGGCAGGCTTCGAACCTGCGACCTTAGTGGTCGCGCGGCTCCAGACTGAAGCGCCTAGAACCACTCGGCCACACCGGACGGCATTGAAACTTGGTACAGAAATTAATTACATCACTTTCAATAAATGTACTAGATTTATGTCATTTAAAATAGACGTATCAAATATTTAG
Organism: Schistocerca cancellata; assembly: GCF_023864275.1. NCBI lineage: Eukaryota > Metazoa > Arthropoda > Insecta > Orthoptera > Acrididae > Schistocerca > Schistocerca cancellata. The sequence goes on along the minus strand of NC_064631.1, from coordinate 139,191,833 downwards.
ATATAGTTTTTTAATTGCCATTTTTTATGTCACGCACTTCACTGCGGATTTCTATGATAACGATACTTCTATCATATAAGTAATACACGTTGAAAAAGATATGACAACTTACGTAATGTGTCTCCGTGCCGTTAGGATTGTAGCTACGAACAACAAAAGACATCTATTATGTTCATGTCCACAAAATCATTGCATTTATTCAAAATGGTCCCCCCCTCCCTGAATCGATACACGGTTGAAATTGTTTTGAAACAGGGATTGTAGTCTTTTTTGGAAGTGCATTTAGAACTGCAGTACAGTTTCCTTGGATATGCGTCATAACGGTGTTCTTTCATTGCCAACCTCGACATGGGGCACATCCAGAATACGGCATGTGATCATAGCATGTGACCAGTTTGTCGGCCAGAAACTCGAACAACATCCTCGCTTTGTGGGCTGGGCTGTTGTTGTCTACATCTACATCTACATCTACATCCATACTCCGCAAGCCACCCGACGGTGCGTGGTGGAGGGTACCTTCAGTACCTCTATCGGTTCTCCCTTCTATTCCAGTCTCGTATTGTTCGTGGAAAGAAGGATTGTCGGTATGCCTCTGTGTGGGCTCTAATCTCTCTGATTTTATCCTCATGGTCTCTTCGCGAGATATACGTGGGAGGGAGCAATATACTGCTGGACTCTTCGGTGAAGGTATGTTCTCGAAACTTTGACAAAAGCCCGTACCGAGCTACTGAGCGTCTCTCTTGCAGTCTTCCACTGGAGTTTATCTATCATCTCCGTAACGCTTTCGCGATTACTAAATGATCCTGTAACGAAGCGCGCTGCTCTCCGTTGGATCTTCTCTATCTCTTCTATCAATCCTATCTGTTACGGATCCCACATTGCTGAGCAGTATTCAATCAGTGGGCGAACAAGCGTTTTCGGATCGCATTTCCTTAGGATTCTTCCAATGAATCTCAGTCTGGCATCTGCTTTACCGACGATCAACATTATATGATCATTCCATTTTAAATCACTCCTAATGCGTACTCCCAGATAATTTATGGTATTAACTGCTTCCAGTTGCTGACCTGCCATTTTGTAGCTAAATTATAAAGGATCTATCTTTCTGTGTAGTCGCAGCACATTACACTTGTCTACATTAAGATTCAATTGCCATTCCCTGCACCATGCGTCAATTCGCTGCAGATCCTCCTGCATTTCAGTACAATTTTCCACTGTTACAACCTCTCGATACACCACAGCATCATCTGCAAAAAGCCTCAGTGAACTTCCGATGTCATCCACCAGGTCATTTATGTATATTGTGAATAGCAACACTCCCCTGCGGCACACCTGAAATCACTCTTACTTCGGAAGACTTCTCTCCATTGAGAATAACATGCTGCGTCCTGTTATCTAGGAACTCCTCAATCCAATCACACAATTTGTCTGATAGTCCATATGCTCTTACTTTGTTCATTAAACGACTGTGGGGAACTGTATAGAACGCCTTGCGGAAGTCAAGAAACACGGCATCTACCTGTGAACCCGTGTCTATGGCCCTCTGAGTCTCGTGGACGAATAGCGCGAGCTGGGTTTCACATGACCTTTTCGAAACCCATGCTGATTCCTACAGAGTAGATTTCTAGTCTCCAGAAAAGTCATTATACTCGAACACAATACGTGTTCCAAAATTCTACAACTGATCGACGTTAGAGATATAGGTCTATACTTCTGCACATCTGTTCGACGTCCCTTCTTGAAAACGGGGATGACCTGTGCCCTTTTCCAATCCTTTGGAACGCTACGCTCTTCTAGAGACCTACGGTACACCGCTGCAAGAAGGGGGGCAAGTTCCTTCGCGTACTCTGTGTAAAATTGAACTGGTATCCCATCAGGTCCAGAGGCCTTTCCTTTAATTGTTTCTCTATCCCTCTGTCGTCTATTTCGATATCTACCATTTTGTCATCTGTGCGATAATCTAGAGAAGGAACTACAGTGCAATCTTCCTCTGTGAAACAACTTTGGAAAAAGACATTTAGTATTTCGGCCTTTAGTCTGTCATCCTCTGTTTCAGTACCATTTTGGTCACAGAGTGTCTGGACATTTTGTTTTGATCCACCTACCGCTTTGACATAAGACCAAAATTTCTTAGGATTTTCTGCCAAGTCAGTACATAGAAGTTTACTTTCGAATTCATTGAACGCCTCTCGCATAGCCCTCCTCACACTACATCTCGCTTCGCGTAATTTTTGTTTGTCTGCAAGGCTTTGGCTATGTTTATGTTTGCTGTGAAGTTCCCTTTGCTTCCGCAGCAGTTTTCTAACTCGGTTGTTGCACCACGGTGGCTCTTTTCCATCTCTTACGATCTTGCTTGGCACATACTCATCTAACGCATAATGTATGACGGTTTTGAACTTAGTCCACTGACCCTCAACACTATCTGTACTTGAGACAAAACTTTCGTGTTGAGCCAACAGGTACTCTGAAATCTGCTTTTTGTCACTTTTTCTAAACAGAAAAATCTTCCTACCCTTTTTAATATTCCTATTTACGGCTGAAATCATCGATGCCGTAACCGCTTTATGATCGCTGATTCCCTGTTCTGCGTTAACTTTTTCAAATAGTTCGGGTCTGTTTGTCACCAGAAGGTCTAATATGTTATCGCCACGAGTCGGTTCTCTGTTTAACTGCTCAAGGTAGTTTTCAGATAAAGCACTTAAAAAAATTTCACTGGATTCTTTGTCCCTGCCACCCGTTATGAACGTTTGAGTCTCCCAGTCTATATCCGGCAAATTAAAATCTCCACCCAGAACTATAACATGGTGGGGAAATGCCGGCCACGGTGGTCTAGCGGTTCTGGCGCTGCAGTCCGGAACCGCGGGACTGCTACGGTCGCAGGTTCGAATCCTGCCTCGGGCATGGGTGTGTGTGATGTCCTTAGGTTAGTTAGGTTTAAGTAGTTCTAAGTTCTAGGGGACTTGTGACCTAAGATGTTGAGTCCCATAGTGCTCAGAGCCATTTTTTGCTGGGGAAATCTACTCGAAATATTTTCCAAATTATCCTTCAGGTGCTCAGCCACAACAGCTGCTGAGCCAGGGGGCCTATAGAGACATCCAATTACCATGTCTGAGCCTGCTTTAACCGTGACCTTCACCCAAATCATTTCACATTTCGGATCTCCGTCAATTTCCTTCGATACTATTGCACTTCTTATCGCTATAAACACGCCTCCCCCTTCACTGTTCAGCCTGTCTCTGCGGTATACATTCCAATCTGAGTTTAGGATTTCATTACTGTTTACGTCTGGTTTCAGCCAACATTCTCTACCTAGTACTATATGGGCGTTGTGACCGTTTATTAATGAGAGCAGTTCTGGGACCTTTCTATAGACGCTCCTGCAGTTTACTATTAGCACATTAATATTGTTATTCCCTGTTGCATTTTGCCTACTCCAACCTTGCCGCGTCTCAGGAGGCGTCTTGTCGGGCCTAGGGAGGGGATTCTCTAACCTAAAAAAAACCCATGTGCACTACACACGTACTCCGCTACCCTTGTAGCCGCTTCCGGCGTGTAGTGCACGCCTGACCTATTCAGGGGGACCCTACATTTCTTAAACGACCAGGAACCTGCCTCTCGGTATTCGGGTCAATCGACGATTTCTCGCCCAAAAACGATGGAGGACGCAGAGGTAATACTTAGAATTAACAGTTTGCCCTTCTGGTACAAACTCATTGTGGATGGTTCCCTTGGAGTCGAAGAAAACTCTTGTGCTCATAAGACGTTTCTGCAAGCGCCCTTTCTCATGCTTTAGCTTCTGTGGGCTCTGCCCTGCTGCACGCTGCCACTTTGTAAGAGGCTCGTATTGGAAACAACATGTCTCGTCCCAATTACAATCGATTTTTTGATATGAATATCACTTTGAGCATTTTGTAAACGGTTTTCGCAGTGCTTGTCTCTGTCACATTTTTCGTCACCTGAAGGTGTTTGCGGCATAAACCGAACACCGACTATCCTTTTTCCCAAATACTTGGTCAAAATTCTGTGCACAGTAGTTTACGTTATTACTGACAGCTCCTCGAGTCGTGTAGGAAAAAATCTATCTGACAAGATGATTTAGGCATTTTTTTGCACATTTTCGTGCGTGTGTTTGTTCGCCGCTTTGATACATGTCGCGCGTCCTTTACGTCCCACTCCCACCGTGAAATACAGCATACCTCCGAAAACCATTTGGATGACTTCAACAGTCACTAATATAATGATCAGATACTTCAGTTGCTGATCTGCCTAACTTAGCGCAAAACGTGATGTTGTCTCATTGCTCCACTTCAATTTTACGATGAGTGTCAGAGACGTACTGTTATATTTGAGACTGCAACCCCTGTTGCCGCAATGCTAGTTCTTTGACCTTTTACATGGCTGTTGCAGAGACTGCAAGGATCGTAATGTCGTGGCTCACCAAGAGATGGCATTGCAGTTCGGAATTTTATACAAGCAGTCCTAACGGATCGGGAACACACTTTGTATGTATGTTTCAAATTTGGTTTGTTTTGAACAAATAGTGTTTTAGGAACGTGTACCAACGTTAGTACAGTCAGCTATAGGAAATTCCCCTAAGTGCAGGAAGGACCGCTGTTAATCATGCCACACAGTGGGTTCCGGTAGGATGCCACCACCACTGATACTGACATTACGCAATATAAATCAACGACAGAGAGTACTCATTTCAAAGCAGAGTATAAAATCGTCGACATATATGTATGTAAATCTTTTGCTTTGTTTATTTGCAAACTATACACTTTATTCGTTGTACCATGATAGACTGCAGAGAGCCTTCGCTGATTGCAAGCGAGACAAGCAGTACGTAGCCCCTCCGCTATTAAGAAAAGCGGTGGAGGCGCGCAGCCTCGCGACAGGCAACGAACCGAACCGCGCAAGGCTGGGGGTGGCGCTCCTCAGCGGTGCAGCGGGGGTGGTCGTCCCGGCAGCTCGTTACGAGCAGTGGGGGCGGCGGCAGCGGCGGCGGCGGCGGCTTCCTCCTCCGGCCCCGGCCGATGGCCCGCCAGCGCCAGTAATACAAATTGCCAATTTGGAAATGGAAAGTTGTACTTAATTGCATCCTCTTGTCGTGGACGCTGGCGGGGCGCTGGGGGTGGAGGGAAAGGGGCACAGGAATCGGAGGCAGCTCTGCCCCGGGCCGCTCTTATGTATAGATACGGTATTTGTGCCGCGGGTTCGGCCCTGCTTCCTGGCGCACCAGCTGCGCCACCTAATGACTCCTGGCCACGCCAATTACCATGCAGGAAGAGAGCAAGAAAGCAATTAAGGGCCGACTGGCAACATCCAGACAGGCGCCCGTCTATCCAGCCATCCATCCATCCGTGCCGCGCCGCCAACTGGCCTTCGTTACGAAAATTATAAACTCCGGCGCCGAAGCCGGCTACCGCTGCCTACCGAAAGGCGCTCCATTGTTAGCTCACAGCGCTGACATGTAAGGACGCCGGGATAGTAACGAGGAGAAACACTGGTTTATTCTTAACCCGCTGACTTGAGCTACGAAGTGTTTCGAGACAGGAGGATGTCGTGTTATACGTCAACGAAAATGGAATGTGTTACACCATGTGGCATCACTCCGATGTTTGTCACATAATGAATATTAAATGATAAAACTTTCATTCCATTGGGAACTGATGTTCGTCATCAACATCAGTATTAGCCGTGACTCTAGAGGGCCCGAAAACACAATTTTGTTAGTTGCAGTAGAGAAGCAAACCGCCTCCAAATGTCACCTTCATGAATCCCTTGGCATATATGAAATACGAGGCACATACAATAAAACAAGGGGCAAGCTCATCTAGAAAAAATGTATTTTTACAAAATGGGACCTGTACTACATCCCAACACAGTCCCCACCAATATTAATGCAACTGTTCCGACAATGAACTAGTTTCTTCTTATACTTGACGCAAGAACTCTTTGTCTTGTTTGAGCCACTTTGCCACAAATACTTTGACCTCCTCGTGGTTCTTAAACTGTTTTCCACGTAATACCTCCTTGGCTCGACAAAGTTTCATCGCACGTTACAATACTGTTTAGAAAAGGGTCACCTTCTATTTCGTTTTGTGCTTACAATTTTGTACACACTTCGCGTCTTATATTTCCTTTAACTCTTTCAGGACACATCTTCCCCTTGTTCTGCTGTTTTTCAGCTTCTTACTGATAACGTAAGCTGTACCAACTCTTACTACATTTGTTTCTGTTACTACTTCAACTGTAAGACGACGTTCTTCAGGAATACTGCCTTCAATACAAGTTTCAAGCGAAGGAGCCGGCCGCTGTGGCCGAGCGGTTCTAGGTGCCTCAATCCGGAACCGCGCTGCTTCTACGGTCGCAGGTTCGAATCCTGCCTCTGGCATGGATGAATTTGATGTCCTTAGGTTACTTATGTTTAAGTAGTTCTAAGTTTAGGAGATTCATGACCTCAGATGTTAAGTCCCATAGTGCTTATAATATTATTTAAACTAGTTGTAGGCGCTACAGTCTGGAACCGAGCGACCGCTACGGTCGAAGGTTCGAATCCTGCCTCGGGCATGGATGTGTGTGATGTCCTTAGGTTATTTAGGTTTAATTAGTTCTAAGTTCTAGGCGACTGATGACCTCAGAAGTTAAGTCGCATAGTGCTCAGAGCCATTTGAGCCAAACTAGTTGTCACTGGACAGGCAACGGGCTGCAGGGCTCCCGCCACCAATAAACCAATGGCAGCCGGCGCTGTCGGCTGCCACTGCGTTGCCACTTCGCTCTGCTGAGCTGACTAAGGCATTGTGCCAGCCAGTCCCAGCGAGCCGTTGTAGACGTGCGGTTGAGAGATTTGAGTGACTTGTAGCTTCGCGTGTTTATGATGTCTGTGGAAAGCAGTCGCCAGAGAGGGAGGCCGAGGCTGCAGACTCCTCGAAAACTTCCAAAAAGTGGCGGACATGGCGTCGTTATACGCAGTCAGGCGCGTGAATACGTGTGTTCCTTAAGGGAGTATTTTGATAGAGAGAGGGATGCAGGAGGGCCTATCGTTCCTTTGGATAAGGTGGTGGAGCGAACTGCAGCTGCTCTGCAAGTTAGCGAACGATCAGTAATGAGAATCTGCAAGGAGAAATTCACGAAAGAAGGCTCAAGTGAATCATCTAAATTGGAGTCACCTGGGAAAAAGAGGCGGCTAGAGAAGAGGGTCACAAAACTTGACTCTTTTCAGGAAGAAGCCATTCGTCGTCAAATATACGCATTTTATTCGAGGACAAAATATCCAACACTTAAAAAACTACATGCTACCCTCACAGCGGCTGACCTGTTTCAGGGTAGTAAATCGTCTTTGTTACGAGTCGTGAAAATGTTAGGATTCCGCTATAAATCCATCTCTACTACTAATGGAACGCCAAGATATTGCAGCCTGGCGATGCCGCTTTCTTAGAGAATTAGTGGGGACAAATTTTGATGATATCGTTTGGCTTGATGAAACGTGGGTGAATGCTGGACACAGTTTAAACAAAGGCTGGACAGACGATACCATCACCGGTAGTATGGCAGCTCCGATCGGCAGAGGAAAAAGGATAATTGTAGTACATGCCGGAAATTCAAAAGGTTTCATTCCAAATTGTCTGCTGCTATTCAGTTCAAACTCTCCGCTCCGACTACCACGAAGAGATGAACCACAATACTTTTGTGAAATGGTTTGAAGACTGTGTGCTCCAGAACTTAACAAAAAACTCTATAATTGTTATGGATAACGCTCCTTATCACTCAGTAACACAAGATAAAGCACCCACAAAGGCAACGAGGAAAAACGACATTGTTAGCTGGTTACAGAAACATAAGGTACAGTTCGACAAAAATTTGACAAGGGTAGAATGATTAGAACTTGAATCGCAACACACGCCAAAGAACCCGATTTACATTGTGGGTGAAGTAGCAAAAAAATAGCAAAAAAAATACGGGCATTAAATGCTCAGATTGCCTCCTTACCATTGCCATTTCAAAGCAATGAGCTGATTAGGTTCAAATGGCTCTGAGCACTATGGGACTTAACTTCTGAGGTCATCAGTCCTCTAGAACTTAGAACTACTTAAACCTAAGTAACCTAAGGACATCACACAACAGCCACGCCCGAGGCAGGATTCAAACCTGCGACCGTAGGGGTCGCGCGGTTCCAGACTGTAGCGCCTAGAACCGCGCGGCCAATACGGCCGACAGCTGATTAGGGCTCAGGTTAAACGGCATATTGCTACAGAAAATAAGAAATTCACATCAACCGAAGTGGAACGCCGTTTGAAAGACGCAGTAGAAATTGTGACATCGAAAGACTGGCAGAAGATAGTGTATCACGTGAAAGGAGTGACACAGGATGCATGGAACAATGAAGGTATCTTACAACAAAGTGTCGAAGACTTGATTATAACTGTCAATACGAGCAGCGACACGGATAGTTCCACTGACTTTGACTCTGAATTAAGCGGTGTTTTCGCATTGTCTGATTAGTGTGTAGTGTACTTACTGTCATTATATATTGTGTTTGTGAATTTATTTCGATTAATTCTTATTCTACTTGTGAGACTAAGAAATACTGTTGGGCCAGCTCTCGTCATCTCCTTACGGCAAGTTAGACTGAATTTTAATTCTATTTCATTTTGTATATACACCAAGATGTTATTGAATGTGTGTAACAGTTTTCGAGATTTGCAATCTAAAGAAGATAACTTTTCCGGACGCGAAAATATCTGACATGCTTATAGATACCACTGAGACCGATACTGTACGTAAATTTCAAAATATTTACATAATATTTATAGGAAATAGAGATTTTAAACGTCATACTTGTTTCGAGTTCAGTACTGATAGGGTTGCTTAAAAACGCTGTTTTCAGAAATTTATGTACAGGAAACTTAATCCACTACCAAAACTTTTAAGGATTCTTTGCCGAGTGCATTATTTTGGTAATGAATGGAAAAAAATATTTTGCTGTGACACCAATAGTTTTTCAGTAATTACGTGATAAGTTAGAAGCTGTTTGCGAAATCGAGAATTTAAATGGTTTCAAACAAATTAACGCAACTCTTGTCCTAAATAAAATTAAGAATAGATTTGTGACAGATTGAGAGATATTGTAGATACATACATCATATGTGGGTTTGAAATTTTTTACTTACTTTTTGTAGAAGATACAGGCTTTAAAACGATTTTCTATCGCCGGGGGTAGCGATGCGCTGAGGCGGCTGCCTCCAGCCAGTGCTTGACGTGACAACGCCGCAACTTCGCAGCGCTAACGTCAAGTGACAACTACTTTAAATCATTTGAACCAAGCGAAGGAGTTGACACTTCAACTGTTCCGGCCACGACGTTCGACCGCTTTTGGACTGTTCTATCCTCTTATAAAAATTTCCACGGTTTACACAATTTTCAGTACACTGTAAAATCATTGGAGAAAATATTTTATCAGTTTATCATCTTCAGAAGAAAATCGGTTCATTGAACGTTGTTTACCTATTGTGGAAACTTCCAATGCAATGAAACTTTAATTCCATTGGGTGCTGATGTTCGTCATCAACATCAGTATTAGCTGTGGCTCTAGAGGGCACGAATACACAATTTTATTCGTTGCAGCTGAAGTTATAAGTAAAACAGTTTTTATCTGTCAGTTTTTCTTAGCTCATCACAGTGATGCCAACCTAAAATAATGGAAGTACTACTTTCTTGCCATAAACTGTTTCATTTTTACATCACTTTTTCTCTATTTAATTACTGAATGTGAGTCGTACGTGCCATGTCAGTATGTGAAGGTTACTGGCTGGACCCTGGTATAAATGTATGTACGTTTTCCCCTCGCATCGCAGACTTGCCCTATGGGTGACAAATCAATAGATCTGGCAGATAAGTCAAAGATCCGTACGTTCCCCAAGGCGTTCGTGATGCAAAATGCTATGAGATCTTGGATTATCCTGCAGGAATACGCCTTTGGCATCCTTATCATAAAGGACACGACATCTACCATTTTCGCGAACTACTGGTGAGCATTCAGTTTCACTTCAACAATATTCAAATCGCTCCTGTTGTCATATCCCATAGCTCCCCACACCAATATCCCTCGATATTTGTAGAACTGATGCTTCCTCTGATCTTTCATTAGATCGTCTGCAGACATTTGGTGTCGATCTGATCGCCAAAACAGATGAGAGACTTATCGCTGAACACCGCAGAATGCCACTTAATGGTACAGCTGGCGCTAACTCTACTCTATACAAGTCTGTGTTGTCTGTGGTATGGTATCAGTGGTAAACGGGGCAACAGGACTCAAAATTGCAACCCGGTGTGCAATAATCTTTTTCCAATGGCAAATGACTACAATGCCTGTAATTTCTGGACGGATTTCAGTTCTTATCATCAGTCGTTCGTCAGAGCCACTCGAACATTTCTACGATCTTGTGTTGTTCATCTGGATGGAGCAGTAACTATTATTTTTGCCACAGGGCTGTGTTGGGTTCATGTGGTCGCCATTCTTGCTACATGTCATTGAATTACACCCAACATGTCAGTATAATGTTGCAATGTCAATCATGGAAGTGAGTCGATCTTCCTCAAAGTCTGATAAACACCACTCCACGTCCTTCGGGAATGCTGTATTGCAATTTACACTTGGAAATTTTCAGTTCCGTTAGATCTACCGAATAATCATAATTTATTCACATATTTCCTCATCGATCATCTGTCAGAATGGCTTTTTCTGTACTGGAAATACGGTCACATGAGGATTAAATTTTAATCAATATATCCCATATGAGTGGAAATAATAGATTATCGGCTTGGTAGAGTGCGAACAGGATAACTTGGCTAGCAGACGTGCTGTGGTTCGGGCAAACATGCGGAGTGCGATAGTGACTGGGGTTGAAGGCAGGCGGTCATCGCGCTGTAGGGGAGACTCCGAGCGCTCGAGGGGAAGGCCGTTCTAAGCTGAAGCTGATGCTCTCGTTTTTTGTAAATATTAAGTGGAGACCCTCCACTCCCACACTCGTATGGTGACCAAGAAAGTCTACTGTCACCTCTAATTTGGTTAGTATATGAAAAGAATAACGCTGAATATGCAGCTAAAGCAGCGATTTATTGTCGCATGACATTTCACCATTTGTAACTTTCAGATATGAGCATGAGTGGCGAAATTTCATTAAAACCTACATTTCTAATGTTGCCATGTTAAAATTTGCTTCTTTTGCCAAAGCACAGCGGAGTTTACACATTGTTACTTTCCTAACATGTTGTGCAGATGCAATTGCAAGAGAATTCTGAAACAGTAGTTTATTAAGTGAGAAACGGGGGAACTGAGGAGAAGTAAGATCAATATCTTATGAAAAGCACATCCTCGGTACAAAAATTACGACTTAATGTCTTTACTTACGTTGTTCCAAAACGTGCACCATGTCTCCTTTCGCCAGCTATCCGTGGCCCTTATAAATTACATTCTTTCATCGAAAAAGTCGGTGGTTTGTGGAATAACATAGTAGATAATAAATTTTTGTGTACCGACCATGTGGCAAAATATTTTCCTCTTTGTGTGCTGTCATTTGCCATAATCTAGTTTCAATATCTCAAACTGTAGATTTCATTCCAGCTTTATCACTGGCGCGTGCGATTGCAAATGAGTGTGCTACATAAGATCGTATTTGTCAAGATTGGTGACAGATAGAGGCTCCACCCAAACCAAAAGAAAATTCAATATAATGGCTAAATTTCGTAAATAACGACGTATTAAGTAATATGCATCAAACGCGAAGTCATAGTGACCCCCATTTTATTTTGCAAACTTTTTCTAATTTCGCGTAGTATCTTAATTTATTGAAAACCTCAGAATAATTATGATCATTAACGAAATGACGGGCACGTCGTCATAAAGCTGACGTATAAAGTTATTAATAATGCAAAAATCCTTTTAAGGGGCAGTTTCTGCAAAATCGTTTGATAAAGACTGCAGGGCCTGCGCCTCGATTCTGTCATAGTACCATGTGACCAACAGGCCGAAAGTGGGAGAAAATGCTTATTGCATGGCAGAAGTTCCGTCGTACAACTTCCACATATGGCGCTACCGTTCGCTTTAGCACTCATGATGTCGACGCCCTCACACTTTTCATTGTTGAGGGTGAAGAGCCACTTTTCGCATTATTGAGGGTGAATAGCCATTTATGCACAATAGTGATTGTTGTTGTCTGTTGTGGTCTTTAGTTCACAGACTGGTTTGATGCAACTCTCCATACTGCCCCATCCTGTACAAGCTTCTTCATCTCCGAGCAAGTACTATAACCTACATCCTACTGAATCTACTTAGCGTATTCATCTCTTGGTGTACCCTCCACGCTTCCCTCCAGCACTGAACTAGAGATCAAAAAAAGGTTTCAAATGGCTCTGAGCACTATGGGACTTAAATGTGTGGTCATCAGTCCCCTATAACTTAGAACTACTTAAACCTAACTAACCTAAGGACATCACACACATCCATGCCCGAGTCAGGATTCGAACCTGCGACCGTAGCGGTCACGGAGTACCAGACTGAAGCGCCTAGAACCGCACGGCCACACCGGCCGGCGAACTAGTGATCCCTTGCATTTTCCAACATTTATACGGAATCCAAATTGATCTTCCCCGAGGTCGGCTTCTACCAGTTTTTCCATTCGCCTGTACAGAATTTGTGTTAGCATTTTGCAGCCGTGAGTTATTAAACTGATAGTTCAGTAATTTTCACACTTGTCGACGCTTGCTTTCTTCGGGATTGGAATTATTGTATTCTTCCTGAAGTCTGGGGGTATTTCACGTGTCTCATACATCTTGCTCACCAGATGGTAGAGTTTTGTCATGGCTGGCTATCCAAAGGCTATCAATAATTCTCACGGAATTTTGTCTACTCTCGGGGCCTTTTTTCGACTTAGGTCTTTCAGTGCTCTGTCAAATTCTTCACGCAGTATCATATTATCCCTATTCATCTTCATCTACGTCCTCCATTTCCACAATATTGACCTCAAGTACATCGCCCTTGTATAGATCCTCCATATGCTCCTTCCACCTTTCTGCTTTCCCTTCTTTGCTTAGTACTGGTCTTCCATCTGAGCTCATGATATTCAAACAGGTGGTTCTACTTTCCCCAAAGGTCTCTTCAATTTTCGTGTAGGCAGCATCTATCTTACCACGAGTGAGATAAGACTCTACATCCTTACATTTGTCCCCTAGCCATCTCTGCTTAGCCATTATGCATTTGCAGTCGATCTCATTTTTGAGACGTTTGTATTCCTTTTCGCCTGCTTCGTTTACTGCATTATTATATTTTCTCCTTTCATCAATTAAATTCAACATCTCTTCTGTTATCCAACGATTTCTACTAGCCCTCGTCTTATTACCCACTTGATCCTCTGCTGCCTTCACTATTTCATCTCTACTGTGTTTCTTTCCCCTGTGATTGTCAGTCGTTTCCTAATGTTCTCTCTGAAACACTCTACAACTTCTGTTTCAGTTTATCCAGGTTCCATCTCCTTAAATTCATACCATTTTACAGTTTCTTCAGTTGTAGTCTACATTTCATAACCATTAAATTGTGGCCAGAGTCCACATATGCGCCTGGAAATGTCTTACAGTGCAAAACCTGGTTCCTAAATCTCTGTCTTAACATTATATAATCTATCGGAAACCATCCAGCGTTTTCAGATCTCTTCCACGAATAAAGCCTTCTTTCATGAGTCTTAAACCAAGTTTTAACTATGATTAAGTTATGCTCTGTGCAAAGTTCTTTCATTCCTTATCCCCAGTCCATATTCACCTATTCCTTTTCTTCTCTTCCTTTTCCTACAATCGAATTGCATTCCCCCGTCACAATTAAATTTTCTTCACCCTTAATTATCTGAATAATTTATTTTATCGCATCATATATTTCTTCGATCTCTTCATCATATGCGGAGCTAGTTGGCATTTAAACTTGTGCCAATGTGGTAGACGTGAGCTTCGTGTCTATCTTGGCCACAATAATGCGTGCACTATGCTGTTTGTAGTAGCTTACCCGCGCTCCTATTTCTATTTCATTATTAATCCTACTCCTGAATGACCTCTGATTTTGTATTTATAACCCTGTATTCACCTTACCAGAAGTCCTGTTGCTCCTGCCACCGAACTTCTCTAATTCCCACTATGTGTAACTTTAACCTATCTATTTCCCTTTTTAAATTTTCTAACCTAACTGCCCGATTAAGAGATCTGACATTCCACTCCACGATCCGTAGAATGCCAGTTTTCTTTCTCCTGATAATGGCGTCCTCCTTCGTAGTCCCCGCCCGGAGATCCGAATAGAGGACTATTTTACTTCCGGAATAATTTACGCAAGAGGACGCAATCATCATTTATCCATACAGTAAAACTGCATGCACTCGGGAAAAATTTCGGCTGTAATTTCCCCTTGCTTTCAGCCGTTCGCAGTACCAGCACAGCAGGGCCGTTTTGGTTAGTATTAGAAGGTCAGATCAGTCAATCATCCAGACCGCTGCCCCTGCAACTACTGAGACGGCTGCTGCCCCTCTTCAGGAATCACAGGTTTGTCTTGCCTCTCAACAGATGCCCCTCCGTTGTGGTTGCACCTACGGTACGGCTATCTGTATCGCTGAGGCACGCAAGCCTCTCCACTAAGGCATGGTCCATGGTTCGTAGGAGGCAATAGTGACATCTTGTATAAATCACTTTGCAATTGCTTTTGATCGTCTGATGGCTTGACTACATGGTAAATAAGAGCATCACCTGCAAACGACCTAAGATGGCTGCTCAGATTGCCTCTTAAATCATTTATGTAAATTAGAAATAGCAAAGGTTCTATAAAATTTCGTTGGGGACGAAAGATGACACACCTGTTTTACTCGATGACTTTCCCTCAGTTAGTACGAACTGTGTCCTTCTCATAGGATATCACACTTGCAGAACTTTATAAACTAATTGCCGATATGTGACATGTGTCTTCACAGAGACATGTGGTTTTTGATGGGAACACTGGATTGAGTTACAGTTGTCATTGAGATCATTAAAAGGGAAACTGGCTTCATCAGTAAACAGTATTAATTGAATTACACGGCGATTTGCTATCAGCCAACGACAAAACTCTAATTGTGTAAGTCCTTTCCTTCTCGCTACTGAATGTGTTATAAATGACAAGGATTGAGGCCATGCGCGCGTGCTCGTTGAAGAACTACAACTTGGTTTCTGGACACTATACCAGTCTTGGCCAGGTTTGTGGAAACACAAGTAAAATATCTTAGAGGCTGGTAGTCTGCGTCTTGTGTACGTTCTACAGGTAGCAGCTTCAGGGTTTGATGGAGTCTTTCCAAGCATAGCTCGCAAAGTGATCCAGTGTCTTTGGCTGTTGATAATGTCTGTTCTGGGTTCCCGGGTTCGATTCCCGGCGGGGTCAGGGATTTTCTCTGCCTCGTGATGGCTGGGTGTTGTGTGCTGTCCTTAGGTTAGTTAGGTTTAAGTAGTTCTAAGTTCTAGGGGACTGATGACCATAGATGTTAAGTCCCATAGTGCTCAGAGCCAATGTCTGTTCTAGTAGTTCGACTGTTACGACGAAGACGGTCTCAGGTTGAATCCCTCAACGTTCTTCCAAACTGGTTGGCGTCACCATTTGAATGTTCAAGGACATAATTTCTGCCGTGCTAACAGCTCAGGGAACAATTAGTTCTATTCAACTTTTCGCAAGATGAGCTCGTTGCTTAGACTGTTCCCACGTCTTCCAGAGAAGACGTATAAGAATGAATGGTGGGGAAATTGTTCTTTAAAAGCCGCGTCCAGCCATTCAGACTTCGCCTAATATATGTCGACGATGACGTCGTCCCTAATGTTTAGTTAACAATACGAAACGGATTATCACAAAGCTGAGAAGTATTGCAACTTCCAACCTCATGTCCGATTAGGATTCCCATTTATCAACTAAATTACCAAGAATGTTGGAGGGATTCAAGTGTGTGAGTGTTGTACGGACGTTTTCGTCAAAGAGGTATCGTCTACCAAAAGAATGATTTTTGTGTATGCTGCCACTCCCATTTCGGTCTAATCGTTGTTAGATCAACTTTATGATTCCGTGACTTGGGTAAAGACTGTCCACCTTGGCCACTATAAAAGTCATCAACCACCACAACACTGTTTTACCACGCCTGTCCTCTCATAATGCAAACGTAGGGGTAGAGATTTAAAAAAATAATAAAAAAAACAATCAAACGTCTTTGAAATGAATTGTCGAATAGTAAGAAATTAAATAGACCATAGAAACATATGACACACCATTCAGTGTTGCTCGAAACCGTGAATAGTAAATAAGGAGCGTCAAATGTTTCTTCACCCGGTCTCGTAAACTGACAAAATGGCCGGCAGAGCGGTGTGCTGACGACATGCCCCTCCAGATCCGTGTCGAGTGACGCCTGTGCACTGAGGATAACACGGCGACCGGTCGGTGCCGCTGGGCCTTCATGTGTTTTTCAAATGTTTCTCTAATCTGCATTCTTTCTTACCTTTATAGATATAATTTCGCAAAATGTCGGATCGTCTTTTCATTTTCAGGTATTACCAATAAACCAAGAAGTATAACATATTCAATTATAGACTGGTATTGTTGGTATTATTAAGAGAATATAGCTCAAGAGAAGGTAGAGAAGCTCCAATTTATTCTGTAATTTGTTATTTATTTTATTTTTTGATCATGAAAGAAAGAATTCCGCAATTTCTGCACTAATTTACCTTTTTAAGCGAAAAATAAAAAATGGTTCAGATCGCTCTGAGCACTATGGGACTTAACTTCTGAGGTCATCAGTGCCCTAGAACTTAGAACTACTTAAACCCAACTAACCTAAGGACATCACACATATCCACGCCCGAGGCAGGATTCGAACCCGTAGCGCCTAGAACCGCTCAGTCACCCAAGCCGGCAAGCGAAAAATAGCTAGGCCTTGAAGAGAAAACTTTTTGGCACTTCAATTGCTACGTCAGCAGATGTTTGTGAAATTTTTAAAATTTCCCTCAAACCACTAATTAAGTTTCTCTTGATTAACCTGTGTGCTCTGAAGTAATTAAATACTATCCTAGAAAAGCAAACCTCTAGCTCATCAATTTGGCACCCCATATGTACATTTCCTATTCTTTAATTGGATATGGAAATTAGGACAAACATTTCCCTCAAATCACTTATCAAGTGTTTCTTACTAACTCTGAATTATATCTTGCTTTGCCAAACCAGAACTCATGCTTGTCAATTTGGTACACTATTTGTCAGCTTCCCATTTTTCGTTTGGCTAAAATTCGGCCAAGAACCCATTGTGTGTTTTCTAAGGGATCTTGTTTTGCTCCGTTCAAAAATTTGACCAACAAAACACAGAACTGCGCTTCTCCAATATAAATAAAATAGATCCTTCTAATCGACATTCATGTGCTTAATCTCAGATCTTTTTGCTTACCGATGTTTTTACTACGGCTTCTGACAAACATTTGTTACTAGTCCTGAATGTTCATATTTTAGAAATGACTTAACCCAAGTAATATTACATATGCATGGATCTGTGAATTAGTTACATCATAAGAAACGAACATTATTATATTTTCTTCTTTAGGGTCAGTAGCATGTCACATAATCACATAATTATTCGAAAGATGCATGAGAAAAGCTTTTCTTTTCTTTTTTTTTTTCGCATAGGCCTTCTGACTGGTTTGATGCGGTCCTCCACTAATTCTTCTCCTGTGCTAACCTTTTCATCTCAGAGCAGCACTAGTTATTTGCTGTATGTATTCCAATCACTGTCTTTCTCTACAGTTTTTGCCCTCTACAGCTCCCTCTACTATCATGGAAGTCATTCCCTCATGTCTTACCAGATGCCCTATCATCCGGTCCCATCTCTTTATCAGTGTTGTCCACATACTCCTTTCCTCTCCGATTCTGCGCAGAACCTCTTCATTCCTTATCTTATCAGTCAACCTAATTTTCAACATTCGTCTGGAGCACATCTCAAATGCTTCGATTCTCTTCTGTTACGGTTTTCCCACAGTACATGTTTCACTAACATACAATGCTGTACTCCAGACGTACATTCTCAGCAATTTCTTCCTCAAATTAAGGCCGATATTTGATATTAGTAAAGTTCGCTTGGCCAGAAATACCCTTTTTGCCATAACTAATCTGCTTTTGACGTCCTCCTTGCTCTGTCGGTCATTGGTTATTTTACTGCCTAGGTAGCAGAATTCCATAACTTCATCTACTTCGTGACCATCAATCCCGATGTTAGGTTTCTCGCTGTTCTCATTTCTACTACCTACTACTTCTCATTATCTTCGTCTTTCTTCGATTAACTCTAAATCCATACTCTGTACTCATTAGACTGTTCATTGCGTTCAACAGATCGAGAACTTCTTCTTCACTTTCACTCAGGATAGCAATGTTATCAGCGAATGGCATCACTGATATCCTTTCACCTGAACTATTCTTTTATTTCTATCATTGCTTCCTCGGTCTACAGACTGAACAGAAAGGACGAAAGGCTACATCCTGGTCTTCAACCTTTTTCTTATGAGCACTTCGTTCCTGGTCGTCCACTCTTATTATTCCATCTTGGCTGTTGAACATATCGTATATGACCCGCCTCTCTGTATAGCTTACCCCTACTTTTTCCAGAATTTCGAACATCTTGCTACATTTTACACTGTCGAACGCTTTTTCCAGGTCAACCAATTCTACGAACGTGTCTTGATTATTATTTAGTCTTGCTTCCATTATTAAACGCAACGTCAGAATTGCCTCTCTCGTGCCTTTACCTTTCCTAAAGTCAAACTGATCGTCATCTAACACATTCGCCATTTTCTTTTCCATTCTTCTGTATATTATTCTTATAAGCAACTTGGATGCATGAGCTGTTAAGCTGATTGTGCGGTAACTCTCGCCCTTGTCAGCTCTTCCCGTCTTCGCAACTGTGCGGACGACGCGTTTCCGAAAGTCAGATGGTATGTCGCCAGACTCATACATTCTACACACCAACGTGAATAGTCGTTTTGTTGCCACTTCCCCCAATGATTTTAGAAATTCTGATGGAATATTATCTATCCCTTCTGCCTTATTTGATCTTAAGTCCTCCAAGGCTCTTTTAAATTCTGATTCTAATACTGGATCCCCTATCTCTTCTAAATCGACTCCTGTTTCTTCTTCTATCACATCAGACAAATCTTTCCCCTCATATTGGCTTTCAATGTATTCTTTCCACCTATCCGCTCTCTCCTCTGCATTTAACAGTGGAATTCCCATTGCACTCTTAATGGTATCACCCTTGCATTTAATGTCACCGAAGGTTGTTTTGACTTTCCTGTATGCTGGGTCTGTCCTTCCGACAATCATTTTTTTCTCGATGCCTTCACATTTTTCGTGCAGCCACATCGTCTTAGCTTCCCTGCACTTCATATTTATCTCATTCCTCAGCGACTTGTATTTTTCTATTCCTGAGTTTTCCAGGACATTATTGTACTTCCTCCTTTCATTGATCAATTTAAGTATTTCTTTTGTTACCCATGGTTTCTTCTCAGTTACCTTCTTTGTACCTATGTTTTCCTTCCCAAATTCTGTGATGACCCATTCCTCTTCAGCTGTACTGCCTACTGAGCTATTCTTCATTGCTGCATCTGTAGCCTTAGAGAACTTCAAGCATATCTCGTCATTCCTTAGTACTTCCGTACCTCACTTCTTTGCGTATTGATTCTTTCTGACTAATGTCTTAAACTTCAGCCTACTCTTCATCACAACCACATTGTGATCTGAGTCTATGTCTGCTCCTGGGTAAGACTTACAATGCAGTATCCAATTTCAGAATCTCTGTCTGACCATGATGTAATCTAACTGAGATCTTCCAGTATCACCCGGCCTTTTCCAAGTATACCTCCTCCTCTTGTGATTCTTGAGCAGAGTATTCCCTATTACTAACTAAAACGTGTATTACCCTTTCAGTATCCTCATATACTTTCTTCATCTTCAGCTTGCAACGTCGGCATGTATACCTGAACTAGTATTGTCGCTGTTGCTTTGATGTCGATTCTGATAAGAACAACCCTATCGCTGAACTGTTCACAGTAACACACTCTCTGCCCTATGTTCCTATTCATAACGAATCCTACTCCCGTTATACCATTTTCTGCTGCTGTTGATATTACCCTATACTCATCTGACCAGAAATCCTTTTCTTCTTTCCACTTTACTTCACTGACCCGTACTATACCTAGATTCAGCGTTTGCATTTCCCTTTTCACATTTTCTAGTTTTCCAACCAAGTTCAAGCTTCTGACATTCCACGCCCCTACTCGTAGAACGTTATCCTTCCGTTGATTATTCATCTTTTTCTCATGGTAACCTCCCCCTTGACAGTCCCCTCCCGGAGATCCGAATGCGGGACTATTCCGGAATCTTTTGCCAATGGAGAGATTTTCATGACACTTCTTCACTTACTTGCCACATGTTCTGAGGATATACGTTACGTGTCTTAAATGCAGTGGTTTCCATTGCCTTCTGCATTCTCATGCCGTTGATCTGTGCTGATTCTTCCGTCTTTAGGAGCAGTTTACTGCCCCTAGGATAAGAGAGTGCCCTGAAACTCTGTCTGCTCCTCCGCCCTCTTTGACAAGGCTGTTGGGAGAATGACGGGTGACTTCTTATGCCGGAAGTCTTTGGCCGCCAAAGCTGATTATTAATCAAAATTTAAGCAGCGGCGGGATTCGAACCCGAGGCTGAAGACATATTAATTATGAATGAAAGAAGGTACCCGTAGACCACAGCTGCATTTGATAACCGTTATTTATTCAGAACAGACTCTTTCGGCACTTTCGCCACTGTCAATTAAGTCTAGAATACGAGAGGTCCATATAACATCGGAAGAGTGGTACTGTGAGACTACTGTCAAACCATAAATAATGTATTATTTCAAGTACAGGGGGAATCACTTAAAACTTGCACCGCAAATATTGCGGAAATGGAAAGTGGTATTGATGTGCAGTTTCCACAGAACTGATTGGTAGTCAGGGGCTCGTGTTGTTAGCCAATGAGCAAACTGTAATAATATTTATGAAGTGAATTTTTTGTGCAAACATACACCTTTTTTAAGTGGAACAAAGCCTATTTACATTGACAGACTAAAATTTGACCAAATTAGAATATTAGTGGCCTTTGTTGTAGAATTATACCGCATGTCGTTTACGAGATGTCGTATTTGGAAAAGTTTCCACACCGACACTTGTTTGTGCCAATCAACCTGCGTAGTTGCAAGATACGATGTTGTTATCTTTGCTTACAGTGTGATTGTGTGTTGCTTGAGTGCACAGCGGTTTTGAGGGCCAGTCAGTGTGTGACACTCCAAACAGAAGGTCGTGAGTGGACGATGGGATTTATCAAAGCATAAAAAGACGACATGCTCATGGTGTATGGAGAGTGTAGGAAGAACGCAGATTGTTCCTGTACGATACATATAGTAAAATATCCCAATAGATGCAACAATCTCGGCAATTATTTATCAACCTCTTCAGCTACTTAATCCAAAGTGGTAGTATTACTCCTACACAGCGTAACAGAAGGAAACAAGTGACGACAGAAGAGAGGGAAATAATTGTTCTTGCTGCTGTTTCAGTTGATCCACACGTTAGCTCCTGCGCAGTCACACGGGGATGTGACATGAGTCAGCCAAGTGTTATACGCATTCTCCATCGACATACGTTCCATCCTTATCACATCTCTCTCTCTCTCTGTCAAGAGATGCATCAAAAATATTATGAGAATCGCGTTAACTTATGTACATGCTCATTAACACAGAATACACCAGAAGTATTACGTTTATTGTTTAGTGGTGAAGCCACATTTACCAGTCATGACCATATAATACGGTTGAAAAATGAATTATTGGTCTGTTCAGGTTCCCTTTCTCTTGGTGAGATGGAACGTCAGCGTCCATGGAGTGTAAACGTGTGGAATGGGATAGTGAACCATCAACTGATAAGCCCGTTTTTTTGTATGGAATAATACTGATCGCGCACAAGTATCGCGGCCTCCTAACAGACCATCTTCCACGGATGCTAGAGGACGTTCGTTTGCGGACTAGCAGGAATCTGTGGTACCAACATGATGGCTATCCTGCACGAAGTACTACAGCATACCTTCACGAATTGTTTCCAAATCGTAATATTTAGCGCAGAGGACCTGTACCAAGCTCGTTCTCCAGATTTGACGCCTATAGACGTTCTTCCGTGGGGAAAGCTGAAAGTGATGTGTACAAGGACATACCAACTACACCCGATGACATACAACGACGTATTAGTGCCGCCTGCGTTGACACCTCCGCTGAAATGCTAGCACATGTGCAGGTGTCGTTCCATTTCAGACTGGAAGTGCGTATTCCCGCTGCCTGTTTTCGTTCTGAACACAATCTGTGATGGTCAGTTGTCTCGTTACTGGTCAGCATCTACGCAACTAGTGACTCCTCTTGTGTTGCTCTTTAGCGTGCGCTACCCCCGGTGCTGTACAAGTGTCGGTATGGGGACTTTTCAAAAAACGATATCTCCTAAACTACTCGCACTAGAATCCTGCAACAGACACTACTGACACTGTAATTTCCCTATCTTTTAGTCTGTTAATGTCAATAAGCATTGTTCCATTTAAAAAGTGTATGTTTGCTCACAAAATAAGTGTTCCAAGTCTTATCACATTTTGTTTATTGGCTAACAATTCAAATCCTTATCTACCAATCCATTCTGTGAAAACTGCACATTAATAGCACTCTCAACTTCCGTTGGAAGTTTCAGATGATTCACCCCGTATATTAAATCATTTGCCATCTTACCAAAACAATGACAGTAATACCACAGTTCACTAACAACGTAATAAGGATATCACATCATTCCAGACATACTTGACAATGATGATAAACACCGAAACAATCTGTCGTCAATGAAGCTTAGTTATTACAAGCAGCTGTTTTGGTGCATCCTTCTAATAAATGATTATATGTTTGAGTCTCATTCCAAGTATCCTAAACGCTGACAGGGTACGTACGACACTGTCTCCATAAGTGATAAAACCTGTGATAACTGCTGATAGTTGTTTGACAGTTCACTACAGACAATATTTACCCAGGAGGACATTGCGTTCGTTTCTGCCTTTATGCGAGGAGAAAATAACAGCTGTGACAATTTAACCTCCGCATTTGGGAACGACCAACGTGTCGTCTAAACGAGTGCGTGTGCATATAGAGTGGCGCAGTTTCGGCTCTCCACCACAGACACCACCACGTCCTCATATCGCACAGTCGGCCGGCATCGGAAACAAGCGCTAGTGCGTGGCGGTGGCGTTTAAGTTATTTAGGCCTTTTGGCCGAGCTCATTATCCCGCAAAAATGTGCGCCTGAATCATTGAAAGCCGACGAATTACGTTCGCGCAGGGCATTTCATTTAGCGCAAATCTGCTCCGGATCAGGTCGGTCCGGCCCCGATTTCGCCGTAAACGGCGTCCGGCGCGGAGCAGGCGTCATTAGCCGCTCTGGCCGGCGTTTCATTAACCTGCCCCGCCGCAGTCCCACGCGACGGAATTATTTCAGTTAATTATCTTCATTCCCTCCCTCCTTCCCTCCCTCCCACCCCGCGGGCCCTTTCCTGTTCTTTTACTGCTGCGATTTCCCGGCCGCCGTGCTGCAGACAGCTTTCTCTTAGCGCTGCCTTGTAAATTAAACCGCTTCGTTTCACTTTTTCCTTGTGCGTCCCAAATAAAAGGTTCTAACGGTGCCTTCAGCTCCCTCGGCACAGCCTTTAGCCGCGGCGTCCTCTCCTTGCCACCTCTGTCATTGCCCCTTTTATGCTCCCCCATCTCTTTCCCTGTTTCCTTTTTTAGCAGTGACGTGTTTTGACTTTCCAATTAACCAAAGAAATTACCGGTGGCTGGCGTGACCTTTGACCGGCGCGTGGCGAAGCAATTTTGTTTTTGAGGTGGTGTCGGCCCTGGCGGCGTCTGCTGGGGGCGGCTCTCTACCCAGCCGCCTGTGCCGCCCCCACTATTAATTGTATTGTCACTCAATGTGCTGCGCGCACGTGGGGCTCACAAAGGCACGGCCCGGCTTTGGCGCTCAGCTGCGGCCACCGCTTTGGCCCTTCGCGTCCCCTTATTGGTTTGTCAAGCCGGTGGAAGCAGTGATGCCAATACACGCTGTCAGCAGGTCCCCGCGGCATCGTTGTAGGTCGTAAAAACTAACTGAAGAGTGTGTGACACCGTGGTTGATGGCTCTGTTGGCAAAATGGCAACAATCAGGACAGTATAGCGGAATGCTTTTGAAGAATAGCTAAGGGGTGGTGAACAACGCCCAATAATTCTGTACGTTTCATGTACACTGATAAAGCAAAACATTGTTATGAGCTCTGCCCACTGCGACGTTGGGTGCCTCCTGGTGGCGTTGCGGCCATGTGACACGATAACAAAAATATGCAATCGGAGCAGACACAGACGGAGAATCATCCTAGCGAAGGTATGGACATAAAATCGGGAAATCGACTGAGGTCAGCGACTATGACAAAGGGCATATTATTATTACGCACAGCCTGGGAACGAGTATCTCGAAAACGGCGAAACTGGTCGAATTTCCACGTGCTACTGTCGTGAGCATCTACGGAAAGAGTTAGCAGGACAGCGAAACTACCACTAGGCGCTAAATTGTTGGACGTCCACGACTCGTCACAGAACGTGGGGGCCACGCGGGATTAGCCGAGCGGTCTGGGGCACTGCAGTCTTGGACTGTGCCGCTGGTTCCGGCGGAGGTTCGAGTCCTCCCTCGGGCATGGGTGTGTGTGTGTGTTTGTGAATGCCGGACATTTGCCACGCCGGACATTTGCCACACTTGCCCCTTCGCCAGGTAGCTTGAGTAGCGATCCCTCAGGTAAGGGACGCCCTTTCTCGTACTTCTTCTGCCCGCTTTCCAACCGCTGTCTCCACATCTTACTTGATACAACCAGTACGTAAGGGACCTTCTTCTTCGACATTTTGGCGAAATACAGGACTTCTTTTCCGAAATTGAAATATTTATAACTTTTGGGAAACGAAAGCAATACCGACGATTATTTCAGTATGTAATTAGTCCTGACAGATATAAATATAGATCCCTCTGTCTGTACGGTAGCTTCCTTTCACGCTTACTGATTGCGATAGAAATAGTCGATCGACATGGAAGCAACAAGAAAGGAACGATGTAAAGAGAATGTGAATTTACGCTAATCATTTCTTTTTGATCATTGCATTTGTGCCTAATTTAATTACTACAACTGCATGCTCAAAAGACAATAAAGAAAGAAGAAATGGGTATGTGAATGTTTGAAAAGAAGAACGACATACTCCATTTTAATTTACTCTCTTTAATCCGATATCCCTTGCGGCGAAACATTAGTTAATAAAGTGTAGCGGGACAATATTCAAAACATGACTGAAAATACGTTCACTAAATAGAGATAAGCACATCTATGATTGACGTGTTAGAAATAACAAGATAAAGTACTACAGAATGCTATACTTGTAACGTACGTTGTTGTTCTACATTGGTTAGCTCTTGTATTTACAGGGTCACAGAGAAAGCATCCTAGGGCTTTGGAGGGAAAAGGCGCAATTGTAATGATCTGCACTACAACAGGAACAAGAAGCACAACTTAAGGAAAAATAATGTAATGTGTGTTCCAGCTCACAAGCGACATTGAAGCAGATAATTCCTGTGATTTAGTATGGGTAGAGGTTATATTCGGCAACTGGAATAAATAAATAACTGGCTCCTTTTACCGACCCCTGGTCTCAGACGAAACAGTTGCTGAACAGTTCAAAGAAAACTTGAGTCTCATCACAAATAGGTATCCTACTCATACAATTATAGTTGGCAGTGACTTCAACCTACCTTCCGTATGTTGACAAAAATACATTTTCAGACCATATTGTAGACAGAAAACAACTTCCGTAATTGTTCTAATTTTTTTTAATTTTTTGAACAATTATTTCACGAGGCCATTCAAATTGTAAATGGTTACGAAAACACACTTGATCTCTGAGTCACAAATAATCATGAGCGTCGCGACGGACACAGGGATTACAGTCGTAGCGAGGCTCAATTCCGTAACAAAGAAATTCCCCAAAACTAAAGGCGAAATACATCTATTTACAAAAGCAGCTAAAAATTCGTTTGATGTCTTTTTAAGAGACAGTCTCCAATCCTTCCAAACTATGTAAGTGAACACCATTTGTGGCTTACGTTCAAAGAAATAGTATCAACAGCACTCGAGAGATTCATACAAAATAAATTAATAAGAGACGGAACTGATCCCCCGTGGTACCCAAAACACGACAGAAAGCTGCTGCAGGAGCACCGAAAAAGGCAGGTATAATTTAGACGAACCCAAAATCTCCAAGATTGGCGAAGTTTTACTGAGGCTCGAAATTTGGTGCGGATTTCAATGTGAGATGCTTTTAATAGTTTCCACAACGAAACTCTCTCTAAAAATGTGACGGAAAATGCAAAGTGACTCCGATCCTATGTTAAGAAAACCAGCGGAAAGGCTCAGTAAGTACCTTTACTGCGGGTCGGGTGGCGAGTGTGGAGGAGGAGCAGGAGGAGGGGGAGACAAGGGACCCAACCCTTCGGAGCAGGTAAAATCGTGGCAAATGTCTGGCGTGGCAAATGTCCAGCGTGGCAAATGTCCGCACACTGTGTGTATTGGTCCTTAGGCTAATGTAGGTTAAGTAGTGTGTAACCTTAGGGACTGATGACCTTAGCAGTTAAGTCCCATAATATGTCACACACATTTGAACATTTAGAACGTGGGGTTCGGAGGCTTGTCTGCTCTGTAAAGTAGGATACATGGTGATTTGTGACATCTAGGCCGGAAGCGCATAGTGCTGGAGCACGTACAAAAGTTTCGGAGCACACAATCCATGTATATTGTTGAACATGGTGTTCCGTAGCGGACCATCCCTACGTGTTCAGGTGTTACCCAACGACATCGTCAATTACAATTTCAATGACACGGAACCATCGGGATTCCACCATCGAAAATGGAAACGTGTCGATCTGAAGGTGAATCACATTTTGCTACGCTAGGTCGATGATCGTGTCCACAAACGCCGTCATCGAAGTGAACGGCGCTTCGAATCTAGCAGCGCGCCACGGGCGCAAACTGGTGAGAGCATATTATGCTATGGGAGACATTCTCCTGCGCTTGCGTGGGACCTGTGGTGGTAATCGAAGACACGCTGACAGTTGCGAATGACCTGTATCCCTTCATACTTGATGTCCTCGCCGACGACGATGTCATCTTTCAGCAGTATAGTTGTCTATGTCTCGGAGCCAGACCCGTGCCACTGTAGTCTTCGGAGCATTATAAATGGACTCACGTTGACGTCACGGCGACCAAATTCACCCGATGTAAACCCTATGGAACCTATCTGGGTTGCTATTGGGCATCATCACCGTGTATGCAAATCAACGGCCCGTTACTTAGGCGAATTAAATGATGCGACACACAGTTCTTCCAAAAACCCACCAAGAAATCATCCTATCCCTGTTAGGCAAATTCTGTGATATATTTCGTTCCAAAGGCGGACAAACAAGCTACTAAGCATTTGGTCATAATGTTTCGGCTCATCGCTGTATTTGCAGTTGCGATTACGAACAACCACCAGCTCTGTAAGAGAATGACGGCAATGAAAATTGCTGCCGGACAGAGACTCGAAACCGGATTTCCCACTTGACGTGAGCGGTCGCCGTAAGCGCTTTGGTTACCCATGCTCGACACACGGCCGCAGCTAAACTTCCATACTTCGTCGTTCCTGCGTCACAACTTGTACACTCATTATTTAATTGCCATACAGGGGATGACATTCTAATTGAAATTCGCGTCTTGTTGCGTGGATAAATACAGTATTTCACCGTTCTTCTTAGCGAGACAGGCAATGCAATATCCCATTTATCCGCCGATACCAGAAAGCGACTTTCAATTAAAACGTCATCTCCTGTACGGAAATTACATAATGTATGTACCAGTACAGGCTGTGACGCAGGAACGACGACATGTGGAAGTTTGGATCTGGCCGTGAGCCATGCCCAGATTACCAAAGCGGTTAAGAGGGCCACTCGCATTAAGCGAGATATCCGAGTTCGGGTCCTGGCCCGGCACCAGTTTTTATTGTCGTCATTCCCTTATACTCCTAATGGTTGTTCATATTCGGGACTGCTAATACATTTCCCGTATTTCATAACGGCTGCAGTCGCCGCAGTGCTTATTCCTTCAGGCATGTATTCGTGTCCTAAGGAACGTTGCAATGTTCTTCTCAGCAACACAGGCGGTTGCTATATCGGATATTGTACTGTTTTTATCACGAGGGTAGAGTCTTCCAACGAGTGCAGACACCTCTTGCGACTGCAGGGCTGAACAAGATCCAAGCCACCTACTTGTGTGCCCCCTCCTGAACAGCCCGTGCACAATACAAGATGTTTACGAAGAAAATGACAAAGCTATAGCAACTGCTATTTTTTGGAAATGCTGACCGGGAACGGAAATGAATGACAAGGGTAGATTGGTAACTCTAGTAAATTTCATTGAAGTACCTGGATCTTTGCTGAAGTACGCCATGTCTAATAGCTACAAACCCCTAATCGCTACTGATGAAAATTCGTGTTATCATATGCCTCCACAATCCTATAAACTTGGTATACGTTGACAGATTTTTCAGATTCAAATGTGATTAGCATGACTGTTTTTTAACTTCTGTGAAATTTATGTTGGTGAACACAGGCGTTTTTATGAAAGGATTACATACTAACTAATACAATATATTTTCTAAAATGCAGAGGAAGTGACGAAATAAGTTGCAGATGGTCAAAGTTAGTACGGATTTGGAGATACATTGACTGGCTTATACTTCCACAACAACTGCCGACTATCGTTCCATTTGTGATAAATATTTCAAAAATAAAATGACACTTTAACCACCCAGAAGCACATGCATTGATATAAAGTTTTCTTAAGTGCTTTGTCAAGTCTCACAAAAGAAAAGTACGGTACATAAATCAGAGAGTTGATCCATAATTAAAATTATAAATATATTGAAAGGTTCTACGATGGAGGCCCAGACACGTAGCTCCAAATCTAGGTTATCTTAATACCTACAGTGTCATCCACCTTAAATCTAAATACTCATTTCCAAACATTCGGTGCAACTAGAACTAAGATTAACTGTTCTTCTGCTATCGAGTCATTATCTGGCACTTCTGGCTAAATGAACTTTATTCCTTGGTTCCGGAGATATTTGGAATTATATGTTATATCTGAATCACTGTCTGAACCACAACTGATTGACCCTTCATCTGCACACCGATGTTTAATGTTTGTATTCCTCCGTTCCAGACTGTCATTGGCATCAGAACTGTTTAGTAAATTGTGTATCTGACTCCTGGTGTTACAATGACAAGTGATCAAACTGACTCCGAAGTAGAGAAATCATGCACATGACATCAGAAATCGTAATATACTGGCAGATATATACAAGTGAACTAGAAACTAATCAGTTCTCTGTTTCGAGAATTAATAGAGGAACGTACATGAGAAGCTGAGAACACCGATGGCTTTCAGTTAAATGATACCAGTGGATTTTGCATAACCGATTTTAACACTTTTTTCGTATACAATTAGAAGTCATAACAGTTTGGCCAAGTATTACGCAAGAAAATCGGCACTACACGGCGCCATCTAGCCTATATTCATGGGCTCTACCATCAAACGGTATATACTGAACACCCAACTGAGAATCAGCAAAGAGCTGTACACCTTTTTGGTGTGCGAGTGGTTAAAGTAAGCCGGCCGGAATGACCGAGCGGTTCTAGGCGCTTCAGTCTGGAACCGCGCGACCGCTACGGTCGCAGGTTCTAATCCTGCCCCGGGCATGGATGTGTGTGATGTCCTTAGGTTAGGTTTTTTTTTTTTTTTTTGTTTAAGTAACGACGACGGTTTAGTTATTCCCGCTATACGGTACGCTAGTTTTGTCCAATTTCTAGAAACCTTGTAATGCTTTTGGTGAAAATTTGGTACGGGTGCGACTAGCTCTTGTTAGTTGACAGCCATCTGAAATGCATTTATGTTATTACTAAGTATTTTCATTTGTAGCACACGATAGCTGCCCTGAACTAAATTTAGTTCAAGAGGAATACTGACTGATTTGATTTTGAATAAATCACTATAAACGGCGTCTGAACCACACCCCCACATTCATTCTTTTTCAGATGTTTTTTTCATTATCAACTCGTAAAGAAAGAAAAGCAACCATTGTTGATGGCACCCCTGCAGCATTTAAGTAACATCATGAAATATCAATTATTCAGAGTAATAAGTGAGTAAGAGAAATGGTGGCAGAGGACTTCACACAATGCAGAACAATTACCATATTTAAAATAGGTAAAGGCCACTTAAAATAGTTAAGAGTATGATAAAAGGAAAAGTAGATAACTATTTTGGAGAAGTTCAACTTAGCCTTAAGAGAACTCAAAGGAACAAAGAAGCATTTTTGGTCTTGCACTTGCTATTGGAGAGAAGGATGGATGTCAATGGATATGAATAAATTGACTTATGTCACTTTCACTAACTTACGAAAATGTTTTGGCGATGTGAACTGGAAACAAATTTTTAGACCTGTGAAGGGAATAAGACTGGACTGGGAGTACAGAAGCATTCTTAGTCAACTACATCGGAATCTAAGCACAAAAATAAAGATCAGTATGATACAGAAAGAGTCTAGGATTAGGAAAGAAGTTAGACAGGTCCCCTATCTCCATACTTTTACAGGGTGAGTCACTAACTATTTTCACGTAGAATAGCTCCGAAAGTATGATAGTAGCTGAAAATGTTGTGGGGCAAATGCTGCACGGGACAACGGGGGCTATAATATGAAGATGGTTTTTTGTTCCTAGATGGGGTCGCGTCAGAGATATGGAGATCAACTTTTTTTTATGGGATACTATAGTTTGGTACTTATTTTCTGATAGCGGCTTTCGAGACGAATCCAATGATGTGTGATATTAAGGTCTTTGAAGGTCAACGAAGGTCAAAAATGTGGCATGAACGTCCATTTACAGAAGGTGTCCGAAGTGATGGCCATTGGTATCAGTGCAGTGCTGCTATCTTCTTATCATGGATTGAGTGGCATTTCTTATCACTTCGGCACTTACCGAAGCACATGCTCTGACAATTCTCTCTCGCATATCGTGCAAATAGTAAATATTCTCCAAATACGTCGTATCCATCTAACGTACCATTGACATCTAAACACTATTCAAAGGTTTCGCAATACAACACTGAAAGGAACGGTACGACTAGTATCGTCGAATGAAGCGAATGTGAATGATGTATTCCTTCGAAGAACAAGTCGATTGCTTCTTTTTTTACGGAGAATGCCAAAGAAATTCAGTGAGAGCTAGAGACTTATAAGCTGAAAGATATCCTCAATGTATTCACCCTACACGTCGTACATTTAAATATGTGTATGATCAATTGAGAACAACTGGATCTTTAACGCATTGGAAACATATCTGACAAAGGAAAGTTACTAACGAGGAAACGGAAATTGGTACTCTTTCCACTGTGATTCAAGATCCTTGTGTTAGTTCGCGTCAAATCGCAAGGGAATCTGCCATGAGCCAGAGTAGTGTGGTTCGTATTCTAAATCGCCATAAATATCATCCTTACCATATCAGGCTCCACCAAGTATTAACTGGCACGGACTGTAAAATGGGCTCAACTTCACCTTCAGAGGGATGACACATTTATTAATTTGATTTTATTTACTGACGAGGCAACAGTCCCGAACCATGGAAATGTTAATTTGCATAACATGCATTACTGGATAACTGAAAATCCATGTTGGCTGCGGCAAGTTGCACACCAAAAACGGTGGTCGGTGAATGTGTGGTGTGGAATTCTGAAGAACAGAGTTATAGGCCCCTATTTCATCGAAGGAAATCTTAATGGAAGGAAGTACACCACATTCCTTCAAGAAACATTAGGTCTGTTATTGGAGAAAATACCGTTAGGAACAAGGAACAGAATGTGGTATTAACACGGTGGACATCCGGCACATTTTTCGCTGATGGCAAGAACTGAGTTGCAGAAACAATTCCCAAATCGTCGAATCGGAAGCGGAAGAGATGTGTCGTGGCCGGATAGTTCGCCAGACTTGACGCCTCTGGATTTTTTCTTGTGGGGATTCGTAAAAGAATTTGTTTATAAAGACGTTTCAACTACACCCGAAGATATGCGAGAGAGAATTGTCAGAGGATGTGCTTCGATAACTGCCGATATGATAAGGAATACCAGTCAGGACTGCATTGATACCAATGGTCACTTCGAACACCTTCTGTAAATGGACGTTCTTGCCACCTTTGTGACCTTCGTTGACCTTCAAAGACATTGATATACACCAAAAGATTCGTCTCGATAGCCGCTATCAGAAGATAAGTATCAAACTATAGCATCCCATTTAAAATAAGCAAAGTTGACCTTCATGTCGCTGAAGTGACCGCACCTATCAACAAGAAACCCACGTCACAGTATGGCCCCCGTTGTCGCATGCAACTTTTGTCCCACAAACTTTTCAGCTCCTATCATACTTTCGGAGTTATTCTTGGTGGCAATAGTTAGTGACTCACCCCGTATAATGTGCCATTGATGGAGAAGACAAAACAAAGGGTATAAAACCAGTGGTGAAAGGACACATTATAAGAGATTTGGTGATGATGTAATAGCTGCAGACCCCTAAAAAGAACTGAGTAGAGTGTTCGTAACACTGAAAACTGAAACGAACAAACGGAAAACAGACGTAACGCAGTACGGAAAAATAAGTAATATACTAAAATTGGTGTAAAAATCGATGATGACAGAACTGATGAGCTGATAAAAAAAATGTTGTCTCCGTGCTACAATCGCAGGTATTTTGATGCTCAGTGTAAGTGAAGGGAAGGACCGCATGAGGAAACGGGTGTTTGTGAGTAATAAAATCATTTTAACGAGCAAACTTATGAAGTAGATGTTATAAAACTGTTTGAGGAGTCATTTTTATGGAGTACACTGCCTTATGGAAGAGAATATTGTATTCTGAGAGAATTGGAAACGAGTGGACTTGAGGCTGCTGAAAAAGTGGACATGACGTAAAATGACAAGAACGCTATGGTCAGAAAGAAAAACCAACCTGTAAGTCTTGAGGGAAGTCAACGAAGAGAGAAGATTTTTAAAGGAAACAAAAAAATGGGACATGTCATGATACATAACACTTCCATCATTAATATTCTTGAAAGAAAAATGCTGGGAAAGAGACCAGGAGGACGGTCTAGGATGAAGTCTAAGTCTTTGAAAGACATCAAGAAAACGACAGGATATGACAATTACATGGAACTGAAAGGAAACGCCAATGAGAGAAGAGAATGAGTGCAAGGCATTAGCCTTTAGAATATAACAATAATAAAAATAATCATCAAATCCAATGAGTAGAGCGGACTGTTTCAGATCCGACCCATATTTTCGGCCAATTAGTAGGAGAGCTGGTAGCGGGGAAGAGGGATTTTCCATTGGAGAAAATGGGAGGGGATTACCAATTCCGTCAATTGCCTTACGACCAGGGGAAACATCATGAAAACCATGGTCGGAACTGCGCTCCAGCAAGGCTATGAAAATACAACCTAAATCAAGAAAGCTAATAGAAGAGAAAAAGTCAGTTATATCAGCTTTCGATCCAGACGGACAGGAGAAGCCACAATACGCAGAAACGTGTTGACAGTGATTATGGTGAACGCTGTAAGAATAAATATTGGGAATAGTGATACCGAAATAGTCAAGAACACGGGAACATTGTAACAGACAAAAAAAGCTCATTACGGTTAATGTACCTTCTGTCGAAGCAGCGAGCATACTCTTAGATACACTATGTGATCTGAAGTATCCGGTCACCCCCGAAAACAAACGTTTTTCATATTAGGTGCATTGTGCTGCCACCTAATGCCAAGTACTCCATATCAGCGACCTCAGTAATTATTAGACATCGTGAGAGAGCAGAATGGGGCGCTTCCGCGGAACTCACGGACTTCGAAAGTGGTCAGGTCATAGGGTGTCACTTGTGTCACTCGTCTGTACACAAGATTTCCACACTCCTAAACATCCCTAGGTCCACTGTTTCCGATGTGATAGTGAAGAGGAAACGTGGAGGGACACGTATAGCACAAACACGTACAGGCTGACCTCGTCTGATGACTGACAGAGACCACCCACATTTGAAGAGGGTCGTAATGTGTAATAGACAGTCATCTACGCAGACAATCACACAGGAATTCCAAATTGCATCAGGATCCACTGTAAGTACTATGACAGTTAGGTGGGAGGTGAGGAAACTTGGATTTCATGGAGGAGCGGCTGCTCATAAGCCACACATCACGCCGATGAATGCCAAACGACACCTCGCTTGGTGTAAGGAGAGTAAACATTGGACGCTACAACAGTGGAAAAACTTTGTGTGGAGTCACGAATCACGGTACACAACGTGGCGATCCCATGGCATGGTGTGGGAATGGCGAATTCCCGGTGAACGTCATCTGCCAGCGTGTGTAGTGCCAACAGTAAAATTCAGAGGCGGTGATGATATGGTGTGGCCGTGTTTTTCATGGAGGGGGCTTGCACCCCTTGTTGTTTTGCGTGGCACTATCACAGCACAGGCCTACATTGACGTTTTAAGCACCTTTTTGCTTCCCATTGTTGAAGAGCCATTCGGGGATGGCGATTGCCTCTTTCAACACGATCGAGCACCTATTCATAATGCACAGCCTGTTGCGGGGTGGTTACATGACAATAACATTTTTGTAATGGACTGGCGTGCACAGGGTCCTGACCTGAATCCTACAGAACACCTTTCGGATGTTTTGGAACGCCGACTTCGTGTCAGACCTCACCGACCGACATCGATACCTCCCCATTCCCCACAAAACTTTCCAGCACCTGACGGAATGTACACCTGCGAGAGTGGAAGCTGTCATCAAGGCTAAGGATGGGCCAACACCATATTGAATTCCAACATTACCGACGGAGGGCGCCACGAGTGTGTAAGTCATTTTCAGCCAGGTGTCCGGATACTTTTGATCATATGGTGTATAACGTACTGTAGCCAAGTGTCATAGTGGCTGACTGCCAAATCACTGAAAGGAGCAAAGTTCTTTCGCCAAATTCTCGCTAACCACTATGGCTCCGAAACGGAAGATCATAAAATAAAAACCGAAATCCTAAAGTCGGTAATTAGAAGTTCCTTCACCCTAAGAAGGCAGTTAGGCTGTTCCCACGTTCGACCGTCAAACGAGTGCGGAACCGTAAGATAAGAAAATAATTTAGTGCTGAATGAAAAGAATTGCACAAATTACTTCACAGAGGGAAGGCCATAGAACCGGATAGGATGCCTACTAGGTTTTACCTATATTGGATCAACAGAGGAACTTATCGCATTCATGGTAGCAGTTTACCGTAGATATCTTGTACTACGGAGCATTCAACCAGAATGGAATAAGTCTCAGGACATTTCTACTTGTAAAAATGTCACAAGTCGACAGATCTACCATATTTATGTCGATTTCTTTTAGAACTGAACCCAAGTTTGGTGTGTTCGCCCATGAGATTCAGAAGGATGTGCATGTTGAAGTTCAGATCGATATTATATACAGGAATTGGTGAAAAATATGAAAACACAACGAGAAATGCATGTTTGTAAATAATTGCAAATGATAGCCAATCCTGCACATTGCGTTGTTGTATCGGACCATTAACGGCACGAGCGTAATGTCCTCAATACACTGTTCCGTGTAACTATCACTGCATTATCTTGGAGTGAGTAATTTCGAACGTGGTCAAATTGTGGTGCTATTGTGATGGGTGCTTCAGTTACCAAGGTAGCAGAATTGTTTGGTTTTCTGAAGAGGCACCAATCGAAGACTTATGCTGCATACAGGGAAACCGGCGAAACATCGTCCAATAACTCACAACGCGAACGAAAGTGTGTTTCAGCAGCATCAGAACCCTCCTTCAGCAGGGAACTGCAGGGCGAGTTGGAATTGCAAAACAAATCTTCAGTGATTTAAATGTCCGTAACACGAAAACGTGGAGCAATGGAGGAAAATAATTTCATCCGATGAATCTTCTTTCTCGTTGTTTCCAATTTCTGGCCGAGTTTACGTCCCAAGAGTGAAACATGGTGACGGTTCGTTGATGATTTGGGCAGTGATACCGTGGTATTCCATGAACCACATGCGTGCTCTGCAAGGCTGAA
This sequence comes from Schistocerca cancellata, assembly GCF_023864275.1. Taxonomy (NCBI): domain Eukaryota; kingdom Metazoa; phylum Arthropoda; class Insecta; order Orthoptera; family Acrididae; genus Schistocerca; species Schistocerca cancellata. The sequence continues at coordinate 139,155,442 of NC_064631.1, read as the reverse complement.
TTACTGTTACGGATTACAAGGGTATGTGACCATTTTGGCTGATCAGGTGCATTCCATGGTACGATGCTTGTTTCCCAACGGTGATGCTGTGTTTCAAGACGACAGGGCCCTGTTCACGCACCTCGCATCGTAGAGGACTGACTTTGTTGGAAGAAACATGAACCCTCGCATCTACACTCCTGGAAATTGAAATAAGAACACCGTGAATTCATTGTCCCAGGAAGGGGAAACTTTATTGACACATTCCTGGGGTCAGATACATAACATGATCACACTGACAGAACCACAGGCACATAGACACAGGCAACAGAGCATGCACAATGTCGGCACTAGTACAGTGCATATCCACCTTTCGCAGCAATGCAGGCTGCTATTCTCCCATGGAGACGATCGTAGAGATGCTGGATGTAGTCCTGTGGAACGGCTTGCCATGCCATTTCCACCTGGCGCCTCAGTTGGACCAGCGTTCGTGCTGGACGTGCAGACCGCGTGAGACGACGCTTCATCCAGTCCCAAACATGCTCAATGGGGGACAGATCCGGAGATCTTGCTGGCCAGGGTAGTTGACTTACACCTTCTAGAGCACGTTGGGTGGCACGGGATACATGCGGACGTGCATTGTCCTGTTGGAACAGCAAGTTCCCTTGCCGGTCTAGGAATGATAGAACGATGGGTTCGATGACGGTTTGGATGTACCGTGCACTATTCAGTGTCCCCTCGACGATCACCAGTGGTGTACGGCCAGTGTAGGAGATCGCTCCCCACACCATGATGCCGGGTGTTGGCCCTGTGTGCCTCGGTCGTTTGCAGTCCTGATTGTGGCGCTCACCTGCACGGCGCCAAACACGCATACGACCATCATTGGCACCAAGGCAGAAGCGACTCTCATCGCTGAAGACGACACGTCTCCATTCGTCCCTCCATTCACGCCTGTCGCGACACCACTGGAGGCGGGCTGCACGATGTTGGGGCGTGAGCGGAAGACGGCCTAACGGTGTGCGGGACCGTAGCCCAGCTTCATGGAGACGGTTGCGAATGGTCCTCGCCGATACCCCAGGAGCAACAGTGTCCCTAATTTGCTGGGAAGTGGCGGTGCGGTCCCCTACGGCACTGCGTAGGATCCTACGGTCTTGGCGTGCATCCGTGCGTCGCTGCGGTCCGGTCCCAGGTCGACGGGCACGTGCACCTTCCGCCGACCACTGGCGACAACATCGATGTACTGTGGAGACCTCACGCCCCACGTGTTGAGCAATTCGGCGGTACGTCCACCCGGCCTCCCGCATGCCCACTATACGCCCTCGCTCAAAGTCCGTCAACTGCACATACGGTTCACGTCCACGCTGTCGCGGCATGCTACCAGTGTTAAAGACTGCGATGGAGCTCCGTATGCCACGGCAAACTGTCTGACACTGACGACGGCGGTGCACAAATGCTGCGCAGCTAGCGCCATTCGACGGCCAACACCGCGGTTCCTGGTGTGTCCGCTGTGCCGTGCGTGTGATCATTGCTTGTACAGCCCTCTCGCAGTGTCCGGAGCAAGTATGGTGGGTCTGACGCACCGGTGTCAATGTGTTCTTTTTTCCATTTCCAGGAGTGTATCTCCCCTGCCCAACAGTCACCAGGTCTCACTATTATTGAGTCTTTGTATTCTACTTTGAAACTGTTACCTGAACTTGCTACTGTTTGGAGTAATAATAATATAAGATTTCCTTGAATACCGTACAGGACGTGTATTTCTCCATTCTGAGACGACTGGAAGCTGTTTTGAATTCCAGCGATTTCATCGCAATAGACAGGGTAGTTATTGTGGTTCTTCTGTTTCCATATCTTAACCCAACGCACCTATTTTGATTGACAGAAAGCCTCCAGTACAATATCTGGACTCCCCTTGGTAACCAATATGCCTCTATACGGAATATCCGAACGGACATGAAGTAAAACTGTCGACTACCCCGCAAACCGGACTCAGTTTGTCTTTCTTAATCGGCGAGCATCGTCAGTATAAAAGCGTCGTCGGTTGTATTTCAAGGTACTGTGATACAGCTCCTGCTCTTCACGCTGTGTATAGATAACCTCGCAAGTAATAAATCTAGACCCATAAGGCTACTAGTGGACAATGTATGCCGGGAGGTGAAATTTTTAGAAAAATATTATGAAATGCTAAGATTGCTAATAATCAGGCTCTGATGCAAAGATCGACATCTGTCTCTAAATATGAATAAATGTAATGTGATACGGCTAAGTACACAGAAAAAAACCGACATCGTTCAACTAAGTAATTGGCAATCAGTTACTCGAACCAGTTACAAACATCAAGCAACTACGTGTTTCAGTTCAGAGTGACTTAAGGTCGAACTACTACATAAATGTATTCTTAAACGAGACTGATCCCATGCGAAGATGTCAACGTTTACCGCTTTCGTGAGATTTATTTTTTTAATTTCCTGATACACCAAATAACTGAATCGGTCTTTTTTAAAAGGGTGTAAGTCAAGAAAGCCAACTCACTGGGAAATTGAAAAAACCTGTTTTAGAAGAAAGTACCAGGAAACACGGAGGTCTGCCTATATGAACCAGCAGTGTAGGCTCCCATTGATTGGTGTATAAATTGTTATGTGAATGCAAATACGTACATGGACATTTAAAATGTGAAAACATTCGCCCTTAAAAAGAATTGGTCTCATAGGAAGAAGACACAGGACAAGATGTTGATATTTGACCACATTAGTGAATTAAACGTTATAAGAAAGACTCTGAACCACAGAAAATGAATATAATACTTTCAAACTTGCAAAAGAAACATGTAGAAATATTGGAAAAAGTTACATAAAACTCAAGTCTTTTCATTTGTGATGAAACGTTCCTTAATCATCGTCATTTGCTGTACCACTGTCATTAGTTTAGCTCAAAATTTTCTCGTAGAAGTGTATATGCTCACTTGGAATATCCTTCTGCATCTTTGTTAAATCTTGAATTTTCTGCACTTTAATTGACCTGGGTCGGCGGGGTTTCTGGTGGAGGAAAAGGTTCTCGATGGTGTGCCATGAAGAAAGTGTCACTCAGGAACGCATTGATGCACGTTTAACCTTCGATGAATTCTCCTTTGGCACTCGAATACACAAAGTGAAAGAATCTGCTGATTGAAAGTTATATCAGTCACATTTTGGTTTGGTCCTTGTTTCTTCAGAAACTTCTTATAATATTTTGTCCACCAGCCTTAAAATCCAGAATGTCAGATCTGTCAACTTCTGTAACTACGAGGGTTGTAACTTAAGTAGTGGTAACTATTTATTCACAACTGTTACAAAAGAATTACAGGTTTACACCTGATACTGTCCTTCAAAGCTAGTCGCACGTGATGCTCCGAAAACGAACAGTAATACGACCTACGTCCTTGTGACTTTGATTTGATTCCGAAGATGAAGGAAACACTTCGTGGCATTCGCTTCAAAACTGTTCCAGAGATTCGACAGGCAGTAGATCGCTCCATTCGCACCATCAACAGAACAGAATTTGCTAATGGTATACTACGCCTTCCACATGGCTGGCAACAGGTTCTACACAACGCTGGTGACTACTCTGAATGACAGTAACAGATGCAAACATGTAAGTCTATTGTATCGGTTGTGAATAAATAGTTGCCACTATTTAAGTTCCAACCCTCGTATAAATCTTCCCGGTTTTGAAGTACTTTGTAGAATGTGCAGAGGAATTTGATGAACAGTGAATATTCCGTCATTCTATCGAAGCTTCTTTGAAACGATTCCAAAGTCTCGACCTCACGGTAAAAAGCTATGCCCTCTCACTGGGAAGTGCCATTGAATAGGAATCTAGAGACCGTTTGGTTTTTGTTCTTTCTCACGCAATTATCATAGAACAGTCGACGCTGTGTGATATTTTCGGGGATAGGCTTCAGATAATCAAATAAAAAGGAACAGACTTAATTGGCACTCTCGCCACCGGTTCCTTCATGATAAACATACAAAGTGCTTGAACCCTTTTTTTATGTTCTGAATGTTTGCACTTACCGGATCGTTGCCAAATGTTCAGTTTTAAAAGGGTGCATGTCGGTGTCCTACATCCATTTAAAACAGAATGTGATTTCCAGTTACATGTTACAAAGCAGCCGAACGTTTTACTGACGCCCTTTTAAATACGAATAATAGATCTACCCCCATAATATATGAACTACTATGAAACGCAACGTCACCATAAAAACGACGTACGCTCTTTTAAAGTAGACCCATTCAATTATAGGCCTATCCTCATCGAAACAAAATAAGAGTTAAAAAACAACAGTAATCTGCAAACATTTTTTCCACGTCACAACAAAAACCTGGGTAAGTGATCAGCTAAGATGTAAGACGACACTGCAGCTGTGTTGTATATTGAATGCGACCCGAGTTACAGTAAAAAAACTGGAGCGCGCTGTTGTCCCAAAGTAATACCTCAGCACAATATTGCCCACATTTATCGTACGGTTAAGTGTTTTTAACTAACTTTTCTATGTGATCATAAATATCGAATTTAAAAAAATACAAAATATTTGCTAGTAACGTGAGAGCTGAACCAGCAACTTCATGATTACAAGACTTTTTCGTACTTTCTCTGCTACGGACTACTATGATAACAAGGTGGAGGCGTTTCGTACTTAGCAATGGTTAAAAAAATTTTAATTCTCAAAGAGGAATTTTTCGAGGGATTTTTATTTCCTCTACAACAATTGTGCGGTACTGCTTTAGAATATTGGTTTCAGGGCACTGAACTTAAGTATGAAAGAATTCGAATAAGGCCAGTCCCTTGTCAGTTCAACACGCTGCACTGCCAGGTAAGAGTCGTCGAAGTTGCCAGTGCTACAGTTCGCACTCTTGACACTTCCAGGTTACCTAAAAAGTCTTGAGGAGCGGACAGGGCGCGTCTCCTCCAGTTTTATCGGGATTTTGTGCGTTCACGGCTGGACTACAGGCGCACAGTGTATAGGTCAGCGAGGCAGTCTTATTTGCGGATCCTTGACGCTGTCCACCATGCAGGGATTCGACTGGCTACAGGTGCTTATTGGACCAGTCCCATACCCAGCCTCTGTGCTGAGGCATGGGAACCGCCACTTACCATCCGGCGGCAGCTCCTACTGGTGCTTCACGCCTGTAAATTTCTTGCAGCTCCAACCTCGCCTGCTCGCCATATTGTTGCTCAGCCGCCTCTGGACCGCCTTTTTCCCCACCGTTACGTTGCCGTTTGTGATCCGTGTGCAACGTCTGCTAGAGTCCCTCGGTGTGGAGCCTGTATGACACCAGATCCAGGGTTTTAACCACCTGCCACCCTGGTTACTGGAGAGGCCCAGAGTGATTTTAGATTTGGTGCGGTACAGGAAAGATAGCACTCCTGATTCCGTTTTTAATCGAGTCATTTCTGCCATTTTATCTGAGCACCACGACCATGTAGTTGTTTTTACGGATGGGTCTAAGCAGGGCGACCCTGTTGGTTGCTCTGTCGTCTTCCCGGATCGTGTCCTCAAGGTCAGACTGCCGCCTGAATTTACCATCTTTGACGCAGAATTATATGCCATCATGCGGGCACTGGAGCAAATTAGACTTTCTCCCAGTGTTAGAATTCTCGTCTGTTCAGATTCTTTGAGCGCCCTTTCCTCTCTCCAGCGTTTGTACCCAGCAGATAAAGGAACCCAGACTATCCACGACGCCCTCCTCCAACTGCAGCGACTGGGGAAGCAGGTGTCTTTCTGCTGGGTACCAGGGCACGCGGGAATTCTGGGGAATGAAATGGCTGATCTAGCAGCCAAGGAGGCGTGTCGTGACCGTCAGGTCTTTCAGTGTGCTATCCCACTGCATGCGCTCACCTCGCTGTTGAGGTATAAAGTCCTGTGTCGATGGCGACATGAGTGGCTAGAAGTGACCGACAACAAGCTCCGTGTGATCAAGCCACAACTCGGCCGTGGCGTACTTCCTTCCACCCACGTCGACGGGACGAGGTCATCCTTACTCGTCTTCGCATGGGCCACAGCCCCACGACCCTCCGATGTGTGGTGCTTGTGTCGTGCAGATCACGGTGCACCACCTTTTACTGGATTGCATTTAATTTGCTGACCAGCGGACTGCAGCGCATTTGCCGGCGGATCTGCAGTCTATTTTATGCAATGCTCAAATGAATGTGGTTCGGGTTTTAAAGTTCTGTGAATTGTCCTACATTTTAACAAGATTTTGGGGAGATATTTTTAATGTGTCAACGGGGTGGCTGTCTCAGCCAAATTTTTTCGTAAGTGGTCAGCCAGTCTGATTTCCCTGTGCTTTTCTTATAGCTGTTTTGTGGTGCGTTTTTCCTGTTTTACTTTCTTGATTAGCTATCTTGCCTCTTCATTGGTTTTAATGCATGTGAGAGTGCCTGTGCGATAGAGTCATTGTGTGGTCGTCTCTTGTGCATGCGTGTACGACAGTTTTCGTTCTTATCCACCTTTTCTTGTTTTCATCGATGTCAGAAGCTGACAACCTCAACCTCACCGGTGGGCGCCCATAAGTTCCCAAACCACACACACACACACACACACACACACACACACACACATACACAAAGTTATTCCAGTGTTCTTTTACATGCGACAATAAATAAATTTGTCTTCGTTCCTGGAGTGATTTTAATGGTCAGTAGGGTCTTTCACTCTAAAGTTTCTTTCTTTTTTTCTTTTTATTCGTCCATAAGGCTTTCTCTCATCACTAGCTTTCTGGATAGATTAGTTAGTGGCAACCTGTAAAAGAAGTCCAACCTTTTATCTAAAGGCGAGACTCGAGCGCGATGGAACGTCCCGAGGAAGAGCAGTTCGAGATGGAGACGCAAGCACTGAGCACGACCGCGAGCCGGGCGAGCGAGCCGTTCCTGGACGAGGAGCACCCGGCGGCGCAGCACGTGGACGAGCTGGTGGCGCAGGCGGTGCCGTCGCCCAGCACCAGCCACGAGTCGCTGGTGCGCGAGCTGCTGGGGAAGGCGGTGCCCTCGCCGCACGCCAGCCACGGCTCGCTGCTCAGCCACCTGGTCAAGCGCGCCATCGCGTCGCCGCTGAGCAGCCGCGACAAGCTGATGCTGGAGCTGGGCCGCGACCTGGTGCGCCGCACGCTGCCCACGCCCACCTCCAGCCAGGACCTGCGCCCCGGCGTCGTCACCTTCCGCGTCACCGGCACCGGCGAAGGCGACCGCCCGCTCACGCCCGACTGCGAGTACCTGCGCCGCCACCTGGGGGAGCCGCTCGTCGCCGCGCTCGCTGAGGTGCCACCTTACTGCCCTACCAGACAGTCTCCAGAGCTACTCCCACACACAATACCTACAGCTTATTCATCCATACCTGATATGTTCCAAAACGCCGTGCATAAAAACGGAACTAGGGTGTTCGTTGTTGATAAAATGGTAGGGTCAAGTACGTTGCATAGCCCTTGAGCTTGTATACCCGACAGAAGCATCGTCTTCGTCTCACTATCTTACAGTACGGAATCAAAGTACATCTACATCTACATCTACGTGATTACTCTGCTATTCACAATAAAGTGCCTGGCAGAGGGTTTCAATGAACCACCTTCACACTGTCTCTCTACCGTTCCACTTGAGAGGTGGCATGAGCCCCCTCTCATATTTCTATCTCACTCTGAGTAATTCGATTTTCCTCTCTAATTGCATGTGGTGAAAAGTCGCTATTCCTTCCCATGCAGCGTCTCTCGTCACTCGGGTGGTCTGGTGACAGGTGGGTTCTGCTGAATTTGAAAGGGTTAAGCCGACAGGTGTGAGGGAGTCGAGTGGATGCTTTCCAGCTGGCCAGAGTGGCCGTGCGGTTCTAGGCGCTACAGTCTGGAGCCGAGCGACCGCTACGGTCGCAGTTTCGAATCCTGCCTCGGGCATGGATGTGTGTGATGTCCTTAGGTTGGTTAGCTTTAATTAGTTCTAAGTTCTAGGCGACTGATGACCTAAGAAGTTAAGTCGCATAGTGCTCAGAGCCATTTGAACCATTTTTGATGCTTTCCAGACGTCGACATTGTCATAAAAGCGGGAGCGACATGCCCACAGTGGTCTGACGGAGCGGCTGGGCTAGAGATTCCGTTACTTCGCAGAAACTTAGTGAAAACACTTTCTGGCGGGCTACCAGCGAGGCGTGGGAATGACTTGTGTTCCCAGGCAGTCTTGGCGGACAATTCCCGTGTTTCCTGCAAAATCATAACCGTGGTTAGCTGGCTCAGGGGATAGCTCTGTGACGTAGCAAAATCGGCGCCGAAATTGGCGCCAAGTAGCTCCATTGGTGGAATAGTAGTGCGTCGGCACACGGGAAAAACGAGCACTTAATTTTTTTTCCGTACGAGCCCTGATTTCTCTTATTTTATCGTGATGATAATTTCTCCCTATGTAGGTGGGTGCCAGCAGAATGTTTGCGCATTCGGAGAAGAAAACTGGTAATTGAAATTTCATGAGAAGATCCCGTCGCAACGAAAAACGCCTTTGTTTTAATTATTGCCACTCCAATTCACGTATAATGTCTTGACACTATCTCCCCTATTTCGCGATAATACAAAACGAGCTGCCCTTCTTTGTACTTTTTCGATGTCATCCGTCAGTCCCACCTGATGCGGATCCCATACTGCACAGCAGTACTCGAGAATAGGGCGGACAACTGTAGTGTAAGCAGTCTCTTTGGTAGACCTGTTGCGCCTTCTAAGTGCTCTGCCAATGAATCGCAGTCTTTGGTTTGCTCTACCCACAATATTATCAATGTGATCGTTCCAATTTAGTTCATTTGTAATTGTAATCCCTAAGTATTAAGTTAAATTTACATCCCTCAGATTTGTGTGACTGATTTCTTTTAGTACTTTTGTGAATAACTTCCCACTTTTTTTTATTCAGGGTCAATTTCCACTTTTCGCTCCATACAGATATCTTATCTAAATCATTTTGCAAGTTGTTTTGATCATCTGATGACTTTACAAGACGGCAAATGATAGCATCATCTGTAAACAATCTAAGACGGCTACTCAGATTGTCTCCTATGTCGTTAAAATAGATCAGCAACCATAGAGGGCCTATAATACTTCCTTGGGGGCGCCGGATATTACTTCTGTTTTACTCAATGACTTTCCGTCTATTACTACGAACTGTGACCTTTCTGACACGAAATCACGAATCCAGTCGCACAACTGAGGCGATACTCCGCAGGCGCGCAGTTTGATTAGAAGACGCTTGTGAGGGACGGTGTCGAAGGCCTTCTGGAAATCTAAAAATATGGAATCAATTTGACATCCCCTGTCGATAGCGCTTATTACTTCATGAGTATAAAGAGCTAGTTGTGTTTCACAAGAACGATATTTCCTGAATCCGTGCTGACTATATGTCAATAAATCGTTTTCTTCGAGGTACTTCTTAATGTTCGAATACAGTCCCTACTGCAAATCGACGTTAGTGATATAGGCCTGTAATTCAACGGATTACTCCTACTTCCCTTTTTGGGTATTGGTGTGACTTGAGCAATTTTCCAGTCTTTAGGTACGGATCTTTGTGTGAGCTAGTCGTTGTATATAATTGCTAAATTTGGAGCTATTTTATCAGCATACTCTGAGAGGAACCTGACTGGTATACATGAATGAGGATTACACGTTCCTCCTGCTCAGGCAAATGGAGCAACCCCTTGGTTCTTTGTACATTTGATGTGATCTGCGATGGACTTGACGGGACCTACGAGATATTTCAGGGGCGGTTCTTCAGGAAAACGCAAAAAAAAAATTTACTATATTTTTGCTGTCACGCAGCGAACCAAAACCCAGCCGAGGATTCCTAGACTGTTAAGCACAGAAAATGGCTGAAATTTTTACGACGTATTCCTAAGATCCTTGTCTCGATCAGCCTTGGAAATTTTCTTGACATTTTTATGTGTTTCTGAGATTGTGGTTCAGAGTTACCCTATTTGTAAACGTAAAATATGGTGTGAGGCGAAAACGTAGGGCTGGTTAGTTGGTAGGCTGGGGGAGGGGGAGGGATGGGAAGGGGGACAAGCATCGAGGTCATCGGCCCCAGAAAACGTAGTGTATAAAATGACGTAGCACGGAGAAATATACTGTAAAGAGCCTCCGTTATCATATGGAAAAGCCCATATTGTAGTACTAAAGCAAATACAGCATTTTTCTACACGTAAAATCCGGTCTGAGATGTAAAATGAGTTTCGCGTTACTCACTTTTCTCATAAGCATATCATCTAAATTTTATTGACCAGTATATTACCTTTCATATGAATTAGATACCCCGCTGGATTAGGAAAATGAAGGGAATCATTGGAAAACGCTTCTGTCGGAGCTCAAAAAAAGGCGAATAGATTCCTGTTTATTCAAAAGCCTCCGACTGAAAATTGGGATACCGGCTGCCTCATTCCACCTTCCTCAGAAACTTTAAAATTTTCGCAAAAATTTTGACATGCGGATATAGTCACAGTCTTTTGTTCTGAGAGAGAATAAGACAGTAAGACAGTGACAGAGACGGGAAAGTAATAAATACTCATAGATATCAGATGGTGGTTATGTTATAGAAAGAGCGAGGGAGACAATGACTGTGTAAGAGGTTGACAGGGACGCAGTGGCAACGGAACATACTTAACAGTGACAGAACAGTGCTAGGAAAAGAGTGGCAGGAATAAAGAAAAAGTGGAAGTGCGCGAGAGTCGATGACAATGAGACACAGAGCATATAGCAATGAGAATCACGAAGAGAGACATAGTTACAGTGTGAAGCAAGCAACAGGAAGGGAGGAATGAGATATTAGCTGTAAGAGAGAGCACAATGTAGACAGTGAGACTGTAGTAACAGGACAGAACCAAGGGGACTGTGGCTGTGACACAGGAGACAATGACAGAGAGACACGAAGAAATAATGACAATGAGTTGGGCTGAATGAGTAATGGAGAAAGGGAACTGGGAGTGGATAGGTATGAGCGACTTACAGCGATAGACTAGTGGGTGTGAGTAACAGTTACAGGGGCTTGTGGAAGTGAGAGGTGAGCTCCGGGTTAAAAAAACTGAGAATACGTTTACATGCCAAGATTTTTGAGAAAATTTTGAAACTTTCTGAGGAACGTAGACGACGGCAGCTGTACCCTAGTTTTCTGCCAGTCTTCTAAATACACAGGAAGATATTCGAATTTATTGTTCTCTGATAGGAACATTTTTCCGCTTGTCTGTTAATATTGGTAAATGTAAGGATATACAGTACAGGGTGAAGTTGCTGAATGAGGACAAACTACAGGAAACGATTCCTAAGATGATAAGGCTACGTTTATGCAGCAACATCACTACTGGCACACTTTACTCGCTGCTGTCACATCGCAACTCGCTGTTCGATAGGAACCTTGATTTGTTTACGATTCAACCTCTCTGCTCGCTGCCCACTGGGAGTAATTACCTTGCAGCTGCTCACATAGGTGACTGCTACTTGAATCAAACGTGGCACTGCTGAAGAGAACTTGAAGCAGCCAATCATGGCTCAAGTTTCTGGATATACTGTGATAGTCGTGGCATGAAACACAAACTGCCTTGATATCATCTCCTGGCGAGGATCGCAGCGAGCCCTCAGGGTGAGCAGTGATAGTGTCGGTTAAATGGGCCAGTAAGACTCAGTGGGCTTGCATCATCATCGCTGGGTCGTGCAGCGAGCAACAATGTAGCAGCATAAGCGCACCCTAAGGAACAAAAAAGGTTGTATGGACATATGGCCAGAAATCTTTCCTAGGGAGGTCCTTTAAGTTGTAAATAAAAGTTTTGACATTGTAGATTTCAGTGAATGAAAGCACACATGATAACACACCTGGGAAATGAGAATGTTCTGTCTGTTTTAGCTTTACACTGACGAGCGCAGAACGCTGGAGCACCATCGTGGAGTACCCACATTACATTCGCACCACCAAAGGCACTTACTCAAGCAGGGGAGGTAAGGTCAGCCTTAGGAAATTCAGACATGCGTTACCTGTGAGGCTTTGTGGAAGGATGACTGGACCGACAAGGCGCTCACCAGTAATCCCATCCCGCACATTGAGCTGTATGGCACTTGTCGCTGCGTGTCTTTCGCCTTTCGGCTCGGGTCGGCTACAAGTTTAGTCTGAAAAACCCGCTGGTTCGATCTGTAGCTCGCAGTACAAACAGGCAATGCCCTCTTGAGTAGGGCAGGGGACGTGTGGGGTTCCGCCGGCTGCACGGAGACAGAAGGCTGTTGGCAAGTGAGCTTCGGTGGGTTGTGCTGTGGGCCACCTCGTGATTGTTGTCTAGGCTTTTCTGTTCCCTGAAGGGATTTGTTTGGTGGTTGTCTTGAGTGGCGTTGGGCTTGTGTTCAAATGAATACGGTTTTAAGTGTTGCAAGGATTTGCAGGCCATGTATTGAATTAGTTTGCGTTGTTGCAGTTGTAATTAAATTTCCATGTGGTTTTAAGTGCTACACATATCAGTTCGGCAGCCATTGTATTCGTTAACTTTGTAGCACTTTGTTATTTAAATTTACCAATGGTTTTAGGTGCTGCTCAGATGATCTATCGCTGCACCTTTTGCTTGTTCTGTATTTATGTGGATCTAATTACTACGCAGCTCAGGCTAGCGGCTTCTGAGTTGATTAGAGAAGCGGCAGATTGACATTAGAGGTCCTCATGACAGTTGTGAATTGAAGTAAGTCATTGCCAGTATTTACCGTTTTCGTTAAGACTGAAGTGGTGGAAGTTGGACCCCATCGAGATTACACTAGCGGACTGAAATCCGTGTGCGTCGGAAGGCGTGGATGACAATTGTTTTAGAACACTGTGAAACTTGGTAAATACTTTAGCCTTCCATATTTGCATTTAGTGTGTACCCTAGTGACCCAAGTGGTTTGTCGGTTCTGGCTGCTTATTTGCTTATTGAAATAACGAGTTATTAAGACTGTAATTGGGATAATTCCCCAGAACTCTACTCAAGAACTGCTGGAGCGATCGAGATCGTGTTACAACACTGAGATTGAACCGCTACATGTGGTTCACTGCCACTGACCTTCGGGATTCTCCATAGCACACAGCTAGAAGTTGTGAAGGTTGACGATCGTGCCGATTGTAAAGGTAGCCTAATCTGTAAATAAGATGGATCATAGAAATGCCAGCAGCATCATGGCGTTTGTGACGAATTAGCAGCTAAACCGTCGCCAGCGACGACAGTCTGTAGGTTGCAAGGCCTGCACCATTGTAAATTATATACGTAGTGGCAGTCATCGTGAAGAATATTCCATGTTGGCAGACCACCTGCCTCGTGCTGATGCCATGGTCACCTTCAAGTGGGTGTATTTCTTAGGAACGAATTTCCGGCCGTATGTGAATATGACCTTTCTTGCTTCTTATTCTCTCATGGATCGCTTCAATCAGTTTGCTTACATTCAGAAAAATCCCCCCCCCCCCCTCTATGTATTAATGTTCATGAAATGTTCCTTTGTTACGTGGCTCAGAAATCATACACGAGATTCGTCCAGAATCCATGCACTCATAGCGATGTCCAGTAGAGATGGGCAGTCCGCTCCTGACCTGAAAAAGCCACATCTTTCTAGAGACTGGGTGATAAATAATGGAGAAGAAACGACTGGTAGTTTACCTGATTTCAAAATCCATCTCTGGTGGCTGCAATGAGGGAGATGAAAATTCTACGCTAGGCTACTGCAACGGTGCCCCACCCCAGATCCTTAAGAAAACGTTTCCCAAGCTACAAAAAATGTGTTATACACCATATGCACATGTGGATTTTCATAGTTTACTAATGCATGAAGCTTTTTCCTTCCATTAAAACAGAAAATAAAGAAAGCTCATTTTTCCAGTTATTGGCTTCCAGGCTGTACCCATTCAGCTAGGACAATAGAAATACTAGTTACGATTATATTTAACTATACACAACACAAGACAGTCTCCGACTGGGAAAAAAATTTTCACACGAACTGGATCCCTATAGTTCCCAGTCTGTCGCATTGACCGTGCAGCTACTGAGGAAAACGAGGCATATATGCTTCCTGCATCATGTTTCCAATCTTGAGTCCTAAAGAATATCTTATAAGCGTTTACATACTTTTGAGTGAGTTGTTGCTTCTTATCCTCGTCTTAGCATCGCACTCGGAATGTGTTGCCAGCGATCGTAAAAGCTGCGGTCTTCAACCACTGTGTGGTGGGAGCACATCGCAAAGTGATCCAGGCATCACTCCCCTCTCAACAGATCAGGCTCCCCAGCTCCCCACCACTCTCATAGATAACCAATCAGACCCTAGGCCGTCTCCCTAACTCACTGCTCGCGCCACCACTCTCAGGGATGAGATTGCAAGGTAGCTCTGTACCTCACTGCTCCTCACCACTCCTACGGATCGGATTGCATACCAGCTTACTGCTCTTGGATGTCAATATTCTGAAATATTGGTTTGAATTCGTCGAAATTAGTTGGAACTGATGGCCAACTATGTTCTACAGTACCAATACCGACACACTGGTAGAACTAGTGGCTGCATGAGTAGACAAGTTCGTAGCTCCTAAATACCAGGCATTATATTTCGTTTGCACTGCCTTTTTACAGCCTTTATCCACACCATTATCCTGCCGTCTCTTGTTCACCCAAATTTGGATTTCACAGTATTAAAAATTTTTATCTTTTAACAGTGAAATCCTCACATATAATCAGGGTTGTCCTCGCGAGTCTCTTAATCACTCTGACTGTTTCAGACCTTTTCGTATATGATACAAACTTCACGGTTTTGGATCTAGGTTTCGTAGATCACAACGATCTACATTTTACTCTATGACTTCTGATTATAGAATGTACTGCATATGCATCTCAAAAGTTCATATAGGAAACAGTTTACGAGGTTTATAAGGAGACACCCTTTGCTTTAAGTAAATCTGCTGAAATACAAGAAAATTAAAAAAAAAAGACCGACTGAAACTGAAACAAGGTCCCAACCAGAAGCAACACTACTTACGATCTGTAGCGAAGATTTGCTTTAATAAAGATCCCATAACTTCTTTGCTCGCTACTTTAGGTGAAAAGTCGATCACTTTAAACTTAAATTGTACAGACCTAGACATAATGCGACAGGCTTTAAGGATTTTGAAAGTTTTCGTTCAGGTAAACAGAGAAACAGTCTCATTAAAATCTTGCCAAGATTAATGGAATGGAAATTAATATATTTTAAAGACAAAAGTAAATAATATTCTCGAGAAATAGAGTCATTTGCTTAAAGGGTTATCAGAAAGGTTTGAGGTTATCTCCAGCAACGAACTGATGAGTCAGGTAAAGTCTCTGGACCGCCGATTCAAAGGCAAGGATTTTCAGGCGACAGAACATTTCAGCACTGATGTATGAAGGATACTGCAGAAATGAAAGCGTTGGTTGCTCAACAAGAAAACAACGTATCTAATTTCTCAGTTACCACTGTGACACATGAGACTTTTTCAATCTGGGAGAAGTTCAATGGAACTATTAGTCAGTTCCAAGCAAGTCACGACTCGGAAATTGCGGCAATTGTTCGAACTGGACAAATACTTAGTAGAGGGGTATTTGCCTACAAACAGCAACCTCTTAAATTGGTGGGAAACAAGAAAATTGCTGTGGCGATCGCTGTATCAACTGGTTCTAAAAGTATTATGTATCATAGCAACATCAGTGACCTGTGAACGAAATTTTCAAAAGCAGGACAAGCGAGCACTAAGAAGAGAAAGAGACTCACGTCGACTAAAATGGGTCGAATTTCATTTACAAATGACAATACCGATTAATTTTTAGTTTCTCTGAAAATTACTAGAGACAGAACATAAAATTACTACTCCTCTTTATATGTTCTTTCAAAACAGGGCCAAATCAGATAATATTAAGGCTTAGTGACCTAAATTAAAAAGCAATGTACCTTTCATTTACTTATTTTTGTAAGCGAATGGTGGGTGCTGACTCATGGAAAAGAACTAGTTCATTACAGTGAGTGACAAGTTCTGATCCGATCTCTGAGAAGGACAGTTTTGCATATCTCTAATGTCCAGTTCACGAGACAAATTACACTACACACTTCCCTGTGGACTGACCTGGGAACTTTTTAATGGACTTAGACTAATTCTCTGCTCTGCTGTACCATTAAATCCACCTGAGTAAGCGTTACTTCTCCAGTTTAACTATCGAAATGGGCTTAAACTTGTCACTACTCCACAGACAATAAGTAAAGCCCAGCTGAAATCCAACTAATTTCACAAGATTCTGCGATCCGACTACTGTACGCGAATATGAACACTGGTTGCTGTAACTACACTGCCTCTGACACGCTCGATCTTAAGAATCTATTCTCCTCAGTCAGCCTAAAAAATAAGCTACTTTTACAATTTGTTTGCGAATATTAATGAAGCAATCAATTCATATCTTTTGGTACATTATTATTGATTCTTGGACCACATTTTCTGATTTTTTTTAAAGAAATTCAGCCATCAATAAGCCCCTCATCCGAGAAGTTAAAGTTGCTCTGTCCAAAACGAGATGTATCCGTGACTGAATTCCTGCAGTCTGCACATCTCCACTGAAATCGAAAAACGAATACTTTTCTTAAGACATAGGATATTGCAAACTGAGTAATAGAGCAGTTTTTTGAAATTTGACTAAATAATAAAACAGTGGTCGTTTGAAGCAAAGATATAGTTCTATTGTGTGTTTTTGGTCACGTTATTTGCAATAACTAATGAATGAATTATAATAAAAAGTTAGCCTTAATCCTTGTGGACATTCCCGAGGAGTAATTCAGCTAATTTTCAGAAAAAAATATTTTTATTACTGTGTCTGCAACCCATTCCGTCAGCTTGAGACACAGAAAACGTCTGGCACTTTGTTCCTTCGTCAAATTTTTTTAAAAAACTGTGCTATTACTTCATGCACAATATCAAGCAGATCAATAAAACTGATTTTTTTTTTTTGTAATTTCTGCGGAGACTACAGGTCTTCCGTCACAGAGCTCCTCGGATGGGGGACTTAATGACGCTCTGAACTCCTTAAAAAATGAGAAAAATTTGTCCTAGAATCAGTAAATAATAAGCAAAAAGATTTACGTTGATTGCTTCATTAGTTTTTTTAAAAAAACAAGACGTTAAAGCCTCTTAAATTATAGGCTGACTGAGCAGAATGGACCGTTAACAACGTCCGACGCTAAACTCCACATAACAAATTAAGAATACACTTCAGCGTCAATAAAGGAATAAGTCAAACCAAAACATCACACTCAAAGGTTTTCCGAAAAGTAACGTAATAATTGGCTTCTACTAAACCTCCCCAAGTCCGTTTCGTTCACTAAAGTAGCACCGTCCAGCTAGCTACTGCCTCCGTGCTCCGACGTGTGGGTTCTGCCTATCGGACACGTGCTCACTTAAAGGCATAAACCTGGTAAGTCGCCCAGTCAACGAAGACAAAAAAGTCGAATAGGAAAAAGAAAACGTCTTGTAGTAAATTTTTGTCCGATCATAAGGTGGAGAACCAAGAATAACATACTAAAAATCCCGCCTGAGAGCGGCCGTTATGCATAACTTTTTTACGTTTTCTTGAATAACTCTAAAACCCCAGCTTCTAGCGAAAATGTTTCCCGGCACAAATTTAAACTACATTAACATTCGTGCAAGACAATTCTACTCATTTTTTTCTGTGGGACTAATAGTTTCCGTGTTGTACGGAATAAAAGCAATATAGGTTATTAATATTCTTTTAATGGTATAAAATTAATGTTTATTGTTGAATAACAAACATTAAATACGTGTACTTCATCAAAATGTAGTAGAGCCGTATTAAGGGATAATTGGGGTGCAACAGGGAAGAGTGGCCAGGGGCGAGGGCAGAAGCGCGACGTAAGGTAGATCGCCGGACAGTAGCCATGCATTTGCCCCCTTTGTAGGTCCGCAAACTAAAGAGTGAGCAGGCGGCTCCCGACACTCTACCCCACTGCGTTACAAGAAGCAAATACAGGGTGTTTCACAAAATTAGAACGATCCTTCCACAGCTCTCCTCGTGACTCAACGTGCAGACACGCTCGTATTTCTCACGAAGTGCGTTACGTTACCTTATATATATATATATATATATATATATATATATATATATATATATATATATATATATACACTCCTGGAAATGGAAAAAAAGAACACATTGACACCGGTGTGTCAGACCCACCATACTTGCTCCGGACACTGCGAGAGGGCTGTACAAGCAATGATCACTCGCACGGCACAGCGGACACACCAGGAACCGCGGTGTTGGCCGTCGAATGGCGCTAGCTGCGCAGCATTTGTGCACCGTCGCCGTCAGTGTCAGCCAGTTTGCCGTGGCATACGGAGCTCCATCGCAGTCTTTAACACTGGTAGCATGCCGCGACAGCGTGGACGTGAACCGTATGTGCAGTTGACGGACTTTGAGCGAGGGCGTATAGTGGGCATGCGGGAGGCCGGGTGGACGTACCGCCGAATTGCTCAACACGTGGGGCGTGAGGTCTCCACAGTACATCGATGTTGTCGCCAGTGGTCGGCGGAAGGTGCACGTGCCCATCGACCTGGGACCGGACCGCAGCGACGCACGGATGCACGCCAAGACCGTAGGATCCTACGCAGTGCCGTAGGGGACCGCACCGCCACTTCCCAGCAAATTAGGGACACTGTTGCTCCTGGGGTATCGGCGAGGACCATTCGCAACCGTCTCCATGAAGCTGGGCTACGGTCCCGCACACCGTTAGGCCGTCTTCCGCTCACGCCCCAAC
The DNA here is from genome assembly GCF_023864275.1 of Schistocerca cancellata. NCBI lineage: Eukaryota > Metazoa > Arthropoda > Insecta > Orthoptera > Acrididae > Schistocerca > Schistocerca cancellata. The sequence goes on along the minus strand of NC_064631.1, from coordinate 139,136,666 downwards.
ATCGTGCAGCCCGCCTCCAGTGGTGTCGCGACAGGCGTGAATGGAGGGACGAATGGAGACGTGTCGTCTTCAGCGATGAGAGTCGCTTCTGCCTTGGTGCCAATGATGGTCGTATGCGTGTTTGGCGCCGTGCAGGTGAGCGCCACAATCAGGACTGCATACGACCGAGGCACACAGGGCCAACACCCGGCATTATGGTGTGGGGAGCGATCTCCTACACTGGCCGTACACCACTGGTGATCGTCGAGGGGACACTGAATAGTGCACGGTACATCCAAACCGTCATCGAACCCATCGTTCTACCATTCCTAGACCGGCAAGGGAACTTGCTGTTCCAACAGGACAATGCACGTCCGAATGTATCCCGTGCCACCCAACGTGCTCTAGAAGGTGTAAGTCAACTACCCTGGCCAGCAAGATCTCCGGATCTGTCCCCCATTGAGCATGTTTGGGACTGGATGAAGCGTCGTCTCACGCGGTCTGCACGTCCAGCACGAACGCTGGTCCAACAGGTGGAAATGGCATGGCAAGCCGTTCCACAGGACTACATCCAGCATCTCTACGATCGTCTCCATGGGAGAATAGCAGCCTGCATTGCTGCGAAAGGTGGATATACACTGTACTAGTGCCGACATTGTGCATGCTCTGTTGCCTGTGTCTATGTGCCTGTGGTTCTGTCAGTGTGATCATGTGATGTATCTGACCCCAGGAATGTGTCAATAAAGTTTCCCCTTCCTGGGACAATGAATTCACGGTGTTCTTATTTCAATTTCCAGGAGTATATATATATATATATATATATATATATATATATATATAATTTACAACTAATACTAATGGAAGACACGGATATGTGAGTCTCTGCATACTACTCTACGGATGGCTCTGAGCACTATGCGACTTCTGAGGTCATCAGTCGCCTAGAACTTAGAACTAATTAAACCTAACTAACCTAAGGACATCACACACATCCATGCCCGAGGCAGGATTCGAACCTGCGACCGGAGCGGTCACACGGTTCCAGACTGAAGCGCCTTTAACCTTACGGCCACACCGGCCGGCTCTACGGATGGGAAAGTGATTCTTTGTGATTCGGTACGCCAGTTGCAGCGTTATTCCGGAAATGGTGACTTCTCATACAACTGGTCCTGCTCACTTTTCAGTCGACACTCAGATAATACATCCCCAATATTTCTTGTCCAGTTCTCTTTTGTGAATAGGCAAAATAACTTCGCTGCACCATGTTTATATAGTGGAGTTACACGGTCCCGTCACATTAATGTGTCCACTGCGTATGTTCGGTCATGGATGGACGCATTTCCGAAACGCCTCGCAGCGTTCGTCCTGCAAAAGATGGTTATTCAGGCTTTTGAGAGGTGCTCACATTATTGAGACTAGTCAGTGTATTAACGAACTAGTGGATAACGTTAAAGAATCTGTGAAGCTATTTGTGGATGGTACTCTTGTCTGCAGGAAGAGTGAAGTGAACTACAGGAAGACCTGCAGAAGGACAATGACGGAGCACGAGCTCGGCTAACGAAAGGCTGAGGAACGAAATAGTCTGCGCCCTTCTGAAAATAACCATCCCTGGGGCGATTTAGGGAAATCACGAAAAACAAACTTAGATGGCAGGACGGAGATTTGAACAGCCGTCCACCCAAATGCGATTCCAGCGTGCTGACCATTGCTCCACCTGGATCGATAACACCTGCCGAGGATCGCTGATTATTGCAGGGACTGGCAGCGGACTCTGAACGTAAATAAATGTAGCGTATTGCGTATAAATGGACGCATAAAAGCACTTTCTTACGATTATATTATTCGCGACAAATCACTGGAAACAGCCGCTCTTGTAGAAGAGCTGTTAGTAACCTTCCGGAATGTCCCAAACTTTAGAATTGTAGGAAAAGCTGATGCTAAGCTGCACTTTGTTGGGCAAATCTTAAGGGAATGTAGTTAATCCGAGAAAGTAGTGACTGAGTGAGGTTGCGCAGTGGTTAGCACACTGGACTCACACTCGGAATGGCGACGGTTCTGCCCGCGTGCGGCCATCCTGATTTAGGTTTTCCGTGATTTCCCTCAATCACTTCAGGCAAATACCGAGATGGTTCCTTTGAAAGAGCATGTTTGGTCCCCTGCCTTGAATCAACCAACCATCCAACCGACCGAGAAAGTAGTGGCTGACAAAACACTTGTTTCACCGATTCTGGAATATTGCTCGTCCGTCTGGAATCATTACCAGGTTGGGTTAATAGAAGAGATAGACAAGATCTAACGAAACGAGCGGCGTGTTTCTGCACAGGATCGTTTAGTAGGCGCGAAAGCGTTACGGAGATGCTGAACTAAATCCAGTGGTAGACGTTGCACGAGAGGTGTTGTACATCGCGAAAGGATTTACGATTGAAATTTCGAGAGACTTAGTTCGGGGAAATGCAGAGCGGTTCCAATATACATATCACGAAATGATCGCGAGGAGTAAATCTGAGAAACATGGGGAAAAAGACAGTTGATCAGACGCACCCTCTGCCGTGAGTTGGCTTGCGAAGTATACGAAAATCTGCTCCCACGAAAGCAAAATAGATCCCTTAAAATAGTGTAGAAGTGAAGTTTGTGCTGCCCCTCCCCTCACCACATCCTTCCTGGAAGTAAACACTGGATACAGTCCCAGTACACCCTTTGTTAAATCAGCCATTGTGGCTTTTTTTATTTCCATAATTTTCTGCTGTTCCCTTCATTGCCAATTTTATCTTTTTTCCCTTTGTCCTTCTATATCAGCCGGCCGCAGTGGCTGAGCGTTTCTAGGCGCTACAGTCTGGACTCGCGCGACCGCTACGGTCGCAGGTTCGAATCCTGCCTCGGGCATGGATGTGTGTGATGTCCTTAGGTTAGTTAGGTTTAAGTAGTTCTAAGTTCTAGGCGACGGATGACCTCAGAAGTTAAGTCCCATAGTGCTCAGAGCCATTTGAACCTTCTATATCCGATTTGCCTTCCTTTCCTATTCTTTTTTTGTGCTCCTTTATTTCCCCCTTTCCCTTACTTCCTCTTATCATCATTCCCTTTTCCTTCATTTTCCACATTTGCATTCTCCCTTCCTTTCCACTGCTCTTCCTTTTTCTTTTATCTTTTCTTTCCTTTTCCTTTCACATTTCCTTTTGCCCCTTATTCGTTAGTTTCTAATTCCTCCTCACCCTTCCATCTCATTCTCTGCACCATTATTTCCTCTTTTTCATCTTTGCTCCCTTTTCACTTTCCTTGAATTCTTCTTCTTTTTTTTCTTTTCTGTTTCCCTTTCATCCCTTATTCACTGCTCCTATAATGTTCCTATCTTTTTCAATCTCATTTCCTTCTCTTTTGAATTCCCTTTTCCTTTTATTTTCTTGCCACACTACTTTTCCTTCCTCTTTTTCTTGCATCCCTTTCCTTCTTCCACGTGTTTTGTTTTTTCTCTTTCTTTCCTGTCCTTGTTCCTTTTCTCTTGCCGTCTTTTCTTCTTCATAATCTCCTTTTTTCCTTTCCCTTCTTTCATTTTCCTTTTCACTTGTCTTCTCTCTTTCCTTATAACTTTACCAACATTTCTTCCCTCTTTCCTTTCCAGTTTCCTCTTTTCCCTTTTATTCTTCCCTTTTTCTGTGTTCCTTTCTTTCTTCCTTTCCACTTTCTTTTTTCTGTTACCTCTTTTATTTCTTGTTTCCTTTCATTTTCTTGCCCCTTCCCTTTCTTAATTTTTTCTTTCATATTTTTTTCTTTTATCTTTCCTCTCTTACTTGTTTCCTTTTCTTTTTCGTTTCCCCTAACCTTTCTCTTGACCATTCCTCTTCTAATTTTCTTATCTTTTTCTTTCTTTTCCTTACTTTCCTTATCATAGAGTCTTACAGTAACGACTGGCTGTGCGATGTATTGATGCAGGTGGCCGCAAAACGTCCTCGCGACCCCATTCATTACTTGGGGCACTGGCTGTTCCGCTGGAGGGCGGACAGCGAGCTGCAGGAAGCGAAGAAGGAGAAGATGAAGCAGCTGAACATGGAGCGGGAACGTGTGGAGGCGGAGCGGCTGGCCCGTGAGGAGGAAGAGCGGAGGGCGCAGGTGCTGGAGATCGCCGGCGACATGCTGGAGGATGCGTTCGGCCGCTCTATGTGGGCCTACCAGCAGTCAATGCAAGGCGAGGAGGGCGAAGGCGAGGAGGGCGAGGAGGAGGAGGATGATCTGCCCTTCACCTAGAGCCAATGGCCCGTTTATAGTGTTGTTCGGTCTTATAAAATGTGATTGTGACGTCACTTCTGGTTCGTTGTACTATCATCGCCCCGAATATAAGTGCCTAGCACTATTAAATGACAGCAACCAAGTTTTGTCAAAGAAGACAGTGTATGCCTTGGCAGTTGTTGTATTTAGCTATTACCTACCGATACTGGACGTGTATTTTGATCTGTAACGTAATAATGTAGCCTAGAAACAGAGATAGAACAGCACTCTGATAATATTTATTTTGCCTGTTATGATTGGCATTGTAGGTCGAGGTGACAGACTGATCTGCAGCTTATCCGAGGTTTGAGTTAGGTTGAAAAGCTGCAGTGTGGTTGTGTGTTGGTGAACCCAACGTTCGTGATTGCGAATAACCGTAATTCTTGTTGAGGTGTATGTTTTACGCTTATGGAAATCAATGAATGGTTTACAGATCCGACATTTTAATGACATTATGGACCAAATTAGACGGGTGGTATCGGTGGGTTCATTATCTCCTACAAATTGTGCGTGCATCGTTCTATGTAGCATGCATAAATTATCATGGACCACAGAAGACACACATCTCAGCTGTTTTCATTCAGTTCTATTATACTACGATGTTCAGGCTTAGCACGTTATCAGAGAATAATGCCATTAATTTACGTCCAATTTTGAGTATTTCGTTACAGGCGTTTCAAATCCCCATCTCGCCCATCCAGATATACGTCTTTCGTTATTTCCCTAAACGATTAAGACGACTGTTAGAATACTTCCTTTGAAAGACCGCTGCCGCCCTCCTTCCCCATCCTTCCCCAATGCAAACTACTTCTCCATCTCTAATGATCTGGTCATCGACGGGACGTTAAACCCCTCGTTCCTTAATTAAATGTAATACTCGTCTACGTACTGTACTGCATCTGGGCAACGAAATGAGGTAAAACAACTGAATGACCTAGTAGATCGTGTCGGAAGTTCCATGCGGCTTTTCGCGGATGATGCTGTAGTATACGGAGAAGTTGCAGCATTAGAAAATTGCAGCGAAATGTAGGAAGATCTGCAGCGGATAGGCACTTGGTGCAGGGAGTGGCAACTGACCCTTAGCGTAGACAAACGTAATGTATTGCGAATACGTAGAAAGAAGGATCCTTTATTGTATGATTATATGATAGCGGAACATACACTGGTAGTAGTTACTTCTGTAAAATACCTGGGAGTATGCGTGCGGAACGATTAGAAGTGGAATGATCATATAAAATTAATTGTTGGTAAGGCGGGTGCCACGTTGAGATTCATTGGGAGAGTCCTTAGAAAATGTAGTCCATCAACAAAGGAGGTGGCTTACAAAACACTCGTTCGATCTATACTTGAGTATTGCTCATCAGTGTGGGATCCGTACCAGGTCGGGTCGGCAGAGGAGATAGAGAAGATCCAGAGAAGAGCGGCGCGTTTCGTCACAGGGTTATTTGGTAAGCGTGATAGCGTTACGGAGATGTTTAGCAAACTCAAGTGGCAGACTCTGCAAGAGAGGCGCTCTGCATCGCGGTGTAGCTTGCTGTCCAGGTTTCGAGAGGGTGCGTTTCTGGATGAGGTATCGAATATATTGCTTCCCCCTACTTATACCTCCCGAGGAGATCACGAATGTAAAATTAGAGAGATTAGAGCGCGCACGGAGGCTTTCAGACAGTCGTTCTTCCCGCGAACCATACGCGACTGGAGCAGGGAAGGGAAGTAATGACAGTGGCACGTAAAGTGCCCTCCGCCACACACCGTTGGGTGGCTTGCGGAGTATAAATGTAGATGTAGATGTAGAATGTAAGTAATATGCTTCAGTCATCGATGACTGGCTGCGAGCACCTGTTGGGTAGAAAAAGTCTTTAAACGTAACTGAGACGAGTCTCTCCGCAATTTAGATATTCTTCATTCTTTTGTTTGCTCGAATGAAACTTTCAGATAGCTCAAAGTGACACCATTATAAATGTGGTAAACGGTGGATACGATTATTTCTTCCACCAGTAATGGGTTATGTCTTTGATATACACTGCCTGTCAAGAAAAGTGAAGCACACAGAAGGGTAGGAGGAAACTAAAAGGAAATTCACGGATTGAGAGGGTAAGCGATGTTATTTCAGAGAATACTAGACCGAGTCAGGTTTACAAGAAATTTGGCACTATGAGGCCACTTAGTACGGCGTTGCACTACGTCTAGCCGGGATCCGTACAATGATTCGATAGGAATTGGTGCCTTTTTTAACGAAATTTACTAATAATAATTTAACAAACTACTGTGCAATTTTTGTCACAAAAAATTAGGATTTAGGAGTACAACATAAATTTTACCTTAGATGGATCTAGGATTTCTCCACAGGTACGCGCAAGCCGTCGTATCCTCTCCTAAGGCAAGCTGGCCTGCAACTGTTGTAACTTGTCTTTGATATCCTCCACTGGGATGCAGCTGACACTTGAGCTGGTTTCATACATGTTTTATCGGGGACGGATTTCGCGATCTGGCTGGCCATAGGAGTACCTCAGCATCACACAGACAGCTCATAGAGGCACTTGGAGTGTGTGGACGAACACAGTCCCGTTGAAAAATTGCTCCACAATACAATCGCATGACAGGTGAAATATGAGGACGCAGGCAGGATGTCCGTGACAAACCATTGTACCTTCAGAGTTAGCTCAATCACTATCTGGTGTGCCGGCCGCAGTGGCCGTGCGGTTCTAGGCGCTACAGTCTGGAGGCGAGCGACCGCTACCGTCGGAGGTTGGAATCCTGCCTCGGGCATGGATGCGTGTGATGTTCTTAGGTTAGTTAGGTTTAAGTAGTTCTAAGCTCTAGGCGACTGATGACCTCAGAAGTTAAGTCGCATAGTGCTCAGAGCCATTTGAACCATTTTTGAACTACCTGTTATGGCCTCCCCATGGCTGCACACATCATGACGTCAGGAATGACATCGCTGCCTCTCTCCAAAACGTTGGAAGAACGGCTCTTCCCCTCACGTTAATGCCATACTCGCCGACGATAGTCAGCCAGGCTTGCACAGAACCACCTTTCTTCGCTGAACTCAGTGCGAAGCCGTCTGTGTGCTGTTGTTAACAGCCGCCTGTGCGTATTGCACAATAATGCGATTCTCCCTTGTGGTGGTCAGACGTAGTTGACCGGACCTTAACGTTGAGAACGGCTGCCCTCACGTTCACATGCAGTCCAACATCGGAGCACTGTCACATCCTAATGCCCCACATATTGCACGATTCCATCAGCCAGGCAGATGGAGATCTTAAGTGAGTCCCCTTTCAAACTCCGTCAGGTACTTACAATGCTGTCTGAAACGAATACACAACATATCCGTGTCCTTCACAGTGGCCACTTATCAGCTGACGCTGTCCACGCTCCTAAACTACGGGCCTGGTAACAACGCTGAATACGACTAACGCTAATGCAACACCTGTGGCAGTAATATGTGCCACAGAGAATTGCAACTTAAACATTTACGTTCCTCAATCTGGTGTCAACGTCTGCGAGCTCACACTGACATGTGACTGCGCCTTCCTGCAGTTTCACTTCTTCTATCAGGCAGTACAGTTTCCAAAGACAAAGAACATAATACCGACCGAAATTCACAGTCAACCATGTCTACAGACTGTGCTGGACGTATTGACGAAATACGCTTGGATTTGTTTGTAATTTTCGAAGACCGCAGTGTACCGTCGTCCGTCACCGATGAAGGCCTGTCACATTAGATGTGGAAACACGTTATGGATAAATGCCTCTTTGTCATCGCAAAAGCATCAGTCATTTACTTACAAGGGGGAGGCTCAGCGCTGATCCACGTTATAGGCCGGCCCACCCGGACCCAACGCATGAGTTATTTTCTGCAGGCGTACGCTGAAAGACTTCAAATATCTACAACTTCGTACCATTTTCACCAACTCGCACATCTGAAAAATCTTATGAGTATTACGTTTTAGTGTGTACAAAAGATGCAGCCAGCTGTTCTGAACCCATTCCAGCCTCTGGATCAACTAGAAACGATACAGGAATACAAAATTTTATCCAAGAAAGTGACAGTTTGGTAATGAATGAGTAGAGCTTTACCATTCTCGTATCTAATCATACAATGTTTTCAGGCACTAACTTTATCCTAATGTTTATAAAATTATGACAACTATTTTGATGAATGGCCGTGTTAGTAATTAATATAGGGGAGAGTGTTGTTCCTCGGTAAACTTTTCAGACTTCCTGCTCTAGTCAGCCTTGTTAAAATAAGTTTAAAGGATTCCTTATTCCATTTGTAAACGATGGCGAAGTGCTTTACATGGAGCGTGTCATTATACAGAGCTGAGACACGAACACTGTGGGAAGAGGAAGAAAGAAGAACAGAAGCATTTGAGAGGTGGCTCTGGAGGAAAATGGAAGGAACAAAATGGATAGACAAAGTGAGAAATGTCGAGGCGTTGACAACAGTGGAGGAAGAGACAGTAATTTTAAAGGTAATCAGAAAGAAGAAACCCAATTGGCTTGAACATTGGATGAGAAGAGATTGTGTACTGATGGTTACTATGGAAGGAACGGTAAATGGCTGAAAAGGAGGAGGAAACAGAAGGTACGAGATGGTGGATAGAATAAGGATAGGAAACAATTTTAAAGAAACGAAGAGGGTACAGGTCGACAGGACTGCATAGAGACCTACACGTGTAGTCCTGCCCTACGGCGGAATACTTCTGATGATTACTTTTTTATGTACTGTAGTCTTTTTCCAAAATTACAACAATTAATCCGCAAAGTAAAAATTTTTCAAACACGGAAATATGTCCAATGGTACAACATGGGCATATACCGACGAACCAATATTCAATTGAAATTGAAAAGCGTTGCGGTCGAGAACATCTTGTCAGTAGTGAATTTAATAGCTGTCCGTTGCATTAATACTCCACTGACACCAATAACGTGTAACTGAAATCAGACTAATCGAAAGCAATATCAAAAACATGTTAAAAGTTAAATATATTTCGAAACTGAAACTCTTGGAAGCTAACACAAATTACCCTTTTCAAGACAGGTAAGCCAGCCGCTGTGGCCGAGCGGTTCTAGGCGCTCCAGTCCGGAACCGCGCTTCTGCTACGGTCGCAGATTCGAATCCTGCCTCGGGCACGGACGTGTGTGATGTCCTTAGGGTAGTTAGGTTTAAGTAGTTCTAAGTCTAGGAGACTGATGACCTCAGATATTAAGTCCCATACTGCTTAGAGCCATTTGAACCAAGACAGGTAAAATTGTTAAGACATTATGGAAACTCAGTTCATTCGCAAGTATGACACGCACCATGGTAAAAGTCCTTTTTCTGTTTCACTGTACATCATGGTGAGCGATCGATGAAGTATGCTTTAACCGTTCATATGCAGTGTAAAGAGTTACAAGACTACATAGCATTTTACTCACTGTCAAATTCAGTGCCTGAAGAATTACCAGTATCTTCCAAACAGATCCAATACAAACACAGCACTCAAATATTTACAAATGCTGCACAAAACGCAACATCACATCTAGCAACAACAGAAACTGCAGGAACTGGCGGAAACTGCTTATAACCGTTTTAGTGCACATTCCTCCACATGATTGTAAAGCCAGTTATTAGACTGAAGCAGCTACCAAAGAGCGTCGTCAGTTTTTAACATAATATCCTCTGAGTATGTCCCTCTCCCCTGCGTGTTACTCATCAGAGTATTGCAATCGGTATTGAAGGAAACTATTTAGCAGGCGATGAGCGCTGACTAACTGACCAGGATTCCATCACTGGGACTCCTTGATGTACTGGGTGACAATTATCGAACTATATGAAATAAAATCGTCATAGCTTCTGAACGGTCGGCGTTAGCACGTTCAAACTGCACCTTTGGCCGAGAGGCATGATTTGAATTTGTATATATTGTATGATTTGGTTTAGCGACGGAGCCCACTTTCGTTTCGATGGATTCGTCAATAAGCAATATTGGCGCGTTTGGGTGACAAAGAATCCGCATTTCGCTACAGAAAAGTCTCTTGATTTTCAACGGGCGACTGTTTTCTGACACTTCAGCGGTTCATGCAGAATTTCGCTATTCGTCTGCGCCACATTATCGCCAAAGATGTCAGGCATATAGGACATATCATAACCTGAATCCAAGTATCTGTAGTGAAGTTTACATGTTGAATAGAGTGTGTATGTACGTCGTAGCTTGTAGCTAATTTACGTTTTTCATATAGTTCAATAATTATCACCCTGTACGCCTCCCTGTTGCAGCATTTTCCTCGTCGTCACCTTCCCCTTGGCAATCCCCTTCCGGAGATCCGAATAGGGCATAAATCCCGAATTTTTTGCCAACGGAGTGAGCTTCACGACACATTTTTTACATACAGGCCACATATCTTATGCACACATATTTTTTATCTTCAATGCAGTGATTTACTTTGCGTTCTGTATCCTCGTGTGGTTGATCATTGCTGATTCTCAGGCTTTTTGTCGCGGTTTTCCCCTCCAAGGGCAAGAAGTAGCCCCGAATCTCTGTCCGCTCCTCTCTGCTCTTGAGAAGGCAGATAGCAGAATGAGGGTGACATCTTATACGTGGACTCTTTGGCCGCCAATGCTGATGATTTTATTCAAAAACTAAGCAGTTGCTGGGAACAAATCAGGGATCCAAGATGTTTTGATTATAATTAAAAATAGTAGTGACCACGTTGTTTTAATATTAGTTCTCTAGAAAATCTATGACTGGAATATCACTGTTTCCAGAAAATATATGTATTAAGTGCTAAATCTGTGCTACAAAGCAAGACATATATCGGGCTTCTTTTAGTTAACCGACCTCGTGCACACTTCGACGAATCAGAAATGGGTAATGCTACCGTATAAATGATCTGAAGAGCAACAAAGGACATACCCACCCTATCAACTTTCTTTCGCAGAAGTGTGACAAGGCCGAGTTACCCACAGAAGTTTAGGCCAATATCAGAGCAGGCGATCAGACTGTCGATTACATATGATACCTTCATTGCTCTATAACAAATTTTTATAAAATAAAAGAAATTAAGCTTCTTTTCAATTAACGAACACAGCATATCAGCATTAACAAGAGTTTAATAACGTGAACAAACTTTACTATAGTGATGGAGAGCTGAAACATGCGCGAATACACATGTAGCAGTTTACCTACGCTGTAGGATACGAGAAAATTATTAAAATCCGACTCAGTTCAAGTAAAAAGCGTGTGACATTGTAAAAACGTCTCTAAAATTGTAAACTACGATTCCGTCATAAATTGACAAAATTTTTGTTGTACAGGGTTCTCTAAAAAGATCTTACCACTTATAAGGAACTGACTTTTATTTGTTTTACTTTATTATTTTTATTATTTGGTATTATTTTATTCTTATTTTATTTTAATATACACGATAACTCCAAATGAAGCTAGTGTACCTCTTCGGCCTGTACTCCTTGGTTCTCAATGCATGTACAAATTCTTTTCATCATATAGGCCGTATCTCGTTCATACGTTTCTGTAGCTATGGAGCGGACATCCTGTGTTACGTGTTCTTTAAGACCATTAATGTCAGCAGGTCTTGTAGCACACGCGCGTTATTTCACTATTCCCATAACCAGAAATTACATGGAGTCAAACAGCTTGAAACGTGTGGCATCACCAAAGGACGACCACTTCCAATACAATGTTTCATTCAAGTAATGAACCTTAAGGAGTGTAGCAATGGTTCGCCAACTTGCTGGGAACCTGATGTTACGATTCGGAGTGGAAGATTATCAGCAACAAATTCAGCAAAATTTGTAGGTAAGAATATCCCTTTACAGTGTGATCATCAAAAATATTGACCAAGTATTCGAATCCGCACCATACGCTAACTTACGGAGAGAATCGAGTGTGTTATGTTGGTTAATGAGGACTCTTTGTACCCCAAATAACGCAACTGTGCTTATTCACCTTGACGTGAAATGTGGCTTTATCCGACATAAAGAACACAACGGTAGGACGTATGTGCGTCATTTCTAATAACATTTCTGCCGATCGTACATAGAGCCAGTATCATTTGAACGTGGTACGGTTTCATTTCCAGATCAGGTGGAGAAATCTTAAGACATCTGAAAACACTATTTCGGTTTCCAACGCTAATCTCGTACTTTACTATCATGGACTCTTAATCACTGGGGGGGGGGGGGGGGGGGACGTTGAACATTTATGATGTTATCTTCCGCCTTGGACGTCACCTGTTACCTTTAGTCATTGGTCACAGGTTCGGTACTCACAAATATCTCAGGCAGTCGACTGATAGTTAAACAGCTTGGAAGATCCTTATGAAACCATTGCTAAGAAATTTTTCTTACTATTGAGGTGACCCAAATATTTGCATACAAACTGCTGCCTTCCTTCTGTTTCCAAAGTAAGCTGAAGTGGCCATCTCTAGTCTGCAACGAGAGTAAATTTAAAATTGTGTTGCAACATAAAATTGGTAACATCTTTTTGGATAAGCCTGCATCAAAAGCATATTTTTACGCTTGGGTCAACAGCAGCATAATATTTGAAGTCAAGTACTCAGTATTTCGATAGAACTGACATCAAAACATTGTACATAACAAATATGGTTCAAATGGCTCCAAGCACAATGGGACTTAACATCTGGGCCGTCCGATGTGGCCGAGCGGTTCTAGGCGCTTCAGTCTGGAACCGCGCGACCGCTACGGTCGCAGGCTCGAATCCTACCTCTGGTATGAAAGTGCGTGATGTCCTCAAGCTACTTGGGTTGAAGTAGTTCTAAGTTCTAGGGTACTGATAACCTCAGATGTTAAGTCCCATAGTGCTCGGAGCCATTTGAACCATTTGAACTTAACATCTGAGGCCATCAGTCCCCTAGACTTAGAACTACGTAAACCTAACTAACCTAAGGACACCACATACACCCACGCCCGAGGCAGGACTCGAACCTGCGACCTTAGCAGCCACGTGTTTCCGGACTGTAGCACCTAGAACCACTCGGTCAAAACGGCTGGCCATAACAAATACTCAAGGGCGGTGTGGAAGATTGTTAGTTATCAAAAGAATAATTTTAACTTTTTTCTTCTGCAATTCACCCAATTCAGACTACATGATTTCTCTCTCTAAGTAAGTATGTGACTGTTTTAAATGAATATGTAGGAAAGATATGAAGTTTATTATGTTTCAGGATTTTTATACAGTCATTTTGTTTCTCTCTCTCTAAATGAATGTTAATGGTTGTACTTGACTCCTACCACCTGATACGGACAGATTTCTTTCAAACTAAAGTGTGGCGGAAAGAACCACAATTGCAGACAAAGTTTCAATATATTGTTCTGTAGCTAAACGGCTGTTTGATTATGAACTGGAAGTATTAATAGCGCAAGGAATTAACGCAGAGAATCATCTTAAGATAGTAAGCACAAGATTTAGATACACACACAAGAGTAGCCGGCCGAAGTGGCCGTGCGGTTAAAGGCGCTGCAGTCTGGAACCGCAAGACCGCTACGGTCGCAGGTTCGAATCCTGCCTCGGGCATGGATGTTTGTGATGTCCTTAGGTTAGTTAGGTTTAACTAGTTCTAAGTTCTAGGGGACTAATGACCTCAGCAGTTAAGTCCCATAGTGCTCAGAGCCAACACACACAAGAACCAAAATATTGTGATCTGTGACCATCGCAAGACTTAATGCGTAACGTGCTGTGGAAAGTAGATACGCCGAGCAGAGATGAATGGGTCGGATCACTACAGCGACGATACGGACCGAAAATGGGCCAATTCACTGACAAAAGCAACACTATTGTGGTCCGTCTCCTGGGTAGGAGCATCTCGGAAACGGTGAAGATGGTCGGATGTTTACGTGCTACTGTGGCAGATATTGGCACGAGAGCACACTGTGTGTCGTGACGATGGCCAATCTGTGGCAGTAACTGCTGACACGTCCGACAGGAAGAGTGTTGTGGTATCCCGTCGTGATGTGTGTGCAGAGCGGGCTAGTCTCAATGGCGCGTCTACTGGATGTTCACTCCGAATTGGACGTGCGTGCACCGATCAGATTTCTGTGGACTAAACGGCTCAGCTGCACGATCATTCATCGTCATATCACTGCTGTATGTAGTCACCGTTGATCTTGTCAAAGTTAAACTGGGTACGTATGTGATGCGCTCTGTGTCGAATGTTGTCTCGATAGCTAGAATAGCTTACGCTGTTGCTCTACGTAAGTAGCGTTATTATTCGGTAGATTACAAGAATGACACTCGTCGCGCTTTTATCTGATATACGTATACTCAGCAAAATTAAAATAGTTTCCATGCGCGATGCGCAATAGCATCCAGCTACTTTTATAGTGTCCAGTACGTAGCAAAAAGTCGCTCGTTCAGAGAATAGTTCAGCTGAGATGACTTTAACTACTATTTCTGAACTCGGTTAGACTTAAGCGATTGACAGTGAGTTGAAGAGTCAATAACATCACGTAACACACACGGCTTACGTGTAAACACATGGTACCAGTATTATCACTTGCAAACCTACACACAATGTATACACGACATAGTATCAAAACTACTGGTTTAATGGCAATTCTGTTATTTGCAAAGACTCTCAAAAACCTTTTTAATTACCACAGAAAAGCTATTCTCAATGGAAAACCACTGTGCCTAGTGTGAAATCGTACCGTCACACTACGACAATACGACATAATTAGTTTAATGAACCCAGTAGAATACTAAGGGATCGTCGGTTTATTCTAATGTACTATTACTGATTGCAGAATATATTGACTCCCTTGTTAAATAACAGGGATTAAATTGCTTTAATACCCCTTTGTATATAATTATTTCTCGAGTCTTTTTATGTAGCGTAAAAATATTTCGCCGGCCGGTGTGGCCGTGTGGTCTAGGCGCTTCAGTCTGGAACCGCGTGACCGCTCCGGTCGCAGGTTCAAATCCTGCCTCGGGCATGGATGTGTGTGATGTCCTTAGGTTAGTTAGGTTTAAGTAGTTCTAAGTTCTAGGGGACTAATGACCACAGATGTTAAGTCCCATAGTGCTCAGAGCCATTTGAACCATTTGTAAAAATATATCGTTTCTTTCGTTGCCTCAAAGGTATGATAAACTTTCTCACTCAGATACCACTATTACGTAAATAGCGTCTCTGACCTAGAATTCTTATTCTCTAAAATATTAACAACAATCTCATTTAAGTTTGTTTTATCACTACTTTGGAGTACTTCCTATAAGAAAAAGAATAATTATTACCTTTGCTTCAAGATACTGTTATACGTCACCGTGCTCGCAAACAGTTTCTCATACGGAAATCTCTTTCGAATAGCTAGAAACTGTACATGGATTTTAGTCGTATTTAGAATGAAATTTTCACTCTACAGCGGAGTGTGCGCTGATATGAAACTTCCTGGCAGATTAAAACTGTGTGCCGGACCGAGACTCGAACTCGGGACCTTTGCCTTTCGCGGGCAAAGTTTGGAAAGTAGGAGACGAGGTACTGGCAGAAGTAAAGCTGTGAGGACGGCCCGTGAGTCGTGCTTGGGTAGCTCAGTCTGTAGAGCGCTTGCCCGCGAAAGGCAAAGGTCCCGAGTTCGAGTCTCGGTCCGGCACACAGTTTTAATCTGCCAGGAAGTTTTTTAGTCGTATTGCTACGTATTTTAATCAATAAAGAACTTTCCAAATAACACAACAAATGTCCACATTATTTAAAATTTATTGCTTCTCACAGCACGCGTTATCACACTCATGCTACGAAATTAGAAGACGAGTTTCTGGGTTTTACTTCCTTTGTCAGTCTCGGCCATCTTTTTTTCCTATTTATTGACAAAAGCACAATTATCATTTACAAACTACAAACTTCGTACACGTGTGATACAGTAAGAAGAAAAGTGTGTCTCCTCCACCGGAATAAAAAGAAAGCCTACATGTCGTCGCCACAGTAATTCAAAGCTCAACCACTTCAGGGGATGGCAGTACGCGGTCCCACTACTTCATATTAATTACGAAAGTCACTCGTCACAGATTTCGTCAATAATCCTAAAATGGTTACACTGTGCCTCGCAAAATGCTTCCAACTTTCCTGACCTCCAAATCCTTTTCTTTACACATTACGGTAGATCGCAAATCTCACATAACATGCTTGAGTGCAGCATCAAAATAAGACACAGTTCCCAATCCATGAATCGTTAGCGACTACCAAACAAAATATAAACTACATCGAGAACTCCGCTCGGAAACCACACTAATCCTACAACCAACAACCACCAAATAAGCACGAACTCTGTCCCCTCAGAGTCGGCCAGCATATTCGCTAACACCGTTTCACGGAACTTTAGGATCCATAGAGTCCAAATAAACTAATTTCCATTGGAATTATCTAGCTTCAGAAGTACGTAACTTACTACAACAGTTCCTAACTCAAATAGGCGATCGCCCTAATCCACGTAACTGCATTCGCAGCTTAATTAATCAAATTCTAACATGTTAACCTCACGGTTAATAACAACCCTAAATTTCCTAAACCACGCAAATTTCCGTACGAGCTAACCGCGACCTCTCTCAGTTGTTAGACTTACCGACGCAGACAAAGTGTTACCAATGTTATCCCCCGTCGGACGATCTGTTGCGTCCTATGGCAAAATGGGGATCCAGCTACCTGTCTGATAATGTCATCACCTCCAGGAACCATATGACAGACATAATGCTACGATTTTTTGACTTCTCAATAATGTTAACATTGTAGAAAATAGCTCTTTCTCCGTCGTATAGCAGCGAGATACCTGCGATCTTGTATTATGTCTGGACTTCGCCGTCATCACTGCCGAACCTCTGCTTCACTGTATAGTTCATAGGTTTTGCAGCCGTTTGTCGATCTGGATGCCTACAACATATATACAAAAATGCTTAGGCGAAAATTAAAATATGACTACATTAAAACCCTTTCTACTTCTTGTCTATAACTCAGGTGCCGTGGCACATACGTGTAGGCAAACAATGCCTTTTAGTGTACGTCAAATGTGACACAGTACAGCATGCAATATTTGGTGTCACCGCCAGACACCACACTTGCTAGGTGGTAGCCTTTAAATCGGCCGCGGTCCGCTAGTATACGTCGGACCCGCGTGTCGCCACTGTCAGTGATTACAGACCGAGCGCCGCCACACGGCAAGTCTAGTGAGACGTCCTAGCACCCGCCCCAGTTGTACAGCCGACTTTGCTAGCGAAGCTACACTGACAAATACGCTCTCATTTGCCGAGACGATAGTTAGCATAGCCTTCAGCTACGTCATTTGCTACGACCTAGCAAGGCGCCATTCACATCTGTTATTTATCTATGGATGCCTGTACCGTCAGACCGATGTTCACCAATTATGAATTAAAGTTAAGTATTCCAGAAGCTATGTACTATTTTTGGCTACTATAATTCCTTGTCATTTTCCAGACCTCACGCCAGCCTGCGTGAGCTCTAAAAGCGTGCATTTCGGCCTCCTCTAGCAACACGGTGTTGGCTCTTCTGCCAACACAATACAATATCTCGCGCCGGTATTGTAAAGTGCTGTAAGGAATTTGGCACTGGACGCAAGGATCTCAATCAAGAATGTCGCAAAGGCAGTCCCGTAACGTCACTACCGTCACAGATGTTGACCGTGCTAAACGTTTCGTATACCAGTGTATTTTCCATTGTTCACCAGCACCTTGGATATCGTAAAATGTGTGCCAGATAGGTCCCAGGGCTACTCACCGATGTTCACAAGGGGCCACGTTTCCAATCATCACTTGCAGTCTTGAAACGCTATTCTGTGGAGGGAAACGAGTTTCTGAGGCGAATCATCATGGGGGATGAAACGTGAGTCCACCACTTCACCCACGAAACAAAGAGAACATCGATGGAATGGGTGCACACCACATCACCGCAACAAAAGAAGACCAAGGCCAACTTCATCAGGAAAGGTGATGACGACAGTTTTCTTTGGCATGGAGGGAATGGTGCACGTGGAATTTATAAAGAAATGCACGAGAATCAATTTTGTTTCGTATTGTCAAACTTTGTACTGGTTGCGTAAGACAATTAAAGAGAGGTGGCGGGGAAAATTGAGTGTCGGTGTGATTTTGTTGCATGATAACGAACACTACACTCGGCCTGCCCAACGTCAGAAATGGTGCAGCTATTCATGTGGGAAGTATGGCAGCATCCTCCATATAGTCCACACCTAGCACCGTGTGATTATCATGAGTTCGGTAAGATGAAAGAAGATCTTGGTCGACGACGATTCCGAAACGATGAGGAGGTGAAAGCAGCTCTATCTAGGTGGCTGCATTGCGCTGAAAATGATTTCTACGGATCCGGAATCGAAAAGTTGGTTACCGATTCCGATAAATGTTTACAATCTCTTGGAAACTATGTGGGGAAGTGAACTTAACATTATATGTTGCATGTATATGTTGTTTGATAAATGGCCATAGCTTGGAAGAGTAACTTACTTTTTGATTCGCCTTCGTACGAAAGTGATTCAAGGATGATGTAACAACTAGTATGTGATGGCAAGTTGTTGAACATCAACCCCTTATCATCGAATGTGAGTCGGAAGATTGCTCACTCTGTAAAGCATGAGAGGTGGTGATCGATGGTATATCTGATAACAGAGTAAAGAGCTGGTGGAGGCAAAAGTGTTCAAACAACGGCTCTGAGCACTATGGGACTTAACTGCTGAGGTTATTAGTCCCCTGAAACTTAGAACTACTTAAACCTAACTAACCTAAGGACATCACACACTTCCATTCCCGAGGCAGGATTCGAACCTGCGACCGTAGCGGTCGCGATGCTCCAGACTATAGCGCCTAGAACCGCTCGGCTGGCGACAAAAGTGATTTTGAGGACACTATTCGGTAGGGGTCCAAAACGAGATCCCTACGTTTGTCAGGATTGAACCGAGCAAGGTATGGTGAGAACGATCTGTTCACTCTGGAGAGCGTCCATGAGACCTTATTCACAACAAAACATTTATTAATCCGAAGTACAAGACTGTCTTCACCGGCATTAGTGCCGTGTCGGGCCAGCTGATTACAGACCCAGTCAGCGGAAGCGAGCGAACGTCACGGAAATTCTGCTGCGTTGTGGAAGGCTTGTGTGGCTGCCGTTACATCAGGGCTCGGTTGATGGACGCCAAGTACCGGCAGGAGGGGCCCTCGCTGAACAGCGATGGACAGTAGACTCTGCAGGCCTATCTCCGAAGCGGTCTCGAGGACGTGTGCCTAGGAGACTGTCCCTGCAATCCAGGCTGAAGTACTCTATGTCGGGTAGAATCCGACCCGTGGCCACC
This sequence comes from Schistocerca cancellata, assembly GCF_023864275.1. Lineage (NCBI taxonomy): Eukaryota > Metazoa > Arthropoda > Insecta > Orthoptera > Acrididae > Schistocerca > Schistocerca cancellata. The sequence goes on along the minus strand of NC_064631.1, from coordinate 139,117,108 downwards.
AGTTAGCAGACGGAGATTGGCAGCCTCATTGTCGACCGCAGGAATGAGGGAGCAGCAGCAGTGGCTCCCCGTCACCATGGTGGATAGCATACAGCTTCTTGGCTCTGCTGGTCAAGCCTCCAGTAGGCTAACAGACTTATGGAAGTCTCTGCACCCACCAGTGATGACTCGGAAGTTGGCGCTGCAGCTTATAGTGGCAGAGTCTCTCCAGTGAAACTTGCGACACCGTACAGGATTGTAGTCCATTAGACATGCACTGGGTAGACTGATATAGGCTCCCCTGTACCATATGACTGCTGGAACAGGGTGAGATTAAGAAAAGCATAGTACGAGTATTTATGCAAGCGCTGTAGTTACTGCACGGACGTGAAACGTTGGTTTTCTCTGGTGTGACATGTAATGGTGTTGGCCAGCTTCTATTTGAGGGTCGGCAAATTCCTGCGCTATCATTAATTTCTCAGATGTTAATGGTCGAGGCCGTGCCTGGATCGGAGCGCCTGGGGTAATGAGTATGTAGCGCAATGTAGTATTTTGTACAGGCGTTAGCATGGGCATATGTCAGCTAACTTCTGGGAAAATCTTGAGACTTTGTACGTACTGCAATTAATCTGTGGTAGTACGTACAGTAGCACCAGTGAACAGCAACGCTCCCATAGCGGATTAAACTGGCAGTAGTGTTGAGGAGACAGTGATGCCAGACGACTGGTAAAAGACTATAAAACGAGCAGCTGCGGAACGAGAGGTTCTTGGTTCAAGTCTTCCCTCGGCTGAAAAGTTTAATTTTTTTATTTTCAGATTTTTTTTATTTTCAGATTTTTCATGGTTCGGTTCCTGTAGTCATGTCCTAGTTCATGAACCACGGGCAACGTATGAGTGGCCAAGTAAGTGGTCCTGACAGTCGGGATACCAGTTACTTTGGAATAAGGCTGGGCATCTCGGACATATTCTGAGTCGTGGTCACCTTTGTGCTCATACGGCAAAGACTACGAAATCCACCGGTTAGTCCCTCAACCGTTAGGGGTAAAACTCAATGGGACTCGGGGCAAGTAAGGCTAGCAACCTGCTTCCCTAGTACTTTAAGTATGATGCTGGCAACAATCAGAACAAAATGCCTCGGACCTTTGGAGGTGATGGAGTCCCACCTCTAACTGACAAACCAGGGACTCCTAAGATACGACTTGGGAAACGAATGGTAATGAGATGGGGAGCTATTAATATCAATGGGGGCTACTCTGGGAAGAACGTAGAGCTGGCAGAGGCTGCAAGTAATACGGGGCTGGACGTTTTAGCTGTTAGTGACATTCGGGTAAGGGGTGAGCACTTTGTATGTACTGTAACTAATCTGTGGTAGTACGTACAGTAGTACCAGTGAACAGCAACGCTCCCATAGCGGATTAAACTGGCAGTAGTGTTGAGGAGACAGTGATGCCAGACGACTGGTAAAAGACTATAAAACGACATGAAACTGGCCCTGAGAATGGGGTGTTCCACGTCTGCCACTATGAACTGCCACTCGAACTCACATCGTAGACCTATATTGAGAAACAACGTCGGCGAACGATACGTTTGAAACAAACATCAGTAGGCGTCGAAAAGGCGGCTGTCGTCATGGCTGTGGCATGGCTGAGAATTAGCTGAATACACTGACACCTCTTCTCCTGAGTCTACCGGAAACTAATACTTCGTGTGTCGCTCAACCACAAATAAGTGACGGCTGCCGGTGGCAGAGCCAATCGCCGTCCTCCGACTTCCAGACACGTTGACCAACTCACAGAGGAGGCTGCATTTTTCTGCGTCCAAACCAAAATTATTGATTTGAACAGTTTTTTGTTGCTAACGGTCATCGATGGCATCTCCTCGCCAAGCGATGGCGCTGTGTATGTTGACAAGGCCGTAACGTTTGCAAAGCGGCGACAAGCGCCATGAGCTCGGCGACTTGCTCTTAGCTGATGTGAAGGCTGCTAAAGAGATGCTGTCCGTCTGTGGTCATACAGCTGAGATGCTTGCGGTAGGATACATCTCTGAAATTTTGTATGCAGTCCGAGTCACCGGCACACATTGTTGATATTTCCTGTACATCAGCTAGTACACGCAGTGACCAAATACTCCGCAGTATGACATAATTGACGGCACTGCTAGCGAGCGCCCACAGGCGATGAAGCTACTGCGGTGGCATGCGAGCTCACAATTCCTCTGTACCCAACAATTTCTCAAGCCTTTTCCCCTCGGTTTGCTACAGGCGTGTGATTTGAGCATTCTTGATCTTCGCATACCGATCAACGCCCGGCTGCGCAGTCAGAATGTCCTGCTACTCCATAGCCATGTCCTGAGGTTAGTTAGGTTTAAGTAGTTTTAAGTTCTAGGGGACTAATGACCATAGATGTTAAGTCCCATAGTGCTCAGAGCCATTTGAACCATAGCCCTCGCTCAGTGCTGCGACGACACACCTATGCTATGTCCCGTCCACTGCCACCTGCGCCAGCACAAACTATCTTATTAACTGCTCAATCCACAAAAAGGACTTTGCTACGAGACGAGTGGGGGTTTAATCGAGACTCTGCTGATTGCTGCGCCTGTAGGTGGCTTGATAATTGGTGGTGTGTCCGTCATGCGGTAGGAGAACAGGACCCGTAAGCGACATGCTGCTCGAAGTGACTGGTGCAGTTCATTCATGTACGTCAGGTGATCGAAACGGTGAGGTGCGGTTGCTTCTGATCACATTATGTATACCGATCACATCTGAGTCACCAGTAATGCCGTGACTGTAATCTTCAAACACCCGATCGCGCATTTTGTTGATACAGCATTTAAAGTACTTCTAGAAAAGAAGAATCAGTCTATTCTTAATCTGATTCAAAAATGTTCAAATGTGTGTGAATTCTTATGGGATTTAACTGCTAAGGTCATCAGTCCCTAAGCTTACACATTACTTAACCTAAATTATCCTAAAGACAAACACACACACATGCCCTAGGGAGGACTCGAATCATCGCCGGGACCAGCCTTATCTGATTCCAGACAGTCTTTCTCATCATCTGGCTTAAGTTCGCCAACTGAATCATCCCTAGTAGTTCTTCTAGGTTTTCATTCTTCATGTGGAGGTAAGTGGAAGAATTCATGATGGATAGGCGGGATACACGGAAGGAACTCCAGAAGATTTTTGTATTTACGAAGCACAAGCTTTGGAGACTGGTTTTACATCGGTGACAAGATGATGTTTGTGGGATGCTTGCCTTTCTTGTCAGGTGTTGTTAGACGCAAGTGCACATGTATCTGTTTGGTGCCAACTGTTTCGTGACATCTTGTAACTAGTTGTGTTTCCGTTCACCAGGGAGCAGCACAAAACAGAATTTTACTTTTATCACTTTGCCGCAACAATTCTACTTTTTTTACCACACTTTATATGCACTTGCCTTACTTTTTTTTTTTTTTGTAATCTACCCCTTTACTTCAGACCCCACATGTAATCAAGTAATTTCAGCCCGTTGTTCACGATCGTAATTGCTCTCACCATATCGCACCTGATAATTCAATCCTTTGCAGATTTTCTCTTGTTAGGTAGTCGGATTTGATTTAGTAAATAATTACTTTACAGCAATTTGATGATAGCAGTCATGTCAGGCAAAGGTATAGTCGCTTGTAAGATGTTATTTTCTTTGGATGATTGTTTGGTCTATAGCGTTATCCATTGCAAGATATTTTGATTAAGGTTCAGTGTACTTAATTGGTTTAGTAGCTATTTCGGACAACTCTTACTGTATTCTAACGAGCATTGAATCAGAGAAAACAGCGTGATCACAATCAGTTTTCGGAATATTAATTCACTCCGTCGTGCTATTTCTTTTCGTACTAAAAGAGTAATTTTAACTACTATGTTCACATGTCCCCATGTAGTAAGAAGACGGACATCTCGCTCTCAGAGTGTTGACATCAGATCCAGTACTGGTATTTCCTGACTTCAGAAAGAGCTCATCCTTTCATACGACATCAGCAGTGGTGGGATTGATAATATTTTGAGTCAAAACTCAGTAAACAATACCCAGCGATTTATGTGTCTAAACAACTAAACAAATTGGAGCGGAACTACTCCACTACTGAAAAGGAGATAATAGAAATTAAATTATTTGCAAATTATTTATGGGATCATGTATTTTTTCTGTTATTTGAATGGGCAAAAATTTAAGATAATAGCAGATCATATATAGCTGAAATGATTTTTTCCTGTAGACTGATGTGCAATCAAAGTGAATGAATTTGTTTACGAAGGTGTACATAAGCCTGGTAAGAAGCATACGAATGCTGATACTTTAAGTACAAAAATTGCACTGCTACTGTCACTGGACAAAATAATGACTGAATGGCAGAGGGCATAAGTATCCGATGTATACTGTCACGCATTCACATCACAGCCACAGTTCGTGACACATGATGGGTTACGCTTCAGACTGAAAGAGTGCGAACCACGCGTGGTGTTCCTGGTAGCTTGCCCACATATTAACAGGTCATGGCGGCCACAGAACTATGGCTAGATGAGTGCTTGAGAAATTCTGGCAGAAAACGTGGAGACACGATGTGGAACAATACGAGAAAGACTACATACCGTATGCACCGTATGCACAGAGGGTTGATTTTAGTCACAAGTAAATTCCGCTACAAAGATTATTACAGGTATATTAACTTTTCAAAATGGTTAAGTTTGATATACCAGAGACCATAATTACTTATCAGGGTACAAATTTAATGCCAGACTAATGTGTTCCTGCTTCACATCCCGGAACTCCGAACAAATCCTTTTCATCTCCAAGCAAATGGACGGACAGAGAATGTGTGCAGAATCATTTCCAGAATATTAAGCTACTACGTTAATAGCTAACACAACAATTGGGGCATGAGTCATGAATTTATAGTCTCGGTGTCCGGCTCCAAAGTTAGTAAAGAGTCCAGCGAGAAGCACAGAAAGCTGAATAGGGCACTCCCTATGAGGTCCTCGGGTTGGCATTAGAAGCGTGATCGAGCTACCGGGCATCGACGCCGCTTGAGCAACACATACAGCTAGCTGGGAGGGCTACTCTGGATGGCACAGCTCTGTGGCGTGAGCAGCCATGACTTCACCAACTGCCTCGAGACCGTTTAAATTAAAATGCAATAACACCACTGTTTTCGGTTTATCGTAGTCAAAGATTGGGCGGCTGCACACATTTTGTAAGTTCAGTAAACAAATCTGTTGTACGCAACTTCCTGAAAATGCACAGCTGGTAAATTCTGAGGTAGTGATGAGACAAGCTACTAAAATTTGGAGTGGTCCAGGCAAACTGATCGTAATAAAAGAACTGAAAGATTATTTAAAAAATTATCATAAGTATTACGCATTAGTACATAATGTGAACCTCAACTGAGGTATAATTCGACACTTTTAATGAAACACTACACCAATTTTGCTTAAAATAACAAATGTGTTTAAAACCGTAAACCGATGTAATACAGACAACACTAAAAATGAATGCCAATGCTCAGTGTAATTCACTTTTTGAAGCACAAATAAATAAAAGTCCCAATTGTGATTAATAGAAATAACATAAGTCCTGACTAATCGCCAAACTATTAATAAATGCAACGGGACTTCAGAAAGTAAGCTTCATGTTACTACGGCAGGACAGTTGATTTTTGTTGAATGCTGCACTACACTTAAGGATATGACACTATTTTTCACACAGTCACCACGTCTTGGTATAAACGGTAGCAAAATTCTACCAATCGTTCAGTTTCTCGATGATAGAAATTCTCTCCTTAGCTCACGGAGCCATTCGAGAAACACTGTGTGACCGTCCCCGTCGGCGGAAAATATGACATTTCAGCGAATCAATTCCCTCGATTACCCGGAGACTGTGGCCTGTGATCGATGTCAATGGCTTTCCTTCCCGACCAGCATCCCCCGCGTTTGAGCGGCCTCGGTCAAATTGTTGGTACCATTTCACTATAACTAGACGCGATACTGCATTTGGTCCATATGCCGCCAGAATTTCACGCTGAATCTGTCTGCAGTTTGGACGTTTTGCCCATAATAATCGTATTGTCACACGTACTTAATCTTTGGAGTACGGTTGCATTTGCCGCACCATCTCACTCTCACATTCTTACTGCGTCACTTATCGGTACCACAACAAAACTGTGTGTGAAGGAAACCCAGAAAGTGTACTTTTTAAAGTGGGTCGACGCTTTGCTTTTTGAAGCCCCCTTGTACAAGTCACGACTGTGACTATATCAACTAAAGAGAATTTCTGATAGATCCGCAAGCCCTATATATATCTCGGTCATTCGTATGCCCTAATAACAGTAAGCCCTGGCTGTAGCCAGCACGCGTCAAGTTCCGGACCCAATCTACAAACGCAAGTAACAGTTACACCTTCACTGTAGCTGGGATAGTGTCCGAACTGCGACTCAATTCGAAATCTTTTCCAAGGACAGCAGACTCACACGCAAAAGGCGCACACTGAAATATGCGGCTGAGAGCCGTCACAGGTACAGAGTTCGTGTTTAAATACTGAGTTCCGTATCCAGCCTCAAGCCATCCCTTGTACTCTCCTCATAACTGCCAGTCATTAAGCACAGTATATGCCCCCGAAACTATTAATTAGTGGTTAGCACACTAGACTCGCATTCCGGAGGACGACGGTTCAAATCCGCGTCCGGTCATCCTGATTTAGGTTTTCCATGATTTCCTTAAATTGCTCGAGGAAAATGCCGGGATGGTTCCTTTGGAAGAGCACGGACGACTTCCTTTCCTGCCCTTCCCTAATCCGATGCGACCGATCACCTCGCTGTTTGTTCTCCTCCTCTGAATCAACCAACCAACGAATTAACAATTCAGACTACATTAACGCTAGATGAAGACTAATTGCATATGCAGGCACACCAGTGCGCTGTTTAGAATAAATAGAAACAGATGTTGGAAAAAGCCGTATGCCGAACAAGTTGCCAGTAATAGTACAAACAAAAGTAAGCTCACTGTGCAATAAATTAGTCACCCCTATAGAAATCACTACAACCATCAGTTAACACCGTGTAATTCTGTCCTTGAATTTGATAACCCCCTGTAATCCGCCAGGAAATGAGTCTACAAGGTTCTGCAGGTAGGTTGTACCCATATGAAGCAACTCGCTGAGGATTTGGTTGTGTTGTTCCACCAAATTGCAGGGATGCTGATGCTGGCGTTTTACGCGCTGTTCCAACACGTTCCACAGGTTTTCTATAGGTTTCAAGTCAGGTGATTCTGCAGGCCAATGGATATGCAATACGGTGGGGGAGAGTTCAGAAAATCAGTCACAAATTCTTCTAGCCAAATGAACTTCGCTATTGTCTTGAAAAACAGAGGTGAGCAATGACCTCTTGAGCGGTGACCGACTCCCAAAATGTTCATTGCATGCAGTTCCCCTCACAATTTACTCTCGCTAACAGCTTGTTGAACAGTGACAGGACACAGATAAAGGCTGGAGGTTTACTGAATGTCACGAGAAACTTTTAAAAACATTTATTTGACATCAGTAGCCCAAACGAGAATCAAACACTGGTGAACAGTTGTACCATTTCTATCTCATTACTTAAACCTTAGCAAAAGGATTAATTCTCGAAAATACTGTCTACACAACTAAATTCTCTTTTCGGTTTTATATAGACCACCAGTTAATAAAAATTACAAGCTATAATCTTAAAAACCTCATATGTTGATAACTGACTTACTATGCAAGTGGTTCCCAACATTTCTGAGACCACTACTCATCATTCCAATCGGATATAAGCTAGTACCACTTCTCCCAACCTCATCCCCATAATCAGCATAAGGCCTAAATAAAATTTACAATAAAAAATCAATTTCTTTGAACACTGCCGATTTTAAAATGATGAAAGATAAATGATATTCTGTATTTGTAACTGTTTTTTTACCGTGAACTATTGATCAATGACCCAATTAGACCTGCTCATTTCTAACAACCCTTTTTTATACGACGATGAAGCAATTCTCAGTGCATCGTGAGTGCTACCAACAACTCCTTTTCGCAAAAGGAAGTTAACTATCCACATTGAGCGTAGATATTTGTTACAAAACATGATTCCTCTCCACTACCCCTCTCGTTACTGACACTTACTCCACCCACATACCGCATACCCATTTAGAAACAACTAAATTAAATTTTATGCACTAGATTTGTTGTTTGTTAATCACTTGATTGCTGGACTCCTTACTTCTGAACTGGTAGAAATTGAAAGTCTTCAAGCTGCGAATGCCTTGTGTTTGACCACTGCCACTATTAATAATAATAATAATAATAATAATAATGACCACAATAATAACAATAAAGTGTAGGCGCTACTGCAGTGTAGTACCCATTACATACACTGCGGTGACAAAACTCATGGGACACCTCCTACTATCGTGTTGAACCATCTTTTGCCTTAGTGTACCAATCGACGTACTAAGGATCCAATAATATGAAAGTCCTCTGTAAAAATCTTGAGCCATATTGCCCCTATAGCAGTCCATAATAGCGAAAGTGTTGGCGGTGCAGGAGTTTGTGCACGAACCGACCTCTCGATTACGTCCAATAAGTGTTTGACGGTATTCATATTGGATAATCTGGGTGACCAATTATTCGCTCGAATTGTCCAGAACAATTGTGGCCCGGTGACATGGCGCATTGTCATGCATAACAGTTCCATCGTTGTTTGGGAGCATGAAGTCCATGATTAGCTGAAAACGGTCTCCAAGTAGCCTAACATGGCCATTTCCTATCAATGATTGGTGCCGTTGGAACATAAGACCGAGTCCATTCCATTCACATTATGGAGCCACCGCCAGCGTGGACAGTACTTTGTTGACAACTGGGGTCCATGGCTACGTGGGGTCTGCGACACACTCGAACTCTACAATAAGTTCTTACCAACTGAGATCGGGGCTCATTTGACCAGGCAACGGTTTCTCAGTTGTTAGGGTCCAACCGCTGAGGTCACGAGCAGAGGAGAGGCGCTGCAGGCGATGTCGTGATGTTGGGAAAAGCACTTGCGTCTGTCGTCTGGTGCCATAGCCCATTAAAGCCAAATTTCGCCGCGTTGTCCTAATGGATACGTTCTTCGTGCGTCTCACATTGAGTTCTGTGGTTATTTCATGTACTGTTGCTTGTCTGTTAGCACTGACAACTCTATGCTCACGCTGTTTCTCTCGGTCGTTAAGTAAAGGCCGTCGGCCACTGCGTTGTCCGTAGAGAAAGGTAATGCCTGAAATATTATATTCTCAGCACAGTCTTGACACTGTGGATCTCTGAATACTGAACACCCTTTGCGACTTTCGAAAAGTGACCCGTGCGCCTAGGACTAACTATGATTCCGCGTTCAGAATCTGTTAAGTCCCATCGTGCGGTCACAATCACGTCACAAACCCTTCCACAGGAGTCACCTGAGTACCAATGCACTGCCGTTCTATACTTTGTGTAGGGAATGCTACCGTCATCTCTACATGCGCGTATCACTATCCCATGACTTTGACACTTCAGCGCAGTTACTCTTATGCTGCCAATTAGTTCTTCTACTGTCGCGAAGTGGATAATGAAGTGAAGTACGTAGTGCACACTTAAATCCATTATATACGTGCCTCGTAGCCGGATAATCGTCAACCTTGTACACTATGGATGGGAAAAACCTGCTGGTTAAAATCGATACATCTATTTTAGTTCTGAATAACCGGTATTTTCGTTAACTGTTTTGTCTCTGTTATAAGAAATTTTTTTCATTTGTTACTAATAACGGCATATCAGTTTGGTGTAGCCGCAATCCTTGGTTTCATAGTAAGACTTCCATTGCTTTGAAATATTGGATTATTGCAGAAAATAGGAAAAGCGATCAGTGATATTTTAATAACAACGTTGGCAGTTATAAAGGAGAAACAAACATATGACGTAAGTATTGGTACAGCACTGCAAAGACAATAATGTACCTGGTACCGTGTCGCGTGCCTATTCGACGGTACGCTGTAGTTTGGAAATATTTTACGAGATGTGGTAGCAACGAAGTACAATGCTCCACTTGCTTTGAAAGATTAAAAACGGGAGGAGGCACAACAAAGTTGCGCCATCACACTCGTACAAGGAGAACATATCTAAAACTTTTCTTGGAAGAAGGGTAAATTTGATTGACATATCTATAATTTTATTGACGTGTTGTAAAGTAGGGATAATAACTGAACCTTTAATTCTGTGGTTGGTTCAGGATGAAGAATTGATACCAAACAAATGTGATGATGCAGAAAGGTCATCAACTTGTGACGTTTCACCCTGTCCATCGCCCCACCCGTCCCTCCCACCTTAGCCATTTTTGCAGTAAACGTTTGGATCGATTTGTGCCACAGCCTGAACCCCATATCTATCGAGACCTCCAACTCATTTACCATCATCAAAATTTTTCAAACTTTGTTCGATGTTTACGTTAAAGGCGAAAATTGATTACTTTGATCAACTTTAACAGCCACGTTAAACTGGAGACGAAAAAATCAGTATAACAGGAAACCAGTTGTTTCCGTGATAAAAACCATCCCTAGTGCACACTGCCGTCGCATGGGAAGTCTTACGACAATTTTCGCATCCGCACGGCACTGCCCCGTGTCACCCAAACGCAACTCGCACGGCAGCTTTGGCGTTGAAGGGCGCTTCTGTTGCAGTAGACGGCTGCTGTATCGTCCGCATAACGCCGTGTGTGGCGGGAGAGTGGGAGGTAATAAGCGAACACTGACTTGACGGTAGTCACACACCAAGCCACAGCTGCCTAGGCGCGCGCATTCCTTGTGTGTGTCGTCATAACGTACTATTTACGTCATATACGTAGCAAATTTAATATTTAAACCACTTGGTTCAGTTGCCCTGCACTTTGATTTTTTTTAAGTGTGCTTTCTGAAAGTCTACTCGTTTCAAGCTTAACTCCTCTTTTCTAATCTGCTCCTATTCTTTCCATTCCTACATACCTACTTCACAACTAGCATTCTAAGTAACAGCTTCACTACCTGCTTCAACAAAGTGCGTTCGACTTAGGCAAGGGAAATTTTATAAGTGAGGAATAACGAGACGTTCAGATCCAGAATCAGTAAATACCAATTCAACTTCACCCTAGATGTGGATGGTAAAGTTTCCCCAATGTTGAAATTGGGGTAATTACTTTGAATTTTCCCTAGTAAGAAATTCTACGTTCAGCATTTTGGCAATATTTAACAATGTAATAATTCTGAGAAGCGCCTGCGATTCAGAAACAGTCGTTTTGGTAGACAGTATCCTGTGATGTGTGACATGTACAGGTGAAACTAAATTATCATTTCCAGACCATGCCACCCGCTAGTGCTGCTCGCTGTAGTAAATGGCAGAGCTGTTTTTCCGGTTTACATGGGACAGGAGCTGTTCTGGAGATTAAGGGACTGTTTTACCTTAATCCGGCTAAATGGTGGTTGTCTCGCATGGCCCAGCTGTTCTCAACGGCATGTGATTCCACCGGATGGAAGATGTGTCCTAACATAGTTAGGGAACAAATCTCCAAAAGTTTCGGCAGCCAGAAGCACTTTATTCCAGTACTAAGTGCTTTAGCAGGAAATGGCCAACCGACGCGTTCATATTCTGCTCTGGAGGCTGACTGGCGTCAATGCCATCGTCTCAAAATAATTTGGTGAAGGGGCCGGGACCTCACGACGTCGAAGAGTCATCCGAGAACCCTCATGAATGGTTAATGGCTACTTTTGTGCCATTGGAGCGGAGGTGGTGTTCCGGTGTGTACTTTTGGCGTTGGTAGCTACTGATCAGTAAAGTTATTCTCTCTGTGCAGAAAATTGAGAAAGTGTTCGGATGCTTGTGCCTTTGCACAAGCGTGGGAACTGTCTTAGTCAGTTGCCCGTTTTTCTAGGCTAGTGTTGCTGTTCATTGAGACTATGTGGACCTTGTAGAAAGAAATCACCTAGCAGCACATGGAGCAAGTAGCTAGCTGAAGGTATTGTCTAACGGTCGAAGCGGACTTGTCGAGGATTATTAGCGGAATTATTAGAAAATATTAAATTCCGTTTTGCCCTAACATAAATCTGAAATGTGGCATTATTCTGCGCGCCCTTATTCTTTTTGGCTTGAGATTATGATCCTGTGATGTTGACAGAGCAGATGGTAGACCCGGTTGTTGGTGTCATAGTGAACTTTCTTCAACCACTGGCCGTGCCTAACAGGATTTCGAAAGCAGTTGGATTGCTAAAGGTCGTTTTAGTGGTGGTACAGATGAGGTGTCAAATTTAAGAACAGCTTGCAGGTCAAAGGGAGACTGGAAAAATTTATTTGGATTATATCTATCACATTCCTGTCCTTGCAAAGAAGGCGCATTATCTTATTGAAAAACGCCACTGCCGTCGGGAAACACGACCGTCATGAAGAGTTGCTTGTGGTCTGAAACCAGTGTACGATACTCCTTGGCCGTCATGCTGTCTTGCACGAGCTCCGATGGACCCATTGGTGCCCACGTGAGTGTCCCTCTGAGCATAATGGAGCCGCCGCCAGCTTGTGTCCATCCCGCAGTACAGGTGTGAAGGAGCTGTTCCCCTGAAATACGCATGATTCATGCCCTTCAATCGGCATTATAAAGAAGGTATTGGGATTCATCAGACCATGCAAGGCTCTGTAGCGGTGCGAACGTCCAGTGCCTAGGGTCACTTGCCCATTTCAGTCATAGTTGCCGATATCGTGGTGTTAACTGTGGCACATGCAGGACTCGTTGGATGCAGAAGCCCATCGTGTGTATGTGTCTGACTAACAGCCATTCCTCATCAGGTAACCCTCCTATCGCCTCGACGGGTTTGTGTCGATAGCAGGTTGATGAGTATATATATATATATATATATATATATATATATACACTCCTGGAAATTGAAATAAGAACACCGTGAATTCATTGTCCCAGGAAGGGGAAACTTTATTGACACATTCCTGGGGTCAGATACATCACATGATCACACTGACAGAACCACAGGCACATAGACACAGGCAACAGAGCATGCACAATGTCGGCACTAGTACAGTGTATATCCACCTTTCGCAGCAATGCAGGCTGCTATTCTCCCATGGAGACGATCGTAGAGATGCTGGATGTAGACCTGTGGAACGGCTTGCCATGCCATTTCCACCTGGCGCCTCAGTTGGACCAGCGTTCGTGCTGGACGTGCAGACCGCGTGAGACGACGCTTCATCCAGTCCCAAACATGCTCAATGGGGGACAGATCCGGAGATCTTGCTGGCCAGGGTATTTGACTTACACCTTCTAGAGCACGTTGGGTGGCACGGGATACATGCGGACGTGCATTGTCCTGTTGGAACAGCAAGTTCCCTTGCCAGTCTAGGAATGGTAGAACGATGGGTTCGATGACGGTTTGGATGTACCGTGCACTATTCAGTGTCCCCTCGACGATCACCAATGGTGTACGGCCAGTGTAGGAGATCGCTCCCCACACCATGATGCCAGGTGTTGGCCCTGTGTGCCTCGGTCGTATGCAGTCCTGATTGTGGCGCACACCTGCACGGCGCCAAACACGCATACGACCATCATTGGCACCAAGGCAGAAGCGACTCTCATCGCTGAAGACGACACGTCTCCATTCGTCCCTCCATTCACGCCTGTCGCGACACCACTGGAGGCGGGCTGCACGATGTTGGGGCGTGAGCGGAAGACGGCATAACGGTGTGCGGGACCGTAGCCCAGCTTCATGGAGACGGTTGCGAATGGTCCTCGCCGATACCCCAGGAGCAACAGTGTCCCTAATTTGCTGGGAAGTGGCGGTGCGGTCCCTTACGGCACTGCGTAGGATCCTACGGTCTTGGCGTGCATCCGTGCGTCGCTGCGGTCCGGTCCCAGGTCGACGGGCACGTGCACCTTCCGCCGACCACTGGCGACAACATCGATGTACTGAGGAGACCTCACGCCCCACGTGTTGAGCAATTCGGCGGTACGTCCACCCGGCCTCCCGCATGCCCACTATACGCCCTCGCTCAAAGTCCGTCAACTGCACATACGGTTCACGTCCACGCTGTCGCGGCATGCTACCTGTGTTATAGACTGCGATGGAGCTTCGTATGCCACGGCAAACTGGCTGACACTGACGGCGGCGGTGCACAAATGCTGCGCAGCTAGCGCCATTCGACGGCCAACACCGCGGTTCCTGGTGTGTCCGCTGTGCCGTGCGTGTGATCATTGCTTGTACAGCCCTCTCGCAGTGTCCGGAGCAAGTATGGTGGGTCTGACACACCGGTGTCAATGTGTTCTTTTTTCCATTTCCAGGAGTGTATGTTATGTGGACATGTGTCCAGAAACGCTTACTTTCCATGTTAGAGCTCATTTTATTACTTTTCTTCAAATCACATTAATCACGGAATGGAAACACACAGCAACAGAACGTACCAGCGTGACTTCAAACACTTTGTTACAGGAAATGTTCAAAATATCCTCTGTTAGCGAGGATACATTCATCCACCCTCCGTCGCATGGAATCCCTGATGCGCTGATGCAGCCCTGGAGAATGGCGTATTGTATCACAGCCGTCCACATATGAGCACGAAGAGTCTACATTTGGTACCGGAGTTGCGTAGACAGGAAATTTCAAATGCCCCCATAAATGAAAGTCAAGAGGGTTGAGGTCAGGAGAGCGTGGAGGCCATGGAATTGTTCCGCCTCTACCAATGCATCGGTCACCGAATCTTTTGTTGAGAAGCGTACGAACACTTCGACTGAAATGTGCAGGAGCTCCATCGTGCATGAACCACATGTTGTGTCGTACTTGTAAAGGCACATGTTCTAGCAGCATAGGTAGAGTATCCCGTATGAAATCATCATAACGTGCTCCATCGAACGTAGGTGGAAGTACATACTGACGAAACTAAAATGAGTTCTAACATGGAAATTAAGCGTTTCCGGACACATGTCCACATAACATCTTTTCTTTATTTGTGTGCGAGGAATGTTTCCTGAAAGTTTGGCCGTACCTTTATGTAACACCCGGTATTCGTATGTCCGGTGTATCTGAAATGAATGTGTAAAATGAAAGGGCTGACAGAATGGTTCATAACAAGCATATTTTACATCGCAACTCCCGACTGCATCCCTTAGTGTACAGCACTAGGCGTCGTTGAACACCATCGCAGGTACGCACGAAACATGCCATCCAAGCCGTTATGGTAGCAGAATCGCAGGGCAACTTTTGCAGTGTATTTGTGGCATCAAGGTAAATGAGGAGTCGGGGTGAAGATTTACAACGTTTGTTTGAAAACAGTTACAAAATTTGCTTGAAATTACGCCCCCCTGCTTCAGCGTACGCCGTGCAATGACATTTCAGTGACTGTCGCATTCTTTCAAATACTCCTGGCAAAGAGGAGATTGCATCAGAGTACCCATAAAGTGCGCTATCAGTCCTTATCAATCTCATTGGGTGGCACCAGAAGCAAAAATCAACGGCCGGCAATTCGGGGGAATGTGCCGACCGTAACAGTGCCCACAGCGCCCTATCCGGTTCTCACCAAAGGTTTCATCCAAATGCATTCGCACTACATGTACGAAGTGCGCAGGTACACCATCGTTTGGGTACCACATTCACTGTCGTACGTTGGGTGGAACAAGTTCCAATAACTCTGGCAGTGTTCCTCATAAAAAGATTATGTAACTGTCTGTGTTCAGTCGCCAGGGGAACATGTATGGACCAACCAGATTTTCGCCCATCAGGCCAGCCCAAATGTTGACAGCCAAGCGATCCTGGTGTCCACTAACAAAGAGGCGTTTGGACTATCCCGTGCCCACACAGGTTCATCATGGCTGTAGAATATACAATGTCATATAAAGGTTGCCTCATTCATAAAAAGTGCAGGGTTAAGAAAGTTCATTTGAATGGCACACATGTCGATCTGATGCTGCACACGTCAAATTATGGAATGGCTTAAATCCATTTCCAGCGCAACACGCAGCGAGTTTGTGTTTTCCATCAGTGCTAACGTCTCTCGTCAAGCCATCGTGTACGTACAGTACATTGACAGCCGCGTCCGTCAGGCCTTCCCACATATAGCACAAAAATGAATACACTGGCTTTCGAAGTAGGCCGTAAAAGCACATGTGCCATTGTGAGAAACGTGTCAATGAAACACGTACCTCAAGTGAACTTGTCTCTCGTAGGGACCTGTGGATGGCAGTAAATGTGTGAGGATCTAAGCACTATGGGACTTAACATCTGAGGTCATCAGGCCCCTAGACTTAGAACTACTTAAACCTAACTAAAATAAGGACATCACACACATCCATGCCATGGCAGGATTAAAACCTGCAGCCATAGCGGCAGCGCGGTTCGGACTTAAGTACCTAGAACCGCTCGGTCACAGCCGCCGGCATCATTTCCATCCTTCGCACCGTAAGCACAGTGCATGTCTGTCCTTTCCCCCGAAGAACAGTGCTCCATTACCTGTCCACTCCACGCAGTAACGAACATAAGTGTGTCTTCCTTTGGTGACACTGACGAAGGGTGAACCAGACCCTGCAGTGTGTACAGGTGCTGCCCTCTATGCAACACTTATCAAAGAGGCATTTCCACAGCCAAAACCAACTTGTTGACGTCCTAGTAAGAGGTGGAAAACCCGCAGTGTTGTCCCACCTGGAAAATCTGAAACTTCATCAACTACAGCGTTTGCAAATAAAGGAGCGTATCCATGTATGGAGGTGAAACATAGACCATAAATAGTTTGGACGAGAAAAGAATAAAAGCTTTCGCAATGTGGTGCTACAGAAGAATGCTGAAGATTAGATGGGTATTGAGGAGGTATTGAATAGAATTGGGGAGAAGAGGAGTTTGTGGCACAACTTGACTAGAAGAAGGGATCGGTTGGTAGGACATGTTCTGAGGCATCAAGGGATCACCAATTTAGTATTGGAGGGCAGCTTGGAGGGTAAAAATCGTAGATGGAGAACAAGAGATGAATACACTAAGCAGATTCAGAGGGATGTAGGTTGCAGTAGGTACTGGGAGATGAAGAAGCTTGCACAGGATAGAGTAGCATGGAGAGCTGCATCAAACCAGTCTCGGGACTGAAGACCACAACAACAACAACACCCTATAATGTAGAATTCAGACAAACATACAACCATCAGTTGTATAATGGATTGAAGACAACGTAAATTTGTGCTGTACATGGACTCAAACCCAGATACTATGCTTTACGCAAGCAGTCACCTTAACTCTTTAACCATCTTGCACGGACCATGGCCTGACTCAAACTGCAATCTGTCGTCGTTAATGCATTACAAAATGCACTAACACACATTATGCAATTCCTGAACATGGGGAATATGCATAGTATTGGCAGATAAATAAGATAGTAATTTGCCTGTGTTGTTAAAAAGTACGATACAGTGTTCGTTTGTACATGCATGCAGGTCTGATGTAAGAGGCACTGTAGAACTACAGCCATAATTAAATGTATTCGTGCTTGCAAATTTGAACAGCAATTAGCTATACAAGGGAAACACAAAAATGAAAATTTGTGCTGGACAGGGACTGAATGCAGGTTTCCCACATCGCATGAGTGACCACCTTAAGGGGAGCCGGAGGTGGTCAAATCCAAAAAATTACGATTTTTTTTTCTACCGAAAATTAATTGGAACAGTCCTCTTTAATGTAAACTTTGAATTATTGTTCTACTCGCCCTAGAAGTGGAGTTATTACCATTATCCCCCACGCCTGCAGAGGAAATGGGCGGCCACTGAATGCATCTAACACCCTCTCGTGACTTCCTGACGAACTGCTTGGGGTTTTCTCGGCCTGTTACGCATACAGCGCCTTATGTTACGCATACAGAGAGTGTGCAAGGGTTGGCTACATTGTTTTCTGTGACAAATGAAGCGCTAAGAGCGCGGAACATCGTCTGTTTGCTGTTTACCGTTTCGAATTAGTTCAGTGTTGCGCCTGTGGTTGGTAGTATTATACTTCTTGTGTGAAGCGTTGTTCTGGTTACGATGCCACGTTTTAGTAACCGTGTATATAAGAAGAGGAAGAACGTAGGGAAAAGAAAATTAACACTAATACCAAGTTGCGATACTACAATTACTGAAACAGTGCGTTCTTCTGCTAAGCAACACATGGCCGGCCATAGCCCTGTGACATCTTCTAGCAAGAAGCTGACTGGTGGATGTGACAGATTTCGTGAATATGTTAGTGACAGTGATGATTTTAACGAAGTACTGAATATTGGATTATTCTCTTCTGTGCTGAAAGAAAGTGTTCTGTGCAAAATGTGTTCAAGTGTAGGAGTGGGACTAGAGATAACAAAGCACTTTGGTTTAGCTTCTGAGATGAAGATAATCTGTGCATGTTGCAAGTATCAAGTGACTTTCTACAATTCACATGCCAGTCTCTTTGGTGAAAATGGACGATCTAGAGTGTTTGATGTGAATGTTCGACTTGTGGATGGTCTTCGATCCATTGGAAAAGGGTCTGCTGCTGGTAAACTGTTTTGTGGTATTATGAACTTGCCATCGCCTCCAAGCAAATTTGGGTACTACTGTGAACTGGTAGGATCCTCTGTTGAAGATGTGGCTTTGAAGACCATGAAGGAAGCGGTGGAGGAATCTATAGAAATGAACGGTGGTTCTAGGGATTTGGTAGTGGCATTAGATGGTTCCTGGCAAAAGAGGGGTCATAAATCCCTGAATGGGGTTGTAACTGCTACTTGTGGTGATAGTGCAAAAGTGATAGATGTTGCAATATTATCAAAACATTGTAGGTGCAAAAATAAAATCAAAGGAGAGCAGAGTGGAACCTGTGAGGCAAATTTTAGTGGATCAAGTGGAGCAATGGAAGTGGATGGAGTGAAACAAATTTTTGAATGTTCAGTTCCCAGATACAACGTTAGGTACAAATACTACCTTGGGGATGGTGACTCCAAAGGTTTCAAGACTATAGAGGAAGTGAAACCATACGGAAATGAATTTGTAGTTGAAAAGTAGGAATGCATTGGGCATGTGCAAAAGCGTATGGGTGCACGGCTTCGAAGGCTCAAACAGACTTCAGGTTCAAGTAAGCTCAGTGATGGAAAGACAATAGGAGGGAGAGGCAGGCTTACTGATGAGGTGATTGAACGTCTACAGAGATACTATGGGTAAGCTATAAGGCAAAATACTAGTAATGTTAGAGACATGCGAAATGCAGTGTGGGCATTGTTCCTTCATACTGCCTCTGCCAATGAATACCCTCAACACAGCCTGTGCCCAAAAGATTCCTGGTGCAAATATAATGCAAAAAAGGACTATGATTACAAACATGGTTTGCCAGCAGCTCTGATAAATGCAATAAAACCAATTTTTCATGACTTAGCACAGCCAGAATTGTTACACAAATGTCTACGCGGAAAGACGCAGAATCCTAATGAGAGCGTAAACAATTTGATTTGGAAAGTGATTCCTAAAAGGGTGTTTGTAAGCATAAAAACACTGCACTTTGGCATTTATGATGCAATAGCAACCTACAACCAAGGGAACAGTGTGAAGTGTAAAGTTCTGAAGGCATTAGGATTTACAGCTGGGGTGAACACTGTACGAGCACTAAGAAATATTGACAGAGAAAGGATAAGAGGAGCAGAAAGAAGAGAAAGGAATATGAAGTATGATGGAACAACAGGCCAGAAAAGAAGACAGAAGAGGAAGCTTTTGGAGGATGAAGAAGAAGACCCTGATAATCCATCCTATAGTGCAGGAATGTATTGAGAAATTTTGATAGCCATTTCCCGTAAATTAGAATTTTTCGAATATAAGGAACATTTTCTCAAAATCCACTCAAACTAGAGAGATGAAATTTTTATACAGCACTCTTGGTGTTCAAACTTACATTGTAACACAGCCATTTGGCAATATGTTCAATAGTTCCATTTCAGTTTCATTATAAAGCAATTATTTGTAAAAAAATTTGCGTCATTAATAAAAAAAAATAATTGGAAGGAAGCTAGAAAAGATACTCCAAAATCCCTCTGTCATAACTGCAATACTAAACCACTCTATATGTAAAAAAATTCAAATATTTCTATTTGGTAGGTTATTCATAAATGATCCTCAAACTTAGTGATTTTAACATGGGCAGCATAGGCACCTCCGGCTCCCCTTAACCACTATGGCTACCTGTGTACGATCTATGACCAGACCAAAGCTTCCATATGTCATCATTCATACATTGCAACCTGCGCTCATACATATTACACAATTCCCAAACAGGGATAGGGACATTTTAATTCAAAGTCACTGCCTGGTATGTACATGTAAATATGGTATTGCAGTTCCTGTGTTCTTAAGAAGTATGATGCGATATTCTTTTACACAGGCATGTATGTACACTCACCATCTGCATTTGTGCTCCATCTCTAATAACCTCAATATCTTTTTACTCCAACACAACACACCTGTCATAGAGGGCAGCTTGCATGTTGGGGAACAGGAAAATGTTTCTTGCCCCTGACACATAGGCTGCACTGTGTAGCAGGTTGTCTAGGCAGGCAAAGACCTTTTTGCTCATATCTGTGCGCCTAATGGAGGTAGGAGGTTATAAACCCTACAGTACTGGTACTTGCAAAGCCTGCTGTTTCTGTACCAAATTTGGTTGAAATCGATCCAAGGGTTTGAGAATAGGTCCTGGACATACACTCATACACTCTGCTTTATACACATAATTGAATATATATATATATATATATATATATATATATATATATATATATATATCTGTGTGTGTGTGTGTGTGTGTGAGAGAGAGAGAGAGAGAGAGAGAGAGAGAGAGAGAGAGAGAGAGAGTGCGTGTGTGTGTGGGTGGGTGGGTGGGTGGGTGGATGCGTGGGGGGGGTGTATTGATGCATACACATAATTCAAATACACCATAATTCAAGACAACCAACAAACATATTGCAGGAAGTCACACCACACGATTTGTCCCGCACACCCTACGATGGTACAAGAACATCATCTGTGGCTGCAGCCATGAATGCGACTTGGCCAGACGCCACTGATGCCCTGTGGACATAATGAGAAGGAACATTTCGAAGCCTTCTACGGTTCAAACATAGCCATTCTAATCTCTGAGAACAATCCACAAAGATCTTACTGGATTACAACTAATATAATTTTTTTTTTAATTTTCCGCCAATGCCGGAACAGTTGTTTGTACACAAATAGTATTTCACTTTCATCGCATGTTAACTCACTGTCACAAGCGCAAACGAAATAAACGCAGCACTCGCAGATTAAAAGGAAGATTACGAGTTTCCCAAATATAAAATTAATTTCACACACTGATTTTGAATAACTGAGCGACTGTGCACTGAAAATGTTAGAAATTGATTAGCATACATGAGAGATTCCTTAATTCGTTTTAAATGGCAACTATAGTTTCATTTACAACCTGTATTAAGTGAATATCCAAAGTATTAAGCTCAGAAAGGTAGAAAGACGTTGTTACTGGAAATTACAGAAATTAATTAGCACATGCCACCTGTACTTCGTTATAAACAAATATATTGAAAGCTTGAATTAATTCTCGCTGTTGACAGGCACAATTCGTTGTTTTACTACTGCTGCCTAGAATACAGAGATATGAGATCTATTTAGTATTAGCAACACTGTGTGTGATTTTCGAGTGGAGTGGTAAAAAGAAACCTCTTTAGTGCCTTAAACATATCGTGTTTTACATGTACAAAATGGCATTTCCGGACGTGTTATTTTTATGCTGTCATCTCAAGAAGTGTGCTGCCGAAAGTCATCGGTTGCTAGCGCATGCGAATGGAGAACGTGCTCTGTCGAATACAAAATGGTTCAAATGGGTCTGTGCACTACTGGACTTAACATCTGAGGTTATCAATCACCTAGAACTTAGAACTACTTAAACCTAACGAACCTAAGGACATCACACACATCCATGCCCGGGCAGGATTCGAACCAGCGACCGGAGCGGTCGTGCTGTTCCAGACTGAAGCGCCTAGAACCGCTTGGCTACCGAAGCCGGCTCTGTCGAATACAACGCGCAAAGTTACGTTTAGGCGATTTCAAGAGAAAGATTTTACGATGCGCTACAAAATTCGTCTTGGTCGGTGTGGTGTAGTATGAACCGCTGTAAACAGAGCAAATGGTGAACGTTGAACTCCACAGTACATAATTACTCAATCTGAACTGCGCACGTAAAGACAAACGCCCGCGATATGCTCAAAGATATTCTGCATCTTGACAATGTCAACTGGATGTTGCAAACGGAGAGAAGCAAACCTTAAAGGGACACCCACGGAATTTCTTATCCCCCACTACCACCATTTTCTCCAGACATCGCCCCTCCACATACATTTGTTTCAATCCATGCAGTACGGCCTTTCCGAAAAAACTTCACGTCGCTTAACGCTCTCGAAAAGTTTCTCCAAGAGAAGATCGCTTCAAACAATTAGATTTTTTTTACCATGGAGTCCATTTGTTACCATGTAAGTTGAGAAAAGCTGTAGCTGCCGGAGGACACTACTTTCAGGGGAGTTAGACTACGCTATGCTACTCAAATAAACATGTTTCTTTCTAACAAACAGTGAGAACGATTCAGCTTTGCACTGTGACAAATTAAGTTCACACAGTTACGTTTATTAGAATGGCGTCAGTTAGCACCGTATGGTCAGCTTCGATTAAAGTGCACCAAATTGCTATCATATGAAAGAAATATGTAAGCTCAAATTTCAATTCACAAATGTTGTAAAATCTGTTGTTGTTTTACAATAGTGTATCCGGCTATTATTCCAACTGCAGTTGCGACAATCAGTTATTTGACGATGGTCTAAGAAGAACAAATACAAACATCAAAAAAAGTTTTGGATCACCTTGGTTCAGAGAGTTCCGGAACCTGTACAGAAAATTGGAATAGACCTTCTTTATTGCTCATGAAAATCACACATTGCATGTTGTACCACAATACATCGATACCTTCGGAGGTGGTGGTCCAGATTGCTGTACACGCTGGTACTTCTAATACCCAGTGGCACGTCCTCTTGCATTGATGTATGTCTGTATTCGCCGTAGCATACTATCCACAAGTTCATCAAGGCACTGTTGGTACAGATTGTCCCACTCCTCAACAACGATTCGGCCTAGATCCCTCAGAGGGGTTGGTGGGTCACGTCGTCCATAAACGACCATTTTCAATCTATCCCAGGGTTCTTCGATAGGGTTCATGTCTGGAGAACATGCTGACCACTATAGTCGAGCGGTGTCGTTATCCTAAAGGAAGTAATTCACACGATGTGCACGCTGGGGGCGCGCGAATGCCTCGCCAATATGTTGCCGATATTGTCGCACGATCGGTTGGAGGACAGCATTCACGTATCGTACAGCCATCACGGCGCCTTCCATGACCACAAGCAGCGTACGTGGGCCCCACATAATGCCACCCCAAAGCAGCAGGAAATCTCCACCTTCCTGCACTCGCTGGACACTGTGTCTAAGGCGTTCAGCCTGACTGGGTTGCCTCCAAACACTTCTTCGACGATTGTCTGGTTGAAGACATATGCGACACTCATCGGTGAACAGAAAGTTATGCCAATACTGAGCGGTCCATTCGGCATGTTTTTGGGCTCATCTGTACCGCGCCACATGTTGTCCTGGTTGCAAAGATGGACCTCGCCATGGACGGCGGGAGTGAAGTTGCGCATCATGCAGCCTGTTGCGCACAGTTTGAGTCGTAACACGACGTCCTGCGGCTGCACGAAAAGCATTATTCAACATGGTGGCGCTGCTGTCAGGGTTACTCCGAGCCATAGTCCGTAGGTATCTGTCATCCACTGCAGAAGTAGTCCTTGGGCGGCCTGAGCGAGGCATGTCACCGACAGTTCTTGTCTCTGTGTATATCCTCCACGTCCAAACAACATCGCTTTGGTTCACCCCGAGACGCCTGGGCAATTCCCTTGTTTAGAGCCCTTCCTGGCACAAAGTAACACTGCCGACGCGATCGAACCGCGGTATTGACCGGCTTGGTACGGTTGAACTACAGACAACACGAGCTCTGTACCTCCTTCCTGATGAATGACTGGAGCTGACCTCCTTCGTCTAATAGGCGCTGCTCATGCATGGTTGTTTAGATCTTTGGGCGGGTTTAGTGACATAACTGAACAGTCAAAGGGACTGTGTGTGTGGTACAGTATCCACACTCAAAGTCTATCTTCACGAGTTCTGGGAACTGTGGTGATGCAAAACTTTTTTGATGTCTGTAGTACAATAGCAAATAGTAGTTCCTCAGCATCACTAAGATAAGAATTTTTTTATCATTTACTGAATTTCATTTCTGTTAAATCTACAGGAATTCGATTTCAGTTTCCTCCACATACATGAGCAATTTCGGTTCGTATTCTCGTCGAATAATTTCAAAGAAGAGATGAAAACAGGGTATTACTGTTGTGTCACTAGTTTTGTGTTTAACAGTTTAAACATTTAGATCCTCGACTGCTGACGTGCACGATCGGCTACATCATTTCATATGTGTTCATTTGACACGGAAGTCTTAGCAAACAACAAAGCTGAGCAAAGTAGTAGAAGAAAGATAGAGGACAGTAAGTAACTTGGTAAGCCGAAGAATCTGAGTGATTTTATTGGAAAGGCGTGTGGCGAATCCAGTTCGGTGTCATGTGTGTTCGCCCTTTACTCGGGATTGTTAGCATCTCGACAATCATTTAATTAGACTCGGTCGGGTTTTACGAGATTAAAAACAACACCTGGAATCGATTTTATTAGCTAATAGCACTGCTCCGTGTGTGTGTGCGTGCGTGTGTGTGTGCGTGTGTGTGTGTGTGTGTGTGTGTGTCGACTGGCTCTCTGACGTGTGTGTCGTCTCACTGTTTGTACTGCTGTTCACGTGTGTGTGCGTTTAAACGGCGACGTCTGTGTCTGTCCGTGTGTGGGTGAGTGTATGCAGGAATGAGGATCGCGGGGTTTCCCATACAAGCGAAGCCATCAATGCCTGTTTTCCGTAATTTCATCCTCCAGAGTGATGTAATTCATCAGCAACAGAGTACTCCGCGGCCGGGTGTTCCATTCAGATAATGTCAAAGCGCTGAAAGCTTCCGTCCAACTCTGTGTGGTGAATGATGTCAGGAGTGTAGTACTGATCGGAATGTTCTACGAGGTATGAAAAATATCGCACAGCACCCGACTTCCATAGCAGTTGCCAGTATCAACGAAGAAACTTTTTTTTTTTTTGTTTGGCAGAGATGTTTGAAGATCTACTTTTCGAATACAACAATTTTCAGAATTGGACCACGTCATTTTGTAACACTAAAAGTACCTGAAAAACGAAAGCGACAATTCAATCGTATCTGGAGCTGTTGTGTCCTGCTATTTTTTCCGCCGCTCTGATAACGATAACGGCCATTGCAACGAAGGTCGTAAACTCATTTTAGTTTCATAGAGGTTTTTACTGTTGCAAAATGATGCATGCGAATACTCAAAACAATTTTGATTAAATTCACCCAAGCCATGTAAATATGGGACGTACAACGTTTATACTAATAACCAGTTGATGAATGTAATGAACGTGCGATACATCACAAACGCTTCTACACTAAGGTTTCACATTGGTGACAGGAAACACCAGAACTCGAATCACGGTCTGATAACTTTAAAACAGCACTTCCGTAACTTTGTAGTTAATTCTGATAATGGATCTAAACAAGTGCAACAGTTAATTCAATCTTCCCTTCGCACTATGAACGGATTATCAAAAATAGAGGGTAATTAATGAATAAACGCTAGAGTCGGTCAGTCGAGGAGGTTCCCTGGGGGTCAAAATCGCTGAGTAATGTCCATAACTTTTTATATATTAAGTCCAAAAAGCATAGCTGTTAGTGTTACTTTCCTTCGTCGTAGCTTGCACAAGCGACTACCTATTTATGAACGATTTTGGCTTGCAGCAAGTATGGAAGTTACCGCGCTATTCGGGAAAAGCACACAAATGTGACTCATACTTCCTTGGTTACTTAGCAGAAGCATATCACGTATGAGGGCAATTATCACAGAAAATACTAAGACAATACCCAACGGTGCATTAGTGAGCAGCTCGACGAAGTCCCATTCAGCATCGTGCGTGCACTAAGAACAGCTATTAATCGCCGCAGACTGAATGGACGCCGACGAATAGTCCAAATCATAACAAGAGAAGAGTCCACTCATCATAGCAACATGTTTTGCTGCACGCCATAATACCTCTCTCAGATGAAGGGGTCCCAATCGCCACTCGAGTGTGTCAAATATTCATTAACTGCTACGGAGTACTGGTTTATAGCATCTTTCTGAGGGCGGTTGATGAAATATGGGTCGGAACCAGCCAGCGAAACTCTGAAAGTGGAATAACCGCAAACGTACGGAGTAAGAGGTCAATACGTTGCAGACATATTAGAGAAATCTAGCTCTGGTGTAGAACATATCAATCCATTAATGAAATTACATATCTTCTCAGTTCAAATAAAGCTTTCCGTTCACAAAGGAGTATCTAAATTTTCTTGACATTACACTTCCAGTACACTTAAAGTACACTTACTGTATTTAAATACAGGATAACTGAACTGCTCAATACCGTAGGTGTCGTTTCTGATGCGCTTCCTGATACCCGGAGATTCCACATAATATGACGAAAGTGACTATGCACCAGCAAAAAACACTTTCTCAGTATCCACTTGGTTTCCACAATAATTCTGTTTCAATAATATACTGATTCATAAAAATTACTTAAGTTCTTTCCAGCCGTTCATCAAAAACAATAGCATAATCATACAAACAAAGTATTGCTCGCAAAAAAACAATAAATACTTACTGTGCTTGGGGTCCGCCCCCTGTAGCTGGGTGGTCAGCGCGACAGAATGGCAATCCTAAGGGCCCGAGTTTGATGCTCGGCTGGGTCGGAGATTTTCTCCGCTCAGGGATTGGGTGTTGTGCTGTCTTAATCATCATCATTTCATCCCCATCTACGCGCAAGTCGCCGAAGTGACGTTAAATCGAAAGACTTGCACCCGGCGAACTGTCTACCCTACGGGAGGCCCTAGTCACACAACGTTTACATTTCTTTACTGTTCTTTGGGTTCACTCCAATACGTACAAACAGCACGTAGCACAGTAACAGTTACCAGTAAGAATCATCAGTGTCAGAAAGCTCCCTGTGTTCAATAATTACCTGGTTTTTACGCACTGTTTCAAACTGTAGCTAAGGAAAAAGGTAATTTTTGTAATACGAAAACACGTCAGTACTGTTAACTCGCCGTCTGCTTCAAAATCTAATGATTCACTTCTAAAATTATTGTCATAGATTGCAAATTTATTGTTCGTTATGTTACGATCTAAGTGAATTTCTGCCCAGAATTCCAGAAGTTCAGGTTCATCGCAATAGGTCCCATGACATGGATAAATGTTTGAATCACTCTGGAGCGTAATAGATCGTTCACAGTACTCTTGTTAGATATGTTAACAAGTCAAGGAATAACACTTTGTTGACATAGTGCTTACATTACACAAATCAACTGGTCTTCACAAAACGATAATTTGCTAAAATTGAGGTAGCAATCACTCGTAAGTTACTAAAATACATGAATGCACACATCAATGTATATTGCTTCTGTTGTCGTTGTTGTCAATGATAATCACATAAATTAGTGACCGATTCTTCCAGTTCTCGAAAATGCGCTGGCTTATTTAACAGTGTGTTAGGTGAGTAAACTGAATAAACTAGTAGCCATTATTTTTCTTGTTGGTAATTAAATAGTGATCTGTTTCTGACCCATGTGTGTCTTGTTGTACAATCATCTCCTAACATGTTCAAGCTAGTGCCGGTTCGATTATATTTTCCCACACATAGACATGTCATGTGACGCCCCCCCCCCCCTCCCTACCACAGACGTTAGTCGCCTTCCTTGGGCTTTTATTCATGTCAGACATCTCACAAATATAACAATCCGCTCCGTCGCTGATAGCGTTTATGATTTGTCACGTGGTGGGCCTGAGGTCGATTACTGATGACAGTACCCATTTAAAATGATACAGCCGTCACTAAAATGGCGTCAGATGAAAATATTTACATTGTGCTGCGTGCCACACTAGATCTATTATTTGTTTATCTGTAGACATTGCAATGAATTTTTTTTTGTTACATATACAGAATGAATTGCAATTAATAGGGAAAACTGACACTTGTGAAGTGTACAATAACAAAAACAAAATCGTTCAAATAATAATGAGTCCGCTAGTGAGCCGATTGCGAGATAATTACCTATATCGACATATACATAGATACTTTGTAAGCAACCATATGGTACGTGGCAGAAGGCACCCTGTACTGCTACTAGTCTTTTTTTTCCATTCGCAGATACAGCGAGGGGAAAACGACTATCTAAATACCTCCGTACGAGCCCTAATCTCTCTAACCTTATCTTCATTGTCAATACGCGAAATCTACGTTGATGGCAGTAGAATCGCTCTGCATTCAGCCTCGAATACCGGTTCTCTAAATTTTCTCAACAGTGCTACTCGAAAATAACGTCGGTTTTCCTCCACTGATTCCCATTTGAGTTCCCGAAGTATCCCGTAATACTTAAGTGTTTTTCGAACCTACCGGTGAGAAATCTAGAAGGCCGTCTCTAATCTGCTTCGATGTCTTCCATTAATCCGACCTGCTGCGGATACTAAGCACTCGAAAATATAACTGTCTCACATTAATGTCCCATATGCGTCCTCCTTTACAAATCAACCACACTTCCTAAAATTCTCCCATTAATCCGAAGTCGACTATTGCCTTCCCTAGTACAATCCTTACATTAGCTTGCAACGGTACTCCTAGATATTTCATCTACGTGACTGTGTCAAGCAGCTCACTGCTAATGCAGTATTCATCTACAGTCTCCCAACGACCACACCTTCCAATGCACCACAGCACCGTCAGCAAACTGGTACAGACTGCTCCTTACCCTGTTCGCCAGATCATTTACGTATACAGAAAAGAACAGAGGCCCTCTCACACTTCCTTGGTGCTCTCCTGACGATGCCCTTGTCTCTGCTGAACATCTACCGTCGAGGACAACATATTGGGTTCTTTTACTTATGAAGTCTTCGAGCCACGCTCATACCAGGGAATCTATTACGTATGCTTGTACCTTCGTTAACAGTCGGCAGTGTGGCACCGTATCAAAAGCTTTACGGAAATATAGAAATATGGAATCCGCCTGTTACCTTTCATCTGTAGTTCGCTAGATGTCATGTGACAAAAGTGCAAGCTGACTTTCGCACAATCAATGCTTTCTAAAACCGTTATGATATGTGGACAGAAGCTCTTCCCTGTCAAGTAAATTTATTATATTCCAACTGACAGTATGTTCAAGGATTGTGCAACAAACTGATATTAAACGTATAGGTCTGTACTTTTGCGGGTCCTTTTACAATTCATATATACAGCAGTCATTTGCGCTTTTTTGCAGCCGCTTGGTACTTTGCGCTGGGCGAGAGATTCCCGAGAAATGCAAGAGAAGTTAGGGACCAGTGGTAAGTAGTACTCTTTATAAAACTGAATCGAGATTCCATTAGAACTTGGCGACTTATTTGCTTTCAACTCTTTCAGTTGTGTCTCTACACAGGTGGTGCTTATTACAATATCGTCCACAGAGAAGTCAGTGCAATGGTCAAACGATTTATGAATGTATAGCGACGAGTAGCTACTGACTTCAGTATGAAATGTAACTCTGATTAGTATAACTGTATCTAACTGTGCTCTAATTTCACCCATGACCTACATTAGCTCATGCAACGTTGGGTATTATGGTACTAGCATGATAAAATGTAGGCACATTTTGCTGCTGCTGTAATACGAAAGCTAACGCGCCAGTATGATCCACAATGATTACGTCGAGCGCGGCATGTACCTTTGCCTCCAAGATCACCTGACTTAAATCATCTGGATCCATCTCAGCTGTGAAATGGACAGCACTTTCGTTGATACATTGTTTGAAAGGATTCGTAACTCACTGTGGAGACCAGTGCAGCATTGCCTCCAAATCTGAGGACGAAACATGGAACACTTCCTTTAACAGGTACAAGTGTACTGTGAACCATATTAGAGGAACGTTGAGTAAGTAATGCAGCACTTATTTTCAACACCAATTTCGGTTGAAAAAAAATCAGAATTTGTTCTGGACATCGTTCGAATATTCCTGCTTTGACCCCTACAATTTCACGAAGTTCTGGTAGGTGATGGCATTGTATTTGGCCTTCAAAATGCCGCCTGTGACCGAGATGTGTTTGAAGCACAGAGGGGCCATTGGGTTTCTTTTTGGCAGAAGACCAGAGCATTGCAGTTTTTCATAGGAGCTTGCACAATGTCTACGGAGACCTGGCAGTGAAAAAAGTACAGCCAGTCATTAGGCGAGGTGCCTGTCATCATTGTAACAAGAGTGCTCAAACCTGTCCTATCTCCCACATGTCGGCTGGTTACATACACCCTCAGGAAGCTAAAGAAACGACTTCAGCGTGTTCGTAGCCACAAAAATGCAAGTGAACTTCTTCTTCTCCATGACAAAGTAAGGCCACACACAAGTCTGCACGCGTGGGAGGAACTCACATAACTTGATTGAACTGTTCTTCCTCATCCACCTTTAAGACTTCCATCTGTTTGGCCTATTGAAAGAGGCATTCCGTGGAAAGCAATATGTGGATGGTGGGAAGGTTATTGATGAAGCAAGACATTGGCTCCAACATGGACAAGTAGAGTGGTACCATGTAGGCACACAGGCCCTGCCAGTAAGGTTGCATTAGATCGTCACGTTGAACGAAGGTAATGCTGGAAAATAGTGTTTTGTAGCCACAAGAGTGGGGAATAATAAAATGCTGTCAACGTAATGTTGAGGTATAGCGTTTTGTAGCCTTAAGAGAGGGGAGTAATAAGATGCTGTCAGACAAAAATGTGTTGCATTAGTTGCCCTTCGTATATAAGTAATATTGTATTTTTTGGTAAAGTACTCTATGGGTGAAGTTCAGGCCCAATTATATGTGGGATTAGTGGAAAAGCTTACGTTTGAAGTATATTTATACTAAGACAATAGTGACAGTAGAAGTTTTCGTTTCAGTACTGAAGATAGTGGCGGTTAGTAACCACAGATAGGCAGCTACCACCGAAACAGCTTGTTTGGGCACTCATGTTTACTGGAGGGTTCCTGCTTGTTTTGTTGTATTTATTCACCTGCATTAGTTTTCTTTACTAATTACGAGACACACTGTATAAAGATTTTTCACCTGTGCAGCTCTGGTGCCCCTCTCAGCATGGCGCCCAAATCGGCCACTTATGTCACTTGGATCTTAATCAGGTCCTGGTATCCACATTACTTTCACAGAATGCAATCATATCCATACTATGCTCATTTCACACTACTTCAACAGTTGTTACCCCAGCAAAGTGATTCTGTAAAAATTATAGTCAGATTAGTTTAAACAAACACATCCAGTGATCCAAAAAAATCGTGTATCTATTTACACATTCGTCCGCCATCTGTCACCCACCTAATATTTGTATTTTCAACTTCCGTTGATTATACAGGGTGTTACAAAAATGTACGGCCAAACTTTCAGGAAACTTTCCTCATATACAAATAAAGAAAAGATGTTATGTGGACATGTGGCCGCAAACGCTTAATTTCCATGTTAAAGCTCATTTTAGTTTCGTCAGTATGTACTGTACTTCCTCAATTCACCGTCATGATTTCATACGGGATACGCTACCTATGCTGCTAGAACGTGTGCCTTTACAAGTACGACACAACATGTGGTTCGTGCACGATGGAGCTCCTGCACATTTCAGTCGAAGTGTTCGTTCGCTTCTCGACAACAGATTCGGTGACCGACGGATTGGTAAAGGCGGACCAATTCCGTGGCCTCCACGCTCTCCTGACCTCAACCCTCTTGACTTTCATTTATGGGGGCATTTGAAAGCTCTTGTCTACGGAAAGCCGGTACCAAATGTAGAGACTCTTCGTGCCTGTATTGTGGACGGCTGTGATACAATACGCCATTCTCCAGGGCTGCATCAGCGCATCAGGGATTCCATGCGACGGAGGGTGGATGCATGTATCCTCGCTAACGGAGGACATTTTGAACATTTCCTGTAACAAAGTGTTTGAAGTCACGCTGGTACGTTCTGTTACTGTGTGTTTCCATTCCATGATTAATGTGATTTGAAGAGAAGTAATAAAATGAGCTCTAATGTGGAAAGTAAGCGTTTCCGGACACATGTCCACATAACATATTTTCTTTCTTTGTGTGTGAGGAATGTTTCCTGAAAGTTTGGCCGTAACTTTTTGTAACACCCTGTATATGGCAGTCACATATCCTTACTACATTCCTCTAAACACAATCAAGTAATTAAAAACATAAAATAAATCTAAACGAAAGAAATATAGATATGTATTACAAAAAACATGTACGAAATCACCATCTCTCTCTCCCTCCGCATCACTCTCTCTCCCTCCCGTCACGTTCTCTCTCTCTCTCTCGCTCTCTCTGACCCATTCACACACACACACACACACACACACACACACACACCAATTTTAATACACTATCACCTGATGAAGACCGAATATTTTTATGGCTACATGCTACGTCTCTTTCTCTGTCAGAGCCAGTTTGCGTCATGTCCGACGTTCATTACAACGACGGTTATTTGCTTTTTATCATATTCTGAACGTTTGCTAAAGACAACAAATGTGCTGTAAGGCATTATCAGTATTCCTCGGAAGTAAAATTACTCTATTCAAGAGTCTAGACGTGCGGCATAGATAATCCTTTTTCTGTAATCTGGTGTAAAATGACCCTACAATTTTATTGCAAACGGAATTAATGAGTGTAAATACGCAAAGTAAACAAATTTTGTGACATCTTAATCATGAAAATCTGCAACCGAAAACAGAGCAAAAGTTATCGTACTTAAGAGTGTGGACAGATCTGCAATATAGAACATACTTTTCAGTTCAGTTCATTCACAATTTTGAAAATTCACATTTACATAGACTTTTTAGCTTTGGTATGCTGCTATTGTCGTTGCAACCTGCACTGAAGACAACTCTTTTTAATTAGTTATTCTTTTGTTAAGTGCTATTCAGTTAGGGTAATAAATTATTTTATAGGATACTTAGTTTACTCTATTTTCCGTCGGTGCGTTCCTGACGACTGATTTTGGTGACTGCATTATCACCAAAGAAAAATATCGTTGCTTCATTGCTGTACAAGGAAAAATCAGTTACCTACACTGAAGTGATAAAAGTCTTGGGATACCGATATGCACATATACCGATGGCGGTAGTATCACGTACTCAAGGTATAAAAACGCAGTGCACTGTGGGATCTGTCATATGTGCTCAGATGGTACATGTGAAAAGGTTTCCCATGTGATTGTGGGACACGACGAGAATTAACAGACATTCCATTTCAGAAATCATTAGAGAATTCAACATTTCGAGATCCACAGTGTCAAGATTGTGCCGAGAGTACCAAATTTGAGACCTCACCACGGACAAAGCATTGGTCGACGGCCTTTTCATAACGACCGAACGCTGCGGCGTTTGCGTAGGGTTGTCAGTGCTAACATACGCAACACTGCGTCAAGCAACTGCAGAAATCAATGTGGGACGTACGATGAACGTATCCGTTAGGGCAGTGTGGCGAAATCTCACCGCAATGGGCTGTGACAGCATAGGCCGATGCGAGTGCTTTTGCTAACATCACACACCACCTGCAGCGCTTCTCCTGGGCTCGCGATCGTATCAGTTGGACCCTAAAAACTAAAAACTAAACTCAATGCGAACAGGCTTCGGAAGGACCAATGGTACGGACGGCCGCCGTGTCATTCTCATCCTATACGCGTCACTGGATGCCGATACGGAGGGGCATGTGGTCAGTTGGGAGCCGCTACATCCCAATCAAGATGCTGCTCAATTTGCCACACAAGGGCTAAGTGCACCCCGCTTACCAACGGCGCTTGGCAGATCGGATGATCACCGATTCAAGTACTGGTCCAGCCCCACAGCACTTAACTTCGGTGATCTGATGGGAAGTGGTGTTACCACTGTGGCAAGGCCGTTGGCTCAGTCGGATCCTAGACGGCTGGAAAACCACGACCTGGTCAGATGAGTCCGAAATTCAGTCGGTTTGACCCGATGACAGGGTTCGAATGTGGCGTAGACCCCACAAAGACATGGCCTCAAGATGTCAACACGGCACTGTGCAGGCAGTTGATGGCTCCATGAAGGTGTGGATTGTGTTTAAATGGAACAGACTGGGTATTCTAGTCCGACGGTACTGATCATTAACTGGTGTGGTTATGTTCGGCTACTTGGAGGCCATATGCAGACTATTCATGGAGTTCATGTTTTGAAATAACGATGGAATTGTTACTTAAAACAATGCGCCATGTCACTGGGCTACAATTTTTCTGCACCATTCGAGGGACTGATTCGGCCACCCAGATCGCCTGACGTGAATCCCATCGAACATTTATTGGGCATAATCGATAGATCAGTTCGTGCACAAGATTCCGGGCCTTCGTAATCACAGAGGGCTATAGAGGCAGAATGGGTCAGTAGGTCTGCATGGGACTTCCAACGACTTGGTGAGCCCGCGCCACGTCGAGTTGCAGCTCTACGCTAGGCAAAATCACGCGTTATTAGGAGGTATCCCATGACTGTTGTCACCTCAGAGTATAACAATAGCAGTATAGAAAAGAAAGGAGGCTGCCGGCCAACGTTCGATCAAAGATGAGGTCACTGGCGACGGAACACATTCTCGTGACGGACGTAGATGAGAAAGGAAGTTGTAACGCCGGAAATGCATATCCTCCTATTTCCATCTATTGTACTATAAATTTGTTTTCCTTATTTTTGTTACCTGAATATATGACATTTCTGTGTCTTTACATATTGTAATTGTTTTACTATTTGTATATTTGTATATATATATATATATATATATATATATATATATATATATATATATATATATATATATATGCATTTATGTCGATGTATTATTGGTTTGTTTCGTAAATATTATTTGTAATTTTATGCTGGGTCTTGCCTAGGGAAGACTGCTATCGAACGATTACATCGATAGGTCGTGTGAAGAATCAAAGTGTTTAGGATCTTTGGTAGTGTTAACTCTGCCGCGTGGAGCGCGGGCAGAGAGAGTCTGGGGGGAGTAGCGAGTGGAGCAGGTGTGTTGTGTGAAGCTCCCGCGAGTTGCCGCGCTTTCGGGGTTTGGCAGCATGTAATTGCGCTCGACTTGCGATGATAGTTTCTGACATGGTGTTGCGGACGGTAAGCATTAGCTGGCGCACATCAAAAGCCCGTTTCGTCTGGTGACCGTGTCGAGAAGAAGGCGCGCCAACATCCAGCTTCTGCAACAGCGACGGCCGACAATGAGTGACTGTCGCCACCTCCTCGATCGACGGCTTCAAACCTTCAATCAACCAACAAGGAAGACTGGAAGCACGTAAAGTTTTAGAACTGTATGGCAGACCTCAGCTTTTCAAACTTTTAAAATTGTTCAAATCACAAAATTACAGCAACGTAGCATGAACGTTTGTTGCTCATTGTCCCAATTGCATTACCAAGCAGGGTCCCTTCCTTTTCCGAAATGAACCCGAGTGTCGTTGAAATTCATACGCCAGCATTAAAGTAATATTCCATTCCAATGCTTTAAGTTCAAAGTTCAGTTAAAGTATTCATAGCTGGCTACAATATTTAGATTACACAAGCACAAATTAAGACTGCGAGTTTTGTTACCATATTTAAGTTACCTGTGACTGCAGCTCAGCTTGGTACGTACTAAATTTTACTATTGTTAATTGTTCAGAATCATTTAATTCAAGTTCAAAGTTAAATCTCTTATTTCTAAATTGCGTAGATTCAAGTAGCTTTTGAAATGATTGTTGAGGTAGACCAAGACTAACCGTGTTTTACTGAATTTCGATGTGCTTCAGAAAGAAAGCTCACTATTAACTTCAGTCACTAAATTAACTTTCGATTTTCCGGTTTTATTAATTATTTTGCTAAATTAAGTCAGAGTGTAGCGAAATTTATTACTTCTGACAAACTTTCAGTTTTCACACTACACTTGTCAACCTTCAGTTGCCACGCTTCTAGTGCTAATTATATGTGTAATAATCTTTCTTTTTCAATTACTATAGTAATTGTCCTTAGGACTGGCGACCGTAATTTCCCCCAAATCTCAAATATCTAATTACTGCTAGTTGATTGTTGACGTAAGGCCGCACATTTACTTTCTTGATTAACTTTACCCCTATTTCTAAATTAATTTCCACTAGTTTCATTAGCATTTTTCCTTTCATTTAGATGTAACCCTTTCCTCCCTCTTTACCGACAAATTAACTTCGGTGCCGATTGCTTTTCCCAAATTCCCATTAGGTACACGCGGTTTCATTTTTCACTGTCATTAAGGTCGATAAGTGAGGGGGAGGTTACAAAGTCGGTTTTGGTCTTTTCAGTCGAACTGCTGGACATGTTTGCCTAGCACACCTCATGCAATGCAAGGCGAAATAGAGCTGAAGCATTGATTAAAGAATCCAAATATTGACACGGAAGAATAGCCTAGTCGTTTACAGAATACCCAAGCAACAGGAGCCAGAAATTATGTTCGACACTTAAAACGTTACGTAGTTCTAGTCGCGACAAGAATATTCCCCTCGTGACAGGTAAATTACATCTAGCTAGGGAAACAGACGGGCTCCCTGACTTGGGGCAGGCAGGTTGTAAAGTAATTGTAGCTTCGATGGTGGCGCTGCTTGCCCCTAAAAGTATGTTTACGATAGAATGCAGTGTTGGTGGCAGCGGTGTCCATACCGATATGGACAATGTCCGCGCAAGAGATGATCACAACGTTCTTACTTCCTGCAGCCCGGACATACACGCCGGGTGATGTGGCCGAGCGGTTCTAGGCGCTTCAATCTGGAACCGCAGGACCGCTACGGTTGCAGGTTCGAATCCTGCCTCGGGCACGGATGTGTGTGCTGTCCTTAGGTTAGTTAGGTTTAAGTACTTCCAAGTTCTAGGGGACTGATGACCTCAGATGTTAAGTCCCATAGTGCTCACAGCCATTTGAACCATTCTTTAGAACCCGGACATACACGGATGGAAATGGAAAGTGTTACACTATGGAGACATTCACCGAAAGCTGCTAAACTCATAATTCGGTACTTCCAAGCCTTTGGAATAAGGTAACTAAAATTTCATCAGTGTACGATCTTATTTTGAATATTTTCATACGGAAATGAAACTATTCCTGTTGATGAAGAATGATTTGAGCACATGTGACTACTGGGCGCGTATAGCATTACTGGAACTTTCAGGTGGGGATCTCAGCACAGGACGCCCAGCTGACGTACGAGCCAACAGAGTGCGTAACCATTTTTGGACTTTGAGAAAGATCTGAACATTGGCATGAGAGCTAAGGGAACACTAAGCTAATATGCAGTGGTGCAAACGAAAACTGACGAGATGGTCTCAAGATAATAGTGTGGCCCAGAGGACTACAATACGAGAAAAACATAGGAGCTCTCAACTGATTTTGATTAGCAGAGGGATGTCAATAACTGAAATCCTGACACAGAGTCCAGACGGAATGTCATTTCGAACTTTGGGAAGCAGATTGCTGATCTCGAGCTTCCATGCATCATTCTCCACTGTCATCGTACCACACCATTATACAGCCTAACTTATGTGGAACATAGGGAGGGATTCTGTGGGGTTCAACGATCTGTCTCCTTTCTGTTCATAGCGTTCCTGTCGACGACCTCATGAAAGGTAACAGGAAGCAAGAATTTTGGGAATCACCCTCCTGCCCAATTTCTAGCATCACATTTGTGGAGCTATTGTATATGACTGCGGGATTGATTTGGTGGTTGTTGAACGGAGACGGGGTTCTCACCAGAGTGTTACGAGAACAGTAATCCCTGTTGTCCTAAGCTTCGTTACCAGAGTATCAAATGACATTATTCACAACTATAGTGGAAGATCGATGCAGTTCCCACCACAGTCGCCTTGGAGAATGATCGTATCCATGGATGGAGTGCCCAGCCTCCTGTTGCGTCACCTACAGAGTACGTCTAAGATTTGGTGGGAGGAAGAACATTTTCCTATCAGACTACATTATTCATGAACTGGCACAGCACCTGCCTAGGTGGAAAGAAAATCCCGCAGATGAAATTGAGAGTCTGTTTGTATCCATGCTAGAACTGAAAGTCGTCCGCCGTTAGACACATTTGATACTGTGCATTCTTCTGCACGTCTGTAGACACTTGAGTGTCTCAAAGAACCTGCAGCCCCCTGACTGTACTTATAATAGTTCGTCGCTGGATGGACACGTGAGCTAAGTCTCAGTAAGCCCTCAGAGTTTTGATGCCAGCAGGAAAGCTTGATGATAGAAGCAGTTAGCGACACCGCGTAACCGGCAGACAAACGGTTACTTTCTACAGCACACTCTCTCCTTCTGTTTAGTATAGGCGCTTTGTCTTTTGATAATGAAATGGACGCGCTGACACGACTTCGTGCTGGATTCTGGTGAGCTCCCATGCATGCTTGCACTACATTTACGTAATTGTATGTTTCGTGGTTCTCCAAATTACGGAACTTCAGATTTCTTTCCACAATATACTTTGCAGTCGCATTTAACGTGCGATTATTAGCTCTTTGTTCCACTTCACAGCTTCGTTAGAACACGTGGGAATCAATATCTAGTCTCCTGAGCTTGAAATTTTCTCTTCTCACTGCACTTCTACTGGTAAAATAATATTTTGGACGATACTGATTGTTTGTATTCATTTTGTTTTATCTGTTCTCTGTTGTATAAGGCTGCTCATATTAAGACACGTTGTTGGGAAGCAAGAACTTGTCAGTATGCTTAACGAGCGGGATAGTGATGTTTCTGCGACACTTGGCCAAGATCACGATGGCAGCGTGTACTGCATGCCAGGGACAGAGTGAACAAAGAGACTGTACAATAACCTTGTGTAAAATTTAATGTTTAAATACTGTTACAAAACTGGACTAAATATGTAAAACTAAGCCAATGTCAAAGCCTACGAGTCTCTGAGAATTAGTTTCTCCAAAACTTGAGTTTCTTACAAAATTTTAAAAAACTCATGATATCAAACTTGGAAAGTTGTAATTATGGAGTTATA
The DNA here is from genome assembly GCF_023864275.1 of Schistocerca cancellata. Classification (NCBI taxonomy): domain Eukaryota; kingdom Metazoa; phylum Arthropoda; class Insecta; order Orthoptera; family Acrididae; genus Schistocerca; species Schistocerca cancellata. The sequence continues at coordinate 139,077,813 of NC_064631.1, read as the reverse complement.
AAAACATCCTATAGAGGTTTTCCTGAAGCAACCTCTTTTACTTTTTGAATTATTCCACTTTTACGAAATCATAAAAGGGTTTAATATTAACGTTAAATGGTTTCAGCTTTGTAATTGGGTTCAGTTGGTCACACAGACACACAGGAGAAGTTTCCATGAAGCTATTTCTTTACTTTTTAATTATTAAGTCAAAACCAATTATTGTGCCAAAAAGTAGAAAAACGTGATGGATTAAGTTATCTTAATACAGGGTGAGTCACCTAACATTACCGCTGGATATATTTCGTAAACCACATCAAATACTGACGAATTAATTACGTCCGGAGATATTGTAACCTAAAGTTGACGCTTGAAACCTCCGACGTTCAGTTGCGTGTTGTAACAAACACGGGCCACGGTCGGCGAGCAGCATCTGCAGGGACATGTTTACGATGACGACCGTGTTTACGAGTGTGGCTGTAGTGCACTGTTGTGGTTTGGTCTAGCTGTCGCAGTGTCCGCATGTAGCGCTTGCTGCTATTGTTATTCTGCATTCGTCTCCGCACGCAGTCCAACTGTAGTACACCGTGTTACCAGACGTCTGTGATAGTCTAGTGTCGTAGGAACTGTGACCATGGTGTATTCGAACTCAGAAAAGGCGGAAATGATACTCATCTATGGCGATTGTCGACGAAATTCAGCTGAAGCCTGCAGGTTGTATGCAGAGCGGTACCCGGACAGAGAGCATCCAACGTGCCGCACATTGCAAAACATCTACCGCCAACTTCATGCAACAGGTATGGTCGTAGCACGCAAACGGGTCCGTAACAGGCCCGTCACAGGAGAAGCGGGTCCAGTTGGTGTGTTAGCTGCTGTTGCCATGAACCCACACATGAGTATACGGGACATTGCGAGAGCCGGTGGACTGAGTCAAAGTAGTGTCATGCGCATACTACATCGTCACCGCTTTCACCCGTTTCATGTGTCGCTACATCAGCAATTACATGGTGATGACTTTAATCATCGAGTACAATTCTGTCAATGGGCATTAACAGAGAATGCGTTGCAGTTCTACCTGTTTACCGATGAAGCGGGTTTCACAAACCACGGGGCAGTGAATCTACGGAACATGCATTACTGGTCCGTGGACAATCCTTGCTGGCTCAGACAGGTAGAGCGACAGCGACCGTGGACTGTAAATGTATGGTGCGGAATCATTGGCGACCACCTCATTGGTCTTCACTTCATTGCAGGAGCCCAAACAGCTGCAACATACATCGCGTTTCTACAGAATGATCTGCCAACGTTGCTCGAAAAAGTCCCACTGGAAACGCGTCGATGTATGTGGTATCAGCATGATGGTGCACCTGCACATTCCGCAATTAACACTAGGCTGACCCTTGACGGGATTTTCGACGGGCATTTCATAGGACGTGGAGGACGCATAAATTGGCCAGCCCGTTCTCCTGATCTTACACCTCTGGACTTCTCTCTGTGGGGTACGTTAAAGGAGAATGTGTACCGTGATGTGCCTATAAATCCAGAGGATATGAAACAACGTATTGTGACAACCTGCGACGTGTACGACATTCATTACGCCAGAGATTGCAATTGTGTGCAGCAAATGATGGCCACCACATTGAATATCTATTGGCCTGACATGTCGGGACACACTCTATTCCACTCCGTAATTGAAAACGGAAACCACGTTTGTACGTGTACCTCACCCCTCATGGTAATGTACATGTGCGTCAGTGAAAAAGATCAATAAAAAGGTGTTAGCATGTGGACGTAATGTGCTGTTCCAGTCTCTTCTGTACCTAAGGTCCATCACCGTTCCCTTTGGATCCCTACGTGATTCGGTGCTCTCCGATACACAAGATCGGACAGCGGAGGAGTGGTACTCAAGCGCCAACTTTAGGTTACAATATCTCCGGATGTAATTAACATTGTACAATGCAACAAACGGCACTGATTACGTATTTGTTTATATGTTCAGATGTGCTAACAAAACTAACGGGGTTCCATTTAAAAAAACGTAGGTTTGTGTTAAAAAACATACTTCCGTGCATTTTTGTATGGTTTGTATTAAACAATTACACTAGCCCCTCTCCTCACGTACGGTCTGTGGAATCGGTTCGTCAGTTTTTGATGTGGTTTACGAAATATATCCAGCGGTAACGTTAGGTGACTCACCCTGTATATACAAATAAGGTACAAAGCTAACTAAGGCAGGACTGTATTTGATACAACTAATAATGAAACTATACCAACTTTCGCTATGATACTGTAATTTAATAAAAAGCACAGAAACTAGAAAGAGACAGCTCACTTCAAGATATTCCAAATCAATCCTTGTACAAGTGAACTTTTGTCACAATATACTGTTCAGGTAAACAATAGTAGACTCTTACTTCTCGTTGTGGTTCTCGACACTTCTGCCTTACTCTTGGAGAGTTAGAACAAACCATAAAAGTTCCGTATTGTTTACAAGGAAATGTTATACCAGTCTTCCTGGAAAATAATAGCTACTACAGGTAACGATGATGGACGTGGATGGTGATCACGCACCCTTCTCTCCAAAGTAAACCATAAAGACTCAGTTATGTTGAGATCTGTTGACCGGGTGGCCACAAGAGAAGCCAAAATTCATCCTCGTGATTGCAAAAACAGTCCTGGTCGGTGCGAGCTTTGTTAAAAGGGACTCTGTGGTGTTGGAACACAGCATCACCTTTAGTGAACAAATACTGTACCAACAGATCGACCTGATCAGTCAGGATGCCCACATAATCATTGGTAGCGATGCGACCCTGCAGACTACAAATTGGGCCAATGGAATAGCTCGATACAGCAACGCAAATCATCACCGAACCCCCGCCATATTTCATTCTTGGGACGAAAACCCGACCATAATTTAGAAACCGTGAGCAACAAGAGTCATCCGACCTAATGAATGTCTTCCGTTGCTCCTTAGACCAGGTATCATTGCTTCGACACCAATTTTCCTGTTCTTTTATGACAACGACTGACTCATCCTGCATATTGAGGACATTACGCAAGGTACCATTCGTGGTCAAGTATCAAAAACACTACTGGCCATTAAAACAAATACACCAAGAAGAAATGTAGATGATAAACGGATATTCATTGGACAAATATATTATACTAGAACTGACATGTGATTACATTTTCACGCAATTTGGGTGCATAGATCCTGATAAATCAATACCCAGAACAACCACCTCTGGCCGTAATAACGGCCTTCATACGCCTGGACATTGAGTCAAACAGAGCTTGGATGGCGTGTACAGGTACAGCTGTCCATGCTGCTTCAACACGATACCACAGTTCATCATGAGTAGTGACAGGCGTATTGTGACGAGCCAGTTCCTCAGCCACCATTGACCAGACGTTTTCAGTTGGTGACAGATCTGGAGAATGTGCCTGCCAGGGCAGCAGTCGAACATTTTCTGTTTCCAGAAAGGCCCGTACAGGACCTGCAACATGCGGTCTTGCATTATCCTTCTGAAAAGAAGGGTTTTGCAGAGATCGAATGAAGTGTAGAGCCACGGGTCGTAACACATCTGAAATGTAACGTCCACTGTTCAAAGTGCCGTCAATGCGAACAAGGAGTGACCGAGACGTGTAACCAATGGCACCCCATACCATCACACCGGGTGATATGTCAGTATGGCGATGACGAATACACGCTTCCAATTTGCGTTCACCACGATGTCGCCAAACACGGATGCGACCATCACGATTCTGTAAACAGAACCTGGTTTCAGCCGAAAAATTGACGTTTTGCCATTCGTGCACCCAGACGTCGTTGAGTACACCATCGCATGCGCTCCTGTCTGTGATGCAGCGTCAAGGGTAACCGCAGCCATGGTCTCCGAGCTGACAGTCCATGCTGCTGCAAACGTCGTCGAACTGTTCGTGCAGAAGGTTGTTGTCTTGCAAACGTCCCCATCTGTTTACTCACGGGTCGAGACGTGGCTGCACGATCCGTTACAGCCATGGGGATAAGATGCCTGTCATCTCTACTGCTAGTGATACGAGGCCGTTGGGACGCAGCACGGCGTTCCGTATTACCCTCCTGAACCCACCGATTCCATATTCTGCTAACAGTCATTGGATCTCGACCAACGCGAGTAGCAATGTCGCGATACGATAAACCGCAGACGCGATAGGCTAAATTCCGACCTTTATCAAATTCGGAAACGTGATGGTACGCATTTCTCCTCCTTACACGAGGCATCACAACAACGTTTCACCAGGCAACGCCGGTCAACTCCTGCTTGAGTATGAGAAATCGGTTGGAAACTTTCCTCATGTCTGCACGTTGCAGGTGTCGCCACCGGCGCCAACCTCGTGCGAATACTCTGAAAAGCTAATCATTTGCATATCACAGCATCTTCTTCCTGTCGGTTAAATTTCGCGTCTGTAGCACGTCATCTTCGTGGTGAAGCAAGTTTAAAGGCCAGTAGTGTGGCAACCTGCAGGACTGGTTAGTACGTGCATATCTGTCGAAGCGTGCGTTTCTCGCCGTGTTTCCATATTTTTGTCCAACACTTGTATGTTGAGATGTGAGTTCATAAAAAACCGTGACGTCGGTTTTTAATGTCCTATAACATTAGCTCTTTATATAAGATGCGTCCCATATGTGATTAAACGCTGTACAACTGTGATTTTAAGTTTCTTAGTCGTAAGAACTTTCGAGTAGTGCAACGAAGTAATGAAAGGGGGTTTTAGCTAGAGTTAAGGGTAGAAAAAACTAAATCACAATCTGTGCAACAGACCTCATGCAGATAATCCTTGTACATGCGTATGACTTATAGCATATAGATGTCATTTGAGGGATGTAAACGATTTGTCACTCTGTATCCTATAACACCTTATAAATTGAAAAGATGTGAGCCAGTGTGATGGTAGAATTTTATCTTTCAACTTCGGTCTTGAAGTTCGTCAGCAACAGGCAGCTACCTGCATTGCTGGAAATTTCATCTAAAGGAAAATTTCGTCACTGTTGCTGAAAGCTAGCTCCCTCTCGGCTTTGCATGTATCTAAATCGAATGTAGTACATTGGAGACTATAGTTCGTAACTGAACACGTGCGGAGATGAACACGTGAAGTGTTGACTTGACAGAATTCGAAATTGTATTCGTGCTTAATACACCGTTCAATACTTGAAGACAAAATGTCATGCTCTTACATAAATCCCATTCAACGGACCACGCTGTGGAACGACAGGTAAAAATTTATCGTGTCTCTTATTAAGTTTTATAAGTTGTAAGTTGATTTATTTCGTAGTCTAATGTGATTTTTGGATACCATTGTCTTTACAAAAGCTTGAAAACAATTTGCGCGAACAGCTAGAAAGTGATGGTATCTGTATTTGTCCATTCTCAGACGACTTGAAGATGTTTTGAATGCCAGCGAGTTTCCTACATCGTGCTGTGCAGTCCAGGGTCTTTTTGGTGTCTTCACAATTTTTCCCGTCCCCTGTATAAGGTAGTGTAAAGACTTTCGGAACGAATGTAAAAATATATTCGTCCCTGTGGAATTCGCACATCATAGTGGCGCTGATGACGCAAGGCTGTCTGAATGGAATGAAATATCAATCGTTGAACACCCATTATGTGATGAACGTCTTCACAAAAGTACATAACTATTGGACTGGTGCTTCGTGGAGTAGATCTTTTCATCTCCCTCAGTGTGTGAAGAGAAATGGCTGGAGCTACGTAGACGGACGCAAATCTGTAGCGACAGCTCTTGCAAATTAAGTGCAATTTCCTCTTCGAGAGTATCTGATGGCTCCCGGACAATTGATCGATTATGGCGGAAAGTTTGTAACTGCCCCGTTAGGGGCACAAGATATAGAACAGGGGGCTCCATGTAGGTAGTAGTGTACACTTAACGTGGCAACTCGGGTGACAATCGTAGCGGTATGTTGTAGGTGCTGTAGAAATTTCCGGCCAGGGATGTAAAGTTTCGAAGTTGGCGCAGGTGGCGACTGAGGTTGCACCGTGGCCAAATATGATTTTGGTGGAGCTTCCAGGTTTGATATCCGTGGGAAAATGTGTGTAGGTGGTGCCCCTGGACAAGCTCGAGTCTTGTTGGCTGCCATCCTATATGATACCGGCCATATTGGCGGAGCCAGACCGGAGCAATCACCGCGTAAAAGCGATGGTGCTGGCGTGGTTAGGTGACGAAGGCACCACCAGCTGCAGTACTATGGGGATTGGAGTCGTTGTAACAGCTCCGCCACACGCTCGTTTCCACTAGGTTAAGTGAAGCGCTGTGAGTTATGTGAAATTTGATAAATGATCCGTCACGATAACTAGTACGAGAGCTCAAAACCTTCAGCACGGCCCATGCTGCAGCTCGCGTTGGTGCTGTCTGTAGGTTTCCGCCCTTTCTTGGAGGCCAGACGGTATCGTTTAGTTGGCATGGTTGCGGTTGTTTGTCTTCGTCTCGTGCTGACTGGCGCCACTCGGTTTCGCAAGCGTGTCCTGTCAGCTAGTGGCAGCAGCGGTGGTTATCGGTATGTAGTAACTGTTGCCCTATCTTTGGGGCGACGTCGTTGTTTTCGCGGGCCGTGTGAGTGTGCGAGTTCGGTTTGGGACTCTGGAGGAGCCAGGTCCGGGCAGTGACAGAACACACCGGAACCACTGGCGGCACGCACGGACTGCCAGATGGTCACGAGGGTGCACGACCTCGTCCTAAACCAGATCTAGCAAGCTTTAGGATGAATGCATTTCAATCAAAATAAAGAAACCTCCACAACTGTGATATCTGGCGATTCCCAGTGACTTGGGTTCGTGTTGCTGCTCGAAGTGTCGCCGAGGCGAAGAGCAGCGAGTGGAGTGCTTGGGGAAGGCGGATATGGTTAGCTTTCCTCGACTTCTTATTACTATTTACTGCGTTCAAATTGTTACAATTTGTTAAGTTCAACCAGCGGTAATTTTTCTTGCCTGGTAGCCACTAACGCCCCAGTTACCTGCCCCGGGGTAAGTGTATGTAACGGCAGTGTAGTTTCCTCGCCTCGCCGCTGCTGCCCGGTAAGGCGTGTAGTTTTGAAAGCTTTCTTGATTGTAGGTCGGTTGGTGATTCTTTTGCTCTGGTGGTAGTGATTCCTTTCTCGTTCCGGTCGCTCTAAGCACAGTATTCTGGGGGCGTAGTCCAGACCACCGGTTCCGGTTTGGGCGTATTGTTCCATCGTTACATTTGGTTTATCTGACGTCAGGTAGCTTCAGCAAGATTGTCATTAGTCATTCGTTAGACTGCCACTAGTCAGAGTTACCATCTTTTGAAGAGAATGCAACTTTTGGCTGCCTATCTCACAACTCGTGAAAGTGTTTGTTGCCGGACCTTCTCAGAGGTCGATTTCTGGAGCATGGTATGTGGTCCCTTGGTTCTTGTAAGCCATTGTGCTCTAAAAGGAGGCCTGATGACCAGTAGTTCAGCGTAACGCTCCTTCAGTCAACGCCTTCTGGGGGTATAATCTGCCTCAGTAACCTTTAAGGAACCTATGTACTGGTCCTTGTGTTTTATTATTGTATTATTTATTACAATAACTTGTAATGCCTACATTAAAGGTTATGTATGTCTAGTTAATAGTTCTGGTCGCGTTCTGGAATAAATCTAGCAGTGTAGTGTTCAGTGGATGTTAAGGGTTGTGTTACAAAGTTTACCATCATCTTATTTCACCCGTTTGGTGCTCAGTTGCTTGTTTTTTAATTAACCTTTGCTATTGTATTTGCTTTTTTACAGCAGGTATCTAAATTTTTTGTATTATTGCTGTTCCTCGCGTGTAAGGCCTTCAGCCGTGATTGTGGTCACTTGCCTTAAAATTCTAATTCGGTATTTGTATTTACGCAGTAAGCCTTTAAAAACATATTTACTGTCACTCCTGGCATCTGATACCTTCTGCTGTCTTTGTGGAGACTTGCCTTTAATATTTCAACACCTAAATTGTAAGTTGCAGCGAGTTTTGAACAATTCTTAATTTCTTGCCATTCCTGGTGTGTAAGGCCGTCTGCCCAGATCACAGTGGCTTGCTTTTAAAACATTATCTGCTGTATCTCTATTTAATGGTGATTTGCTAAATTGTAACTCACTGTAAACACTATTATTTACACAGTTGTTTATTCCTTCATTAATAACGTTTGATATTTTATTTATGGTTGAGTCTGGGATTACTGGTTTAAAATAAATTTTGTGTAACTGTAAAAGTCAACAAGTAGTAACTGATTACGGCCCCTCCACAATCGTAACCAAATCGTGCCTTCCCTTGACTACCAGGTTTCTGACTGGTAAAAATCTAAAGGTCGGTGCACTCATTCAAGCAATGCCTCCCCATGCCACAACAATTAGATGACCAAAACAATCATTTTCGGCAATACTGAACGTATCCTCATAAAGCGAGAGGAGGAAACACACAATGCACCCAATAACATTTTCCGGCATTATCGTTTTGTTGGTTCAGGTGTTACGGAACGCGGAGGCGTAATGTTGCGTCTACGAACTAACCTCTGTAAGTAGGCTGTTTATGTTTTCTTATTGGCAACGTTACGTAGCGCTCTGTGTGCTAGTTTGCATTGTTGTCTGCCATTGTAGTGTTGGGCAGCGGCAGCTGGATGTGAACAGCGCGTAGCGTTGCGCAGTTGGAGGTGAGCCGCCAGCAGTGGTGGATGTGGGGAGAGAGATGGCGGAGTTTTGATAATTTGTAATACTGGATGTCAATTATGAATATTAAGGTAAATACATTGTTTGTTCTCTATTAAAATCTTTCATTTGCTAACTATCCCTATCAGTAGTTAGCGCCTTCAGTAGTTTGAATCTTTTATTTAGCTGGCAGTAGTGGCGCTCGCTGTATTGCAGTAGTTCCAGTAAGAAGATTTTTGTGAGGTAAGTGATTTGTGAAAGGTATAGGTTAAAGTTAGTCAGGGCCATTGTTTTGTAGGGATTATTGAAAGTCAGATTGCGTTGCGCTAAAAACATTGTGTGTCAGGCTAAGCACAGTCTTGTATAAGTTGTTCAAAGGGGACGTTTCACCTCGAACACTTTCAACATGGTACACTCACAGTCAACGTACTGTAACATTGTACTCCTTCATGATCTGGGTCTTGTCAGGGGTGCATTCGTCCCTGACTACATTTTTTTATGGATGAGAAAACGCGATCACCTTGAACAGTTGCGGTGGAAGAACTCTTGGAACGAAAGAATGTTCGGTGAAAAGACTGTCCTACCCGTTTCCACGACTTAAATCCCATTGAGCACGTGTGGGACGTGTTGGGGGGACGTATTGCAGCACGTCCATATTCACCGGTCACCATCAAATATGTTCAAATGTTTGTGAAATCTTATGGGACTTAACTGCTAAGGTCATGAGTCCATAATCTTACACACTACTAAACTAAACTATCCTAAGGACAAACACACACACACATGTCCGAGGGAGGACTCGAACCTCCGATCACCATCCAGCAGTTGTCAACAGCGCATGCGGAGGAATGGAACGCCGTACCACAAAAACTCGTCCCCAACCTTGTGGGAAGCATGGAAGCACATTGCAGAGTATGCATTTCTGTCCGTGGTGATCACACACCCTATTAATGACGCTATTAATATAGAATCGGTGGGTTGAGGAGGGTAATACGGAACGCCGTGCTGGATCCCAACGGCCTCGTATCACTAGCATTCGAGATGACAAGTATCTCATCCGCATGGCTGTAACGGATCGTGCAGCCACGTCTCGATCCCTGAGTCAACAGATGGGGACGTTTGCAAGATAACAACCATCTACACGAACAGTTCGATGACGTTTGCAGCAGCATGGACTATCAGCTCGGAGTCCATGGCTGCAGTTACCCTTGACGCTGCATCACAGACAGGAGCGCCTGCGATGGTGTACTCAACGACGAACCTGGGTGCACGAAAGGCCAAAAGGGTCATTTTTTCGTATGAATCAAGGTTCAGTTTACAGCATCATGATGGTCGCATCCGTGTTTGGCGACATCGCGGTGAACGCACATTGGAAGCGTCGTCATCGCCATACTGACGCTATCACCCGGCGTGATGGTATGGGGTGCCATTGGTTACACGTCTCGGTCACCTCTTGTTCGCACTAACGGCACTTTGAACAGTGGACGCTACATTTCAACGTGTTACGACCCGTGGCTCTACCCTTCATTCAATCCGTGCGAAACCCTACAGTTTAGCAAGATAATGCACGACCGCATGCTGCAGGTCCTGTACGGGCCTTTCTGGATACAGAAAATGTTCGACTGGTGCCCTTGCCAGCACATTCTCCAGATCTCTCACCAACTGAAAACGTCTGGTCAATGGTGGCCGAGCAGCTGGCTCTTCACGATACGCCAGTCGCTACTCTTGATGAACTGTGGTATCGTGTTGAAGCTGCATGGGCAGCTGTACCTGTACACGCCATCCAAGCTCTGTTTGACTCAATGCCCAGGCCTATGAAGGCCGTTATTACGGCCAGAGGTGATTGTTCTGGGTACTGATTTCTCAGAATCTATGCACCCAAATTGCGTGAAAATGTAATCACATGTCAGTTCTAGTACAATATATTTGTCCAATGAATCATCTGCATTTCTTCTTGGTGTAGCAATTTTAATGGCCAGTAGTGTACCTTGTGACTGCACAACACTTCTTGATGTGGTATCACATATCCGTATCACCCCAGAGACGTCTTTAAGTTGGCAAAGGAATTGAAAGGTTACGTCAGACGCCGACAGTGGTCGTGTGGGATCTGGTGGACCCAATGGTGCGTGCCTGCTGAGCCATGGCTCCAGCAGCTATGAACTACGAGCGCCCTCTGCTGGTGCAATATAGGACGGCCGGTGGGAGCCACTCAGCTCACCCGTGCTTGGAGCCTCTCTGCTACGGTACCATCCTTCGTTGTTAGCTCAGAGACATCATCATTGTTGTTACTGTACTAGGACTGTATTTCTTGCTGCAGTATCTGTAATGATTTTCGTACATTTGGAGAAATACAAGTTAAGTAAATCCTCTGCTCACTGTGTTGCCACACCACTCTGAGGCCCACCTCTCCTTACCCTTACGCATGAAGTCGTGCACAACACCTGAAGCTTCCCGCTCAAACAAATCCCTCGCGACAAACGTAAGCCTCGCTCAGGGAGCGGACTCGAAACGGAGCGCCGCGGCTGTCCCCAGCAGAGAGGCAGAGCGGCCGAAGCACGCCGTTTGCCCTCGCCAGAGCGGCAGCCGCAGCAAAGGAACAGACAGCATCACCGCGGTTTTTACACATTAACAATAATTTATCAGCCATTACCGACGCGCTCCGTCGACGGTTGCCATTCTCCACCTCTCTCTCTGCGCACCCGGACGAAAATGGAACGGCAATGGACGCAAAAAAAAGAGACGCAGAAGAAAAATTAAAAAAAGGAATTGTAAAAAACCTGCGACCAAATGCATTAGTCGGTAGCGGCGTTGCGAGCGGAGCCTCTTTCTCTCTCTCACTCTCTTTTTTTTTATTTTTGTCCATTTCGGACGGACTAAAAACTTCCTCAACTGCAGCAGCCCATCATAACTTAATCGAACACCGCATTTGATTGATATTTCATATCATCGATGGTGCGGTTCCTGTCAATTTCCGCTGCCCCAGGGGACAGCACGGCAGGATGCGAGCGAACGGCGCACCGCCAGCCCAGAGCGTGCCATGTAATGGGCCGGCGCCTCGCCTCGCCTTTGATGCGGCACCGCTGTCCAATTTAAAAATACAGCTGCCGCCGCGCCCGCATTAATAGTTGATGGCGGCACCGCGCCGCGCAGCGCCGCGCCGTCTGGAGCGGCGGGGACCCGAAAACGCGGGCTCCCCCCGACCCGCTCACGGGGCCATCAACAAGCCGTCAGGCTGCGCAATTGAGAGAGCCGCAACAGAATAACTTGCCACACTCGACGTTAGTTCTCTGCGTATGACATATCACATCTAGGTATGGCAAAGATTCGATATACCTAGACCCTGACGGAACATATGCCGCGATGGTTGAGGCACTTCTGTTCGTGATGATCAAGAGTTCAAATCTCCGTCTGACCATCTCTGTTATGTCTTTTGTGGGTTCCCAAAATTACTGAATCCTTAGGTAAAGGCATAGTTACTGTAAAGTAATCATTGATCCTATTAATATGCAAAATTATCAGTAATCTTCCATGAATTATACTGTGTAGTTTACAATTATAAAAAGACTAGCGACCCACTCCATGTTCGCAAGGGAATCGTTGAATATCTACCGTCGAACTACTTGTCTTGTGAAGTGGTAATTTTGTTTATCGCACTGCGCAGAGTTGTGATTAAACTTCAGAGAAAAACGTTAGGTAACTGAATCTCTGTAAGAATCAGCATGGGTTTCGAGAGAGACGATCGTGTGAAACCAGCTCGCGCTTTTCGTCCACGAGACTCAGAGGGGTTCACAGGTAGATGCCGTGTTTCTTGACTTCCGCAAGGCGTTCGATACAGTTCCCCACAGTCGTTTAATGAACAAAGTAAGAGCATATGGACTATCAGACCAATTGTGTGATTGGATTGAGGAGTTCCTAGGTAACAGGACGCAGCATGTCATTCTCAATGGAGAGGAGTCTTCCGAAGTAAGAGTGATTTCAGGTGTGCCACAGGGGAGTGTCATAGGACCGTTACTATTCACAATATACATAAATGACCTGGTGGATGACATCGGAAGTTCACTGAGGCTTTTTGCAGATGATGCTGTGGTGTATCGAGAGGTTGTAACAATGGAGAATTGTACTGAAATGCAGGAGGATCTGCAGCGAATTGACGCATGGTGCAGGGAATGGCAATTGATTCTCAATGTAGACAAGTGTAATGTGCTGCGAATACACATAAAGATAGATCCTTTATCATTTAGCTACAAAATAGCAGGTCAGCAACTGGAAGCAGTTAATACCATAAATTATCTGGGAGTACGCATTAGGAGTGATTTAAAATGGAATGATCATATAATGTTGATCGTCAGTAAAGCAGATGCCAGACTCAGATTCATTGGAAGAATCCTAAGGAAATGCAATCCGAAAACAAAGGAAGTAGGTTACAGTACGCTTGTTCGCCCACTGCTTGAATACTGCTCAGCCGTGTGGGATCCGTACCAGATAGGGTTGATAGAAGATATAGAGAAGATCCAACGGAGAGCAGCGCGCTTCGTTACAGGATCATTTAGTAATCGCGAAAGCGTTACGGAGATGATAGATAAACTCCAGTGGAAGACTCTGCAGGAGAGACGCTCAGTAGCTCGGTACGGGCTTTTGTCAAAGTTTTGAGAACATACCTTCACCGAAGAGTCAAGCAGTATATTGCTGCCTCCTACGTATATCTCGCGAAGAGACCATGAGGATAAAATCAGAGAGATTAGAGCCCACACAGAGGCATACTGACAATCTTTCTTTCTACGAACAATACGAGGCTGGAATAGAAGGGAGAACCGATAGACGTACTCAAAGTACCCTCCGCCACACACTGTCAGGTGGCTTGCGGAGTATGGATGTAGATCACAACTTTCGTGTAACTTAAATGATTTAAGCGGTGGGTATCAACAAAGTTGTCGGAGCCAGTTCCATGGTTAACAGGCGTTTGGAATGACATGTCATGGCAGTGATGAGAGCTGCAAGCAACTACACTGGTCTGTCCACAAGACGGCAGCACAAGTTCAGGCGATCTACATACAGTGGAGTGCCACTATGAGTCAAGCTGTATTTTCTGTGTGACCTTTTCCTGCATTTCCGAACATGACATTACTACCAATATCTTATGAAATGTTATATAATAATCAAGCTACTCCTGCGATGTAACAGTGTTGCAGAACACTTTTCGGCATACACCAATGGTACTGAGAACCCTGTGTCATACAATACTGGCATGCATTGTACTCTAAAATGGAATATTGGTATGAAATCCCTCTGCCACACAGTACCAGTACAAATCACCCTCTGTCATGCAGTAGTGATATAAAGCACCCTGTGCCTCGCCACATCGATAGAAGCACCCTCTACCACGCAACGTTGGTATGAAGCGCCCTCTGCCACACACATTCAGTACGGAGAACCCTCCGCCACACAACATATTACAGCAACATCCTATGCCCCTCGATATCGATTCACAGCACACTCTGCCATGCAACATTGGTCTGAAGCACCCTCTGACACCCAAGATCGTTACAAAGCACCCTCTGTCAGGTAACATTGGTAAGAAGAATCTTCTGCCATCCTACATTGGCTTTGGAGAGGAAAATGGTGCTGAAAGTGGCAAATGCACTCTGTGGGCACAGGAGATATGCATGAGGCCGCGCTACTGCAGCGGCAGAACGTGCAAGCTACAGCGATTACAAGGAGTACTGCCATTGATCACTAGATAGTGATGCCATCATTGTCACAGCGGCAAGGGGCTTTAATTCATCATAATTCAACCAGTTTTTAAAAGGTATTTATACATTAAATACATAAACTTTCTTTGTAAATCAGTCCCTTGCCTGGTGTAACTGCACCAAAATCCATACAGTAGTTCCTGTGATCATCGTAAACAATATGACAGAATCGTGACAGGGGACTTCAGTTTATTTATGCCTAATTAAATCCATCACAACGCAGTGGCTCCCTTTGTGAGGTCCAACTACACAGTCCAGGCACATTAATGTAACCACCTGTCAAAAGCCTGGATAACCAGCTTCTGCAGCAAGAAACCCCTGCGAGTCGTTCAAAAAATAGTTAAAATAGCTCTGAGCACTGTGGGACTTAACATCTGAGGTCACCAGTCCCCTATAACTTAGAACTACTTAAACCTAACTAGCCTAAGGAAATCACACACATCCATGCCCGAGGCAGGATTCGAACCTGTGTCTGTAGCAGTCGTGCGGTTCCGGACTGAAGCGCCTACAACGTCTCGGCCACCGCGAGTCGTGCACGAAGAGACTCAGGGATGTCCTGGAAGGTAGCGACAGGGATGTGGAGCCATGCCAAGTCCAGTAGTACTGCCAGCTGTTCTGTGTTGCTCGGTTAAGGATCCTTGGTGCGAACAAGATTGAATAAAATTTTTTGATCCTTTGTGGCTTCCAGACTGACGACATCATCCAGAGAATGCCACGAAAACATTACCCAGACCATAACGCGCCCTCCTCCGGCCTGGGTCCTTCCGACGATGTGGTTGCAAGGTGTTTACTTTGAGGCGTGTCACGCAGTTCACGCCAACAGCCGTCTATCATCTGAAAAGGCCGCTTGTCGCCACTCGGTGGACGTCAAGTAGTGGTACAGGCGTGCATACTCCAGCCTTCATAGCAGCTGAACAGCAGTCAGCATGGGTGCATGAACCAGTCGCCTGCTGTGGATGTCCATACGCTACAAAGTTCACTGAACGGTCGTTGATGAGACAGTGTTGGTAGCCCCTTGGCTCATCTGGCCCGTCAGTTGCTCAATGGTTGCACCTCTTTTCACGCGTACACATCTCTGCAGTCGTCGTTCACCGATGTCATATTTACACGGTATATGTAACCATGTGAACAGTTTAAAAACTGAGCTGTTTCAGAAATGGCTGCAATCTCGGCCAGAAAGTCAATGATCATGCACTTTTGGACGCCCAGTAAATCGCTCCATTTCAGCATTACGATAACGATTACACTGTTTTTCCTCATCCCCCCAACTCGCTTTATATACCGTCCACTGCTAGTGCTCCCACCTACCGTCTGTGGGTAGTTCTCGCACGGTTACATTGAACGTAGGTGATGGACACAATGTTTCAGTAAGTTTGCCAGCTACGTTCCCATTCTTTGACGCACATCTTTTATATTCACACGATAATTTTATGATTGATATGTAATTTTTATTATTTTCCAATTAAAATACTGTGAATATTTCTTCCACTGTCTTCATATCCTCATGAGAATAGTTGTTTATTTCTTAAAATATTTCACCCTACTTTCTTGTTAAACATAACGAATTACCACATCAGGGCTAAAAATACAGCATCATTTTTCTTCCTGACAAATATTAGCATCGATCACTCTTCTGAAAGTTTATATTAATATTTCATGAAAATCAATTCTTCTTGTGCATCACTTACAGCCTCAGGAAAACCAGCTTTGTGGAGTTCAGCCACCTTTCTGACTCGTTAATGCCGCTGGTTTCATAATGCCATCTACATTCCTTCCACCAGGTTGTTGTCTTTGGAATCCAGCAAATATCTTTATTAATCCACCCACTATCCATTTGTTTGTCAGTGCAGTCGTAACGTCGTTTTCTACTCTGGCTTGTTCGCTGGTCCATTTGATTGTATTCCTGTCTCTGTTGGTAGTTATCAACATGAAATCACGGTATATTGATAATTTTTACTTATGGACCGTCTGACAGCAACTGAATAAAACACTATTTTAGTGCCATACGCGTTTCGCCTTTATTTTCTGCAAGGCATCATAAGTGGCAGGTTGCGTGGACAATTTCTCACATATTACGCTCCTGTTGCATTTTTGGTGTTGTTATTCCTCTTATGAATGCCAATTTGTAGTTTTTTCCCACATTCCACAGCACTATGAACTGAACGCTTGTTTCCGTGTAATGTTTTGCGGGACTCATGGATTTACAGTACACAGCACATCCTGTCATACAGGAGATAGGTTATATACGAAGATATACACTGTCAGCAATCAGAGGGGCGAAACAATATGGCTGTCATATCGTATTACACAGTGCCAACGTTGTCAACAGTGTGAAGACACGCAGTATTCATGGGACCATGATAACATTACCACTCAAAGAACGGTACTTACAAGCAGTGGAATATCTATAAGGTAATATACTAGCTTATATCTCATAAATGCGTAGGTACGACCAACACGTTTCTAATGTTTTGTGACTCATAAATGTCTAGACAATATTTTAATAAACAATTAGTTAGTAATCACTAATACAGACATCAGGAAAATACGTTAGTCATGTATAACTTGTGGCTGTGAGGTTAGGTAAAAAAACAGCCGTTAAGTAAATGATAATTTAACCATACATTCTGTATAATGTAAGAAGCGATCAAAAAGTTTCCATTCGAAGACCAGTGAGGCAAAATCGCCTCAACATTGCGTTTATCATCCCGTCGACGCACAAGGTTTAAAGTAGTGTTTGGTAAAACACTGTGTCCTGCAGCGTGAAAAAGTCCGTAATTGCCTTTTTAGGGACCCTATGGTGTGACAATCGCGTGGGGAAAGACTGCAGCAATAGGGCGCTTGCCCAAGTGTCTACCACTTGAGTCGGCATGACGTCTGCGTTGCGACAGTTTCGATATGGGTACGTGCGTTATCATGAAGCAGCCGCACCCCTTGTAGTTTTCCAGGACCATTCCAAACAGTGCTTTTCGACAGACATGCTGCTCCATGCACACTCTTCATTCTCCGATGGATGTGTGCAGGTGTTTGTAGTTCGGCGGCCAAAAAACAGTAACTGCACGTTGGGCAAGCTTCGACACACTTGCTAACAACGTCGTTGTAGTTCAAGTTTCCGCGTTTACGGCGCACACGTTGGAAAGACACGAATTTCATACTAATCATCGGCTAACCTAAACATCGGTATACAGATGACTTAAACATCAGGTACTATACAGCGTAGCATAAGTAATATGCAGGCACTAATGCATATGTTACCGACTACAGGATTGCTTCTCATTTGAAATTGATATTATCTTAGTTTCATGTTCCATGGATCATTTGCAGGATAAATCGTGATGTCGTGAAACAGACCATTAAGCTTCACATCGAAAATTAATTTGTAAATATGGCTACATGCTGAACATTTACAAGTTATTTCAATATTACGAACACACAGATATGAGTTAGTAACTCCTGCCCACACCTTCTGCACATTACAATAAAAGAAATTTTTCTATGGGACATAAGGAGTTGTCAAGAACTAACTTTTTAAGTTTGTTTTTGTGCGGGGTCCATCTTAAGGAAAACACAATTTTGTTTGTTGTCCCAGACATGTTTCGATGCAGCATCTTTACTGTTTAAATACATGTAAATATTAGTTTCTAAATCGTAATTACAGGTTTTTGAAGAGCACATAAATCGTGTATTCATACTTTCTTACCACATGGTGTGGTTTTCATGCTGTGTTACGTTTTTACAGTGAGTGTTTCTCTTTGCAGTTTGTCATCTGAAACTATATACAAATTGTATTCTCAAAGCAAACACAGACAAAAGAGCTTCAACCTCAAGATGATTTTTAAGTTGTTCTCATATTTTACTCGGCTGTCCGTCAGACATTCTATATCCATGGGTAGCCGATAAGAAATTTTAGTTGCAGCATTGTGCATCCCTTTTTGCGCTAAATACAACCTTAACATGGTGAAATCAATGCTTTTTGTCGTCTGGTATTGTAATTATGTAAATCGTTGTTCTTTTCAGACTGTAGTGATTTACAACAAACTTCATCAGGGAATAAAGACACTGTGAAGCAGCAGTCAGAATGCCCAACTCCGTAAACAGATATCCACAAGATGATCGAGGATAATAAACACATATTATTCTTACAACACGTTTCTTAAAGATGAGTTATGCCACAACATTATTCCAAATGACGTTAGAGAACAAAAATATGTCAACTTAATGATTTCTCTCTCCCAAAGATTTGCAGTGATTCTAAACGCAAATGTGGCTGAACTGTTTTAGGAGTTCTGAAATGTGCTTTTTCCAGTTTAAATTGTCATCAATACGCACAACTAAAATATTTAAGTTTCCACCCTATTTATTATTTTCTCAGCGTGTGTTACACTACCAGTGGTGTAGTACGTCTAGATGTGCAGAATTGAATATGATGCGCCTTCTTAATATTGAGAGTGAGATCATTCGCAGAAAACCAATATGACACTTTTAGGAACATTGTTTACCATTTGTTTTATTCCTGTATGTATGCTAGGACTGATTAAAAAAGAAATAGTTCTACTTGTTGAGTATCAGAGGTAAGATCCTTTACATATATGAGAAACAATGACAGACCTAAGAATGAACATTACAACTCTATACGTTATTCCTCTCCACTCAGAAGAATATCCACTGGTTACATTGGTTAAATTGCTCACCAAAACTTTCTGCGTTCTTTTGGTTAGAAATGCCGTTTCCCATTGGTTGTCTCACCATGAATTCCATAAACCCACAGTTTATTTCAAGAGGACACGGTCAAATGCCTTAGAAACGTCACAGAAAATCCCAACCGCGGTTATTTTGCTATTTAATACTTGACAAAATTTAGTGAGTGAATGTTTAAGTGAACTCTCTATAGAGCAACTCTTCTGATATTCAAAATGTGATTTACTGACAATATTATTATTGTTCAGGTGGAATATTCTTCCATAGTACATCACCTTCTCAAAAATTTTCGAAAATTATTTCAGTAATGAAACAGGTCAGTAGTTATCGACATCTCCCCTATCACGTTTGTCATAGAGAGATCTAACAACATCGTATTTCAATTTTTCTGGGAAAATGCCTTGGGTGAGTGATGCAGCACTTGTTTCAGATATGACAGGATTTGTTACATGGGAAAAAAAAATCTTTAGTATTCTGTTGGAAACACCATCAAACGGATGAAGGAATATATATTTTCTTTTAATTTCAGATCGAGAAGTTGACGACACCCTCATATTAGTGAAATTTGTCAGAATTACTTTTTCGTTACACCGCTGCGCCTTTTCTCTGGAACAGTTTGTCTTTATAATTTCTACTATATCTAGGAAATGATTATTAAAGACATTTGCTACCTGTGACTCATCATTTATAGCCCTTACATTTAAGTCACTAGTGATTTAATCCTGTTCTTTCGGCTGGATGTCCCATTTCTCGTTCCACTACATTCCATACAGGCTTCAGTCTCTTGTCGGCATTATTGATTTTTGACGTAATGTGCATGTACCTTTACCGTGTAATAACTTTTCTTAGTAATTATGAGTAGTTTTTGTATTGTGCCACTACTAAAGAGTCTTTACTTGTTCTCGACAACAAATGCAGGTCCCTTTTCCTTTCACATAATACTTCAATCCTACTTGCGATCCATGTTTTCTTACGTGGCTGTGTAATGTCCTTTCTGATTTCAAATAATGACATGAATTTATCATTGAATACATTAAATTTTATGTCAGAAATTCTTTCGCTGTAAATTTCGTACACGGTTATCTCTTGTAAACTATTCTTAAAAACATTTGTTCTGGAGTCACTAATTATTGTAACTGATTGCACTGAGGAGTATCTATCCTGTAACGCAATATATAGTTTATCCTAACTAACTACGCATTATGATCAGAGAGAGCATTTGTTACATTGTAGCCGGCCGGGGTGGCCGAGCGGTTCTAGGCGTTACAGTCTGGAACCGAGCGACCGCTACGGTCGCAGGTTTGAATCCTGTCTCGGGCATGGATGTGTGTGATGTCCTTAGGTTAGTTAGGTTTAAGTAGTTCTAAGTTATAGGGGACTGATGACCTCAGAATAAGTTCCATAGTGCTCAGAGCCATTTGAACCATTTATTACTGTGTATACAGCTATTTCCTTGCTTCAAGCTTCATCAAAGAAAACACTATTGTTAGAGTCCTACTGTCTTTATCCGCCTCTGTTGGTCAATTAATTACTGACATTAAATTATAGGACTCAAATAAGGCTTCTATGTAACTTTTCCCGAAGGAATCCTTTAGAAAATTTACACCAAAATCACCAAGGACTACTAACTCCTTACTGCTGTCTGACAGACAGCATAGTAAGGAATCCAGATATCTCATGAACAGTTCAACCTTTCCCACTGTGGATCTATACATATTTATATTCAAAACAGAACTAATTTTCTGTATTAGTTCGCAATCGGAGACTTCTGTCACTGCAGTCTATTTGTCTCAATGTTTTTGAATATGTGTCTGACTTAATATATGTAATAAATCCTCCTTTTCCCTTGTTAGCCCTACATGAGAAAGATGCCGGGGTGTAATCTTTTATATGTAACTTATCTAGCCCTGTGGTTATGTGGTGCTGCGATAGGCGCGAGATCTCTGTAAAATTTCTGAACAGGCAAGAGATTCTTCTACTTTATTACTCAGTCCTTTAATATTTTGATGAAATAAGCTGACCTTACATTTCTGTGCATTCTTAAGCACTTCTGTGTGACTCTACCGTTGTTTTAACTTTCTTCCTTTCCTGCCTGGAATGCTGATTCTAAACTA
Organism: Schistocerca cancellata; assembly: GCF_023864275.1. Classification (NCBI taxonomy): domain Eukaryota; kingdom Metazoa; phylum Arthropoda; class Insecta; order Orthoptera; family Acrididae; genus Schistocerca; species Schistocerca cancellata. The sequence continues at coordinate 139,056,602 of NC_064631.1, read as the reverse complement.
ATAACGTTACCTCTCTGAAGCCAGTAACTACTCTACTGGCCATTAAAATTGCGACACCAAGAAGAAATGCAGATGATAAAAGGGTATTCATTGGACAAATATATTATACTAGAACTGACATGTGATTACATTTTCACGCAATTTAGGTACATAGATCCTGAGAAATCAGTACCCAGAACAACCACTTCTGGCCGTAATAACGGCGTTGATACGCCTGGCCTTCAGTCAAACAGAGCTTGTAAGGCGTGTACAGGTACAGCTGCCCATGCAGCTTCAACACGATATCACAGTTCATCAAGAGTAGTAACTGGCGTATTGTAACGAGCCAGTTGCTCGGCCACCATTGACCAGACGTTTTCAATTGGTGGGAGATCTGGAGAATGTGCTAGCCAGGGCAGCAGTCGAACATTTTCTGTATCCAGAAAGGCCCAAACAAGACCTGCAACATGCGGTCGTGCATTGCCCTGCTGAAATGTAGGGTTTCGGAGGGATCAAATGAAGGGTAGAGCAATGGGTCGTAACACATCTGAAATGTATCGTCCACTGTTGAAAGTGCCGTCAATGCAAACAAGAGGTGACCGAGATGTGTAACCAATGGCACCCCATACCATCACGCCGGGTGATACGCCAGTATGGCGATGGCGAATACACGCTTCCAATGTACGTTCACTGCGACGTCGCCAAAGACTGATGCGACCATCATTATGCTGTAAACAGAACCTGGATTCATCCGAAAAAGTGACGTTTTGCCATTCGTGCACCCAGGTTCGTCGTTGAGTACACCATCGCAGGAGCTCCTGTCTGTGATCCTGCGTCAAGGGTAACCGCAGCCACGGTGTCCGAGCTGATAGTCCATGCTGCTGCAAACGTCGTCGAACTGTTCGTGCAGATGGTTGTTGTCTTGAAAACGTCGCCATCTGTTGATTCGGGGATCGACACGTGGCTGCACGATCCGTTATAGCCATGCGGATAAGATGCCTGTCATCTCTACTGCTAGTGATACGAGACCGTTGGGATCCAGCACTGCGTTCCGTATTACCCTCTGAACCCACCGATTCCATATTCTGCTAACAGTCATTGGATCTCGACCAACGCGCGCAGCAATGTCGCAATACGATAAACCGCAATCGCGATAGGCTACAATCCGACCTTTATCAAAGTCGCAAACGTGATGGTAGGCATTTCTCCTTCTTACACGAGTCATCACAAGTTTTCACCAGGCAACGCCGGTCAACAGCTGTTTGTGCAAGAGAAATCGGTTGGAAACTTTCCTCATGTCAGCACATTGTAGGTGTCACCACCGGCGCCAACCTTGTGTGAATACTCCGAAAAGCCAATCATTTGTGTATCACAGCATTTTTTCCTGTTGGTTGAATTTCAGATCTGTAGCACTTCATCTTCATGGTGTAACAATTTTAATGGCCAGTAGTGTACTTGTATGGTAAGACGGTGCCCCCTCCCTCCCCACCCGGTACGTTTTCTACAAGAATCTCAGCCAACCTATCTTTCCCTCGCTCATTCAGATGTAGCCTACGTCTACTACACGCTCAGCTCGAAACTGTAGCAACAGGCACTGTACTCGACTGCGAATTCACTGCAGTCAGCAGCAGGCTGCTCAAGTCTGTGTTGGCTTTGAGCTCTATGGGAATTAACTCCTGAGGTCATCAGCCCCCTAGACTCAGATCTACTTAAACCTAACTAACCTAAGGACATAACACACATCCATGCCCGAGGCAGGATTCAAACCTGCTATCGTAGCAGCAGCGCGGATCCAGACTGTAGCGCCTAGAATCGCTCGGCCACAACGGCCGGCGGCTGGGATTTGTTATTTCAACAGAAAAGGAACTGGTGATGGTCGAAGCAGCGAGGATATAAAATGCTGACTGATGCCTTCCAGAATAGGATTTCCGAAAACAAAAACTAACGAACACATAACATAACTGACTTACAGTAACTGAGCCTCGTTGATTTCCCCATTCATTTCTCCACTTCAATTGGTCTGGTGAAATTCTAGCCCACAATCTACACAAATAGCCCCTGTCTGAATACTTTCCGGCAATATCCGCATTTATGACGCATTGCGACACAGATTAAACATTTAAAACAGAGTTAAAACGTTTATACACTTTATATTAAACAAACTTCCATAATTTACCACCTACAAAAATTAGGCCCACAGGTAAGTGATTCAGGCTAATATTATAACGTAAAAAGTTAATTATTTCCGTTTAAAAGAAAGACTCAGCAGTAACTTAATTGTTAATTAACTTAGTCATAATGAAACGTAGCTTTTAATCGCTGCTTATCACAAATATTACTTGATATTAGACAATGTCACCATCAGCAGAATACGACCTATTACGCGTAATGCGATTTTACACGATAATTAAAAAGAAAAAAAGGAATTCAGATGGCGAACTCTTGAGTAGATGGCGAACAAACTTACACATAAAATATGATTCACATAATCGCTTTACGCTATAAAACCCGGCTATTTTCAACCACTAACACAAAAACAGCTTCGGCTGTTTACCAGTGCTGCCGACTACATTGGCTCACTGCTACCCCGGACAATTTCAAGGATACAATTTTTACTATTAAAGAAATTCCGATACATTTCCACAAGGCCAAACACGTGTACAAATACATCTGAACAAAATGTACTCAAAGCGTATCCAAAAAAATAATCTAAGATTCTATAGCGCATCAGGAACCATTTACATTGCGGGCACGTCATCACTTAAGCGTGGGTTACTAATGACATTAACCTCAACATCACAGAGCTAGCTGTCAAGCACTATTTTCTCAGTAGCATAATCACCTGTCAAGTTTAACAGAATTATAATTACATTCTTCTTACTCAATTTTCTACTGTGGCTGTGTGGGTGGTGCGCCGATGTCCGAATTAAGTAAGGGAATTATTACATCGTCATTAGTAAGAGTAAAGTACAGCAAATCTGTGATTTTGCTTGATAATGCTTCAGCTCAACTGTTAACCGCCAGCCTACCCCTGGCAGAATGTAACGCGTTAGACATGGGCCAGTGCATTGTCACGGCTTCGCCGCCGAATTCCTCGCTGTGCGAGTGTCACTGCGCAGGCGTCAGCTCCGTCCACTGGTCGGCCATACCACAGCCAGGATATTGGTTCTCTTGTCAACCACTCGGCACATTCTGGCTGACTGAGTGTTATTCTGATGCTTACGTCTTGTGTTTCTTGCGTATGTGAAGATGGTGATAGTTTCAAAACAGGTAGTGAAAGCATTACGAGAAAACAATTACACAGCGCCTTTTGTTTATTATCATACACAGTGAAGAAACAAATAATTGACAGCAGAAGACCATGTCTAGGTTAACAGTATCAACTTGTGGTTCCACTGGAAAGGGATTTCAGATGCATTTTCGTAAGGAATTGAACGAGTTATCAGGTAGGCTTTGCGGCTGTGATGTGACGAACAGATATTATTGTTGAACCTGTCTGTTATTTGCTAAAACAAAACTATTTGGAATCAGCAAGGGTATTGAAGTTCTTTCGGGTTCTCAACGAAGGGTACAAATAGAACAGCACAATGAGAAAGGAAGAAATAACAGATTACTTAATGCCGTTTGCGATTTAGCGACACAGGACCTATCCTTTCGAGACTGCGAGGAAAATTCAGAATCTGCGAACAAAGGGAATTACATGGAATTTCTTCTTGCAAATGAGTTTGACTCTCTTCTGAAAGAATATTTAGTTACGTCTACTATTTTCCGTAGCACATTGGCAAGCATTCGACATGATTTAATAAATGCAGTAGTTGATGTTTTGAGAGGTGAAGTCTGTAATGAAACTAAGAATACGGATTTTGTGGCTGTTATGTTTCATATAACATCAGATATAAGCAATAAATGAGAGTTACCAACTGTATTCCGTTACTTTTCTCTTGTGTCCCAGTATTGCAAAATTTCGATGTCTATGCCGGTTTGGTTGCTTGTACAGGGTGTTTCAAAAATGATTGGTATATTTGAAACGGCAATAAAAACTAAACGAGCAGCGATAGAAATACACCGTTTGTTGCAATATGCTTGGGACAACAGTACATTTTCTGGCAGACAAACTTTCGAAATTACAGTAGTTACAATTTTCAACAACAGATGGCGCTGCGGTCTGGGAAACTCTATAGTACGATATTTTCCACATATCCACCATGCGTAGCAATAATATGGCGTAGTCTCTGAATGAAATTACCCGAAACCTTTGACAACGTGTCTGGCGGAATGGCTTCACATGCAGATGAGATGTACTGCTTCAGCTGTTCAATTGTTTCTGGATTCTGGCGGTACACCTGGTCTTTCACGTGTCCCCACAGAAAGAAGTCACAGGGGTTCATGTCTGGCGAATAGGGAGGCCAATCCACGCCGCCTCCTGTATGTTTCGGATAGCCCAAAGCAATCACACGATCATCGAAATATTCATTCAGGAAATTAAAGACGTCGGCCGTGCGATGTGGCCGGGCACCACTTGCATAAACCACGAGGTGTTCGCAGTGTCGTCTAAGGCAGTTTGTACCGCCACAAATTCACGAAGAATGTCCAGATAGCGTGATGCAGTAATTGTTTCGGATCTGAAAAATGGGCCAATGATTCCTTTGGAAGAAATGGCGGCCCAGACCAGTACTTTTTGAGGATGCAGGGACGATGGGACTGCAACATGGGGCTTTTCGGTTCCCCATATGCGCCAGTTCTGCTTATTGACGAAGCCGTCCAGGTAAAAATAAGCTTCGTCAGTAAACCAAATGCTGCCCACATGCATATCGCCGTCATCAATCCTGTGCACTATATCGTTAGCGAATGTCTCTCGTGCAGCAATGGTAGCGGCGCTGAGGGGTTGCCGCGTTTGAATTTTGTATGGATAGAGGTGTAAACTCTGGCGCATGAGACGATACGTGGACGTTGGCGTCATTTGGACTGCAGCTGCAACATGGCGAACGGAAACCCGAGGCCGCTGTTGGATCACCTGCTGCACTAGCTGCGCGTTGCCCTCTGTGGTTGCCGTACGCGGTCGCCCTACCTTTCCAGCACGTTCATCCGTCACGTTCCCAGTCCGTTGAAATTTTTCAAACAGATCCTTTATTGTATCGCTTTTCGGTCCTTTGGTTACATTAAACCTCCGTTGAAAACTTCGTCTTGTTGCAACAACACTGTGTTCTAGGCGGTGGAATTCCAACATCAGAAAAATCCTCTGTTCTAAGGAATAAACCATGTTGTCTACAGCACACTTGCACGTTGTGAACAGCACACGCTTACAGCAGAAAGATTACGTACAGAATGGCGCACCCACAGACTGCGTTGTCTTCTATATCTTTCACATCACTTGCAGCGCCATCTGTTGTTGAAAATTGTAACTACTGTAATTTCGAAAGTTTGTCCGCCTGAAAATGTACTGTTGTCCCAAGCATATTGCAACAAACGGTGTATTTCTATCGCTGCTCGTTTAGTTTTTATTGCCGTTTCAAATATACCGGTCATTTTTGAAACGCCCTGTATGTAAAAATGGTTCGTAACCTATTCACTTACGTTGAAGACTTTAGCGAAGTCCTCAGTAAGCTTTATATGAAACACTTTTATACATTTAAAATATTGTCAGGGTGCTAATTAAGTGGTCTGGTAAGAGAAGAAATGAGGTTCCCGGCAAACTTGGTGAATAAAGGGATATGTCTAAAAACACTTATTAGAAGAAATGATTGGCTGATAGAGCATTATTAAGACGTCACGGAATAATATCCCTAGTACTAGAGGGAGCCATGGAGGGCAAAAACTGTAGGGGAAAACAGAGATTGGAATACAACCAACAAACAATCAAAGAATTTCGTGTAAGTAATGCTCTGAGATGAACAGGTTGACATAGGAAATGAAGTCGTGGAGGGGCTACCAATTCACTGAGAAAAGTGATAAACCGAAAACACTAAGGAATAATACTATATGTTAACGAGTTATTTCTTGAATGTCACCTAGCCAGCAGCAGTTTTGTTTATTTTTGCTTTGTGAAATAGCACGTTTATCCTTGCAGTGTTTCTTCAGTTGAAACTATGGTCGGCTTCGATTAGTCGAGCCTAGCTGTGTGAGCTATCTCTTTGTCTACACTGGTGCATATTTGTATCTGTAGTGGGTTGCGTAGGATATCAGCCAACAGGAATAGTTCGCAAGTGTCGAGCCAAGTGGCGATATAGTTAAAATGGGCTCATGCCGTTGTGTTTTCTCTGTTCTGTCTTCTGGAATTAGTATGAGGCACTTGGAGTTCTACAGTAATGAATATTTTGAGTGAGATCTTTACAGTTAGCTACCGTGGTAACTAATAGGCGATGCGTAGTTTATTTCAATTGCGTGTTTCAAATATTCTGGAACCAGTCCGCGTACAGAACTTCTTATGACCTATAACGTGAAATTGTATCCTTGCACGTGGTGTCACAAAGGGTCATAAACTGCTCACTTTTCGTGAAATGGAAACTGATTATGCGATCGAGTAACATTTTTTTACTCTTTCGCGTTATGTATTGACACTTATAAGCTTCTCCCGCACTATAACTGGTTGGTTTTTTTACTGGAAGTCTTGTGTTGAGAATATAATTTCTTTACATTTTTCGAGAATCTTTCTTGATATTATCTACATTTAGAATCCATATAGCCTGTGTGATTTGCTGCATTGTTTTGAGGTCAATACAGAAATTATTCGTAATAGTATTGTGAATTATTTCGCTCGACCTAAGGCATTTCTTTATTATTGCACATAAAATAGCTCTGTTTTTGCCGAGTGACCATCTTGTTCACGCCTGTTGCTACAGTCTTTGTCAATTCAGTGAACAGTCATGGTACGTGTAGCTAAATAATGCAGTTCTACATTACTGTTTCAGTCCAGTAACAATAAATGTCCCGTTCTTAGCATGAATACAATTGCAGGCGCAGAAATGTAGGTTACTGGACGCTGTTTAGGAACGTTTGTTATTTTTGGAAGACAATGAATTGTGTTTCAGCATAGTTGGGAGGCATTTCGCGGAACAAATGATAACGACGGGTTCTGGTTTCATAATATGTCGAGCTTACGTTCTTAAATTACGTTCTGATCAGATTTGTTTGTGGCACTTGACTATTTTTTTTAATGTTTAGATTCAGTAATTACAGATACAAGGAAATGACTCATTGCACCGTTTTGAGTATAAGCTGCAACCGTATCCACTACATGAACTGTGCACAGGTTCTTGACGAGTGATTACCTAGTAGCTGATTTTCTGATATTCATATTCATGCACATTCATTTCGTTGCGCTTTTATTAAATAAGAGTGTATCTTCTGTGACTATTTCGATATTCATTCTCGTCAGATATCGTTTTCAGTTGTATACAAGGACATAAATATTCACATAATATGTCTTAGCTTAATAGTTGAGTGCATTAATTAACTATCCATGTCAGTACCTCATTCCTATAACACAGGTCTAACCTGACAGTGTGAATGCATCCAGAACGAAAATCTCAGCCGACGCAGCCATATTGTGAAGGCTGGCTACGGTGGACCGACAACATTGCTTCCTTTGATATTTGTCTGCCAATCACTTTTACAGTTTTTTAACAATACATTACGTGAATTATACATTCTGGGTATCGTGGAAAGTGGTCCGCGAAGAAGTCGAATGTGTGCCTTAAACTTAAGAGCAATTCAGTGAAATGACTTTACATTACACACTACATTATTAATTAACGTTAGAAGTTTATATGGAGACGTGATTCAGAGGAGTGGAAGGAGCTGCGCGACATACAGTTGTTTATTTCAGTCTTGAGCCCACCACTCTCTCTACAAGAACTTTAATGAGCTGTGTTAGGTTTGTAATGAGGTGTTGTTTGTTAGTGCTAAGGTACGGGCGAGCGGTGTTCTCGTAGATGTGGGAGGAGGTGCGGGCGATGTAGGCAACTAGTCTGTTGCCAAATCTCTTTACTAACAAATCATACGTGAACGTACAGCCGTGCATCTGCACAGAAAACTGCAGGGGCGGCGTCGAGCCAGCTGGTAGCCAGGATTAGGCAGGCGAGCCTAACAAGATTGCCCAGACAGTGCACGTGGGCCTATAGGTTGGAGAGAGGCGCAGGTCGGCCATTGCTGGTCTAACTGGAACTTACGGCTCCTGAACCGTGGAGAAGGAGGAGGAGATTAGTGTATAACGTCCCGTCAACAACGAGGCCATTAGAGATGGAGCAGAAGCTCGGAATAGGGAAGGATAGGGAAGGAAATCGGCCGTTGCCTGTCAAAGGAACGATCCCGGGATTAGCCTGAAGCGATTTAGGGAAATCACGAGACACCTAAATCAAGATGGAAGGGTGCGGGTTTGAACCATCGTCCACCCGCATGCGAGTCCATTGCGCTACCTACTGCACCATGTCGCTCGGTCTGGACCACGGAGGCGGCAGCAGGCGCGTGTGGCCCTGGGCTCTGGCAGTAGGACGACAATCGCTGATTTCGGCCCGGAGACGACAAACGGAGCTGTGTACGGAGAATACTGGCAAGTGCTGTACCTCATAGTGAGGTCTAGCTGTGTACGGAGAATACTGGCAAGTGCTGTACCTCATAGTGAGGTCTAGCTGTGTACGGAGAATACTGGCAAGTGCTGTACCTCATAGTGAGGTCTAGCTGTGTACGGAGAATACTGGCAAGTGCTGTACCTCATAGTGAGGTCTAGCTGTGTACGGAGAATACTGGCAAGTGCTGTACCTCATAGTGAGGTCTAGCTGTGACGATCCTCAGTGGGCTGGAACTGGGCGTTCAAATACCGCTGAGTTTGCGGCAGAGCCGTGTTCCTTCGTTGCTGGGGAACTTCTGCTGTGGAGGCCAGTGACCAGCGTCCTGCTGATGTTGATACGGCTGTCCGTCAAACTGACGAAGCTTCCTGAAGGCTGTTTCACTCGCAGGTCGTTGGCCAACGGGCATAGTGGTACGGAAGTGTTACTGAGCCGTCTGCAGCTCGCATTGCTGCCGTTAGTAGGTTGCCATCGTGTAATAGGGATAGTGGTGTCTCGTTTTCCTCTTGTGTTACTGGCGCCACTACGTATGCTAGCGTTGTCTGTCCACGAGTGGCAGCAGCAGCGTTTATCAGTGTCTAGTACCGTGGTGCTATCTTTGGAAGGACGTCAAAGTGTTTTCTGGGAAGGGAGTGTGTCGAGTAGTTCTGTTGGGACGGAGCAGCAGTGAGGTCTGACAACGAGAGGATGTGAAAAACTGTAGACCTATATCTCTGACATCGATCTGTTATAGAATTTTAGAACATGTTTTCTGCTCGCGTATCATGTCATTTCTGGAAACCCAGAATCTACTCTGTAGGAATCAACATGGATTCCGGAAACAGCGATCGTGTGAGACCCAACTCGCTTTATTTGTTCATGAGACCCAGAAAATGTTAGATACAGGCTCCCAGGTAGATGCCATTTTCCTTGACTTCCGGAAGGCGTTCGATACAGTTCCACAGTGTCAACTGATAAACGAAGTAAGAGCCTACGGAATATCAGACCAGCTGTGTGGCTGGATTGTTTAGCAAACAGAACACAGCATGTTGTTCTCAATGGAGAGACGTCTACAGACGTTAAAGTAACATCTGGCGTGCCACAGGGGAGTGTTATGGGACCACTGCTTTTCACAATACATATATAAATGACCTAGTAGATAGTGTCAGAAGTGCCATGCGGTTTTTCGTGGATGATGCTGTAGTATACAGAGAAATTGCAGCATTAGAAAATTGCAGCGAAATGCAGGAAGATCTGCAACGGATAGGCACTTGGTGCAGGGAGTGGCAACTGACCCTTAACGTAGACAAATGTAATGTATTTCGAATACATAGGATCCTTTATTGTATGATTATATGATAGCGGAACAAATACTGGTAGCAGTTACTTCTGTAAAATATCTGGGAGTATGCGTGCGGAACGATTTGAAGTGGAATGATCATATAAAATTAATTGTTGGTAAGGCGGGTGCCAGGTTGGGATTCTTTGGAAGAGTCCTTAGAAAATGTAGTCCATCAACAAAGGAGGTGGCTTACAAAACACTCGTTCGACCTATACTTGAGTATTGCTCATCAGTGTGGGATCCGTACCAGGTCGGGTTGACAGAGGAGATAGAGAAGATCCAAAGAAGAGCGGCGCGTTTCGTCACAGGGTTATTTGGTAATCTCGATAGCGTTACGGAGATGTTTAGCAAACTCAAGTGGCAGACTCTGCAAGAGAGGCGCTCTGCATCGCGGTATAGCTTGCTGTCCAGGTTTCGAGAGGGTGCGTTTTTGGATGAGGTATCGAATATATTATTGCTTCCCCCCACTTATACCTACCGAGGAGATCACCAATGTAAAATTTGAGAGATTCGAGCGCACACGGAGGCTTTCCGGCAGTCGTTCTTCCCGCTAACCATACGCGACTGGAGCAGGGAAGGGAAGTAATGACAGTGGCACGTAAAGTGCCCTCCGCCACACACCGTTGGGTGGCTTGCGGAGTATAAATGTAGATGTAGACCGTTGGCGGCACGCTGGCTCTGTCAGATTGAGGGGCTGTAGTTGCGAGGGCCACAGCCTCGTTGTCCACCGGACCCAGGACGTTGAGTTGAGTGAACATTGAACCAGTAGTAAAACCCCCACACTTTTGAGATCACGCCGTTTGTTGGTGCGTTGGTGCTCGCAGCGTCGCTGAGATGAAGAGCAACGAGTGGAGTGTTTGGAGTTGGCGAAATTAATTAGCCGTCCTCCACTTCTTATTATTAATCATTGAATACCTTGTGTTTATTCATGAAGTTCAACCAGCGGTATTTTTCTGCCTAGTGGCCGCTAACGCCCCTGTTACCTGCCCTGGAGGTTAGCGTATTTTCGCGGCAGTGTACCTTTCCTCGCCTTGCTGCTGCTGTCCGGTAAAGCGTGTAGTTCGACAGCCTCATTGATTGTGGTTCGGATATTTTGTTCTTTTGGACTATACAACTCTTGGCTGCCTGTCTCGTCGGTTACGTGGTTTGATCACATCGTGATGATTGTGTTTTTTTTAATATTTTAGTGTCGCTTGGAGTAGTCTAATGTTTTTAAGAATTGTTATCCAGGCCTTCATCCATTAAATTGTTTCCGAGTAATTACTATTGGGGTCTTCAGCCGACAAATAATTTGAATTTCTGGTTAATAAGGCCGTGAATGCAATTTGTTTAAGAATTTTTTTTACTAGACATTGTGTCTTAATAGTGAAATTTGATAACTGTTCCTTATTGTCAACCTCACTCGCAACTGGTTTCAAATAACGTGTACATCATTAAAAAAAAAACTGAGCAACCAACGGTAGCCAAGTAAGGCCCCGTCCACTCCAAATTCTGCCTTTCCCTAAGTACCACGTCTCAGTTACCTTTTACTGAAGCGCTGTTTCATAGGCTACGTTGTCTGGCGGGCAGAATGTGGCTATGCCCTGATTACGGTTCTGGGCTGCTAGAGTTCTAGGCACATTTCTTTCCTCCTCAGATTAATCTGGTCCGTCCGATTACTGCTTAAGGGTCTGGATGTAACAGAGACATTGATTTTTCTATCATCGTTTCTGTACCTCACATTCCACTGCACGTAGTCGGAGTGAAATATTCTTTCATAATGTTCTCCCCTTTGCTTATCCTTCTTCCCTTTTCATATTACAAGGGGCAATCAAACAAAAACCGAATTCTCTTCAAAACGAGGCCATGGATGGTTCCATTCAAAGGAAACACTACACGCCATTAGACATTTACCACACCAGGAAGGCGAGATTGTGAATTCCTGTTTCGTAGAACGTGGTCGGCCGCTCAGGGATGAACAACCGCACCCACTCTTGCACTTCCTCGTCCGATTGAAACCGACGTCCAAAAATGTCTTTCTTCAGCTGGAAAAAGATGTGAAAATCACACAGTGAAAGATCGGAGCTATGCGGAAGATGCTGCAGTATTTCACAACCAAATTGCTGACGCGTAGTCGTCGTCCGATTGACAGTGCGGGGGCAGCCGTTGTAGTTTAACAGGACAATTCTTCCCGGCAGCTTTCCTGGGCGTTATGACTTAATGTCTTGTCGCAGTTTCTGCAAAGTATCTTGATAGCGCTGCACAGAGGCAGCTCTTCAGCAGAGTTCCACTACTTCAGGAACTCCACGACCAGAGGACCTCTGCGGTCGGAGATGAACACCCGTCCCACACTTACAGACGGACGAAGGCAACGATTCAGCGAGTTGGTTGGTTTGCTTAAAATACACTCTGTAACGGTCACGAGCGTCAGTTTGTGCTGCCTGCGATATGTAAGCTATAAGAGACTCTGAGACCAAAGAGCCGTGTTGACTGCAGAACGAACTGTGTAGCAGTAGCAGTAAGTTGTTGCTAGCGAGCAGTCGCCTGTATGCGCTTGTCAGTCCAGTCTGGTGTATCATGTTGGCTGGGCCGGTCGCGGTGCAGTTATGCCGGAGCCTGAGTATTATTGTATAAGGTAAAAAGCAGCCTCGCGCATATCTAGTAATGTTATGTGAAGTCCCATGTAAATCTTTTAAAAATGTCCTAATAATAATCTTCGTGATATAAAGTAATCTGTAACAAACATTCATTTCAATTTAAAGAATTTACTAATTTCTTCAATCCATGATCATTCCTATTGTTGCAATAGAAAAATCAGTTGCTTCCTTTCATAAATGACAAATCTATCGGCCAGCATTGCACAAAGCTGTCCCGGAAAAATTTTATATAAGAGCAGATATATTCGCCGTTTTTAGAATTTTTCCTTTTTTATTCAGAATGATCTTACAGGGCCATGACGCAGCGCTGCTGTCGTCCAAATTCTACCACGTTACTGAATTTATTTTTTATTACGAGGTTTAGGAATTTTTCTGTTTCGAGCTTACATTAAATGGGAAACAAATTTTGTGTGGAGGTTAAATGTGAATGAATTTCTGTAGGGAGGTTATAAATGGGAACCAATTTTGTTCTGAGGTTACACTAAAATTAGAATCGCTATCCATAATAATTATTTAATTACAATTTTTTTTTGTGGGGACGTTGCACTTGGCGACATCCGGCCAGGATCGTATTTCTTTGTGAATCTCTGAGAAGTAGTCATATATCTGCTCTTATTTACTTAAATGTAGTTTGCATCTGGCGCAACGCATTTACTAATTTGTCACTCTTTCTTTCACAGCTCATCGACAATTTATTGCTCTTTGTTGTAATTGTGTTTTTTTCCATTTCGCTTTGTCTTTGTTTCATATTGTGGTTAATTTTGATTTGTGAAAAATGCCGCGAAAAACTGTTAACAGTACATTGCGATGTGCAAAGAGTGAAATAGACGATTCGAATAATTTGACCGATAATACTAGCGACACTCAGTGTCTTAATGATAATCCTCCATTTACAGACAATCAGTGCGTACCGACCACTAGTAATGATTTTGATCCTAATGATGAACTAACAAATTCAATGATGTCCACAGTAAATGTAACAATTGATGACGCGGCACGTTCTGTTACAATGAACGCTGCCCAGTCTGACACGCCTAATTTGCAAAATTTACATAGTGAACAGATACATTTTTCTCATGAAGATGAACAATGTAGTCAAAATACGTCAGATTTATTTGATTCCGAGGTAGTGACCAACAGTGCACATCCAATTGGCGAACCTTTACAAGATTCAGAGAATGACCAAATGGTCACACAAAACGTAACAAATGCAGATACACCATCACACAGCACAAAAAGTAGAATCGCTAATTTTGGCTTGGATTGAGTTATGGCATTATTGCTACAAGTTACTGAATCGAATAAACAAATTAATGAAAATCTCAAACAGTCGAAGAAAGAACAAGACAACAATCACAAACAACTTAGTGAAAATCTCAAACAACAAATTAATGAAATTAATGAAAAACAAGATAATTCCAAACAGCTTAGTGAACAGATTACAGCCGTTGCCGTGCAATGTCATGATACTAAGGAGCAATTACGTGAGGAAAGTAAGGCTTGTGCTAGGAGCAGTAGTGAAGAAATTAGATCTGTTGCTCAAGAGTTAAGGCATACGCAAGCAGATACAACGAAATTACTTAAAGATGAAATTAGTGCAGTCGCTAAACAATGCTCTGAAAACGCAACAGAGTTACGCAACGAGTTTAAATTAATGTCAGCAGAACTTTCACGCACACTGGATGCCAAAGTAGACGCGAAATTTGACCAACAGAACAGCCAAATTGACGAACGTTTTAATCACCACCTACAAAACAGTGAAACGCGTTACCGTAAATTTATACAGGAACAGAATAAAGTAAAGCGACAAGTCATGGAAACAATTACTGCACAGAGACAGGAAGATAAGCGTAAATTGTTTACGAATGCAAAAACATACGTAGACAACAATATTGCTACAGTATCAGACAAAATTAATACTATCAAACAGTTGAACACCGAATTAAATGATGAAATCTCTGATCTTAAAACAAAAACAGACACACACACAGCAGACTTTCAGACAGTGACCGACAGACTTGAACAATTAGAACTAATACAGGATCCCGATGCCATCAAAGCAGACGTTAAAAAATTGAACGAAACCACACGTAAAATACAAAAACAAATTAATGCTTGTGATAATAAAAACGATGATCAGGTAAAAGCACTGACTGAAAAATATGATGAATTGCCCAGTCGTGTTGACGTTATCGAAAATAATAATGACACCAAATCAGACGATACGTCACCTGTTTCATTTAATCAAACACCTGAATTCCAAAATTTACAGCAGACAATCAGTGAGATAGGTCCGTCCAATTATACATTACGTAGAAAATTGTCAACTTTACAGCACGAAGTAACAGAGATGAAAAATGTTTCAGCCTTTAACACATCACAGCATACGCCACTTTGCGAACATTTCTCACACTCACACAGCCAGTGTAACTTAGGTACTTTACAGAGACTACGCGATTTGGATTCCGAACAGACGCAGACAAACAGATTGTTACACAAACCTGAACCTGTTCATACATGCAGAGATGATAACGTTGATTACAAGCATTTTCTATCCGTGAGAAAATTTAAAGTATTTAAAAATAACAGAACACAGATTCACTCTTTCGACTGGATATGACAATTTATTTTTGTATTTTCATCAGCTTGGCCTGTAGTGCAGAAACCAGAATTGGCATGGATACGACAATTTGTTTTTGAATTTTTACCGCCGTTGCCTGTAACGCAGAAACTAAAATTTATTTGCAGCGTGTAATTGACCTCAGGGGATTCATTACGCTTCGATGAATATGTGCCCGTAGCGTGCACAGGGCCCCGAGCCGTAGTAGTGCTATTTCATCTTTAGTTTTCTGCACTGCCGCCTTCTCTTCTACTATCCTTTCTATCTATCACAACAGCTCTTCAACTATCGATCTATCTAGGATTCAGAATGAATAAAGAAAACCCGATAAGACAAGTTTTACCGAAAGTGACAATTTTCATTAGACACTCCAGAAATGACAAGAACTATCAGCGTCATTTTAATAACGGACAAAATTGTAATCATCAGTAAGTACAAAATTTTCAGCATCGGAAACACATTTTGATAACAATAGACGCTTTTCACCGCAACAGCCTCAATGCCAGCCGGTTAGCATACCTAACCAACGATGTAATGTACAAGGTCAAGCAAGCTTTAATGTTTCGCCGCCTACACGCATGGCACCGGCTCCACCAAATAGTAACGCACCGCAACTAGGAAACCAGTACGCACAGAAAACACATCATTTCAATTCCTATTGCAACGCGCCATACAGCAATCACTATCATGACAGACGTAAAAATAATGAGCACAATTTTCAGCGTACGTTTAATAAAAGTCGGTCTTATCAGCAGCAAAATCATCCGCAACAACATATTGTCATGAGCGAACCAGACAGTAGATATCATCCCGAACGTAATACGTCAGGAAGAAATAACAGAACAGTACAAATAGTGGAAATGCCACAGAATCCTCCCGAAAATAATAGCACGTCAGATAGAATTTGACTAGATACAGTACAGGTTGCATCTTCCAGCAACGCAAGCAATACTTCAGATACGCAGAATCTTGTTCACGAAAATGTTATTACTTTTGACGACATCCAAGACACTCTTTTCCAGGAAAAACCAGTTATTCAAAAAACCATTTCACACGCTGTCATTGAAGTAAAGACTGGATCATCTAAATTTTCAGCAGTAATCGATTCTGGATCACCTATGTCAGTTGTAAATGAGGAAACTTCCAAAGAGTGTAACAAAGAGAATACCTATCCTACGCTACCATTAAGCAAAATTAAAGTAAAAGGAGCAGTATCTGGTAAAGGAGTAGATGTAAAATTACAGACACATTTATCATTTTGTATTTCACTCAGATTTTTGGATTGTTCCCTTATTGACAACAGACGTTATTTTAGGTACGAATTTTCTGGTATAACATGACGCAGTTATTGACTTTCAAAATTCCTATTTAATGGTAAAGGATGAAAATGTACAACTGGCTTTAGAATTTCAGCACTCTTTATCTGCAGAAGAACAAACAATTAACTGTACAGAGGTTATTTCCGCATCACGTAACATAGACTGTCATTGCACATTGTTCACAGATACGTACGTACACAACTATAATACTCCAGACGAAGCCGACTATGACGTTATACAAATGATTTCTGATAAAGTGAAACAGAGCAGTGCAAATACTTTTACAGCAAGCTCCAGTTTTTGACAACGTCCCTGGTACTATGTCCGGTTTTATGTATGAATTTCAAGTTAAACAGCACGACACATTTAAAGCCAAACATTATCCCATTCCGTATATTCACAGAGAACAAGTTAAGAAAGAATTGCAAGCTATGCTTGACCAAGGAATTATTGAACCGGCAGTTAGTCCGTCCATAAACCCGCTCCATATAGTTAAGAAAAAGGATGGTTCACTTCGTCTCGTACTTGATTCGCGTCACATCAATGACATTATTATTAATGAAACAG
This sequence comes from Schistocerca cancellata, assembly GCF_023864275.1. Taxonomy (NCBI): domain Eukaryota; kingdom Metazoa; phylum Arthropoda; class Insecta; order Orthoptera; family Acrididae; genus Schistocerca; species Schistocerca cancellata. The sequence continues at coordinate 139,039,596 of NC_064631.1, read as the reverse complement.
GTCGCCCACAGACACTAGAAGAACTTTCATGGAACTGCTATTTATTCCACGTTAGATTTGAAATCGGCATTTTGGCAAATTCAGCTCCATCCGAACTGTAGAAAGTACACAGCTTTTCTCTGTTTTGGAGACTGTTACCAGTTTTGTAAATTACCGTTCGGTTTAACAATTTCTTCAGCAACATTTATTCGCGGTTTGAATACTATACTTCCGACAGAACTTAAAGACAGAATCACAACGTATGTAGACGACATTCTTATTGCAGAAGCTAACTGGTCTGAACAAAATCTGATTCTTGAACAACTGTTACGAACTTTTCGTGTACACGGACTCACAGTTAATCTCAGTAAATCGCACTCTAGGAAAACTTCAATACAATTTCTTGGGCATGTAATTTCAGCAGAAGGCATTGCGCCTGACCCGGAAAAACTTCAAGCTTTACATGACATTACTGTTCCTACGACGAAGAAACAACTACGCAGCTTTTTGGGTTTAATTAACTTTTTTCGTAAATTTATTCATTACTCTGCTTTAGACACCCCTAGATTATGTCAGTTGACGGGTAAAAACACTATTTGGTCCTGGGATAGCCAAGCACATTCTGAATTTGTGAATCTGAAAGAAACTTTGTTGAATGCACCACTTTTATCACATCCAGATCTTACTAGAAATTTTTCCATTGCCACCGACAGTTCCAAGACCGCTTTAGGCGTACACATTTTTCAGGAAATTGAAGAAGACGGTACTACAGTAATTAAAAACATCGCCTTTGAGAGTCGCATTCTGTCACCTGCTGAACGCAATTATTCTGTCACAGAACTTGAAACATTATGTGTTGTATGGGCATTCACGAGATTTCGGCATTTTCTTTATGGAAGACATACGACCGTTTACACAGATCATAGAGCTATACAGTTTTTACTTTCCGCTAAATTTACACACGACAGATTAAGCAGATGGAAACTTTGTTTACAGGAATTTAATTTTACAATTGTTCACATTTCCGGTACACAAAATATTGTAGCAGACGCACTATCCCGTTCTCTCAGCAACAATCAGCAAGACATCGCAACCAACTTCTGCAAAGCAAATTTCAGCGTCATGTATATTCAACAAGTTGCATTTGAAAATTTCATTTCGGCATCATTACGAGACATAGCACAAGAGCAGAGTAAAGACAACGTATGGAAAGAAGTTAAACACCTTTGGCAAGATAGGAATAATGTTACCATTAAAAACCATTACACTGTACGCTATAATATTCTGTTTCGCCGCTCTCACCCTGACAGCAACAACTGGTTACTATGCATTCCTGACGAACTTGTTAACAAATTAATTTGGTATACTCATTTAAGTTACGCACATTATGGAGCCAGAAAATGTTTTCTTATACTGAGACAGAACTGTTACTTTGCCAGCATGGAGAAACGTATTCGACGAGTTTTAGCGTCATGTAAAATCTGCCAGAAAGCTAAGTCAGATACGACTTCACATATTCCTCCATTACATCCCATTGTACCTGTTAAATTGAGACACATGGCCGCTGTAGACATTTTTGGTCCGATTCCCAGAACTAATAGAGGTTTTTGCTACATCTTTGTCGCTGTTGAACTCATTTCGAAATTTGTTACGTTCACTCCGTTACGCAAAGCTACTGCTAAATCTGTTTCGAATGCGTTTGTAAAACATTTTTTATTCCATGTAGGGCATGTATTGAAAGTAATTTCCGACAATGGATCACAGTTTCGATCTGCTGTATGGACACTTATGTTAGAAACATTTCTTCGATCTGTATATCCAGGTACCATGCTTCTTCGAACCCTTGTGAACGACTAATGAAAGAAATTAGTAAACTGTGTAGAATATACTGCCATAAAAAACATATTGATTTGGATACACACATACTGTCATTCCAGGATGTAATTAACTCCATACCAAATGAATCTACTATGCTATCTCCGACTGTTATAATGAAAAATGTTGAACCACCTAACAAAATTAAAGAATTAGTATCCTTTCCTACATCTCGTCGACTACGACACCATGAAATAATTGACATTGCGCTGAACAACATCAAACGTGCCGCAGAGCGCCGGAGAAGACAGCAAAAACAGGTTTGTACACGCCGTTACTTTCACATTGGACAGAAGATATTAGTACGTACACACTATCTATCCAACAGAGGAAAGAATAGATGTAGTAAATTTGAGCTTCTATATGCAGGTCCATATCGAATTCGCAGCATTCCTCACCCCAATGTAGTACACGTCGAAACTCTGAGAACCAGAAAAAGTAAAGGCAATCACAGTGTCTCCAATATTAAACCTTTTATTCAATGAACATACTTTATGATTTATCATACTGTAATGCCATTTCCTGATTTTTATATGACCACTTATGCAATTATATTTATATGAATACTTACTGATGATTATCATATTTTTTCTTGGCAGGTGCCCGGCAAGGTAAGGTTAGCAGGTCGCTTTTCTTGTCGTTACACATCAGACCGTGCACATTTTCCATTTTTCATGTATGTATGATTGTTTTCCTGTTTGTTTGTATGCACTATGAAATGTTTAAGATGTAACAAACACCAGCTGACTTTGACATTTTGTCTTATCATATCCCAACATCGTGAATATTTTACATTTTTTTTTTTTGCTACTACATTATGATACTCTGTGTACATTTTTTTGTGCTTGAAAACTGTCTATGTTTTTGACATAATACGTTTTCTGTCATGCTATGCTGTATGATTAATTATATCACTAGAAACCAGTTTTTATTTAATGGGTATATGATTTAAATTCAAGGCATTAATCATTGTTCATCATTTTCAGAAAGCAATAACGTGTAAAAGAAATAAATTAAACAAACCACAGTAGATTACTATGAAATGGGAATTTCACCTTCGGAATGAATGAAAGAAGATGCAATACCTCGTCATGAAGAGTAAATGGATCAGAATTATCAAGCATTAACAAGAATATACTATACACATCGTATGATAGCAGTCTTAACTAATTTTTTCTTTCATAATACGAGGCGATTGATGCAGGCTGTCAGACAGAACTACACATCTTAGTTTTAGTGATGAAATATGCTAGAAATAAGAGACTCTATACTGTGAATAGTTATATGAAGTATATGGTAATATAAATAATGACTAATGAAGTGTCTTTTTGCAGATGATAATGAATGGTGATGAATAGTTATATCAAGAATATGCTAATATGAATAATGAAGTTTTTCTTTGCAGGTGATGATAGTAATGAAGTTATGGCAATATGAATAAAGAAGTTTTTCCTTGCAGATGAGAATAATGACGAAGTTTATATATTTACTATTAGTTAAGAGATGCTATGTAGTTATTTAAGTATTTGTTGCAGTTCGTTTTGACAGTATGTCTTATATCGCATGGTATAATGACTGAATGTTTTGGAAAGGACAGCTAGAGTACATACATATCGAGTACACGTTTCATTACCTGTTAATTCGAAGTTCACTACTTTTAGCATAATATGCGTTTCTTCTTTCAGCTGAATAATCCATTTTGTATTTTTTCCAGGAGAAGCTATTAATCAAATTAATGTGCTTTAAGCAGTTAATCATTAAACCTGTTCTAGTACTTGCATATTTTTTACCCATTTGTGTGTGTCATTCATGAATGTGATCACATATACTCTACTTGTTTCATAACCTTGCTACAGCTGACTCATGACGAATGACGTTACCTATCCTCATTTGTAGCAATAAGTCAAAAGCAAATATTTTCATGCCCCAGCAATTAATTATCGATCCCAACGCAATGCATTGCTAGCACAAAAAAATGTACTATCAGTCCCAAATAATGCTACCAGTTTAAGAGAGTTCTGAATAATACTGAATGATGTTTTCTAACCACAGACCTTGAGTAATAGTTACAGTGTGTTACATTTTAAATATGTCCTATGTCACTTGAATGATGAGTTCTGAGTAATAGTGAATGATATTTTGTAATAATGCATACATGCTATGCCAATAATTTCTGTAAATAATATTTTTGTTATTCTCTATAAATGCTACGCCAATAATTAACTCTCATTTTGAATGATGACTTCTGATGGTTTGTCACTGGCCAAAGAGTGCCAATAATTATTTTAAATATGTCGTATGTCACTTGAATGATGAAAAATGTTTTGTAATATTCAATACTTGCTATATGTTTAGTAACTGGCCTATTAATGCTACTGTTTCTTATATTTTAAATATGTATTATGTCACCTACATGCTATTATATATGAATACCAGTAGCTTGATGCTACATTCATTAGCTCCTGTTTTGAATGATGACTTCTGATGGTTTGTAACTGCCCAATGAGTGCCAATGATTACTATAACTAGGTGAATTATGTTAATACTATGCCATTCATTAGCTCCTGTTTTGAATGATGACTTCTGATGGTTTGTAACTGGCCAATGAGTGCCAATGATTACTATAACTAGGTGAATTATGTTAATACTATGCCATTCGTTAGCTCCTGTTTCGAATGATGACTTCTGATGGTTTGTAACTGGCCAATGAGTGCCAATTATTACTATAACTAGATGAATTATGTAAATGGTATGCCATTAATTAACTATTTCTTTGAATGGTCATTTTTAAATAATGTATAAAATGGTTTGTAACTGGCCAATGAGTGCCAAGGTTCACTGTAATCAGATGATTTATGAACATTATTCTGTAATACTTCATACATAGTACAGAAGTGTTCAGTAACTAGGCAATGAGTGCCAACAATTAGTCTAATCGGTTGATATACTAGTGTAATTCTCAATGATGACTAGCATGAGACTTAATGTCCTTCACCTTCTGACCTAATTACCAGAAATTACTGCAATATACGTGTTTCCTGTCTATCCTTATGATCATGGAGCACTATATTTGGTTTCTGCACTAATTCTACGTTGGTGAATGAGTGTGGTGTTAACACATCATGGTGTCCACCACCTTGAACAATGGAGATGTTATTATGGTTCCACTGTTTGGTGTACCTAATGTACTACCAAAATGATAACATGGAATATTAATACGACATTTCAGTGTCTCGGCTACACTGATTAATACTTCAGGTAAGAGAACTTCAGATTGTCTCACTTGGTGCTGTGCTTCTGTAGAAAGATATGGACTCTCAGCGCAGCTACGTGCAACCTAATGTGCTACAACCATGATGCAATCCTTCCCTTTCCTATCCTACTTCTAGTAAAATGGTAAAAAAAATACTACAGTGCATATACACTTTATGTCATTTGTTAATATGTTTTGTACTCATTGCGTATACCTTTTGTCATTGCTTGATATGTTCTGTACTACAGTGTGTATGCACTTTATGTCATTTGTTAATATGTTTCGTACTCATTACGTATACATTTTGTCATTGCTTGATATGTTCTGTACTACAGTGTGTATGCACTTTATGTCATTTGTTAATATGATTTATACTCATTGCGATTATATATTGTGATTTCTTGATATGTTTTGTACTCAGTGCATGTGCACTCTATTTCATTTTATATTATGTATTTATATATATGTATATACTCTGTGACTGTCAACTTAGTTAATTAAGTAGATTTTAGAAAAATTTGTTGCTCATGGCAAGTCCAATTGACTCAACATCGCTGCCAAATTTTTGCCCCCCCCCAGTGGAGGGTTATGTAAGAGGTATGTGCTGCCTGCGATATGTAAGCTATAAGAGACTCTGAGACCAAAGAGCAGTGTTGACTGCAGTACGAACTGTGTAGCAGTAGCAGTAAGTTGTTGCTAGCGAGCAGTCGCCTGTCTCCGCTTGTCAGTCCAGTCTGGTGTATCATGTTGGCTGGGCCGGTCGCGGTGCAGCGATGCCGGAGCCTGAGTATTATTGTATAAGGTAAAAAGCAGCCTCGCGCATATCTAGTAATGTTATGTGAAGTCCCATGTAAATCTTTTAAAAATGTCCTAATAATAATCTTCGTGATATAAAGTAATCTCTAACAAACATTCATTTCAATTTAAAGAATTTACTAATTTCTTCAATCCATGATCATTCCTAATGTTGCAAAAGAAAAATCAATTGCTTCCTTTCATAAATGACAAATCTATCGGCCAGCATTGCACAGAGCTGTCCCGGAAAAATTTTATATAAGAGCAGATATATCCGCCGATTTTATTGAGGTAAGAATTTTTCCTTTTTTATTCAGAATGATCTTACAGGGCCATGACGCAGCGCTGCTGTCGTCCAAATTCTACCACGTTACTGAATTTATTTTTTATTACGAGGTTTACGAATTTTTCTGTTTCGAGCTTACATTAAATGGGAAACAAATTTTGTGTGGAGGTTAAATGTGAATGAATTTCTGTAGGGAGGTTATAAATGGGAACCAATTTTGTTCTGAGGTTACACTAAAATTAGAATCGCTATCCATAATAATTATTTAATCACAAATCTTTTGTGGGGAGGTTACAACCCGTACAGCACAATGGATGACGTTTGCATGCTTCTGTTTAACATTCTGATGGTTATACCTGTTATTAATTTACCAGCATTTCACATTTGCAGTGTCTTATCTCGCGCCTACATCAACTTGTGGTCCTGCAATGTTAATTGCTTAAATACACCGCGATTCAATAAGATTTGCAAATATTGTAAAATATTATTCTACAAGTAAAACTAAAGAAAAAAGTTCATGTAAATGTAGGTCCGCAAATATTTGGTTACGGAGTTACGGGTAATAAAAGATTTTGCCTGAAATTTAGCAACTTCGCTACCGTGAAGCCATCGCAAAACTGTACGAGTTTAAAGTAAATCGCGATTTCGATTTATTTTGTAGTTATTGGTCTTGTGAATCTAATACAACATGTCCCAGACGTGTATCTGTAGTAGTTTTGCACAACACCCAGAGAAGCAAAGAAGTAATTTCGTAAAATTTTTAACTACTTTGCGCAATTTGTTTTTTAAATTCCAAACAATTGCACAAAGGTTTTAACAGAACCTGAAGAGATTTTAATTTAGGAAAAATGATTATAATAACGTTTACTTAAACTGTGTGAGTGTGTCTGTCATTCTGCTTTCATTAATACTATATCACACGTGAATTCATGTTAAACAGGAAAAAACAAAGCTCAGTGTTAAGGAAGTTGTACTGTGTACATACAATTTCAAAACACTATCATTCAACTGAACGCTAATTGTGAATGTATTGTGAAATTGTATGTACACTGTACAACTTCCTTAACACTGGGCTTTGTTTTTTTTTCAGTTTAACATGAATTCACGTGTGCTATGTCCGCCTCCGGTAGCTGAGAGGTCATGGCGACAGAATGTTAATCCTAAGGGCCCGGATTCGATTCCCGGCTGGGCCAGAGATTTTCTCCGCTCAGGGACTAGGTGTTGTGTTGTCCTAATCATGATCATTTTCATCCTCATCGACGCGAATTGGCGTCAAATCGAAAGACTTGCACACGGCGAACGGTCTCCCCGACGGGAGGCCCAAGTCACATACGTGTGCTAAGGTACTAATACAAGAATATTATCTGACACATTCATACAGTTTCAGTTAACATTATTACCATCATTTTGCCAAAACTAAATTCTCTACGACTTCTGTTGAACACTTTATGCAGTTGACTAGAATTTAAAAAACAAATTGGGCCAAATAGATAATAAATTAAAAATTTTACGAAATTACTTCTTTGTTTTTTGGATGTTTTGGAAAACTACTGCAGATACACGTCCGGGACGTGTTTTATTAGATTCACCACATCAATAACGACTTTACTTTAACCTCGTACAGTTTTGCGATGGCTTTGCATTAGCAAAGTTGCTAAATTTCAGGCAAAATAATTTTATTATCCGTAACTCCGTAACTAAACATTTCCGGACACGTCCTTACGTGAACGTTTTTCTTTAGCTTTACTTGTAGAATAAAATATTGAAATACACTCCTGGAATTGGAAAAAAGAACACATTGACACCGGTGTGTCAGACCCACCATACTTGCTCCGGACACTGCGAGAGGGCTGTACAAGCAATGATCACACGCACGGCACAGCGGACACACCAGGAACCGCGGTGTTGGCCGTCGAATGGCGCTAGCTGCGCAGCATTTGTGCACCGCCGCCGTCAGTGCCAGCCAGTTTGCCGTGGCATACGGAGCTCCATCGCAGTCTTTAACACTGGTAGCATGCCGCGACAGCATGGACGTGAACCGTATGTGCAGTTGACGGACTTTGAGCGGGGGCGTATAGTGGGCATGCGGGAGGCCGGGTGGACGTACCGCCGAATTGCTCAACACGTGGGGCGTGAGGTCTCCACAGTACATCGATGTTGTCGCCAGTGGTCGGCGGAAGGTGCACGTGCCCGTCGACCTGGGACCGGACCGCAGCGACGCACGGATGCACGCCAAGACCGTAGGATCCTACGCAGTGCCGTAGGGGACCGCACCGCCACTTCCCAGCAAATTAGGGACACTGTTGCTCCTGGGGTATCGGCGAGGACCATTCGCAACCGTCTCCATGAAGCTGGGCTACTGTCCCGCACACCGTTAGGCCGTCTTCCGCTCACGCCCCAACATCGTGCAGCCCGCCTCCAGTGGTGTCGCGACAGGCGTGAATGGAGGGACGAATGGAGACGTGTCGTCTTCAGCGATGAGAGTCGCTTCTGCCTTGGTGCCAATGATGGTCGTATGCGTGTTTGACGCCGTGCAGGTGAGCGCCACAATCAGGACTGCATACGACCGAGGCACACAGGGCCAACACCCGGCATCATGGTGTGGGGAGCGATCTCCTACACTGGCCGTACACCACTGGTGATCGTCGAGGGGACACTGAATAGTGCACGGTACATCCAAACCGTCATCGAACCCATCGTTCTACCATTCCTAGACCGGCAAGGGAACTTGCTGTTCCAACAGGACAATGCACGTCCGCATGTATCCCGTGCCACCCAACGTGCTCTAGAAGGTGTAAGTCAACTACCCTGGCCAGCAAGATCTCCGGATGTGTCCCCCATTGAGCATGTTTGGGACTGGATGAAGCGTCGTCTCACGCGGTCTGCACGTCCAGCACGAACGCTGGTCCAACAGAGGCGCCAGGTGGAAATGGCATGGCAAGCCGTTCCACAGGACTACATCCAGCATCTCTACGATCGTCTCCATGGGAGAATAGCAGCCTGCATTGCTGCGAAAGGTGGATATACACTGTACTAGTGCCGACATTGTGCATGCTCTGTTGCCTGTGTCTATGTGCCTGTGGTTCTGTCAGTGTGACCATGTGCTGTATCTGACCCCAGGAATGTGTCAATAAAGTTTCCCCTTCCTGGGACAATGAATTCACGGTGTTCTTATTTCAATTTCCAGGAGTGTATCTGTATATCTGAGTGAATCACCCTGTATGTTACCTAGACAGTTGTATTCCCGAAATTTCATTGCTCTACATTAATTATTTGAAGGTGTTGTAGTTTTTTTCTTCAGTGTATGTACTGCGAAGTAGTTGCGAAAATAGTGGTCTGAAGAGAACTTAACATGATGTTAGACAACTAATTCTTAAAGCACCTTCATGTATTTTCAAAACAGTTAACTTATTAGTTGTTTATCCGGAACATCATTCCATAGCTTGTTATCTAATGGAAATGCTGTATTCCCAAAAATCCTAACACATTCCACTTCTGGTATTTCACTGTTTGAGAAACCTAAATATAGCTTGAGGAGTTTTATGAGACGTTCTGAACTAAGTGTACTTAGTAGGGCCAGAAGTAAATGAAAATCCATTTTCTTTGAGGCATCTGTTGGTATTTTCGATTTCATTATCTTCATTTCCAGTAAGTAGGCTGGTACAACTTTTATTCGTATACTTTAAGACAATTTTATAAAAATGGTAGAGCAAGTAAGGTGTAATGAGGTTGACGATAAGATATTGCTAGAGGAATCTGACAGTGCACTGTAAGACCTTGGTGGAAACAAGGCACCTGGAATAGACGATATTCCCAAGAATTATTGACATTCTTGGAGATCTAGCCATGACAAAACTGTTCCATACGGCCTGTAAAATATACGAGTCTTGTACTTCAAGAAGAAAATAATAATATCAATTCCAGAAAAAAACAGCTTCTGACACGTGTGAACATTACCGAACTACCTGTATAATAAGTCATGGTTGCAATAAACTAACATGAGTTACTTACAGCAAAATGGGAAAATGTTTGAAGGCGAACTGAGGGAAGACCAGTTTGGGTTCCGGAAATGTGAGGTAATACTGACCGTACGACTTACCTTGGAAGAAAGGTTACACGAAAGGCAAACCTACGTTTATAGCATTCGTAAATTTATAGAAATGACAATCTCGTGTTCTTAAGGTAGTAGAGACAAAAATAACGAGAACTAAAGGCTATTAACAACTTGTACAGAAACCGAACTGCAGTCGTAACAGTAGGAACACATTACAGGGAAGCAGTTGTTGAGAAGGGAGTGAAGCAGGGTTGTAACCTATTCTCGATGTCATTCAATATGCACATTGATGAAGCAGCAAAGAAAGCTAGCGAGTAATGTGGAAAGGGAAATAAGTTCAGGGAGAAGAAAAAAATGTTTGATGTTTACTGATGACACTGTAATACCGACAGAGACGACAAAGGCCATAGAAGAGCAGTTGAAGTGTATGGATAGAACGTGATAAAATGAAAGTCACGAAAGTAAAATAATGGTAACGGAATGTGGTCGAATTGAATCAGGCGATGCTGAAGGAATTAGATTAGGAGAGACACTATTAGCAGTAGCTGAGTTTTGTTATTTGTACAATAAAAGAAATGGTGTTGGTCGAAGCAGGGAGGAGATAAAATGCTGACTGATACCTTCCAGCATAGGACTTCCGAAAACAAAAATTAACTAACACACAACATAACTGACTTACAGCATCTCAGCAAGATCTAGTGCAGTGTGCAACATGGCAGGTTGTTGCGGATTGTCTATGATTTCTCTACCCCAGCCGTCATCTTCTTCTCTCTTACCTTTCCTCAACATTCACATTCCTTGCTTGCATTGCCCTCTACACATTATTTTGTCAGTTGCCTCGTGGGCGATCCCTTCTTTTCCGCTGGGATGTTTTCCATCCCTGTATCCTATTTGGTATCCTGTTTTCATTCGTCCTGTTCACATGGCCAAACCACATCTGCTGATTTTGTTTGATGTCGTCACAGATGTTCCTATTCATTTTCATTCTTTGTCGGATTATCCCATTATATCCCAACGTAAGATACATTATACGCTTGCTCTTCTCATCCATATTTGTTTTCAGAAGCTCTTTGTCAACAACTGAAATATTTCTTTTATATTTTATTGCTAGTTTGAAAGTTCATTGTTGAAACTGACAGTAGGAGTGGACATCAGGATTGTTCATTTCCTGGTGTAAAGCATTTGTTCTATTGCTATTGACTCCGCTGCTTCTCGTCATGGACAGGCATTAAGTAATTATAAAATTATGACGTGCAGATTCATAATTTGGCTCATATTATTACAGATTAGTAATTTGAATACATAAATGCAATATATAGGCACAAATTGGAAAATAATACTTTATCTGCTTTGTTGTGATACTGGTTCATATCTTTAAGAGTGAAATATCATACGGTGGGCAGTAAGAGGTCATTTTCTCGCAGTTTCAGATTTATTTCAGATATAATTTGGAAAAAAAAAGACGGAATTAGACCAGGTTGTAAATTTATCCACTCAAGAGGAAAATTCCTGCTGTTCCAAATCGCGATCCCTAGTTAAGAGAGCCAGGGTCTAGACAGAAGAAAGACTAGACTCTTCACAAAAATCAGAGGTATATAATAAAACATCCCGGCACTCAAGAGGAAATTACCTGCTGAGGAAATTACCTGCTGTTCCAAATCGCGATCCCTAGTTAAGAGAGCAAGACGCTCGGTAGAAGACTAGACTCTTCACAAAAGTCAGAGGTGTATAATAGAACATCTCTGCACATCAAACTCGAATCAAATAGGTACGTTTCGTAATGTTTTTGATGCTGATTTGGTTGAGATTCTGACGAGAGAGACAGTAAAATATGGTGCTGAAAAGGGACATAACATGCAAATAAGTCATGATGACATCAAATACGTCGCTATTTTGCTGTTATCTAGATATTGTAAGGTCATGCATAGACGTATGTACTGGGAGATTAGACCTGACCCAAACAATGTCCTTGTTCCGAATTCTACCTCCAGAAATACGTTTCGCAAATTCATAGCTTCTTCCATGTCAATGATAAAGACAGCATTGAAAAAGAAGATAAAGTTTATAAGGTTCGGTCATTAATTTAACATCTAAATAAGAAATTTAAAGACATCACAGAAACTCTAGTGCCAAACATTTTCTTGGATGAGGTCATGGAGCCTTATTACGGCTACCACTTTGTAAAGACTTATCTGAAACTGCCTCTGCCCCACTTCGCGACCGCCGAGGCTGTTGCAGATAAGTCTGACGATAATTTATGGGTTCGTAGTTTTAGCTTGACGATGTCCACTATGGACAAACGGTAGTTACTGTTATTCTGTAGAAGGTTGGGTTATCCCGACTGAAACCTAGCTAAATTCTAGGTAAACGGTGCAACTGACGCTGTTGGTTATTAATATTAATATTTATTCAATTGCTGACAGGGCCGCGAAAGTTGAAAATATTGTTTGTTTATAGTTTCTGTGCGACCTGAAATTTGTGTGGCTGGAAATACAAGTTATCACGGGTAAATCGCCGCAGGGAGCCACCGACACTATTAGCGCCAAGGTACGTCTGGCAGCAGAATGGTGAATACTTGTGATGAATGCGCGACGCGCCTCCTCCAATTATCTCCGCGATCCACTCTGTCTTAACCGTTCTAGACTTTTCTTCTTTGCCCAAGACATAGTAGCCCTGAACTATTCAATCGTTCGATCATCCGGTACTTTCTCTTGTCGTTTCAGTTCGAAATGTTCTTGAAGTCTCGCTACTTCCGAAATACGCCTCGAAGGCGAATGCTGCTTGCTTTGAGCTCCATAATGCCACAATTACAAATGGCAGTCCTTCATCGATGCAGCGTGGACATACCTATTTCTCGCAAGCGCTACACTGACACCATACTGTGTGTTCCCAACCGTACTATTCGTTTTGCCGAACGCTTTATTTAAGAAGGTAATGTACTCTTAAAGGTTACAGTTAGGGTTTCTAGGGAGCAAAATGAATTGAGAACGTCTTTTATATACGAGAACTGATCAACAAAGACTGAAACTGTTTTTTCACAGATGTTTATTACTTGTTTTCAGTTTTTACATGTTCTTTTTCTGAGTTTTCCCCTCCAACTTGAATGAGCTCTTTATACTGTCTCTCCCAGTCCTGGAACACATGGTACAACCCATTCTTTGTCAGGTCCTTGAGAATCGCCTCACTTCTTTTGAGCACTGCTTCAGGGCTCTCCAATCGAATGCCCCGAAGCTTTGCCTTTAGTGATGGGGATAAAAAAAATTACCAGCTCCAAAATCGGGGCAATAAAGCGGATGCGGTAAGCAGGTAATGTTGAATTGATCCAGAAACTCCATGACTTGAATTGCAACGCGAGGCCGTGCGTAGTTATTATGAAGTCGCCACCCAGTCCGAGAAGGTTCTCGTCGTTTTCTGGCAATGTGCTTCCGCAGTTTAGCCAATACTGACGTGCAGTGTGCTGCGGTAACAGTAGTGCGAGAGGGAACTGCATGCTGGTTCAAAAATGGTTCAAATGGCTCTGAGCACTATGGGACTTAACTGCAGTGGTCATCAGTGCCCTGGAACTTAGAACTACTTAAACCTAACCAACCTAAGGACATCACACACACTCATGCCCGAGACAGGATTCGAACTTGCGACCGTAGCGGTCGCGCGGTTCCAGACTGTGGCGCCTAGAACCACTCGGCCATGCATGCTGGTAAATCATGTCATGAGAGTAAAAAAAATGTGATCACCATCACTTTCCCTTCGGAACGACTTTCACCTCTTTTGATGTTAGAGAACCTACCGATTTCCACACTGTGCGGGCTCGTTTTCCTTCAGGATCATAATGATGCAGTCATAACACATCACTAGTGATAATACATTCCAGATAAAAATCCCCTTCATCAACAAAGAAACACAGCACCTCACGGTTTGTCTCCGTTCGCACAGTTTTTGTCCGTGAGTCAACAGACGTGGTACCCAAAGGCAAAAAATACGGGACGTACGGAGATGATCAATCATAATCGTAACTACACTGCTATATGAACTTCTCACCTTTTCACTGAGGATGCGATATGTTATACGCTGATCCTCGTGGACAATCACAGCAGCTGAATCAATGCTCACTTCAGTCACAGCGGAAGCCGCAACACCAAATCCATTTTGCTTGAAACAGACAAGTCCGCCTTCACTCAAGTTGCATGAGGTAGTAGATCTTCACCTTACGTTTCAGTGGATGTATGGTTTATATGAACATAGGATTTTATTGCGCTGTACTCCTCCTTTCGCGTCATCTGCACTGTTCGGTATGCGAAATGCAAAGATTATCAACTGAGTAGAGCGAACGTACCGATACGAGAGTGCTCCCGCCTACGGACATAATACATAAAAATGCGCTCTTTTCAAATATTCGCGCTACATATAGGAAACTGTCATAGAAGCTACAGGAAAAATTCAGCCTCTCTGTCACTGTTGATCAGCCCTCGTAATTAGGCACTTTATATTAGAAACCTTAAATAAGAAAATTCTGTTGCTCTTTGTTCTCTAGCTTAGACACCTCATAGTGTAGATCGTGCTACTTCAGTTTTGCGGAGCTAATGTCATAACCATGAGTTTCTATGATAGTTAACAAAAAGTGTGCTAAAATTTGCTGAATAATTCGAAAAATGCAACAACGGATAAAAAAATTTGTGACGGAATAACTCACAAAGGATGTCCCAATGGCTGCCGATTGGCAGATGATGTTTGAAGTGATCGCTGTCTCAAAAATCTACAGATACCAGTCTTTGAAATCTGGCCCCTATTTTGACCAGACCCGAGGTTGGAATCGTCCTACACGGCTGTCAGGTGGCCTGAAGATGAAGTAATATATCGCCAAAACTGGTAGCCCAATAAAGTAACAATTTCGAAATTTTGACGGCTGAAAGGTGTTTGATTTGGCTGAATGGCCGAGGTTCCGAACCATCTGTAAAAAGATGGACATACAGTGACATATTACTGAGGTTTTCAAACAGGTAAAAAACATTCAGCAACTTTTGATCTTCAACAACTACTAGTCTAATCGCTAATGAGGAGGTAGTGAATCGGACTGGGGAAAATAAATTTTGATGCAACGTTACAAAAAAGAGGGTCTGTTTATAGAATACATCCTGAGACATCGAGAAACCGTCAGTTTGGTAATGTAGGAAAGCATGTGGGGTAAAAGTAGAGTCGGAGCAAGACTCTAATAGAGATCAGATGTACGAAGGTCGCAGTAGTTATGCAGACATGAAGAGCCTTGCGCATGATAAGCTAGCATGGAGAGCTGCGTCAAACCACTCTTCCAGAACTGACCAATGCACTCTTGGATAATCCTATACCGACTGGTGTAAGCAATCAGGAATGGATCAGTAATTTTACACTCATTTAGAGTAATAATGCAATTTAATCAAACAACGCTGATTAGAAACTGGAACACTGGAATAACGGTCCACGTTTTCTTTACTAACTTACTTCATGGTGTCAGCTGGTCGCTTACATGACTGACATTCAACTGACGAAAACAATTTCCACAAATAAACAGTCAAATGCAACACCAATACTTTGTTAGGGAAAATAACGTAAGCTTGCGTATGGGAATACTCACCTGAAATCCCACACTTCTCAGCTGATATCACATACTTACGATCACCCCAAAATGCCTGAGTAATCCTTTTCTAATATCTGAATAATAACTTTCAATATTAACAGTGATCATAAAATACTTACCGCACCGAACAACGTGAATGCTAGACCTCGAATCAGCACCGACAACACCAGGATTACAGTCACTGCCTAGCAACTGCCGAGCAACAATTTGTAATGTTACGTCTCCAAGAAGATTAAATGTAATATTAATTCCATGGTCCTTAATAAATATAGATACAGAACGGTCATTAAACAATTTACACATACGACGGGTCCTCACACACAATGGTTTGTCAATAAAGAAATTACCAGATATATCATAACGAGTCATAACTTCTGACTTAAAAATCATAAACGTTCTAAACTAGAAAATCGCGTGGTGGGAAACTCACCAAACCTGTAGCACCAGGTCGTAGAGTTGAATCAACACGAATAATACCTACAGTTAAACACGCTTGTCCAGAATGGTCTTCAGTGCCAGTGAAAGCAAGGTCGAATCGTCCACCACAAAACAATGTGTCCACGCAACGTATAAATAAGCTTAGAAACACCCACATTCATATTATACTCAGTGTCCACATCTAAATCAGTCTGTAGATAGTAGGAGCCATCTGTAATCACGATGGATACATCGGAAACGCATCTCCTGCCGCGTGGGATTAGCCGAGCGGTCTTAGGCGCTGCAGTCATGGACTGTGCGGCTGGTCCCGGCGTAGGTTCGAGTCGGGTGTGTGTGTTTGTCCTTAGGATAATTTATGTTAAGTAGTGTGTAAGTTAGGGACTGATCACCTTAGCAGTTAAGTCCCATAAGATTTCACACACATTTGAACATTTGAAACGCATCTCCACAACTGACAGCCGTCTTTCCAGATTCATCATATCGCAACAACAGCAACATACTTTTGTAACGTAAAAGAAAACATTTTCTGCAGTAGACTGTATAGGTATCCTTTATTTGTTGTGCGATGGGCCAATTTTGAATCGAAGTCGTTTTACAGCATCTTCAACCATACGTGTTCATGGACGAGTATTACATTAAAATATTTACACTCTGAAATATCGTTAACCGTAATTGTAATTAAGTTTAATTTCTATAGAGGCAGGTTTACTTATTCATAACCAGTACGCCAGAAGCCCTACGTTTTGTGGTGTTCAAACGAAAAATACTTTCCATATGTTCATCAAAAATGGTCCAAATGGCTCTAAGCGCTGTGGGACTTAACATCTGAGGTCATCAGTCCCCTAGACGTAGAACTACTTAAACCTAACTAACCTAAGGACATCACACACATCCATGCCCGAGGCAGGATTCGAACCTGCGACCGTAGCAGCCGCGTGGTTCCGGACTGAAGCGCCTAGAACCGCTAGGCCACAGCGGCCGGCTCCATATGTGCATCCATACGTCGAATAATACATCAGGTTTGTAACATGAGATCCGATCGTACCAGAAGCAAATAACCACTTCATTTCGTGTGCAAATCACACGACTTTCACAATCAGACAGTGGCAGAAATCAGGTTCTAATTTCTAGCAAAGAATACACTCAAAGATAAGCTAGTCATCTATCTATAATGTATCTCTATGTACGTTATGAGTTTCGATGCGCAGTTCAATCTTACACCTAAAAACAGATTCTGTAAGAATATGTTACAACATCAGAATAGTGTAATGAACCCTGTGTTACAACGTTAAGGTGGTATGCAGACAATACAAATTATAAAACAGTATTTAAACATATTGAAGGTAGAGATCCAAATATGCAATTTAAATGGGAAACATTACGAAGAGTTATGAAAATTACATGCCATGGCGATAAAATAATGTACATAATCTTAGTTTTGTGAAGGACAGTGGGGCACGGAGGTTGGTGGAAATTATTATATTCTTTACTGAAATTCAGTACATATATGCATGGCACAGAAGTACATCAGCTTAATAAAATATATTAAATATATAGAACGTCTGCTTTCTATTATTTATCAGTGTAGCATGAGGAGCCTAAAATTGGAATAAAGTAATACACATTTTTTTCAAATGTGTGTGAAATCTTCAAATGGCTGGTTCAAATGGCTCTGAGCACTATGGGACTTGACTTCTGAGGTCATCAGTCCCCTAGAACTTAGAACAACTTAAACCTAACTAACCTAAGGGCATAACACCCATCCATGCCTGAGGCAGGATTCGAACCTGCGACTGTAGCGGTCGCGCGGCTCAAGACTGTAGCGCCTAGAACCGCTCGGCCACTCCGACCGGCTGTGTGAAATCTTATGGGACTTAACTGCTAATGTCATCAGTCCCTAAGCTGACGCACTACTTAACCTAAATTATCCTAAGGACAAACACACACACCCATGCCCGAGGGAGGACTCGAACCTCGTAATTGGGAAAAAAATTTAGCTTCGAATGACACTTGAAAATATCTTACATGCAGTCATAAAATGTATCAATGTGAGTCGTGCGGTGGCGTTCTCGCTTCCCACGCCCGGGTTCGATTCCCGGTGGGGTCAGGGATTTTCTCTGCCTCGTGATGACTGGGTGTTGTATGATGTCCTTAGGTTAGTTAGGTTTAAGTAGTTCTAGGTTCTAGGGGACTGATGATCATAAATGTTAAGTCCCATAGTGCTCAGAGCCATTTGAACCATTTTTTTGTATCAATGTGAGCCTTACAGCAATTATACTTTAAATAATATTTACAAATACGTCTATCTAATCACCGGTTTACAATTCACAGTCGTCTACACGCCTGTAAATATTGTTGTTCTACATCGGTGTATAAAACATTAGAGTGCTTTAAGTAACTAAGATGCCCATGTTAAAAATTGAGTGGTTTGGCATGAAGGATTAATGAAATCATACGTAAATGTATGAAACAACTTCTATCGCCAGTCTAGTATGCCATGGTACTTGACACGTATTGTAGCTAAATTATAAATAGTACCAACCGATATAATACGTAACCATGATTAAGTTACACTGAAACATTAATCACAGAAGTGCAACGCTAGTGATACTAAAACTGGAATAAGTAGCCGACATAACATCCAGTTATTGCAGTTAAAGACGTAAAATGGAGCTACGCTTAGTTGTAAAAGGAAGTTATGGCCCAACATCTCCATGTGTCATCATAAAAAGGATAGCATTTGCATCTTCTGAAACAGCTAGTGGAATACACACTGAGGTGACAAAAGTCAAAGGATAGTGATATGCACATATACAGATTGTGGTAGTATCGCGTGCAGAATGTATAAAAGTGCAGTGCATTGGCGGAGCTGTCATTTGAACTCAGGTAATTCATGTGAAAAAGTTTCCGCTGTGCTTATGACCGGACGACGGGTATTAACAGACTTTGAAAGCGAAAAGGTAGTTGAAGCTAGACACATGGGACATACCATTTCGGAAATTGTTAGGGAACTCAATATTCAGAGATCCACACGTCAAGGGTGTGCCCCGAATAATGAATTTAAGGCATTAGCTCTCACCTAGGCCAACGCAGTGGTCCACGGTCTTCATTTAACCACCGAGTTTCCGTAGAGTTGTCAGTGGCAAGCAACACTGTGTGAAATAACGGCAGAAATCAAAGTGTGATGTACCGAGCATATCCATTATGACAGTGCGGCGAAATATGGGAATTAGGGGAAACGAACTGGCGCATGTGGCTGCCAAAGATGCATGTTCCCTCCCTCACGTTGTTGAATGTGTCGTCCCCCTCCATGCTGTTACCTCCCTTTTGCGTTTTCGTGTTATGCGTCAATGGGAAGAGGAGTGGCTGGCAATCGGTGAAAATAAGCTGCGTCTGGTCAAGGCCACCACGCGGCCACGGCGTACGTCCTACCAGTCATGCAGGCGGGCTGAGGTTCTCCTCACTCGCCTCCGCATCGGGCACAGTCCCTTAACGCACGGTTTTTTACTCCGGCGGGAGGACCCCACAATCTGCAGTGCTTGTGGCGTCCAGATTACGGTCCGCCACATTTTACTTGACTGTCCTTTATTCTCTGACCAGAGGGCGGTGGTTTCCTTGCCACCGGATTTGCCCTCTATTTTGCAAGACGACGCAACGACTGTGGTTAAGGTCTTACGGTTTTGTGTCCTGTCCAATTTGTTGCCTCGGATGTTAGGGAGAGGATTTTAATGTGCTGCTGGGTGACTGGCTCACCCAGGCTTTAGGTAAGAGGTCCGCCAGTCACGATTACCTACTTGTTTCACTTCGATTTCTGTTCTCTTTTCCTTGTGTTTCCTTTCCTCTTTTAGCGCGTTTCTTCTCCTCTTGTTTTGCCTCTGTATGTGAGGATTTGGAACTGCATCAGGCCAGTGTCTTTTAGCCGCTCTCCTTGTTGGCTGTCCGTCTTCTTCCCTTCACCGCATGTGTTCCTGTTTCTATGCGTTTGGGCGCTGATGACCACGCTGTTTAGCGCCCGAAAACCTCAAACCACACACACACACACACACACACACACACACACTCACACACACACAATAGGCTATGGCAGCAGACGAGCAACAGAGTACCTTTGTTAACAGCATGACATCGCCAACAGTGCGTCTCCTGGGCTCGTGACCGTATCGATGGACCCTAGACGACTGGAAAACTGTGGCCTGGTCAGACAATTCCAGATTTCAGTTATTAAGAGCAGATGGTCAGATTCGAGTGTGGCGCAGGTCCCAAGAAGCAACGAACCCAAGATGTCAACAAGACACTGTGCAAGCTGATGGTACCTCCATTATGGTGTTGACTGTGTTTGAATGGAATGGACTGGGTCCTTTGGTCCAACAGAAACCGATCGTTGACTGGAAATGGTTATGTTCTACTAGTTGGAGACAATTTGCAGCCATTCGTGGACGTCATGTTCCCAAACAACGACGGATTTTTTATGGGTGATACATCTAAATTTGCATCCACACTACGCAAGCCACCTGACGGTGTGTGGCGGAGGGTACTTTGAGTACCTCTATCGGTTCTCCCCTCGTATTGTTCGTGGAAAGAAAGATTGTCGGTATGCCTCTGTGTGGGCTCTAATCTCTCAGATTTTATCCTCATGGTCTCTTCGCGAGACATACATAGGAGGGAGCAATATACTACTTGACTCCTCGGTGAAGGTATTTTGCCGGCCGCGGTGGTCTAGCGGTTCTGGCGCTGCGGTCCGGAACCGCGGGACTGCTACGGTCGCAGGTTCGAATCCTGCCTCGGACATGGGTGTGTGTGATGTCCTTAGGTTAGTTAGGTGTAAGTAGTTCTAAGTTCTAGGGGACTTATGACCTAAGATGTTGAGTCCCATAGTGCTCAGAGCCATTTGAACCATTTGAAGGTATTTTATCGAAACTTCAAGAAAAGCCTGTACCGATCTACTGAGCGTCTATCTTGCAGAGTCTTCCACTGGAGTTTATCTATCATCTCTGTAACGCTTTCGTGATTACTAAATGATCCTGTAACGAAGCGCGCTGCTCTCCGTTGGATCTTCCCTATCTCTACTATCCACCCTAACTACTACGGATCCCACACTGGTGAGCAGTATTCAAGCAGTGGGCGAACATACAGTGACATGCCATCTGATTTGAACAACGTTCTGGATAGCTCGAGCGCATGATTTGGCCACCCAGGTCGCCCGATACGAATCGCATCGAACATTTATGGGTGTTGTGTACATAGTTCCGCGTAGTCAGCGCGTACACAACTTTCCCACTAGAGCGCGCCGTGCTAAGCACAACAGTGCAGGCACAGCGCTCGTCCGTCTCCCCACTACGAGATGGCGCTGCCATAGAGACGGACCAAATTCTGCTTCCGCCGATTCGCGTATTAATATGTAACGCAGCCAATGAGATTGCTGCTAACGTAGAACCTTTTCCCCTCGCGGATCACACTCGAGCAGTCATACATGAATGCGTGAGGTATTATAATGAGTGTACAGACCTCCGATTAGTCTGCATTTGTCTACACCTATCTATACCAGTCTGCATTAGTCTGTACCAGTCTGTAAAAGTTCTACATTAGTCTGTACCAGTCTATAGTCAAGTTTCAGTATGTACCTAATTAGATTACCATGTTCGTGTACATAGCCATGAAGATAAATGCATAGACACTTTTGTCAAGTATCAGAGATATATGTGAGAATAAGATTAACGTACCAATACCACAGGAACTTCAAATTGTCAATTGTAAATAGCATCCAGAACCAAGTTAAGTAATTTTTATGCTTGTTATCATCTTGAAACGTCCCCTTAGAACAAATTATACAAGACTGTGCTTAAACTGACACACAATGTTTTTAGCGCAACGCAATCTGACTATCAAAGATCCCTGCAAAAGAATGGCCCTGAGTAACTTTAACCTATACCTTTCACAAATCACTTACCTCACAAAAATCTTCGTTACTCGAACTACTGCAATACAGCGAGCGCCACTATTGCCAGCTAAATAAAAGATTCAAACTACAGAAGGCACTAACTACTGATAGGGATAGTTAGCAAATGAAAGATATTAATAGAGAACAAACAATGTATTTACCTTAATAGTCATAATATATATAGCAGTTCATGATAAATTACAAAACTCCGCCATCTCTCTCCCCACATCCACCACTGCTGGCGGCTCACCTCCAACTGCGCAACGCTACGCGCTGTTCACATCCAGCTGCCGCTGCCCAACACTACAATGGCAGACAACAATGCAAACTAGCCACAGACTGCACACAGCACAGGCAGTGATTTTCATATAGAGCGCTACGTAACGTTGCCAATAAGAAAACATAAACACCCTACTTACAATCTCGATAAACGTGTGTGAAAGTTAATCAAGTTCTGTTAAAATTTGGTCACCGTCAATCTGCTACTCTAAGCGTGCAAGTGGCATTTCTATCGTCTGACCTAACGGCAAAAGATAAACACGCCACGATAAGACCACGAGACATATTGCCGACACTCGCCTACTTCGTTAGAGCGACAAGTCAAATAATCTGGTGGTGTGTGTACTGAATGTCTTGCAGTACGCACACCACAATGGGACACAATGGAGAGGTCAGTTGGTGCACAAAATCCCGCACTGGCAACACTTTCGTAATTGTGGACGGATATAGAGGCGGCTCGGCTCAATATTCCTGCAGGGGTCTTCCAACGACTTCTTGAGTCCGTGCCACGTCGAGTTGCGGCACGACGCAGGGCGAAAGGAGGCCCGACTCGATATGAGGAGATATTCCATGAGTGATGTCACCTCAGTATAATTTATCCCATAAAAATCGGAGGATCGAAAATAGAACCTCGTGGCACACCTTATCTGATGGCTTTCAATTCTGTGTTATGTGACTGACACAGAATTGATACACATTGCTCAGTTACTTTCATCGAGTTATAGAAAGACCAGCTGCTTACGTCCATCCTCACTCGACTACACAAACATTACTGATGTACCTCTTAGAGTGCTGCAACGCTCAGTGTTTGACCGGTCACGGCTCGCCTGTTGACGGGGAGACCGAGCAGCTCGTGTCCGGCCCCACACGACTCGGCTCGGTCACGTACTCGCCCCATGTCTGTTGTCCGGATTCCGGACACGCGGATAACCGAGCATGACCGGTCACCGCTGACGTCTCACCTCGCCTAGCCCCGGCTCGCTGCACTGTACTTTACTGTACAAATCCCACGCCCCTCTCTCTCTCTCTCTCTCTTTTAATACAAAAGTAACATTTCCAAGAACGGGTACGTGACACAGCTAAATTCATAAAGCACCTGGAAAGTAAAATGATATTTCAATACAATCGCGGATAGAAGACGAGTCTCATTTCCAAACAAAAGAGATATTTTTCCTTTCATTTATATGAAACATTAAATAACTGGTTTCCCTGTAATCTAGAAGACAACCATCTTCATAAAGAAAGCATACAAAGAACATTAAACATCTACCGACGTAACTTGTCATACGTTTCAATTGTTTGCAACATAAACAAAATTATACTTATTGTTGATCAGCAGGAAATCACTAACGCGTTCCGGATTTAATTGGCTGCGGCAATTTGTTAGTAACATGCCGGCTTTACTAAAGCACCTCTCACTAGGTGCGCTTGTTGCTGGGATACATAAAATACGTCTTGCAACTGCAGCCAAACCTGGCAGATCTGTTTCATGTCTGCTCCACCACTTTAAGATGTCATCATCATCATCATCATCATCATCTCCAGGGTGCATTAAAATGTACAGATCTACTTCATCTGCTGCGGATGATCTGTTGTTCCTCCATTCCTTGAAACGAGCTCTCTTTCTGGGTGGTGATGACACAGTACTTGAAGGATCTATGATAATAAACAAAGGAGACAAGTAATACAGAACTGATATGGAAATCATCGAAACATTCCCGTAGGAGACCGATGACATCGCTGTTTGGTCTCTCCCCCCAAACAACCCGACCCCCGTTCCCATAAAAACGAGATGTTTTACGTTAATGAAATATTATACGAGTCACAACATTCCCGTTTCTCTATAATACACTTTCCACTAACTATGCAAAAACGATTATGTTAATGATTGAATGTTGTACCTGCGTACGTAGCACACATTTGTCGCACAATGTTAAGAATTTCCTGCTTTTCACTTATTTCAAGCATATTAAGATAACGGAAGGACAGCCAAAGAAACGATCTTTGTGAGGTTTCTTGCAACTGTGTTTCTTTAAATGAGTGGTTCCTGACTAGAAAGGCAATAAAGTGGAGCAGTTTATGCACGATACGTACCCAGTAGACGCAATGTTTTCATCTACAACCAACAGAAATGTACTCCATACTTGGCTTTTTAGACCTTCCCGTTTCTTTAATGTGTAAACATTGGTTTCAATCTTATGTCTTACTACACTGGCTTCCTCGCGCTGCATGATTACAGAGAGAGACACACCACACATAAGAAGCCCGTACTGGCTGCAGTGTCACACGGATAATAACACGTGTAATGTGTTTGAAGCTATGTGCTACGTATTCGGTCACGGCTTCTATGCTCGGTCACAAGAACTAGTGCGGGTAGCCTATCCAGTTAGGGTGTGCTCGCCCCACCTCGTATTTTGTGCTCGCTTACTCGGTCATGCAGGACTCTAGTACCTCTGCGAACGACACGAGCGGACCGGGCTCTGCGGAAGGACCCGCGGCGCGCTGCAGCCCTGCTCGCGGCGTCTCGCGGCGGCCACTTGCCGGAGACGCCGCCGCCCGCCCGCCCGCCCGCCCGTTGTGC
Organism: Schistocerca cancellata; assembly: GCF_023864275.1. Classification (NCBI taxonomy): domain Eukaryota; kingdom Metazoa; phylum Arthropoda; class Insecta; order Orthoptera; family Acrididae; genus Schistocerca; species Schistocerca cancellata. Next base: position 139,014,507 of record NC_064631.1, on the reverse strand, counting down.
TGGGCGGAAGGGCCCCGCTGATATACGAGCTGCGCTCTCCTGCCCGTAAAACATTACAGCCCGGCCAGCGGCCTGTCGGGCTGTCTGGGCGCGCTTTGACGCACAGTATATCGCCGTCACTGCCAGCCCGCCGCGTCTGTCCACTCCAATACGCCCGCCCCTCTACTTCGGACTGCTTGTTTATTGTCACGTCCTATTTTTTTTCTTTCTTTTTTTTTTTTTTAGGGGACGTCAAACATGTTTACAACAGTAGCCGCGCAGCCTGCTGCGTTAACCACTTGTTCGGGGCTGGTTTCATTATAAATCGCCGCACATTATGCAAAGTGCACTTCGCAATAAACGACACGAGTTTTAATCCAAATGACAAGACTTGCACTGTCACGCGTGAAAAAAGAAAAAAAAAATCTTTTGTTCTGCTGCGTAGCCAGCAGTTTCACAACGAGCTACATAAATTCTGATGTTTCCATAACACTGAAATCCAAGTAGCAAAAGTCTGATTTACACACTCATGTCAAAAAATATCGCATCACAAAGAAGGAGTTATGTAACATAAGAAAAGTGATAGCCGTGTTTCTATATCTGAAAACTGAAGTCTGTTCAGTTGCATAAGCTCACTTGGATAACATGGCTATTGCTTTCGAAACTCTCAGGATTTAAATTTGTCACCTGAAAATCGTTCTGTGGAGTGAGATGTTTTGGATAATGTGACATCTTTGAAGTCAATTATTTGAGATCTTTCAAGTCATTAATCATACCATCAAGTTGGCTAAGGTTATTGGTATCAGTTGACTGCTTGGCTAAAGTTGTTGGTACCAACTGAATACAGAAGCAAAGTACTAGAAGCTCGAGAAACTATCACTGCCATTCGGATAAGACACTTTCAGAGCTTACTGAATGATTTATAGTACACTGATGAGACAAAACATTAGACCACTGCCAACCGCGAGAATGGATGCCCCCTGGTGGCGTTGCGGGTACATGAAGCGGTAGGCAACAGTATACAGGGTGGTCCATTGATCGTGACTGGGCCAAATATCTCACGAAATAAGCGTCAAACCAAAAAACTACAAAGAACGAAACTCATCTAGCTTGAAGGGGGAAACCAGATGGCGCTACGGTTGGTCCGCTAGATGGCGTGCCATAGGTCAAACGGATATCAACTGCGTTTCTTTAAACAGGAACCCCCACTTTTTTACTACATATTCGTGTAGTACGTAAAGAAATATGAATGTTTTAGTTGGACCACTTTTTTCGCTTTGTGATAGATGGCGCTGTAATAGTCACAAACATATGGCTCACAATTTTAGACGAACAGTTGGTAACAGGTAGGTTATTTTTTAAATTAAAGTACAGAACGTAGGTATATTTGAACATTTTCAGTTGTTCCAATGTGATAGACGTACCTTTGTGAACTTATCATTTCTAAGAACGCATGCTGTTACAGCGTGATTACCTGTAAATATCCCATAAATGCAATAAATGCTCAAAATGATGTTCGTCAACCTCAATGCATTTGGCAATACGTGTAACGACATTCCTCTCAACAGCGAGTAGTTCGCCTTCCGTAATGTTCGCACATGCATTGACAATGCGCTGACGCATGTTGTCAGTCGTTGTCGGTGGATCACGATAGCAAATATCTTTCAACTTTCCCCACAGAAAGAAATCCGGGGACGTCAGAGCCGGTGAACGTGAGGGCCATGGTATTGTGCTTCGATGACCAACCCACCTGTCATAAAATATGCTATTCAATACCGCTTCATCCACACGCGAGCTATGTGCCGGACATCCATCATGTTGAAAGTACATCGGCATTCTGTCATGCAGTGAAACATCTTTTAGTAACATCAGTAGAACATTACGTAGGAAGTCAGCATACATTGCACCATTTAGATTGCCATGGATAAAATGGGGGTCAATTATCCATCCTCTCATAATGCTGCACCTTACATTAACCCGCCAGGGTCGCTGATGTTCCACTTGTCGCAGCCATCGTGGATTTTCCGTTGCCCAGTAGTGCATATTCTGCCGGTTTACGTTACCCCTGTTGGTGAATGACGTCTCGTCGCTAAATAGAACGCGTGCAAAAAATCTGTCATCGTCCCGTAATTTCTCTTGAGCCCAGTGGCAGAACTGTACACGACGTTCACAGTCGTCGCCATGCAATTCCTGATGCATAGAAATATGGTACGGGTGCAATCGATGTTGATGTAGCATTCTCAACACCGACGTTTTTGAGATTCCCGATTCTCGCGCAATTTGTCTGCTACTGATGTGCGGATTAGCCGTGACAGCAGCTAAAACACCTACTTGGGCATCATCATTTGTTGCAGGTCGTGGTTGACGTTCCACATGTGGCTGAACACTTCCTCTTTCGTTAAATAACGTAACTATCCACTGAACGGTCCGGACACTTGGATGATGTCGTCCAGGATACCGAGCAGCATACGTAACACACCGTTGGGCATTTTGATCACAATAGCCATACATCAACACGAAATCGCGCTTTCCCGCATTTGGTAAACGGTCCATTATAACACGGGTAATGTATAACGAAGCAAATACCGTCCGCACTGGCGGAATGTTACGTGATACCACGTACTTATACGTTTGTGACTATTACAGCGCCACGTATCACAAAGCGAAAAAAGTGGTCCAACTAAAAGATTCATATTTCTTTACGTACTACATGAATAAGTACAGGGTGTTTCAAAAATGACCGGTATATTTGAAACGGCAATAAAAACTAAACGAGCAGCGATAGAAATACACCATTTGTTGCAATATGCTTGGGATAACAGTACATTTTCAGGCAGACAAACTTTCGAAATTACAGTAGTTACAATTTTCAACAACAGATGGCGCTGCGGTCTGGGAAACTCTATAGTACGATATTTTCCACATGTCCACCATGCGTAGCAATAATATGGCGTAGTCTCTGAATGAAATTACCCGAAACCTTTGACAACGTGTCTGGCGGAATGGCTTCACATGCAGATGAGATGTACTGCTTCAGCTGTTCAATGGTTTCTGGATTCTGGGGGTACACCTGGTCTTTCAAGTGTCCCCACAGAAAGAAGTCACAGGGGTTCATGTCTGGCGAATAGGGAGGCCAATCCACGCCGCCTCCTGTATGTTTCGGATAGCTCAAAGCAATCACACGATCATCGAAATATTCATTCAGGAAATTAAAGACGTCGGCCGTGCGATGTGGCCGGGCACCATGTTGCATAAACCAAGAGGTGTTCGCAGTGTCGTCTAAGGCAGTTTGTACCGCCACAAATTCACGAAGAATGTCCAGATAGCGTGATGCAGTAATCGTTTCGGATCTGAAAAATGGGCCAATGATTCCTTTGGAAGAAATGGCGGCCCAGACCAGTACTTTTTGAGGATGCAGGGACGATGGGACTGCAACTTGGGGCTTTTCGGTTCCCCATATGCGCCAGTTCTGTTTATTCACGAAGCCGTCCAGGTAAAAATAAGCTTCGTCAGTAGACCAAATGCTGCCCACATGCATATCGCCGTCATCAGTCCTGTGCACTATATCGTTAGCGAATGTCTCTCGTGCAGCAATGGTAGCGGCGCTGAGGGGTTGCCGCGTTTGAATTTTGTATGGATAGAGGTGTAAACTCTGGCGCATGAGACGATACGTGGACGTTGGCGTCATTTGGACCGCAGCTGCAACACGGCGAACGGAAACCCGAGGCCGCTGTTGGATCACCTGCTGCACTAGCTGCGCGTTGCCCTCTGTGGTTGCCGTACGCGGTCGCCCTACCTTTCCAGCATGTTCATCCGTCACGTTCCCAGTCCGTTGAAATTTTTCAAACAGATCCTTTATTGTATCGCTTTTCGGTCCTTTGGTTACATTAAACCTCCGTTGAAAACTTCGTCTTGTTGCAACAACACTGTGTTTTAGGCGGTGGAATTCCAACACCAGAAAAATTCTCTGTTCTAAGGAATAAACCATGTTGTCTACAGCACACTTGCACGTTGTGAACAGCACACGCTTACAGCAGAAAGACGACGTACAGAATGGCGCACCCAAAGACTGCGTTGTCTTCTATATCTTTCACATCACTTGCAGCGCCATCTGTTGTTGAAAATTGTAACTACTGTAATTTCGAAAGTTTGTCCGCCTGAAAATGTACTGTTGTCCCAAGCATATTGCAACAAACGGTGTATTTCTATCGCTGCTCGTTCAGTTTTTATTGCCGTTTCAAATATACCGGTCATTTTTGAAACACCCTGTAATAAAAATGAGTTTTCCTATTTAAAAAAAAAAAATCGTTGATATCCGTTTGACTTATGGCAGCGCCATCTAGCGGGCCAACCATAGTGCCATCTGGTTTCCCCCTTCAAGCTAGACGAGTTTCGTTCTTTGCGGTTCCTTCGTTTGATGCTTATTTCTTGAGATATTTGGCCCGATCACTATCAATGGACCACCCTGTATAAGCGGAGCAGTCACGGGCGGGGGGGATCACCGTAGCGAAGAAATGAGCTACAAATGGGGTAATCCACTGAGATAAGCGACTTGAACAGATGGCAGGTTATTATTACGTAGATCCTGTGAACGGGCATCTCGGAAATCGCGAAGCTGCGCTGTCGTGAGCGTGCACGAAAACAGATTGGAAGGATAATGCAACTACCACTAGGCGCCAAATGGTTGGACATCCACGACTCTTGACAGGACGTGTGGTTCGCAAGCTTCTCAATTCCGTAAAGTAGGATGGATGGGCATCTATGCTGGAAGAGCATAGTGCCGGTGCACGCGTATGTGTTTCGCAGCACACCGTCCATCGTACGGTGTTGAACATGGAGCTGTGCAGCAGCACACCGTATCTACGCGTTCACATGTTGATCCAACGATATTGTCAACTACAATTGCAGTGGAGATAGGATCATCGGGATTCAGCCGCCGAACAATGGAAACGTGTCGGATCTTCGGGTGAATCACATTTTTGCTACACTAAGTCGTAGGTCGTCTCGACAAACGCGATATCGAGGTGAACGGCGTCTCGAAACGTGCAGCATGTATAATGTATTAATGTAAGAAGAATAGATGCTGAATGAATGAATGCATGCAGCTTGCCGCTAACTTTGTGTAATGTCTTGTCTGTATAGACGTGTATCTGTTGCCTTTAAGATCCCTTCACTTTCACACATAAATCTATACAGTAAAGTAAGGGCCTCACGTTTTGTCTTTAGGCTGATCCGTGATAAGACAGGCGAAAAGTTAGACTAATGGAGGATTATTAGTAATTTTTCTAATTTCATTCGCTCTCTCTCTCTCTCTCTCCTTTATCTATGTACAGTTTTAAATATAATATTTCATTGCGTGAAATCAGCCCAATAGAACCTCTGGTGGAGCCCTTCGTCTTAGTATTCAGCGGCTGGCTTGCTGTAAGAGATCTTTACATTTATTATTATTGTTAAGCGCTGCATTCAGTTGGGAAAATCAATCGTTTGAACAATTCGTTCCTTTTACGAAAGATTTCGAATTCCAGAAGTGTACGAAGCCTTTTTGGACGATTTAACAAAGACTCGGTGATTGCAGGCTCTCTTCGACACAGCTGAAACTTCCCCACTAATTACAGGGCCAACGCGATCATCAATGATTCAGACAAAGAACTCATTCGTTCATTCACTCCAGAATAAAAGGGGTCACAAACCTTATTTATGAAGGAAATTGTATATTCAATCCATCTCCATTACATGTCCAGATCTCTGTTGGTTCCAAGTCTTAATTATTTCCCGTTACAGTTTCTTTCTCTTCAAACAACCCGCTAGTGGCACAAATGTTAATAGCTCGCTTTAGCGAGAAGAAAAGCAAATATGTCTCTTTTAGAAACCCGTCAATCTTTCAACAGATACTTCCGAAGCTGTCCTAGTTACCCGTCTAACAATCATGGAGAATACATACATGTGTCTCTGTTATTCCAAAGAATAAACGTACTAGAAAATACTTTGGCGTCGACGAGCTGTCGCCGCATATATTACTAGAAAATCATATCAGATACTTTTCCAAAGTAAATAAATGTGGATGGTTTGATTGACAATGATTAATTGTTGCGTGGTAGAGGGTATTTTTCTGTCGGGACATTACACATGCTACGGATGCAGACTATTGGGATCAGTATTATGCTATGGGAAACATTCTCGTGCGCTTGCATGGGACCTGCGATAGTAATTGAAGACACGATGACTGCTGCGAACCACTTGCATCCTGCTGTGGGATGGCAGGAGAGCCAACACCGTGATATTAGAGGAAGCGGAAAGGCACGCGTTTTAGCTCACGCAGGCTGGCGTGAGGTCTGGAACAGGTCAAGGAAATTAGACTTTAGCAAAAAAGGACGTAGCTGGTGGAATACTTAACTTTAATCCATTAATGATGAGCGTCGCTCTTGACGGTACATGATTACAGTATCAATAGTAACTGGTAATGGCGCCTTGCTAGGTCGTAGCAAATGACGTAGCTGAAGGCTATGCTAACTATCATCTCGGCAAATGAGAGCGTGTTTTGTCAGTGAACCATCGCTAACAAAGTCGGTTGTACAACTGGGGCGAGAGCTAGGAAGTCTCTCTAGACCTGCCGTGTGGCGGCGCTCGGTCTGCAATCACTGATAGTGGCGACACGCGGGTCCGACGTATACTAACGGACCGCGGCCGATTTAAAGGCTACCACCTAGCAAGTGTGGTGTCTGGCGGTGACACCACACATCCCTCCATGGTTGATGTCTTTCCTGACGACGATGTCATCTTTCAGCAGTATAATAGTCCGCGTCTCTGAGCCAGAACCGTACTACAGTGGTTTGAGGAGCAGTACAGTGAATTCGCGTTGATGTCTCGGCGACCAAATTCGGCTGATGTAAATCCTATGAACACCATCTGGGTCGCTATCGGGCTTCATCACCGCTTACGCAAAGCAGCGGCCCGTTATTCATGCGAATTACATGTCCCGTGCATAGACATCTAATTCCACGTACCTCCACATACCTATAAACAAACTGTCGGATCTCTGCTACCCAGAATCATTCTTTCCAGAGAGGGACAAACAAGCTGTAAAGCAGGTGACCGTAACTGTTTGGCTCATCAGTGTATGTTCGCGAAAAGTGAGACACCATTCTCCCTACGTGTGAAGTTGTTGCCGGTGCATTTAATATCGATCTCGAATTTCCGGAGGTGTGCACTAAGAAGAGGAAAACACGTTGTGATGAAGCCAGGAATAAATTAGACACATTTGAATTCGTTATATTTATTCAAGATGAATGTTTTTTGTGGTAATTGACAGTCTAGTGTCTCACTTGAAAATCCGATTGAAACAGCTAAGTTTTTAAATGAAACATTTGGGTTTTTATGAAAATACTCGAAAATGACTGACACCAACTCTGAGACATAGAAGTTATTCATCAATGAATACTGTCATGACGTCACAAAAGATTTAGAAGAAGAAATTAAATATCTGATAACAATTCGTATTTCAAAATTTGACTACATTAGTTTGGAACCATTAGACGTCTTGAATAAGATGTATAACTATTAAAAACTTATTTCCTAACCTATGAGCAGCTATGCGCATCTTTTACACACTTGCAGTGCCTGTAGTTTAATCGTAAAAGTCGTTCAGCAGTCTGGCTAGTGTTAATAATTTTCTCAGATCAATTATGCGTCAACAGTGTCTCACAGATGGCAGTTGAACATAATATGGCAAGTCAACTAGACATTGATGTTGTGATGCGAGCTTTTGCTGAACGAACGACTAGCAGAACGCTGTTGACACTGTTATAAGCAAGTGTATTGTGATATGGTAGCCGTTGCACGACTCACTGCGTTTTACACGCGAGGGCATCGATGTTTGTTTAATGATATGTGTGGCCACGCCAGGAAACGAGCGGGCACAGAACACTCCACACAGCAGTGTTACTGGCACGACACATGGCTTAGTATTATACTGATTTGTATAATACCTAGCATTTCGTGTTAAAGTTAAGTGAAAATCAATTAAACCATTTAAAAAATAAAATAAAATGAACCGCACATACATTTTACAACAATTCGTCATTAAGTAGTTTTCGAAGTTGAAATAATCAGTTCGTCAGCCATATTAGTTGTCCACTTTGCCGCGTAGGTCTCGGTCGAGCTATAATTCAGTTCCCTAGCTTTGGCGGTCTTGGGTTCGTGATAACGGTCTTCACCGCTACTCTTGGCCGCCCCGATAGCTGAGTGGTCAGCGTGACGGATTGCCGGCCTACGGGCCGGGGTTCGATTCCCGGCTGGGTCGGGGATTTTCTCCGCTCAGGCACTGGGTGTTGTGCTGCCTTCATCATCATTTCATCCCCATCCGGCGAGCAGGTCGCCCAATGTGGCGTCGAATGTAATAAGACCTGCACCAAGGCGGCCGGACCTGCCCCCAATGGGCCTCCCGGCCAATGACGCCAAACGCTTATTTCATTTCATACCACTACTTTTCAAACCAATATCTATTACTATTTCTTCAGCTTCCTGCTCCATGAAATCATCACTGTCCTGCTATTCTTTCACGATATCGACGCGCCCAGCTTACGACGCGATGCTGCAATTGGTGTTCCCACTGTCACTGCTGTATTCGACTCACTGCCAGAAGTTTTGAACTTGTACAAATCAATCGTTAAAACTATGCTAATTACTTCAGTGTGCTGGGATGCTGGTAAGTTTGCAATTTTGGAATAAATAAAGTGCGGGAGTTGAGATACAATGTTTGGACAGTACTGATAAATTTTACCGTGAAATAAAGGTTTCCCAGCACGAATCATAGCGTACTTAATTTTATTTATTTTAATGAGGGGCAACGTTTATTAAATAGATACGAACTGAAAACGATGTGCTGTGGCATAACGCTTATCGTCTCCTCTCGTTCTCACTCGTGTAGCACAGTTCACACAAGAGAACATACACCAGAAATTCCCCTGATATGCTTGATATCCAGTTCACACGTCTCATGGAATCAGTCGGTTCAGTCTCCTTCCTTTGGAATATCATTACTGAATTCTTGTCAGTCAAGTTCTTGTCATCCAGCGTCCGCACAGAAGTAGTTGACTTGTACGCTTAAACATTATCATTCACAAAAATCTCGCACAGCATCTCTCCAGTACAACTCCGTAACATCTTTTCTCCTTCCAAAAGTCTTTTTTTTCTTTCTATTCACTGAACTTAAACACACCACATGATGAAATGTATCCGGACATTAATATGGGTGGTGACCACCTCTCGCTTTAAGACGGCTCCAACTCTTCTGGGGCGCTTTTAATGAGGTAACAGACTGTCAAATCAAACACCTTTCAGTCGTCTAAGTTTCCAAATTGTTATTTATTGGGTTACGTGTTTCGACTATACATTACGCCGGCTTCAGGCCCCCTGACCTAAGTGTCGGAAGCTTCCCACCTCTGGTCCAGTCAAAATAGGAGCCAGCATTCAATGTCTTCCATACGTTGATTTTTGAGACAGCTGATCACTTTTAACATCACCCACCTTTACAGAAGTGTGTGGCTTACGAGCCGGCCGCTGTGGCCGAGCCGTTCTAGGTGCTTCAGTCTGGAACAGTGCGACCGCTACGGTCGCAGGTTCGAATCCTGCCTCAGGCATGGATGTGTGTGATGTCCTTAGGTTAATTAGTTAGGTTAAGTAGTTCTAAGTTCTAGGGGTCTGGTGACCTCAGAAGTTAAGTCCCATAGTGCTCAGAGCCATTTGAATCATTTTGAGGTCCTGCTCGACCGTTGCACCCTGCGTACTCTGGCTGTGTTATCTGGAATGCTGGTACCGCTTTGGAACTCACGAATGATTCCTTCCGCTGATCTCATGCTGTCATTTTATAACCATCCTCCCCAGTGCTCGACGGTCCCTGTCAGTCAGTACAGTAATAAGTTTGGTCTTGCTATAGCAGCGGTCCATCCTTCACGTTTGCACTTCACAGTCAAGTCACCAACAGTCGCCTTGGCAAGCTGTTGATCGGCTAAATGTCCCTGATGGAGATGTTACTCAGGTGACGTACAGTGCGTAGTCCACGTTAGTAGTCACTGAGCTCTCGTGATCGACGCTTCTGCCGTTACTGCACCTCTACTCACAACACAATACTTCTCGCTTTGTTTTATACTGGCGGAGCAGCCTCCTGTAACATGTAGTCATCCATTCCGCATTACATAGACGCGTCTGGATACTTCCGATAGCATAGATAATTTCCGTGTCTTGGCGTATCAGTTATACCACAGAAAATATACAGGTACTAAATTTCACACAGATAAAATTTTCAAATTTAGGATAACAAATAATTATGAATAAAAAATACAAAATAAACACCCAATGAAAAATTTCGCCTTGGTACTCTTTGCCATGCACTTCACACCGCTTTCCAAAGACTGGATGTCGATATAGGTCGGTTTTATTTGTAATTAGGTGAGTATCCGTTATTTCTCGGGTTTGACTGTACTTCAGTCTTCTATTACTCTATCTCCTCCTTCTTTCCCTCTCTGTCCAACTCCTTCACCCCTCTCTTTGTCCCCATACAACCCTCCCCCACATACTCTCACCATCTCCTCCAGACTCTCCCTCTGTCGATCTCTTCCTACCCTCTCTCTGCTTATCTGATTTTCGCCCTCTTTCCATGATGTCCTATTCCATCTAATGCCATCTCCTCCTCCTCCTCTCTTTGTCCATCTGCTGCACCCCCTACCTTTGTCCATCCACTCAAGGTCCCTGTCTCTGTCCATTTCCTCCAAAAAAAATGGTTCAAATGGCTCTGAGCACTATGGGACTTAGCTTCTGAGGTCATCAGTCCCCAAGAACTTAGAACCACTTAAACCTAACTAACCTAAGGACGTTACACACATCCATGCCCGAGGCAGGATTCGAACCTGCGACCGTAGCGGTCGCACAGTTCCAGACTTTAGCGCCCAGAACCGCTCGGCCACCCCAGTCGGCCCATTTCCTCCTGCCCCTAACTGTGGTCCATCACCTCCTGCCTCCTTCTTTCTCCACGTATGTCACACCCACCCCAACAGGAGGGTCGTGGTTCTCCCTGCCACAGTATTTCTTTCTGATCGTAACTAATATGAGTACGAAATTAGGTTCTACTCGTTCCAGAGGTTTAGGAAGGGCACTCTATTCGTGGTTTTGCTCGCGTAGACACATGTCAACTATACTTCACATACATTTCAGGTATTTCACATCTATTTGTACACATATTTCACCTGTATCTCTAGCGAATTTCACTGTGCAGTTCCATTTTGACGTAGCTCATTCAGAGACATATGTGGATACTGTCTGAGAAACGTGTTGCGAATTAGTAAAGAAGTAATAAATTAAAACGTCACGCATGATGCGTCAGTTTTTCACGCATCTCAGCATTTGAAGTCATATCTCCTTAACTATGTGTCGTACGATAAAATACTTTTGTAGGTATAGTCAGCGACATATCTGAATATTGTCTGTGAAATGTGTTACCAATAGAGTTAGTAGCAAAGAAGTAGTGCATTTAAATGTCATGCATTATGTGGCATTTTTTCACGCATCTCAGTGTTTATGACGCCATATATCCTGGACTATGCATCGTACAGTGATGTAATTTTGCTCTTACAGTGGTATACGCGAATACTGTTTACAAAACTACTTGCGATACAGTTAGTATTTCATGCTGCAGTTTTACTGCGTGAACAGCGAAATTGTAAAAAGCGATAATTTTTTTTTTTTTTCGTTTCATCATGTTGTAAGGCTTGTCAGTGAGAAAATGTTCGTAAAGCTTGAAAATATGTGTAAAGTTTGTTGCGAGTTACTAAGCAGTCTCATTCTCAAATACTGGATGAATAACGTATGGATTTTTGCGCGTCGTGGGCAACATTGCTTTTTCACCCCGAACTCCTACCTCTTTGAGAGATTAGTGGTTTACAACCTTACAACGATACTCTCCAGACAGTAAACGATTCATGCAACAAGTTTGGTAGAAATCGGTTTGGCGGTTTAGTAGAAGGTGTGGAGAATTTCAACAGTGTCAGTTATTGTGGGATAAAAAGGCAGTCTTTTACCAAACCGCACAGATAAAAGTCACAAGGTGTGAGGTATGGAAGCCTGGGAGGCCACCGGCGATGAAGTTCATCTTCTGCTCCTCTTATTCCAGTCCAACGTCCCAGACCTTACACGCTGTGACTTTTATTTGTGGGGTTACATAAAAGATCGCGTTTTTATACCCTCTAACCTCAGCACTTTGAAAGTCTGCGACATCGCATTGTTGTAGCAGTGAATTCGATAACGAGAGATCAGCTGCATTGTGTGTGGCAGGAAATAGGCCAACATTTTCATATCTGTCGTGTAAAACATTGTGCTCACATTCAGTGCACCACAATTTGAGTTTTTTCTCTTTCCAGGAACGTTGGAATTGTGTTTCTATCTTTTCTACACACATCAAAAAATGTTTTGCATCACCTTGGTTTCGAAAGTTCTGGAACCTAACAAGAAAATTGGAACAGAGATCAACATAAACATCATTTCCGCCCGTTTTTATTGCTCATGAAAACCACACATTGCATGTTGTACCACCATACAGCGAGACCTTCAGAGGTGGTGGTCCAGACTGCTGTACACACCGGTACGTCTAATACCCAGTAGCACATTCTCTTGCACTGATGCATACCTGTTTTGGTCGTGGCATACTATCCACAAGTTCATCAAGCCACTTTCGGTACAGATTGCCCCACTTCTCAATGGTGATTCGTCGTAGATCACTCAGAGTGGTTACTGGGTCACGTCGTCCGTTACAATCTATCCCAAATGGTTGAAATGGCTGTGAGCACTATGGGACTTAACTTCTAAGGTCATCAGACCCTAGAAATTAGAACTACTTAAACCTAACTAACCTAAGGACATCACACACATCCATGCCCGAGGCAGGATTCGAACCTGCGACCGTAGCGGCCACGCAGTTCCAGACTGTAGCGCCTAGAACCGCTCGGCCACCCAGGCCGGCTCAATCTATCCCAAGCACGTACGATAGGGTGCATGTCTGGAGAACGTGCTGGCCACTCTACTCGAGCGATGTCATTATGCTGAAGAAAGTCATTCATCAGATCTGCACAATGAGGACGCGGATTTTCGCCCCCCCCCCCCCCCCCCATAATGTCACCTCAAAACCTCCACCTTGCTGCTGCACTCGGTGGACAGTGTGTCTAAGGCGTTAGCCTGACCGGAATGCCTCCAAACACGTCTCCGACGATTGTCTGGTTGAAAGCATATGCGACACCATCCGTGAAGAAAACATGACGCCAATCCTGAACATTCTATTCGGCATGTTAATGGGCCCATCTGTACCGTGCTGCGTGGTGTCATGGTTGCAAAGATGGACCTCGCCATAGATGTCGGGAGCGAAGTTTCGCATCATGCAGCCTACTGCGCACAGTTTGAGTCGTAACACGACGTCCTGTGGTTGCACGAAAACATGGTGGCGTTGCTGTCAGGGTTCCTCCGAGACATTATCCATAGGTAGCGGTCATCCACTGCAGTAGCAGCTCTTCGGCGGCCTGAACGAGGCATGTCATCGACAGTCCCTGTCACTCAGTATCTCCTCCATGTCCGAACATCATCGCTTTGGTTCACTCCGAGATGCCTGGACACTTCCCTTGTTCAGAGTCCTTCCTGGCACAAAGAAACAATGCGGACGCGATCGAACCGCGGTATTGAACATCTAGGCATGGTTGAACTACAGACAACACGAGCCGTTTTCGTCCTTCCTGGTGGAATGACTGGAATTGATTGGCTGTCGGACTCCTCCATCTAGTAGGCGCTGCTTATGCATGGTAGTTTACATCTTTGGGTTGGTTTAGTGACACCTCTGAACAGTCAAAAGGACTGTGTCTGCCATATCCACAGTCAACGTCTATCTTCAGGAGTTCTAGGAACCGAGGTGATATAACCTTTTTTTGATGTGTGTGGTATGGAAGCAACAAATGTCTAAAATCTGTTACTTCTTTTTGAACAGTTCTGTACATACGTACATTTATGTATACGTGCGTACATCCGTTTTCATAAAACTTCCTGGAGGATTAAAACTTTGTGCCGGACCGAGACTCGAACTCGGGACCTTTGCCTTTCACGGGCAAGTGCTCTACCAACTGAGCTACCCAAGCACGACTCACGACCCGTCCTCACAGCTTTAATTCCGCCAGTACCTCGTCTCCTACCTTCCAAACTTCACAGAAGCTCTCCTGTGAACCTTGCAGAACTAGCACTCCTGGAAGAAAGGATATTGCGAAGACATGGGTTAGCCACAGCCTGGGGGATGTTTCTACGGTGAAGTTTTCACTCTACAGCGGAGTGTGCGCTGATGTGAAACTTCCTGGCGGATTAAAACTGTGTGCCGGACCGAGACCCGAACTCGGGACCTGTGCCTTTCGCGGGCAAGTACTCTACCAACTGAGCTACCCAAGCACGACTCACGCCCCGTCCTCACAGCTTTGTTGGTAGAGCACTTGCCCGCGAAAGGCAAAGGTCCCGAGTTCGAGTATCGGTCTGGCAGACAGTTTTAATCCGCCAGGAATTTTCATATCAGCGCACACTCCGCTGTAGAGCGAAAACTTCATTCTAGAAACATCCGTTTTCATAATATGTGTGGGTTCCATAAGATGTTAAAAAATGGCTCTGAGCACTATGGAACTTAACTGCTGAGGTCATGAGTCCCCTAGGACTTAGAACTACTTAAAGCTAACGTACCTAGGGACATCACACACATCCATGCCCGAGGTAGGATTCGAACCTGCGACCGCAGCGGTCGCGCGGTCCAGACTGTAGCGCCTGGAACCGCTCGGCCACTCCGGGGGGCTAAGATGTTATCAGCAGCTTTTGAGACAGAATGATAATCAAATTCCCGTTGAAGTTAACATACAAAGTGCTAAAACACGTATTGTTAAAACCAAATAAGTAGTGTCTTCCATTAGACGGAAGCTCCCTTCAGTTTTTACAAAGCGCCACGTGTATCACACTGCCACGTCTTGTGCTGTAGAGCCGCATACGCAAACTGTGCGGCGCCCTATTGGACAGAACGTACTGCTACAGTGTGTAGTAGGAGGCCGTCCCGGGGAGCCAGCCGATGGCCCAAGCCTTTTCTCCGGCCCTCATTAAAGCGTTCGCCGTTCGCGTCCGGCGCGCGGAGCCGCTGCGGTGGCTCGCGGGCGCTCCGGACCGCCCTGGCCTGCCCTCTGGCGACCCAGTAATGACTGCCGCCGCCGGCGAGTGGACCCACTTGGCGAGCCGCGCAGTTGTTACGCTGTAGATACTCGCTGAGAGCCACTGTGCGCTATACAGCGCTCGCCAGGTCCAATTTGGAAGTCTGCAGCGACAGGGCTTAGGGAAATATGCCCGTAAAATCACCCTTGTCTGGTTTAATGGGCGGCCTGGACCGGCAGTCAAGAGGCCGCAGGTCAGCGCCGCCACCCCCGCCGCCCCCACCCGCCCACACCGCCGCCTTGTCCGCCGCCGACTAACGGGCCACCTGTAACCCGCAGCCGTGATAAGCGGCCCGGGGGTCCGCAATGGATTCCAGGCCCGTCTTGGCACGGGGACGGCGCCCTCGTGTCTGGCCAGACTCCCTGTGAGACGCAACTACTGTGACTGTACTCCGTTGCTTGATGAAACTACTCCAGTAAAATCGCTGTGAGCATCCTGTGGTACTCGTCTCTACCCCACCGACCACGGAAGGCCACAATGTTCGGATCACGGATTTACTTCAGACTTTCCGCACTTTTAGTAGTCTATTAGGACAACATAATGAGGAAGTGGTAAGGCATTGTATTGTATGTTAACCGGGGACCTAGAAACGACGGAGAGGCTCCGTCCCCGCCGCAGCCGCAGTGGTCCACAACCCCACGACACTACCGCAGTCCACTTCACCCCTCCACCGCCCCACACCGAACCCGGGGTTATTGTGCGGTTCGGCCCCCGGTGGACCCCCCAGGGAACGTCTCACACCAGACGAGTGTAACCCCTATGTTTGCGTGGTAGATTAATGGTGGTGTACGCGTACGTGGAGAACTTGTTTGCGCAGCAATCGCCGACATAGTGTAACTGAGGCGGAATAAGGGGAACCAGCATTCGCCGAGGCAGATGGAAAAACGCCTAAAAAACATCCACAGACTGGCCGGTTCACCGGACCTCGACTCAAATCCGCCGGACGGATTCGTGCCGGGGACCAGGCGGTCCTTCCCGCCCGGAAATCCGTGCGTTAGACCGCACGGCCAACCGGGCGTGCTGTGGTAAGGCATACTGGTTAGCCGAGTTCGATAAAATTGCAACAGAAATTTCACCCATCAGTGATGTACCCTAGCGTCGCGTCCAGAGCACGAGATGGCAGCGGTCATGTAGCTAGCCTTCAAGCTCCGTCACCTGTGCATCGCTGGATCGATTACATTTTTTAAACACTAATCATGTTATTACAGTTTTAAAGGTGGTATGATTGAAATACACCTGTATTTTAATGAATCTTTACTGAATTTCTAGTGTTATTTGGCAGTTTATTAGTTTTTATTATTACAAAATGGCTCTGAGCATGATGGGACTCAACATCTGCGGTCATCAGTCCCCTAATACTTAGAACTACTTAAACCTAACTATCCTAAGGACATCACACACATCCATGCCCGAGGCAGGATTCGAACCTGCGACCGTAGCAGTCGCGCGGTTCCGGACTGAAGCGCCTAGAACCGCTCGGCCACCCGGCCGGCTTTATTAGCTTTATTATTATAGGAGATTATTTCTATAGGCAAGTTAAAAACTGCGTGAAGCGCCTTCAAACTTGCACGTACCTGACTGACAACGAACGAGAAATAGCTTCTGGTGAAGATGCTATTAAAATGCATTCACTCGTACGTCGCCAATTTTCGACACCGATATTTACGAAAATGTTACGTACTCACCGTCAGCGTCAAAATCGTCAGAAGATAGAGAAATTTTTCAGAATGTCAATGAGCTTTTTATTTCCTTAGAAAATGTGGGAAAATTGCATTCATTCGATGTAGCATATGCCATTTTAGTTTACGTTTTTCTTGTCAGTGTGAAAAATATCATCTTGCAACTTACAGTATAGTGACTTACAGAAGATGTCCACTAACACCAGTACAACGCTTAATTCATTGAACAAAATACTAAACAGTTGCATACGCTCAAAAATGAATTTTTAAATTCTCTAAGCACGTCTGACGATACCTGAATGACACCATTCCAGGACGTTGGACTGGAGGAGGAGGAGGAGCAGAAGCCGATGGCCTTTTAGGTCTCCAAACGTCACACCGTGTGTCTTTTATCTGTGGCGTTACGTAAAAGACTGTGTTTTTATCTCCCCTATGCCAGACAGTCTTTAATGTCTGCGACATCGCATTGTTGAACCAGTGAATTCGATGACGACTTACCAGATGCTTATGTAGGATTTTTAATGTAAATATGTGATTTCCAATACAGGTTTTTTGTTGATGCCCTGGCAACTTCACAAATGCAAGGAAATAATTATCATACAATAATTTCTGGTAAGTAATAATATGGCTACTGGTAGTAAATAAATCTTTACGGTACTTTTTATGATAATAGCGTCAAAGAATTTTTTTTCACAATACGTATATACATTTCACATACCAGCCACATATCTAGGGATTCTAGCCAGGTTTCCTGTATTTTCAGGCATTCCTTGCATCAACAAATTTTGGTAGTTGGCCAATATTTTAAAACCTAACTTCTGAAATTGGTTGAAACTCAGCTGAAAGGGTAGTGGGAAATAGTTATGATACTTTTACTTTCCGAGCGGGTTTGCTTGGACACAAGGACCTATGATGGAACGCACTGAACAATTACATTTCCAAATTTTTTCTATCACAATCTATAACAAACATCATAGGTATGCAACAACTGGTATCCTGAGAAAATCGTAATAATACTTATTTTTACCCAAAACAACCAAAAATTATTATAACACATACAATGGTAGTACACATGAACAATATATTTTAGGAAACAACCCATTTAAGTAAATAAAATGGTTCAAATGGCTCTGAGCACTGTGGGACTTAACTTCTTTAGTCATCAGTCCCCTAGAACTTAGAACTACTTAAACCTAACAACCTAAGGACATCACACACATCCATGCCCGAGGAAGGATTCGAACCTGCGACCGTAGCGGTCGCGCGGTTCCAGACTGTAGCGCCTAGAACCGCATGGCCACTGCGGCCGGCCCTTTTAAGTAACAATAATTGTTCAAGAACAATGCTGGTGGAGCTCGGTAAATGACTCAAATGTAGGCATTATATTTCTTAGATCAGAGAGCTTTATGTAGGCTTTCTGATCACCATTAACACTGCGGTGGTATCCTGCGCTCAATAAATTAAATTTGACAGCAAACTGTTTTGTGTAGCATCGAGCAGTATCTGAGACGAGGGCTGTAGGTACCGACCCACATAATTTAGCAACCAACAGATAGTTTTTAAACATTAATCATTAATCAATTAAATGGCAGACATAGTTTACCGCAACGAATCAGACCGAACAGTCAATAAACATAAACGCCATGATGCGCTAGGAATATGCAAATGGGTACTCGAGTTAAGAGCACTAGCCCACTAAATTTAACAATTGAAAGTCAGTTAAGAGCGCTTACTCACATAAATTAACAAATTTAAAACGCAATTTTTAAAGCAGTTACTTCCAATCAATAACATCACGGACCTAGTCCATCGCAGTTAATCAGGGAGGTTTAAATAAGAAATAGCAACCAGATTTATTGGTACTAAAAGAAAGCATCAGGCTCTAGAAAAATATTTAAATAGCTACTCAAGCTAAGGGCGATAGCCATACTTTATTAAAAACTGAAAAAAAAACTTGTTTTTAAAGGAAACAGTAACCTTAAGTCCATAGGAATATTGCTATTTCCCGTAAATTAACCAATGCAAATAGCAAAGAGTAATATCTACCCAAGATAATAGTGCACGTAAGCCTTAACCAGTAGTTAGGGGAGTCTGATATGTAACTCTAGCCCGTTTTGTGGTAGCAACATTTTTAACATATGTTCAGACGAAGGGCGCCAGCCTACTAAAAATTAACAAAATGAAATAACGAAATATTTTTTTTAAACAGTGATAATAAATTAGTTAGTGAATGATTCAGTACTGAACAACTAATTTTTAGGAAATAGTCATTGCAGTAACTATATAATTCACGTGCCGAGGAATCTTAGTGCCGGCCTGTGTGGCCGAGCGGTTCTAGGCGCTTCAGTCTGGAACCGCGCGACCGCTACGGTTGCAGGTTCGAATCCTGCCTCGGGCATGGATGTGTGTGATGTCCTTAGGCTAGTTAGGTTTAAGTAGTTCTAAGTTCTATGGGACTGATGACCTCAGAAGTTAAGTCCCATAGTGCTCAGAGCCATTTGAACCATTTTTGATTCTTATTTATTTTATTTATTTATTTATTTATTGCCAAATTATAGACTTGTTACCTGATGTTTAAAACAGGTCGTACATCTTACAATTTTCGTTTTTCATCTTTTTACAGTTTTCTTTCCTTTTATTTTATCTACAGCATTTACAAAGAATGATTCAAAATCACAATTTTTGATTCTTAGGCAGGATGCATTGCCTTATTACAACAAGCACACATAACTTATAGTTTACCATCAGCCACGCCAAGCCTTGGTAATAATGAACGGCCGTTAGATAAACATTCTGCCATCGGCAGAGTAATTAGCGGCATGAATGCGTGTTCAGTAAAAATATGATACGCCAGCTAGTACACCGCTACAGTCAAGTCAAAAACTAATCTTACACATCACCTTGTCCCGCAGGTTTCTGCAACAAAATAAGACAAGTTCATTGGTTCACACACAGAAGCAGAGCAAGTTTCCAACGTTCTGAAAAAACGCTCCGAAGAAGGTAATTGATAGACAACTAATTCAACCGGCGAGCACCAGTTCGTACACAAGTAGTTGAAATGGTATTACTCAAAGCATGAAACGGTTACGAAGCAACTCTCCCTATGGTCGTTTCCCACAGCTGGCTCCGGTCATTTCTGCCCAAGCATCCGCCTTCTCGCTTTGGGTAATCCTAGCACATCGCAAACGGGACGAAATGCAAACACTTCCCGGAAAAATAGATCGGAAAAATAGGACGTGTAGACAGCACGTGTTTCTGACTCTAGCACAGTCTACGGCTTCCACCTCTCCTCTTCACGTCGTCACGCCAATTGCATGCCCACCTGCATCGCCTAAAATCTTTTTCCTCGCGCAGCGCGCTCTCCCTCTAGGTTGAAAAAAATGTTCAAATGTGTGTGAAATCTTATGGGACTTAACTGCTAAGGTCATCAGTCCCTAAGCTTACACAAAAATGGTTCTGAGCACTATGGGACTCAACTTCTGAGGTCATTAGTCCCCTAGAACTTAGAACTAGTTAAACCTAACTAACCTAAGGACATCACACACATCCATGCCCGAGGCAGGATTCGAACCTGCGACCGTAGCGGTCTCGCGGTTCCAGACTGCAGAGCCTAGAACCGCACGGCCACTTCGGCCGGCTAAGCTTACACACTACTTAACCTAAATTATCCTAAGGACAAACACACACACCCATGCTCGTGGGAGGACTCGAACCTCCGCCGGGACCAGCCGCACAGTCCATGACTGCAGCGCCCCAGACGCTCGGCTAATCCCGCGCGGCTCCCTTTAGTTCCCGTCCGGCACAGCACTCTCTCTGCTATTCGGACGACGGAGCAAAGCTGATGCGCACTTATCAACAGCTCTTCTTGGCTTTTTTTTCACATTTTCTACATCATCTGCATGAGCACAGTCAGACTAATTAACTGTACAAGAACATAATCTTCTCCTAGCTACTGGCACGGCATCTTAACGTTCTTGTGGTTTACCAATCAGTTTCATCAAGCTCAGCAGCACAATCGACTTTCAGAAACGAGAATTAGGCATCTTCGCAATCAGTTAATTCTGCATTGTTGTCATTAAAAACATCTTATAATTGCTCATCAGTTAATATTTCATGCATTGCAGTAAACTGTAGAAATAACAATTATTTCAGAATTTCATTATCGAAGACCAAAATGTAAATGAGTAAATATGCATTATGACCTTCAGAAAATGGATTATTTCGTAGTAACGAACAAAATTTATACAAATATGAGCTAATTCATTACATGTAGAATAGTTATCGAACGTTAGGAAAAAAAACAGATTACCATATCAATATTTAGATACAATAATTATTTACATACCCTTTCAGTTTGTAGAAGTACTTATTTTCTACGCACGACCAGCTACAAATTAACACAAAAATTGTACCTTGCAAGTTTCTGCGTCCTGGTTTTAAATTTAAAAAACTAGAAGCTCCACGCTCGCTGACAGTTGGTCTATAAGAAAAAGTACTCCTACTTATGGAGAAAAAAATAATGAGAAGTATGTTGTGTTGGCAGAAGAGCCAACACCGTGTTACTAGTGGAGGCAGAAATGCACGCGTTTTAGCTCACGCAGGCTGGTGTGAGGAGGGAAGGACTATACTGACGTGACGTCTGGATCATGACAAGGAATTAGAATTCAGAAAGCGGACGTAATTAGTTTGATACTTAACTTTAATCCATTAATGATGAACGTCGCTCTTGAAGGTACATCATTCACAATATCAATATCAATAGTAACTGAATATGGCGCCTTGCTAGGTCGTAGCAAATGACGTAGCTGAAGGCTATGCTAAACTGTCGTCTATGCAAATGAGAGCGTATGTAGACAGTAAACTATCGCTAGCAAAGTCGGCTGTACAACTGGGCGAGTGATAGGGAGTCTCTCTAGACTAGACCTGCCGTGTGGCGGCGCTCGGTCTGCAATCGCTGATAGTGGCGACACACGGTGAAACGTCCCCTTAGAACAATTATACACTTGACTGGGATTAAACTGACACACAATATTTTTTAGCGCAACGCAATCTGACTTTCAAAAATCCCTACAAAAGAATGGCCCTGACTAACATTAACCTATACCTTTCACAAATCACTTACCTCACAAAAATCTTAGTTACTCGAACTACTGCAATACAGCGAGCGCCACTACTGCCAGCTAAATAAAAGATTCAAACTTCGGAAGGCACTAACTACTGATAGGCATAGTTAGCAAATGAAAGATTTTAATAGAGAACAAACAATGTATTTACCTTAATAGTGTTGAAAAAGCATAATATACATAGGAGTTCATAATATCCATTCTGTACTCAAAAATCCGCCATCTCATTTCCCACATCCACCACTGCTGGCGGCTCCTCTCCAACTGCGCAACGCTACGCGCTGTTCACATCCAGCTGCCGCTGCCCAACACTACAATGGCAGACAACAACGCAAACTAGCCACAGACTGCACACAGCACAGCCAGTGATTTTCATAAAGAGCGCTACGTAACGTTGCCAATAAGAAAACATAAACAGCCTACTTACATAAAGAAAACATAAACAGCCTACTTACAACGGGTCCGACGTATACTAACGGACCGCTGCCGATTTAAAGGCTACCACCTAGCATGTATGGTGTCTGGCGGTGAAACCACATTCCTCCCCCGCAAATCGGCCTACGGTTGTGGTATAAGGCCTCCGCCCGCTGTGGGGAGGACCCCATGCTGACGTATGCGACGAGGTGGGGAGCCTTACAACAGGCGAGGCTGTGCCACCCGCACCATGCCATTCGGACCGCGGGGAGCTAGGGAACGCCTGAAACCGTACGCCAGGGTGCACGCCAACACGCGGTGTATGCGCCCGTAGAGAGACAGGAAGGGCCAACAGGAAGGGCCGAAGGTTCGACCTCCATCGGGCCGGGGCACCCGATGGGCGAAGACGACATGTGGTCAGGGTTCCATGTCGGAGGACAACTGGTCACGGGAAGCGATCGGCGGCGCGTGACCCAGGGAGGCGCTCGACGGCTGCAGCGACGCGTCCACTGCGGGCGTCGCCGGCGGGAGAACAGGCGGCGGCGGCGGCGCGTCTTCATGGGGCAAAATGGAAGGCAGCGTCGGTAACGCCTGGGGCTGAGGCGAGCCAGTAGATGGGTCCCTGGGGCGCTGACCGGACAGCATCGTCGCTAAAAGCAGACGACTGAGTGGCAGAGCCCGTGCGACGACAGAGGCGCAGCTGATTGAGATGCTGGCGCACCTCATCAGAGGCCCGCAAAACCAGATACATAGCGCGTCCGAAGCAGCGAAGAATGCGCCCTTCGAGCCAACGCCGTGAACCTCGATAATGGCGGTAGTAGACAACGTCGCCTGGGGCAAAAGCAGGTGTCTGCCGCTGCACAGGAACCTGATGCGGCGGATGTAGCAAAGACATCAAGGTTCGATGATGGCGCCCGTGGAGCAACTCAGCCGGCGAACGACCACCTCGGGGCTGAGAGCGATACGAGGACAAAAAGAGCAATAACGCGTCCTCCCGAGAATGCGACTTCAACATCTGTGACTTGAAAGTCCCGACCAATCGTTCAGCGGCTCCGTTTGACGGTGGCGCGGAATACCATTGGCCTTGCAGAATGACTGAAATTCTGCGGACATGAATTGTGGGCCATTGTCGGAAACAATTGTCTGTGGAAGACCTTCAATGCAAAAGATAGCAGATAACGCTTGGATGGTGGCAGATGATGTCATGGAAGACAGCCGGAACACAAAAGGAAAATTACTGATTGAATCTATCACAACCAACCATCCAGCATTCCAGAATGGACCAGCAAAATCGATGTGTAAACATTGCCAAGGGAAAGTGGCTTTTGGCCATGCAAAGAATTTCCGCGGTGGTGCTGATTTCTGTTCGGCACACGCCATGCAAGAAGAGCACATATTCGTAATCACGGCATCGATTCCGAAGCAAGTACAGTGCTGACGAGCAAGTTGTTTCGTTCTCACTATACCCCAGTGTCCTTGGTGGAGAAGCTTTAAGACAGAGGACTGTAACGAACGTTGGACCGCGACCCTGGACTGATCATTACCAGAACGCAAAAGCAAAACACCACGTCGAACAAAAAGTCTCTCCTTGTGAGCAAAAAATCGGCGAACCAACGGGTCCCCGATCCGTGACTTTGACAAGGGCCATTGCGTAGCAACAAAACGCATAACGGTAGGAAGGACAGGGTCGGCAGTTGTGGCTGCAGCTACACGACGAAAATCAATCTAAAACGCTTCGACCACGTCATCGGTTTCCGAATCAATGAACATGCAAGCAAGTTCGGAGGAATCGAATGCCCTATCCTCAGCAACAGGCAAACGGGGCAACGCATCGGCGTTTCCGTGCTTAGCAGTGGACCGGTACAAGATATTGTAGCGGTACTGCGAGAGGAAAATAGACCAGCGAATGAATTTCTGCGCTGTACGTGGAGGTACAGGCTTGTTCGGATGAAAAAGCGATGTCAAACGTTTGTGGTCTGTGATTATGGTAAAGTGACGGCCATACAAGAAGTCGTGACACTTTGTAACAGCAAATACGAGAGCCCATACTTCTTTCTCGATCTGAGTAGTTTCTTTGCGCAGACGAGAGCAATTTGGACGCAAAGGCAATAGGGCGATAGTGCGAGCCATCTTTGTGCGCAAGCACAGCACCGATTCCGAAATCCGATGGATCCACCATCAACAAAAGGGGCTTCTGGGGATCGAATGGCGTAAGGCAAGTATTGGAAAGAAACGCCGATTTCAACCGGCGAAAGGCGCGTTCGCATTCCGTCGTTCAGACGAACGGAACACCTTTACGGCGTAAGCGATGAAGCGGAGCTGAAATGGAAAAGGCTTGCGGCACAATCTGTGATAATAGTTGATTTTTCACAGCACACTCTGTAGCTGCTTCAAATTATGCGGCGAAGGCAAGTCTTGTATGGCATGGAGGTGCGTGGGACTGGGATGTATGCCTTGGGCATTGAGTACATGGCCCAGGTATGGCTAGTCACGAGCAAAAAACACCATTTGTCCTTCCGTAAGCGAAGACCATTTTGTCGCAAAACCTGAAATAATGTTCTGAGATTGGCTAAATGTTGTTCTTCCGTCTTGCAGAGATCACAATATCGTCCAGATAGATTGCTGTAGCAGGGACCGACGCACAAACAGTTAGTAGATATTGCCTAAACTATGCAGGGGTGTATGCACACCCGAATGGCAGTCATTTGAATTTATACAAACCAAGATGCGTGTTAACCACCAACACGCACTGGGATTCTTCATCCACCGGTATTTGCAAGTACGCATCTGCTAGGTCCAACTTCGAAAAATATTTGCCAGGGCACAGTTTGTCAAAAAGATCTTCTGGGCGGGGTAAAGGAAAAGTTGCAATCACTAGTTGTGGATTCACTGTTGCCTTGAAGTCCACACAAAGTCTCAATTTTCCTGAAGGTTTTAGCAAAATTACTAAGGGTGATGCCCAGAGAGAAGCCTGCACACTTTCAATTACACCTTGTGATTCCAAATCGTGTAATGTTTTTGTAATCTCATCACGCAATGCATGGGGAACATTGCCTGCTCTGAAAATTTCCGTTGCGAGACGAGAAACACTGTCTGAAGGCACAGTCTGGTTCCCTGACAGGACCTGATTTACTATAGACAAGATAAACAACTGAAATAAATCGAAACCAAACAAGTTCACTGAAGAAGAAGAACGAAGCACGTAAAATGATAAAAGTTTTGTTTGTCCTTTGTATGTTGCAAGAAGGCTGCACTGTTCCAACACAGGGATCTCTTGACCTGAACAGCTAGTTAACATTTGCGGCACGCAACGGAGATGTGCACAGAAGTTTGTATGCGTCTTGATTTATCAGTGAAACTGCAGCTCCGGTATCGATCTGGAATGGTATCACTTTGCCATTAATGTACTAATCTACAAAAAGTTGATTATCCTGCTGACGACAAGAGTGACTGTCTCTTGCAACATGAACTGACACTGGTACAAAATCACTTGCGACTTGACGGGAGTTATGGCGATGTCGACGCACACTGTTTGTGGGATGAACACAGTCACTGTTGGAGAGAGTGGCACTGGGCGAAGTGGAATGAACGACATGAATTTCCATGGGCGAAGTTTTGCGAGCCTGAGTAACCTTGGTTCGATTCCGATTCCGGCGCGAAGCAAAGGGCCTGGAATTGTTTTGAGTTTCTGATCTCAGCTTTTTCTGGCAAACACTCTGAACATGTCCTTTTTTATTACAGTAAAAGCAAAAGCTTGGCGTGATGGGCAATTCTCACTCGAACGTTTAGTAGCGCACTGCTGGCATGATTTGAGCACTGCATTTGCTTGCTGGCATGGCACACATCGCTGAGAGCCTGGCGGCAGCGGCGCGGCCAGGCGCGAGGGCTGTTTGCTGCTCCGTGCAGCTCGCCTGTCGGGCTGGTTAACCTGACACACGGCTGGCGAAGTTTCAAATGATTCCTGAGCAAAGTCAAGTGTGTCCTGCCGATCCAATATGTCTAGCACTTGTTGAAGGGAGGGACTGACTAGTTTCCAAGTCTGTTCCCTTATACGAACATCAGAAATGTTCTGTGCAATTGCATCACGTACCATATTATCTGAATATGGGAGTCCACATTGACACTCAAAAGCACAATCCCTAGTACGGCCTTGCAAGGTTGCAACCCACTCCCGATTAGTCTGACCTGCTGTACGTTTTGTACGAAAGAAGGTATACCGTTTCGCAACTACATTGACTGATTGTTTGAAATATGCATCTAATTCAGACAAAATTTCGTCGTAGGACAGAGTAGCTACGTCGCGTCGGGGAAATAATTTGACTATCACATGGTAGGTTTGCACACCGACGGACAACAAAAGAAAAGGCTGCCGCTCGTTACCTTGAATTCTGTAGGCGGCGAGATGAAATCAAAATTGGCGTGACCACTCCGTCCAGCTTTCCAGTGCAGCATCAAAAGGTCTGAAGGTCGGTGCAACTGCTTGTTGTGGCTGCATTAGCGGTGGAGCGGCGGCTGCCGCATCGTTTTACATTGCACGTTGACCCTGGATGAGCTGTCCAAGGGCATCCAGTAATGCCTGCGTCTGCTGATTTTGTAATCGATAATATTCGGACAGTACATCTGGAGATTGTGGCGAAGCCATTACACAATTAAATCAGAGCAGGCTCAACGATATATCCCATCCTCATCACCAATATTGTATTGGCAGAAGAGCCAACACCATGTTATTAGTGCGGGCTGAAATGCACACGTTTTAGCTCACACAGGCTGGCGTGAGGAGGGAAGAACTATACTGACGTGAGGTCTGGAACATGACAAGGAATTAGAATTCAGAAAGCGGACGTAATTAGTTTGATACTTAACTTTAATCCATTAATGATGAACGTCGTTATTGACGGTACATGATTCACAACATTATCTGTTCAGAATACATTCATAGTAACTGAATACGGCGCCTTGTTAGGTCGTAGCAAATGACGTAGCTGAAGGCTATGATAAACTGTCGTATTTGCAAATGAGAGCGTATGTAGACAGTGAACCATCGCTAGCAAAGTCGGCTGTACAACTGGGCGAGTGATAAGGAGTCTCTCTAGACTAGACCTGCCGTGTGGCGGCGCTCGGTCTGCAATCACTGATAGTGGTGACATGCGGGTCCTACGTATACTAACGGACTGCGGCCGATTTAAAGGCTACCACCTAGCAAGTGTGGTGTCTGGTGGTGACACCACGAAGTCCACATGTGTGGACCGAGGGAACGAAGAGGTTAAAGCTCAAATAGCTGTTTACCCTATGTATATGTAAGCAGACACATAATCCTTTGTTCTTTTTAGAGACATTGTAGTCATAATAACTAACATCATCTTTATGATACGGTGAGAATGTCATAGCAGCTGTGAATATACCATTAATTGTCGTCTGCATGCCCGAATAATAAGGGGAGATGGCGCTACAGACTTACGCTGTACGTCATTTTGAAGAAAACGACGCCATACTGAATGCCCAAAAACATTAGCAGACTACTGTTTACGATTGCTTCTTATTCTTAATTTCTGTCGTTTGCATCCAACAGTTGTTTTGAATAGTAAATCTTACAGTTCTTTCGCGAATAACACAGTGTCAGGAAGTCATTTTCAGACGGATTTCTGGCGTTATATGAAGATTTAATACAGTAATACGACGCATTTAGCCTCGTTAATGTAACTTGGTTGTTGTTTTACGATTCGAATAAGCAACAAGAAATTATGTACAGTAAAGCGACAAGGCTGCTTCCGTAATCCAACATTTTCCTCAATTACGGACTGACGGAACTGGTGTTCGGTGTATGTCCTCCTCCTGAAAATGGTTCAAATGGCTCTGAGCATTATGGAACTTAACATCTGAGGTCATCGGTCCCCTAGAACTTAGAGCTACTTAAACCTAACTAACCTAAGGACATCTCACACATCCATGCCTGAGGCAGGATTCGAACCTGCGACCGTAGCGGTCGCGCGGTTCCAGACTGAAGCGACTTATACCGCTCGGCCACACCGGCTGGCCGCTCCTGAAAACACCAAGTACATGTTTTACTACGTTTGATGGTTTCCAGTCTTTCCTTCTCACAATGTTCAGCCAGGGAGGCCTTTAGAGCTGGACTGCTGCGAAATCTATAGTCGAATGACAGAAATAAAACCACTGTAGTAAAAGAATCAGCGTAACCAAAATTCATAAATGTAAAAGAAAATATCTCTTGAACGAGTCCACTTACGAATGAATGTGATTCCTTTACACTTTTCACTATAATCAGAATTATTAGTACACCCCTAAATGAGGAATACCAGCATGTTTTATCGAAACACATCCGCTACAAGCTGCTGTTTGGTCAACTGACATTGCAGACGTGGACTTCAATTTCCTGATGTCAAGACAGCTCCCGTCATTATACCTCCATGGTTATTAAATAATTTTCGCAGTTACCCTGGCGTTAGATTATATCTCTGTAAATCGAATAACCCCTTGAGATATTAATCTCTTTCGTAATTGCTGTTAAGTTGTTTGTGTGGGCTGCAGTCAAAAGACTGGTTTGATGCAGCTCTTCATGCTACTCTATCCACAACAAGTCTCATCTTTTGCGAATAACTATTGCAACTTACGTCCTTCTGAATCGGCTTACTGTGTTCATCTCTTGGTCTCCCTCTACAACTTTTACCTCCCGTACTTCCCCCTGATACTACATTGGCGATCCCTTGATATCTCATAATGTGTCCTATCAAAGTGGTCCATTCTTCTAAAAATACAAGACGTGTAATAGCACAACGTCGCCACGGACGAACAATCTGACCATCATTTTGGAAAGGAAGAGGAAAGTGTGTTAATATTATTTTTGTTGTGATGCAATGCTTGAATTGCGTACAGTAATATCGTTATACAGAAGTACTTCATAAAAAAAGCTTACATAATGCATAAAACAGCCAAGTATAATTACTAATCTCCAATCACAAAAAGAAATTCAAACTTTGCAGTAAAATTCAGATTTCTTATATCAAAAATTTCAGGCACGAAATATGTACAACGCTACTGTCGAAACTTAATTATTCTCTAAGTTTAAAGAAAGAAAAAACTACTCATATCTCGCATATTGGCACTACTGATGAAACTTGTAAGTCAAGCAGTACTTGTCGACGTCCAAAGTTCATTTCTTGTACTACACTTAGTGCCCACAATGAATCTTCAAAATAAATTTTTCTACATCTAAATTGCATGTATTGCTTATTAAAATGTACGTGGCTCACTTATTTGTTCTACTGAAATAAATTATTGGTAACGGAAGAATGTAGTTCAGTTTTTGTTCCACATATTACATTCATGAAAATACATAATAATTGGTTCTATTACATCAAAACGCACACATGAACACTCCTTATCTACCTTACAGCTAAAAGGGCACTTTTTAATGAGAATTACCAAAGTAAACACTGTTATTCTCTCGTCAAAAAAGCGCTCTAAAACTGATATCAAAGTCAGTCAAACATTATGGTGACACTTACACTACGGTGTTCAATTCATCTTGCAGTTCAAATTATTTGTCATCTCGTGCTCATAACGTTAACATATGCTGTCACACAGTGGAGACTACATGAAACTTCAATGAAATTTCACACTGAACAGGAGCAATATACATTCGTACAGGTAAGAAAAGAAGTTAGCTATATTTTCAAATTCACCCAAACATTACGGCGACACCACAATACGGTATAAACAGAATCTTGCAGTATAAAAGGTTTGCCGTCTTCTACTGATAACACCAAACATTATGGTAACCCTCACACTTGCAGTATGAATCACTTGTCGTCGTCATCTGTCACGCAGGCACAGAGAAGACTACATGACACTTTGATGAAGTAGGATACTGAACAGTAGGAACACCCATTCATACACGCAAGAGACGACAGCTGCTTGGTTTTCAGCTACTCAGCTTCAAAGTCAATTAGACACATAGCGGCTCCATGCTAGGGTATTAATTTTATCTTGCAGTACTAAATATTTGTCATCTTCTGCTGAAAATACTAAGCAGGCAGAGCACTAAAAATTGACACAAACAGATAAGTATTCCGAACTAAAACTGTCTCCTAAGACCAGAAGCTGGCAATGGGTTTCAACTAATGGATCTTAAAGTTGTATTGTATCACCAGTAGCTGACAATGTGTTTGTTGGCTACTGCAGGTTGTCAGCTACTCGGGTTGCCCTCCATGTCACAGAAAAATTGTAACAAGTTACCCTCCATGTTACAGCAAAACTATAAGAAGCAACCCATGTTACAGCATTTTCCAGTACTACCGTTTCAGATACTATTGGACAGTGTATTGGTGGTCAGCTTACATGCTAACTGTCATTTTCTCATACATACATTTATCTCGACTTGACAAAAATGACATGATTGGAGATTGCATCAGTTAGCATGCATGGATGTCAGCAAGTCTAATTATGATGTTGACAATGGAAGTTGAAACACGTTCTAGCACATCCTCCACTGTAACAAATTTCTCCACGTTACTGTAACAAGTTGCCCCCTATTGAAGTTTCATGATGGATACCATTGGGGTTAATGAGGACCAGTCTACATAGTGACCACCATAGTCCCCATCGTGGTGAGAACTGTAATCCTGAACACATGGTGACAGTGTATTTTCCACGTCCTTACACTGGGTGTCAACCACTGGACCCCAAATAGTATTTTAATACCGAAAGCTGTCAGCGAATGTGCCGTAACCTGACAGAAAGTTCCAAGTTGTTCCAAATGATAGCCAGTATTTCCGAGCAGCTTCAATTACATCGTACTATTCGTGAATGGTTGCAACAAGTCAGATCATTATGGTACAGCAAATGTCATATTTTGGCAGTGTATGTGTCATAACTTCACAGTGAGTGTCAACTAGTGGATCTTAACACTGCATTATAACAACAGTAGCTTACGTTGTGTTTGTGTAGTGGGCGGCAACTACTGAGGGTGTCAGATATTTTGAGGTGTCAACTACTGGGGGATGTCAGCTACTGTTGTCACCCTCCATGTAACAGCGAAACTGTAACAAGTTGCCACATGTCACAGAAAATTTTACAAGTTACATAGAGGGCAACTTGTCAAAGTTTCACCATACCTTGGAAGGCAACCCCAGTTTTGGACAACCCCAGTATCCAACATCCCCTACTTAAGAACCCCCGCCATTAGATGACCCCTTATCAGCTGACACCCACTACACATTCATATAATTAGTGGCTGGTGTTAAGCCCGTTGTCAAGTTATTGCAAATACTCTGTCATAAATACTCTGTCATATTATGGCACTTGCATAATATACCAAGGTCATACATCAGAACTAGACGAAACTATTTAGAAGCAGTCAGAACTACTGAAAACTATCTGGAATTAAGTAGACAAAAATGACTCTGAGCACTATGGGACTTAACATCTATGGTCATCAGTCCCCTAGAACTTAGAACTACTTAAACCTAACGAACCTAAGGACAGCACACAACACCCAGTCATCACGAGGCAGAGAAAATCCCTGACCCCGCCGGGATCGAACCCGGGAACCCGGGAATTAAGTAGACCTTCGCATGAGGTTATGGTACATACACTGTTAACTTCTCATACTAATTTATTATTTTGGATACAGTAGCTGACAACTATTGTCAGGCAGTGGTTCATACACTTCACTTGTTTGCTGGATGGCAGCTTGTTACAATATCAATGCAACATGGGGTAACTTATTCCACTTTTTTTGTAAAATGGAGAGCAACTGTAATGCTTCGAGAATTGCGAAGTAAATTCTAGAAACACTTGTCTTTCCTCCGTCTCGAACACCCGATGTTTTAACTATGAGTGCGGAATAGTGGAAAAGTATCTACCGTTCCACCGGTTTCTGTGAGCACGTGAGAAGTTGGCTATGAGCAGACTCTAAGAGTGGCGGTCGATCGACGCAGACAAGTGTTTGCCGCTCGCGCCATAGAAGTTGTAAAGAAAGTATAAGTAGTAATTACGTGTTATTCCTTGGTGGTGGAATAATTGTAATTATTATAGACAAATGAAACAGGATTTGACTAGATACTGTTCCTTAACCCTTGGTGTAGATTTGCTAGAAGCAAGACTTGTCTTCGATATTGTAATTATACTTAATAGTCTAATGGTTAACGACTCAGTTGACTTGCAAGAGTTTGAATGCTTATGTGAAACTTGTGATGTTGTTCTTTGTGGAAATGAAAATATACCAGAACTGAACACAAAGTATTATGCGAGTACCACATAATTTCAATAGCTGAGAGAGACACAGAGAGAGAGAGAGAGAGAGAGAGAGAGAGAGAGAGAGAGAGAGAGAGAGAGTCGTTTAAATTCCTGTAACCAGCATTAGTTCTTCGAAGAAGAAAGTTGTGGAAATCGACGTAGCCGACTACCCAGAGAAGAGGATCGGCTAAATATTTCAAGTAAGTCAACTGATGTAAGAGTGTCGTGACATTAGCAATCTTGAACTACAGACAAGATTAAGTCCCATAGTGCTCAGAGCCATTTGAACTACAGAGAAGACGAGCCGCGTACCTCCTTCCTGGTGGAATGACTGGAACTAATCGACTGTCGGACTCCTCCGTCTAATAGGCGCTGCTTATGCATGGTTGTTTACATCTTTGGGCTAGTTTAGTGACATCTCCGAACAGTCAAAGGGACTGTGTCTGTGATACAATATCCACAGTCAACGTCTATCTTCAGGAGTTCTAGGAACCGAGGTAATGCAAACATTTTTTTGATGCGTGTCGTATGGAAGCAACAAATGTCTGAAATCTGTTCCTTCTTTTTGAACAGTTCTGTACATACGTACATTTATGTATACGTGCGTACATCCGTTTTCATAAAACTTCCTGGCGGATTAAAACTGTGGGCCGGACCGAGACGAGAAATCGGGACCTTTGCCTTACGCGGTCAAGTGCTCTAAAATCTGAGCTACCCAAGCACCACTCACGACCCGTCCTCACAGCTTCAATTCCACCAGTACCGTGTCTCTTATCTTCTAAACTTCACAGAAGCTCCCCTGCAAATCATGCAGAACTTGCACTCCTGGAAGAAAGCTAGGAGGCGAGGTAGTGGTGGAACTGCAGCCGTGAGGACGGGTTGTGAGTCGTGCTTGGGTAGCTTAGATTGCAGAGCACTGGCCCACGAAAGACAAAGGTCCCGAGTTCGTTTCTTGGTCTGGCACACAGTTTTAATCTGCGCTCATTCCACTGCAGAGTGAAAATTTCATTCTGGAACACTATCTTGTCCGCTTAGCATTACCAGCAGACGATGAGAATCTTTCTACTGCGAAATAAAAGTAATACCCTAGTAAAGAGTCACCAGATTGTTTGAGGGACTTTGAAAATTGGTAGCGAAAGAATAGCAGCTCTTATTTTTTTACCTATATAGATGTGTATTACTATTGTTCAGTACGCTTTGTCATTGATGTGTCACATAGTCTCCATTGTGTGACAGCACAAGTTAGCATTATGAGCAGAAGATGACAAACGTTTGGAACTGCAAGATGAAATTAACACTATACTAAAACCAGGCACCTGGAATAGTAAGTAAACTTTTCATTATTTCATTAGTAACCACCATAACTGTTGTTACATTTACCCCACTGTGAGACAATACAGTGAATGCCTTCGTGTTTGCGGTTGCGTACGGAACCATAATTGCACTCAGGTGTGCAAACCTTCGCCCTAAACAACAGACGGCCACGAACATCTTTCTTCAGGGTTCCGAAAATATGGAAATTTCATAGATCGGAACTGTAAGATATTCCCAGCGAATCTTTTGCAGCGTTATCGAAACAATCTTGGAAACATGTGCGTCCACTGCATCTTTTTCCCACAGTGTATTACAGTATCGTGCTGAATTGGCACACCCTTCCTTCAAGTACTCATACAGTCAGTGATTTAAGTTTTATAAACGGAGATAGGTACATAATTCTTAATAGAGGAAGACTGATAGAAACGTTTTGCCTTACTGAAATATGGCGGAGGATAAAGGACACAGGAATAAGCAGACATGAGGAAGCTTTCTGCTCCAAGATCACGTAATACAGAGATCATAATAAATGGTAGTTTCCAACATAAAATGTTGCAAAAGGCGAGCATAAATACCCACGGATCTCTTCAAAAAGTAACAAATTTTCAATAGAAAAAATGTAAATAAGCGTCTGGCGTCGTTGGTCGCGAGGCCCATTGCAGGCCAGGTACCGCCGCCTTCATTCAGGTCTTGCTACATTCGACGCCACATTGGGCGACCTGCGCGCCGGATGGGGATGAAATGATGATGAAGACAACACAACGCACAGTCCCTGAGCGGAGAAAATCTCCGAAGCAGGGGGGAATCGAACCTGGGCCCGTAAGCCGGCAATCCATCACGCTGACCTCTTTTTTTTCCATTTTGTTCGTTGTTGCTCGTTGTGTTTGGTCGTTGCGGACGTCACATGACATCCGTTAAAGTTCGTTTGTTAATCCTTACTCAGTTTTTTTATTACAGAGGCCAACCAGCTCTCAGTTATCGGGGCGAACACATACCTTCAATCATTATGAGTCAAGCGGTCCATCGTTCATTAGTGGCACACTGAAGAACTCCTTTCATGCATCGCAGAATTACATCACGTTCAGCCTGAGCCACCAGTTTGATATGTTATAAGTCGCCTCTTTCTGCGATCGCGAGGTACTCTGATAAAACGAGAAGCCTAACTTACCGCGAATGGAGAACTTTGACCAGTTCCTGGAAATGAGAATGCCAGGCGGAAAAATCTGTTTCTGTTCCACCACGCTCTGCCGAACAGAGGCACTTCTTACCTGTTCGTCGCCCGTAGCAACACAGCGTAACAATAATCACATGTGATTTGAAGTCACGAAACCGGTCGTGTTCATATTCAGAAGAAAGCGGTTTACTTCAGAAACAATATGTAACAAACAGTAACAGGCATATCAATGCTTTTGACGAGCAAAAATAGTTATAACAGTGAGAACGTAGCAAACGGGAAGTATTACAATAGCTTTCATATGATCGGGAACCTTTACAGACGTCAGA
The DNA here is from genome assembly GCF_023864275.1 of Schistocerca cancellata. Lineage (NCBI taxonomy): Eukaryota > Metazoa > Arthropoda > Insecta > Orthoptera > Acrididae > Schistocerca > Schistocerca cancellata. The sequence continues at coordinate 138,978,980 of NC_064631.1, read as the reverse complement.
TTAGGAAAAGTCGTAGTGTTTTATATATCATGGGAACGTACAAATTTCACATTCAGGATATCGGATCCTTCTTCACGTTTTCAGTTTGTCCTCCGCTCGTGGTCTCGCGGTAGCGTTCTCGCTTCCTGAGCACGGGGTCCCGGGTTCGATTCCCGGCGGGGTCAGGGATTTTCACCTGCCTCGAGATGACTGGGTGTTTGTGTTGTCCTCATCATTTCATCATCATCCAGGACAGTGGCGAAATTGGACTGAGCAAAGATTGGGTAATTGTACGGGCGCTGATAACCACGCAGTTGAGCGCCCCACAAACCAAACATCATCATCATCATCATCATCATCACGTTTTCAGTTGATTCAGAACACATGGTGATCTGAATTCGACTCTACGCTAACCCGTAAATTTGAGTGACTTACAAGCAGCTTTATCCACTCCGGGGGGATCTGTAATCTTAATATTTTTTGTTGAGTTTGGGTTATTGTTCGGCAGGAATATGAAACACTCTGACTCGATGTTTTCTCATCACCACCATGGCGAAGTAGTGTAGGCCTAACTAACCTACTGGTAAATTATAGTGTTTATCTATTGCGTTTAAAAGCACTCCGTCTTCAGGCCACAAGTGGCCCATCGGGACCACCCGACTGCCGTGTCGTCTTCAGATGAGGATGTGGTTAGGAGGGGCGTGTGGTCAGCACACCGCTCTCCCGGTCGTTATGATGGTTTTCTTTGCCCGGAGCAGCTACTATTCGGTCGAGCAGCTCCTCAATTGGCATCACGAGGCTGAGTGCACCCCGAAAAATGGCTGCGGCAAGGCCGTTGCCTATTGCGTTTAGATTACCCGAACATCTCTCCCTGCTATCATCAATCTCAGCCTCGTGTATTTTGCCTTCACATTATAATTCTCATGCGCTTTGATACAGTGCTTTGCTTTTTACTTTTGTGTTGCACTTGATTCAGGGTTACACTGCACATGCTTTCGCTACTAATTTTCCTTATTTTGTGACAGATTTTCAGCAAACTAGTTAAGTTGACGCTATTGCAATTACTATCAGATGTGCTGCTGGTCGTGCTTGTGAGGATACGAAGCTAAGAATCAATGCTTTCACCAAACGTGCTAAATGTTCACAAGTTATCAGGCAAAGTAGATAACAGACGACAAAGGAATCTCTCCTTCTAGAAAATGGGGTCTATAAGGTGCACTGTATTACACGTGGAGCGGCGTCAGTAATATTTGCTTAACAGTTTCTTGTACATCTTCAATATTCAGTTGTGTTACTTCAGAGGATATTTCCCCCCTTGTGTGAGATTGTCATCTCCTGTCATTACTCAAAAGGTCGTGTCCCGGTATTATTGGGTCATATTCATTATCTGGTGGTGGATTTCAGGGTATAAAGTATGTAAATCATTTTGACTAAACTCTCGTAGATAGTAGAGGTGGGAGGGGAGCTTACAACTGTTGGTTGATTGGTTGATTTGGATGGAGGGGACCAAACAGCAAGGTCATCGGTGTCGTCGGATTAGGGAAGGATTGGGAAGGGCGTCGGCCGTACGCTTTCAAAGGAGCCATCCCGGCACTTGCCTGAAGCGATTTAGAGAAATCACGGAAAACATAAATCAGGATGGCCAGACGCAGATTTGAACCTTCGTCCTCCCGAATGTGAGCCGAGTGTGCTAACGACTGCGCCACCTCGCTCGGTGTTACAACTGTCAGACAGAGAATTCCAAACAGAAATCATTACGAGAGTTAAGTTGTGAAATGAGAGTACTCCAGAACTTGTCTTTGCTTCAAGAAACAAGGCACTTTCTCACATTCAGAAATCAGTCGTCGGTTGATTTGACGGTTACTCCAGTAACAGCGTCACAAAAATGGACCTTTGCTTACAAAAAATTAGGTACAAGGTTTTATTTTTTTATCTTGTGTATCTAGTTGAGAGTATGTTGGATCCAAGTTATCGACCTCCAAAATCCTCGGAACAACCTTTTGTGGCCAAAAAACAAGAAATTTGGGCACTATCTGAGGTTTTCACCTATTACTGCCAAACTAACGAGCATTAAATTATTCGTCGAACGATCTACTTACATGTCAAAATCGGTGCATCCGGTTGGCCGAAATCAGTTCAAAAAGTTAGTTAGTTTTTACCAACTAGGCTGAAAGTAGGTTCCAACGCTTGTAATTCAAAAGCGGCTACTTCCAATGAAAAATGTCAAGTCATCAAAGTTGCAGACCATGAAATTTCGTGTTACATAAGCACCTAGTTTTTCAGTTTCAGGTACTATTGAGCGTTCATGCACTTGAAAGTCGAAGTAATTCCATTTTGTTGTTTTTTTTTTTTTTTTTTGTAAGTCAAAATGAACTCTAGATAAATGTAAAAAAGTGAATTGCTTTGCACATGCAGTGATTTCACGGGAAACGGTGTATCCACTGCGGCAAGGCCGTTGCCAAAAAGTACAAGTGAATGAAGAAAATTAAAAAGATATAGATAGAGAACACATATATGCTCCTTATGGAGCAATCTTCCCTCTGGAAATTTCATTCCATTGAATAACCTTGACTTAAAAGGAAAACAACAAAATGGAATTGCTTTGGCTTTCAAGTTTACGCATAATTAATAGTGCCTAAAACTGAAAAGCTACAATAGATTCTTTTGTACCATGAAATTTCATTTTCTGCAACGTTGATAACTTGACATCTTTCATTTGGAGTAGTCATTTTTTAATTACAGGCGTTGGAGACGACTCTTGAGCCACGTTGGTAAAAAATGAACGAATTTTGCAACTGATTACGGCCAAACGGCTGCACGAATTTTGACATTGAAATAGGTTATTCTACGCAAATTTAATGCTCCTTCTTTTTGGCACGGGAAACATTTTCTGTAAGATCCATTGCTTCCGAGGAGGCGAAAACCTGAAAAAATGCCAAAATAGTTTTGGTATTTTGGCCGAAAAAAGTTGTCCCCACGATTTTGCAGATGGAAACTCGGATTCAATTTACTCTCAACTAGATACACAAGATAAAATAATAAAATCTTCTACCCCGTTTCTTCAAAGCTAAAAGTACCCCTTTACTGGAGTAAGTAAATGCGAGTTTCTCAGCCATAAAATCTGAAGAAGATACATGGAAGCTCAGCATGTACCCATGTAAAATGGTGGAAAACTCTTGGCACCGGCAAAACTTCAGTAACCATACATGTTACTCATTTTGTTGTGTTCTTGCACATGTTGTAATATTAAAATCTGTTTCTTCTCCCCCCTCCCCCCCAACCCCCGCGCTCCTTCTCTCCCACTCACTCAGCGACACCGTGAGCAGTCGAACAGCGGCATGCATTAAACGGTTTTAGTTTACTTGTCTCCCAGTCACACTACAAAAATTAATATTTGGGACGAGGCGTACTCTGAATGAGAGCTGATTTCAATGAATCGACCTACCTCTCCCGTCTCAATTAGGCGCTAATGTCGAACAAGAAAAGCACTTAATCTTTCACGTGATAAGTCATCAGGCGAAACAGAAAGTGAAATCGGAGCGAAACAAAACAAAGAGCGGAGCACTCAAACGGAAAGCAATTAAGACACTTATTGCGCGTTGTATAACATCGCCTGTTTCCAGCTGAATCTTTATCTAAGAAGCCCTCTTCCTGCCGGCTGCAGCCACCTCCAACTTCCTTTCAATAATGGACCGTCACAGGCGTCGGGGGGAAAAAACGCCCGCCACTTAAAAGGTTATTCACGTTATAATGCGTTTTCTCGCGCGCGGCTAAGCATCTGATAAAGACGTTACGACAGCAGAAAATAGACCAGGATGCCTTAATGAAGCTTTTAGAAGCGCCTCTTAGTTGCAGTAAGAGCCGCACTCGATAACGCGCTAGGTGGCTTAATTGTTGGCGTTGAGCAGACACAGCCTCAGTGAATAGCAAAACCGGAAAAAAGTGAGACGGGAAGGCTCAATTTGCGTAGTACTGGAAACAGCAGGTTGTGTTACACAGAGTGAACGTTGCTGTAAATTTCTTTCGCGCTAAAGAACACAAAGTAACAACAGAGAATATCCATCTAGTTAATTGTCTAATTACTAGCGCCTCAGGCGGGCTACGCGGAGGTAACATTAAGTGTCTACAGCCAGACGACTTGACTGGCGTAGCGATTTGATTTGTCAACCACGAATAAAATTCAGTGAAAATCGTTAAGCAAGTGACTATCCTCACTTTCATATAACTTACGCGATGTAAGCTGCGCACCTCAGGAAAGCTGTCTGGGGACACGAATGTTATGTGTTCCATATTAAACTGGCGTTTGGAGTGACATCTCATGAGTCGCGGCAATGATGGGAGCACAACGTAGTGGATGTAAATAGTATGTTTACAACCAACGTAAATATTGTATGCGTGTCATGGGTGTATGTGTGTGTAAGTGATTCAATATGTATCGGAGACCGACTGAGATTTCACAAATACAAGAAAAAATAAGAAAAAACACACGAGAATTACACGTTTAGCTCGTGTTGCAGCACTCTTCCTGTGAAGTTTGGTAGCATTGTGATGAATTGTTGGAACTCATTGTCGCAATTCTTTGTTGTTGACTCTTTATGGCAGATTTATTCGCCGTGATATGAAAAGAATCCGGTAAGCGTCTAGGTTTGATTCAAGGAAAGTAGAAGGCTGAAAGCTGAGTCATCTGCTGCGTTGCTGCAAAACTTTTATAAATAAAAGAAGTAAAGCTGCATTCCATGCAGTATTTTACCACATGCATAAATAACTGAAATATCACAGGCTTTCCACTCGCATGCTTTTTCGCTAAGCATTTGTTCAGAAACGATCGAAATCAGCTGCAAGCAATTTAGGCGATTTGCATGCCACTAAACAGTTATCCAACAGAGGAAAGGGAAGCTACAGTGTAACTTGTAGTCCGAGCCACTTTTCGTTTCTGGCGAATCTTGACGTCGTTGAAAGGTAAATGCTAGTTTAAAGGGGAGAGCGAAAAAAGAGAGTGTTCATGTTGTATGCCAAGATCGTTATCAATTTATCTGTCCAGATTCTGAGTAATATTCTAATTCGCTCGTTACAGCATGCCAGCCTGTAGCCAGGGAAGCTAGGTGGTGAGACTGTCGTCACCTTTATGTATCCCAGCACACTTGTTCATTTTTTAGATGGTTGCCTTCACTACAGTTATGGACCCATCTCCCCAGGTCTTGGAGAGTGTTCTTCCCGGTTTTTATTGTCTCCTCTAGGAGAGCTGGCTTCCCTACGCCTAGGAGGTCCCCCGGCACCTTCCCCTCCATCACCTTACGTTGTAGACTGCTCTTCTCCTGAATCCTGCCCAAGAGACCTGTCTTGCTTGGGTGGCCCTGCCAGGAGCTTAAGCTCGTGTTAGCATAGTTCTCTGGGACATAGAAGAGTACACAAACCTCCTCGCCAACCGTAAGGCTGCAGTCCCATCACAGTTCACAGAACTATTATTTCTTCCATTTCTAGCAGGTGGCTGAAGGTTTTTTTTATTTTTATTTTATTTATTTATTTATTTTTACACAGATAGGCGTAGACGTGAGAATACAATATTTAAAAGATTCCACTTAACAGTTACTTTACAATGAACATAAAGATTGATGTGTGTGTGTTGGAGATCACTTCCTTCGCTCGCTCTCCCCTTCCGTCCATTCTAAAGTGGTTGAAGTGAAAATTTCCGCGTGGTTTATTCCAGAGAAACATAATGGCACATTACAAAGTTATCTATTGTCATTTCTTACATCTATTTTTGCCAAAGAATGTGTAACATTAAAACGCTTTGTTTCTTAGTGAAATGCTGCAACATTGTTGCAAAAAAGAAAAACGTTGACATAAAAAATAGCGTGAGTGTCTGTAACACACGTGTTCCAGATATTTTTGAATGCCGCAAGTGCGTAGAGTGATGTGATGACTGCCCAGGTAAATGTCATAATATATATCGAAAGCTTTGGGACCCCGCCTAGCAGTTGACATGACCTTCGAGCAAAGCTCGACATGTGACGAAATATACCGATCAGTGGCTCTCCCAGATGACTCACAGGTTTAGCTGGTTCACGAGTCAGAAGAAGACAGTACCACACCAGCTTCCACAGGACAATGCCTAGCAAAGCACTGTACTGATAGTAGCAATGACTGGAAAAGACAAGCGTTAGATGTATCACAGCCAGAGCATGTGAGGGGATATATTTTTCTACCCATTCTAAAATTTTGACGCATTTTAGGAACGATTGAGGTTCCACTTATTGCAGATTTAGCATATCCGAGCCTGGCGGGAAATACTGTGAGTTGCGACATTGCTTCATATTTTGGGTTTGGTTGTTTATCGTGTTGTTCACAGTGATTTTTGTGCTGTCCAGCTAAAGTGATAACGAGGCTTTGTAGAACAGAACTTGAGTAGAATCCTTAGATCCTTAGACTTTCCTGTATCATTTGCTTCTACACGCCTTACTGCACCGCAAAAATCGAACACCTCGATACCCAATGCGAAGTATTACACACATGTCCAGAACCTTTTAAGGCGTCGTGGTCTCCTGACCTTCATTACTTACATATTCCGCCTTCACAGTCATATTCCGCAAATCAAGACGCTTCATTCGAACCCAAATTCGGTAAGATAAAGTCAATGTTGTATGAATTCATGTAAACGATATGCAATTAACAGGTAAGCGCACTGTGGTTGAAATACTCGAGGCTGGCGTACACACAAACATTCCAGACACGACGGTCACAGAAGCTTTTAGTTCGGGAAAGAAACCGCACAACGGGACGCCGATCCCTTCAGAGGACGACCCAGCCTATGTCGGCCGGTGACCGCCCGTGTAACGGACACCGTGGGCCCGAGTGAAAAGGGGGAACGACCCCGTGTTCGGCTTAAAAGCAAATTCCGCTACATTGTGTGGGAGCGGCCAACCTACGCATTCTTTACACATAGCACGCAGTTTCCGAGATTTTCACAGTGAGACAGCAAACGCCAAACGCCAATGCTACAGGTTTCCGGATTGGTCGCCTTAAACGAAACGTCATTCTCCCGTTTTAGAAGAGCGATGCTGATTTCTGACGCCTTGAGCTGAAGGAATAATGGAAGAGACCGAAAGATATACCCCTTCACTGGGAGAGCACCTCAGTCGAGAGTGAATCGAAGTGCTACTCTATATTGAGTCCTTGCGATTAAGCGTTGTTCACTGTATTGGCCGACACACTTATTGTGCGGTGTGAACTGACAGAGTTATAGTTAAACGCCTGCGAGCGAATTTTGAGTGGCATCGCGGTGGACTGGTTATCTGACCGGTGTACCACGCCAATAGTCAGACTAGGGGCGAATAGGAATCCTTGACTTCATCAAGGCATAGGGAGAGTTTGATTGGCGAAGGTCAATCCAGATAGAACGAGAGTTATCTTATTTGTCTGCAGCAAGCGGCGCAGACAGCAGTCGTTGCAGCTTACGGTATCGTGCGCTACAGCTATTGCGAGCCCCATATTTCCTCCACAACAGTACACTTCACTGCATTTCACACGCGACAGCCTCGACCGTACCTAGCAACATTCTAAAGGATAATTATTCAAGTTGAGTAGGCGTGTCTTTCAGCCATTCTGCCAAGTTAACAACCATCTTAAACTTTGTGTAGAAATTTCATTAGCGAATCCTATCCTTGAAGGTAACTTCACATTCCGAAAATAACCAGGATATAACTTGTTCAATTCATAACTAAAAGTGTCATTGTGATTTCTCAGTATTTTTGCAAAATAAATAATAACTTTCGTTAGTTCCATGTTTTTCTTACACTAACTAGCACTACTCCAGTACCAAGTATCCCACTAGTTGCGTAAGAAATTTTGTGAATTTTTGTGTCATTTCCTTATAGCGGACGACTCCAGAAGATATTTATTGCTGAAAATTTTTCAGGCATTTCTCTTTAGAACGTTAGGAGCGTCTGTCTGACTTCTGTAGTACTGTAGGGGTGGAAATTGCATCTTGCAGGAGACATAGGGTAAAGGGTACATCTCAGATTAATCCGTTGCGCAGAATAACAGAATATCAGATCAACCCCACGCCTCAGAACCTCTTCCCCTCTCTCATCAGTGATACAAAAACATGAGTGATGCGTTGCCTCTTGCTGACGTCCATCCCCGATTCTCACAAGGGCACCCCTCCCTCTGCTGAACAACTTCACAACATTAACCCGTGGACGAAAAGAACCCCCCATGACTTGCTGGTACTACTTTCAGTTTTATATGACGTGCGACTGTAGTTGGCTATGATGAAACTGGCGATCTTGTTCTGAAAGTGTGATCATCTATGCTCCATAACTAGAAGGTCAGTTCGCTTGACTCTCATTTGGGAGGAGAACAGTTCTGATCCGCTCCTAAGCAATCTGGATTTAGGTTTCCCGTGTTTTCCCTACGTTGCCGCAGAAAATGCTGGTGTGGTTTATTTGGTAGGGAACGGCCGATTTCCTTCCACAGCCGAGAAACAATACGAACTTGTGCTTTGTCTCTAACGACCCCGTTGTGGACGGGAGTTAGGTGGATCCAAATACAGCAGCAGGAATCCGAGAAATGTCATTTTCTGGTGTAGAAGAGAAGGAAAAGAGATAAATTTCAAGGTCGTTGCGATGGCCTCTCCTGACATGACCATTTCCAAGATCTCTACAGGGTGGAATGTATAACAACATTTATTCATTCAATTACTAATTTTGTAATCCAGTTGTCATAGCTACGTGATATGTCAAACTGAGGAGGTGAAGACGGTCTTGATCGAGTTATAGGTGTCAAGAGTCAGTTCTCCAGGTCAATTTGTGGATGGTTTTCGGAAATTTGACACATTCATCTAGTCTAATGTTGATCCTGGGATGCTGTTTACACAGACAATCCAAAAAACACGTTTTGTCAGTCTTTAATCTTGTTACACGCTATTAAAAAATTGGCCAAGCGCGAGTAGCACTCGCACATTGACGGTTCCGTAGAAACTTAACTATATTTATAGACAGCTCAACCATCCCGGGAATGGCGAATCTCGACGCGACGAGTTTTGCTTATTACCGGCATTAATGCTGGCCAGATATCGGTCACGGGAATTACAAGACTTCGAGAAATTTTAATTTTAAGTTTGAAATCGAACAACAAATGACAAGATAAATATTTTATGTGATATGATTACAAATTACTAGTTTACTGGTTTTTCACTTACTTTTACTGTGAAACTTTGCTTCTTATCAAATTTCACTATTGCAGGTCAACGGGAAGTACCCCACATTTTTTAATGAGTGATTTTGCGATATCAAAATATATGACATAAATGACCTTATCTTTATTTACACTGACTTAGAAGCTTAATGTTTTCACAACGCCAAGTGACTGTATACTTTAGTATGTGACAAATTTCTGTTTGATACGTGTACCGTTAGTGAGAAAAGGATGAACTTAACAGACGGACGGATGGACAAAACTCGGATAAAAATGACAAAAATAGTTTTTCATGTGATATAATTTCAAATTAACAGTTTTTGAACATTTTTCCTCTAGGTTTACTGTAAAACTTTGCTTCTTGCCGCATTTGATGACTCTAGGTCAAAGTAAAGTACCACATAGGTTGTGATGAGTGACTTTGCGAGTATCATAGTATATGACCTTAATGGCTGTTGTTTGCGTTGACTTAGAATCTTATATTTATTCCACTGCCAACAGACCATAGATCTTAGTGTCATAAATTTTAATTTTATACGTTCATCGGTTACTGAGCAAAAGTGGTTTGGAGAAACGGACGGACAGGACAGACAGACATAAAACTAGAAACTGAAGTAGCCAGTGTTTCCCGTTTCCACAGCACAGAAAATGAGTATAAAAAATACGAATTTTCAAAGAAGTGTGGTTTTCAATATCTGTGCTTCAAAACTGTACTTAATAGCTTTGTTGATCGTATCACTAGATTTAATAGTAATAATAAATTTGTAAGTCATTGGTTAAAAAGCAGCTTCCGAATAACATGTTTTGGGATAAAAAATAAATAAGATCCATATGATACTTTTTTTTTCTTTAACGTAGGGTCCGAGGGCACCATTTCCACTTTCCTTATTGAGGCCGAATTGCACTTCTCTCTCTCTTTCTCTCTCTCTCTCTCTCTTCTTTTTTTTTGTTTTTGTTTTTTGTAGAGTGGAACGTAACTAAGGGGTGGAGAAATAAAACATCGAAGAGAATTACGAGCCACCCTAATGTACACCGCTCCAGATTATGTTCTTTTGTTTTACTCTGCCGATACTAAATAAGAACTGGTGTTGGCAGCTACCAACTTATTACTCAAGTATATTTTGTTCTCGGCTACGTTATTTCTTCTCATATTCAAATTGTACTTCGACTGGTTTAGGTGTCATACAATTCCAGCTTCAGTAACCTGTGAAGTAAGCTATTAAGGCACCGATGGCTTCACTCGTTAACATAGATAGTATTCCTTTCTAGAAGTTGGATCAAGGTGGCCACTAGTTAAGGTATCTGGTGGTGATGTCATATTTGGAGCCGTGAATGCTTTCATCATTTGCGAATCATTACGGGAGTAAATTCTCTATTGCTCAGAGCGTAGTTTACACTTACCTCAAGAAGTAATCTCATGATTTCGAAACTGACTGCAACACTACTTGAACACTGAAATACACAACACACATGGGAGAAAAATTTTACAGTGCAATCCATAAATATCCACAGAGCTGGCTAAGTATCAACGCTTCCGGCGTTGTCTAGATGTGATGGTGCAATGTACCACCGTAAGTAATTTCCTGGTTGCATGCAACTCTTCGCAATGAAAACCCAGTTGGTATCAGTAGCCAGTCACGATAGGCCTAACATTAAACTAGGTGATCTAACTGAAATCATTTCCGTTCTAGTAACAACTGCGTAGGCTATATCATCTGTAAGAATACTTCTTCCGAAACCAGCGGTTTCACTTGTGGAAATATTTTTGTTCCCTACCTAGATCTCTCCCGAGCACACAAAAGAAATTCAAAAACAATACGGAAGGTGATCTACATTGGAAAATTAAATATATCCCCAACAAATGGACTGCTTTCCAAGAATGGCATTTCATCAGACTATGGAAATCCACATACGTAAGTCGACATAGTTTTACTTCATCTTTGCTCTAGGGCGAAGGAACATTTCAAACTGTTCAACAAATACAAACAAATTTGAGACAGAAGCTGATTTTTGTCCTCCATTCACATTGGATATAAAGATAGCTCTGGAATTTGAACTTGCCTTTCAGGGTAAGATGAAAATAGGGTCAAGAATGCGAAACCTACGCGACAACAATCACAAAAGAATAAGGTTACTTGCCAAAACAAATATAACTCATAGGAAGCAAAAGGCTGACCTCTGTGGAAGATAGGATCACAGGAAAGACGGGAAATGACAAATGATCAGTATACAGGATGCTTAAGTTCGATTTGTTAGTTCACAGTGGTTTCTGCGTGGGTTTCACTTAGCAAACGTGCTAGGCAAGTCGCGAAAGTTCCTATGTCTGCTGTGTGACTCAGGTGATTATTATATTCGTAACGAACTACTAAAGTGGTAACAATGTCCAGTTGTAGGGGACAAACGTATTACTCCAGCAGCTGTTTTTTCACTGCAGCGAACTGTTCCTGTCATTGCGCATTGTTACCATGTTAGTCAGTTTGTTGCAAATGTAGTGATAGGACAATCACAGTACATTGTAACTGCTCTTTAGGTCAGCAGATACGGGAGAGTAGAGAACGATTCGGCTCCTATATCTTGTTTATGTTTCCTTCTTGTTTTGTCTCTCCGTAATGGAAACGGAGCGCCTCTCTGCATGAGATTCAGAGACAAATTACACTACTGGCCATTAAAATTGCTACACCAAGAAGAAATGCAGATTACAAACGGATATTCATAGGACAAATATATTATACTAGAACTGACATGTGATTACATTTTCACGCAATTTGGGTGCACAGATCCAGAATTCAGCACCCAGAACAACCACCTCTGGCCATAATAACGGCCTTGATACGCCTGGGCATTGAGTCAAACAGAGCTTGGATGGCGTGTACAAGTACAGTTCCCCATGCAGCTTCAACACGATACCACAGTTCATCGTAGTGACTGGCGTATTGTGACGAGCCAGTTGCTCGGCCACCATTGACCAGACGTTTTCAATTGGTGAGAGATCTGGGGAATATGCTGGCCATGGCAGCAGTCGAACATTTTCTGTATCCAAAAGGGCCCGTACAGGACCTGCAACATGCGGCCGTGCATTATCCTGCTGGAATGTAGGGTTTCGCAGGGATCGAATGAGAGGTGGAGCCACGGGTCGTAACACATCTGAAATGTAACGTCCACTGTTCGAAGTACCATCAATGCGAACCAGAGGTGACCGAGACGTGTAACCAAGGCACCCCATACCATCACGCCGAGTGATACGCCAGTATGGCGAGGACGAATACACGCTTCCAATGTGCGTTCACCGCGATGTCGCCAAACATGGACGCGACTATCATGATGCTGTGAACAAAACCTGGATTCATCCGAAAAAATGACGTTTTGCCATTCGTGAGGCCAGGTTCATCGTTGAATACACTATCGCAGGCGCTCCTGTCTCTGATGTAGCGTCAAGGGTAACCGCAGCCATGGTCCCCGAGCTGATACTCGATGCTGCATCAAACGTCGTCGAACTGTTCGTGCAGATGGTTGTTGTCTTGCGAACGACCCCATCTGTTGACTCAGGGATCGAGACGTGGCTGCACGATCCGTTACAGCATTGCGGATAAGATGCCTGTCATCTCGACTGCTAGTGATACGAGGCCGTTGGGATCCAGCACGGCGTTCCGTATTACCCTCCTGAACCCACTGATTCCATATTCTGCTAACAGTCATTGAATCTCGGCCAACGCGAGCAGCAATGACACGATACGATAAATAACAATCGCGATAGGCCTTTATCAAAGTCGGAAACGTGGTTGTACGCATTTCTCCTCCTTAGACGAGGCATCACAACAACGTTTCACCAGGCAACGCCGATCAACCGTGTTTGTGTATGAGAATTCGGTTAGAAGCTTTCCGCATGTCAGCACGTTGTAGGTGTCGCCACCGGCGCCAACCTTGTGTGAATGCTCTGAAAAGCTAATCATTTGCATATCACAGCATGTTCTTCCTGTGGGTTAAATTTCGCGTCTGTAGCACGTCATCTTCGTGGTGTAGCAATTTTAATGGCTAGTAGTGGATATGGACTTCAAGAGTTTCGGATCTGAAGCTGCACCGGTTTTTCCGTCGTTTCTTCTCCTACATAGCCTCGTAAATAAACTAAGGAAATTTATACCATTACGTAAACCGAAAAAAGCTCCTCCTTGATTTGTGAGCATGTAAAATTGTTTAGCCAGTTTACTGCAAATAAGCATCTGTAGGCCCGAAGACAAACTGAATTTTTAATTTCGTTGTTTCGCTCTCGTCAGGGATTTACGTTTTCTTGCAGTAAAAAATCAGTCATTTGCAATAATAAACGAACGTTTTCCTTTTGAACTCAAGCGAAAGACCTCCCGCACATTATAATAATTTATTCTCGTGGTTATTTTGGTAAATTTTCGTCTCCTCTTATCCTGAGAAATGTGCTGAGTGCACACCAAGTCTCTGTCATAAGACGGAATGGCTCCTGAGACAATGTTCATTACGTCAAAAAATACGACAGAGATCTTTTATTTCTCAGATTTTGCAGGCCTGCAGGAATCATTTATGTGCCTTTTATATCCTTCGCTGAACATTCAGACAGAGAGTGCTATTAATCTAATCACAAGGAACTTGCTTCCTACATTGTTTAATCTCTGAAACACTGAATTCATTACAAGTTTCAATGGTCAGTTAATTTCAAAATCAATTCGGAAATGACTATATCTGTATATGTTACGAAAATGATTCTGTAGATCATTGTGTAATTGTCCAAAAGATCCTGCAGCTCTTTGAAATAAAAATCTTTTGAAGACTTAAATCCGATAAGAATGTTGAGGAATACTAAACATTTTCGAGACACATAATGAATGGAAATTTATCGTTTAGCACAGAAAAGTTATACGACAATATGAGTCAGTAAACTATTAGAAAAAGTCTGACCGGTGTATAATGCACACAGTAATGTGGTACCAGATACTGAGATCTTTGAAGGAGATTGTGCACAAACTACAATACACATTTCACTGAAGAGAAACTGCACTCTCTCTTAAATTTGCGTAACACCTCATTCAAGAAAATAGCAAGCATGATACATAAGAAAGATAAGCATCTCATATATAAAGGTAACGGAAAAATCGAAAGGTAATCCCACAGCTATGTTATGTGCAAAAAAACCTAATTTGGAAGTCAATGATATTGATCAGATGCACCTAAAAGGGGTGACAGTAGTAATCAACCTACTCTAGGACATAATGTAATGAGAGGAGAAGTTGTTGTCTACATAAAAAGTGTAATAAAATTCGAAGTTATAGTGATAAATGAGTACTGCGGTGTGAAATGATCCTATGGCACTGTTCGCCAGGATGTCCCATTCGGGTTCGGCCGCCAAGTGCATGTCTTATTTCAGTCGGCGCTACTTTGGGCGACTTGCTGCCGATGACGAAGGTGAAATAATGATGAGGACAACACAACACCGAGTCCATGAGTGGAAAATATCTTCAACCCGGCCGGGAATCGAACCGGGGCCCAGTGCACAGAAAGCAAACGCGTTGACACTCAGTTGAGCAGGCGGACAGTGCTGCGGTTATGTTATTTTAGAATCCAGTAGTGTAAAGACACACAGCAGAACTTTTTTAAGACTTCAGCAGGTAGTTAGAGGACTAATAATACTTAGTAGAAATGACCAGGAAGCATTGTGTGAGCCTATATCAATATTAATTTCGTTTTGGATAATACTAATTGTACTATAAGTTCTGGTTGGGAGCATTGTTGTACAACTTTGTTTTCTTCCTCCTAGTAATATTACCAGCTAAAACAGGACATAGAATAAATTATCAACCACTGTTTTAGTAATACCAGCTGTCTTTCATGAAACTGATGTGAGCTCCATACAGTAAATGGTAAAAGTAAATGTAGCTCATTGCGGGGCCACCCGTGCTACCACCCCCGTCGCCCTCACCAGTCACCCCACACACTATTCGTTCGTTTCTTTCGTCAATCGACTCAACTGACTCGAGTTATCGAGTAGTTGCATATTTCTATGTATCAAGCGCGTCCGCGTCATCGTATTTTATTCGTTTCTGTCTGGCACATAGATAGCCAACACATACCTACGAGAAAAGTCACGGCCATTCAAGTGATCTCGATACGTTATTTTGTCTGGCATTTTTTCGAGAGAAGTCACGAATATTCTACTCTTGTCATGTACAGAGAACCTCCGATACGTAGCGTTGTAAACACGGACTATTCGCCTAATAAGAAGCTAGTTTACATTACATGGCTTAAGTCGACAATGAAGGATGTTCGACTTAATGGCTTAGCTCTGCTGAACACTCACCCTGACATTGATTGTCCTCCTGACGATGCAATTAACCAGTCTGCAGGAATATTAGGCGAATAGAATTCATCATTTAAGGGAGAGAACCACAAAGAAAGCTTTTCGTATCATAAGATGGCATTGCCTGGTATATGTGTACAACCAGTTTGAATAAAACTTTCTTAAACTTTGCATGTGACTTGATTATTTTTTATTACGGTAAAAGTAAAGGTAGCTTAAGATATCTTTAGCGCCCCCTCCTTAAGTTTTTTCTGTATTCGCAACTGACTCCATATCTAATGGTTTATTTGTCTGTGAGGATCATAGTGCAGGCATAAATAATCTTCATCACTCATCCTTAGTTGAAGAAGAGAGAAAGTATAGTCACTCAGAATCATGAATGCTGAGTCTGCTACACCATTCAGAGAGAATTTGCTGCATGAACCACGAGAGGGGGTTTACTAAGGATACACAGAAGATGAGAACCAAAAGTCTCTCCAAAAAATTAATTTTACAAAGCTATGAATCCACTTTTCTTTTGAAACATCCCAGAGATAGCTGAAGCACAAACAGAGAAAAAGTTTCTAGCATACTGACACTAAAAGATCTAACATGACAATGGAAAACATCGGACGTAAATAATCATGTTGTGAATGTTGCAGTTCTTATTTCACTGCTTGCTATGAAGACTGGAGAGGAATTCTGCCTTATGCAAGACACCTAACTACAAAGGTGTGTTGCATAAGATGGAATTCCTGTCGAATTTCCAATCAGACAGAAAATCATAAACCCCAAGATGCTAAAAAAAAACTAAAAGAGTACCTTACTAACCACTCCCATATTTTATCAGATTCTTCGGACTCAGTTATGTATCCTCCGGTTCACACTACTGCTCTTATTAACCAGTTTTTTATTCCGCAGTAGACAGGTGATGACCTCTCACATTAGTAAGGTTACATAAATGCTTATCGTGAAGTAGTAGATAAAAACAGCAGGTGGCTATTATGAAAGGAATGCAGTGATTTTCGTTTTCAGAACACCTACTTTTCTCTTGACGTGATTTAATATTTGTATAGTTTACACAGACAACCTAGACTACTTCCTTCTTAATGTGTATCTTGACCTCTTCAGCACAATGAGAATGAATGAATAAAGACTATAACTAAATGCACGTAGAAAATTACTCAAAACACAGCAATACAAGAAAACTAATGACTTCTCATCACAGCTAGGTATATAGCAGCTACAGCTAACGTAATGAACACTCACTACTTATGGAGCTTTAACAAAAACAGTTAATAATCAGACAGCTTCTTCCTGGCATTCTAATTACGTGTTCATGAAAATGGTCATAAATAGGGAAACATTAAGTGCTTTTCAAACAGCACTATCTCCATAAGAATGAGAGCTTGGATTATAGGAAATGGCATCAACGAATGAATTTTAAGGGTTTCCCCATACCGTCAACATTAAATCTGACTATATCTATCCACAGCAAGCCAAGAAATGTTCTGCAAGATTGTCATAACATAGATAAAACTAGCGAAAGAAAATATGTGGTATGCTAGAGAACTGAAAAAAATTAAAATACATTGCATGGCAATTACATGATCACTTCAAAGCACCAACAGGTCCCAGTTGAAAATAAATGTTTTACGGCAAATTTTCACAACCAAAAATAATTTTTAGAGTGAATGTAGAAGAAGTCAAGAAAAAAAGCAATATATTTATTGAAGGAGCTCACAAACTGCACAAAGCAGTCAGTTTTGTAGCAGCATTACTTGAACAGAGTAAAATCTCCTCTTATGTGACTTGAGTTTACTGACAGCGATAGAAATATTTTTGACTACTTAGTGAGAGAAAAGTAACAGTTTCGAAAACCAGATACGACCGCCATTTGGGGATGATCCTCAGTGGATTCATTAGTCGCAGCAGACAAAGGGGATTTACAAAAGCGAGCGAGATAAGAACCGGTTATTTCCTAGTGCCGTATTTCATGATTATGGTTAGTTTTACGCTCTAGAAAAAAGGAATACCTGTCTCGCTTTAGATCGGTATTCAGGAGGCAGAGGGTTTCTCTGACGATCGATCTAGAGAAAATTATTATTCTTTTTTTGTTTTGACCGTGGAATCAAAAAGACTGCAAGCTCTTGAAAAATATGAGAACCACCCTCTTAATTTTTATGTGCCGCCCAAGCAGCCATTTTGACACAGTCCGAGCCATCCGGGAATTGATCCTTTTACAGCTTCGAAGACTCGCTAAACTCTACAGTAAAAGATACCACAGGACGATCATAATTTTGTACACCGATTTCTTCACTTGAATGGTTATTATTAAATAATGAACTGACGTACTCCCATCTGCCCAAACCGTTCAACGCTAAAAACTTCGTTTCACCGCCTCCTTGGGAGAAGTCAGTGGAATTCACACTCGCATGGCTGAGCCCAATGATTCACTTCACCAAATGTTTGTTGCATACTTCTTTCACTTGTGCCAGAGTCTTCTCAGGTATCTTAAAATCTTAGTATCTAAAATTGTCCCTGTTGCTTTGATGTTCGATGACCTCGTACGTGGCTCTTTCACAAATCAGTTTTACAGTAATATGAAACACACACCTGCTCTTTCAACTGTAAACGCGTGTGACATTGTCTTTACACACATAAAATAATGCTAACTCATCTAATAATATAGCATAACTTATCTCTTATCGCTTTAGCTTTATATAACGTGATTTCTCCCTTTGTACATATTTTCACATTCATATTTCAATAACACAATAAAACAAGTGTTTTTCAGTAAAAAAAGTTACGTTTCCTCGTATCTGGAACGGAAAAAAAGGACTCCTACATAGGTATAAGTTCTCTTCGAGTGACTTATTAGATGTTACAGTCGTAGGATGAATAAGGAATTGGTTGGGTGGTGGGACTGCCCTTTGATCCATCCGTGGAAAGGTCTTCAAACCAAATTTTTTGGTACCCGAGATTCACCATGGTACCCGATTCCTTTGAGGATTGTTCCCTCTTTCTCAAATGGTAGCTCACATGAAACAAACATTTTAGCAGAAATTAGACAACATCTTATAAACAATACAAATGTATAAAAATACTATGTTTTCCTTTATTACATCATCATTTCATTCTCGATGATCTGAGGTCTGGGGATGTTTCTAGATTTCTTCTTTTGATTTAACACATTAGCTTCTAGTGAGGAAACAATTATCCCTTTCTCTACAAATTCCCTCAATATGCCCTCGCATAAGTGTCTCCGTGAAATTCCATTCGTAGTATTTTAAAATTCGCATCGTCCCTACGTCCGCTGGGTGGCAAGATTATTGGCACGTACCTGACTACATACGCAACAATTAATAGAGTACCACAGAGCGGCAACTGGTCTTCTTCCGCACCACAGCTGAGAGGAGCGGCGTACTTTATATCAGTACGTGTGTTACGAGCCCGTGGGTTACCGAGTGCTTTCTTTCATCGTGATTTTACGTACACCGGGCTCCACCAAACCCAGACAAGAGTAGCAAAGTTCTTAAAGAAGTCGATAGTCCTCACCTTACTACTAGACATCGGCAAGTAACACAGCGAAATGCTCGTTACTGCCCCCAGATACTTTTACCAACCACCGTTGCAAGTCCGGAACAAGTTTACCTCCACAACGGGAAAAAATTTCCATAAACCACAGTTTTCATTCCACTTTATTTGCCCTCCTCGAATGTAATCACCCAATTTATAGTCGTTTTTTAATGTAACTTCATAAGAATCTTCCTTAATACTGCCCTCGCTCATGAGCATAATCCCTACTTGTTTGAGAACATCACCAGTCGCGTACTCATTTATTTATAATTAACAATATAATTATTTGAGGTAGTGCCACCTCTCACTTTTATTCAGGGCGTAAGCAAAAAAGAATTACAAGAGAGTGCTTTGTGCTTCCAGCATAGCTAAAATCGAATCGAGGGGTCACGCGGGTCGTCTGGAAAGCACACCTTATGAAGTTATAGTTCTCATTTTCCTCATCGTAAATGCGCTTTCGTTAATTGTTTGGCTGCTTCAGCTTCAAAATTTCGAAGCACTGTCAAGCCCTCGAAATCGTCTCAGATTTGAGATGTGAGCTACACTCACGTTTACTGCGGGAGCGGTAGAGTAGAGGAAGAATTTCATTTTCAAGAGACCCAGAGCGTAACTTTGCGGTAATTACCAACAGATAGTTTCAAACCTTACTATAAACACAAATAATATGTAATAGACCAATCTAGTATAAAGACTATTATTTAAATTTTCTTCTCCGTATTCCCTTTTAGTTAGTGACTCTTCACAAATGGTTCAAATGGCCCTGAGCACTATGGGACTCAAGTGCTGAGGTCATAAGTCCCCTAGAACTACTTAAACCTAACAAACCTAAGAACATCACGCACATCCATGACCGAGGCAGGATTCGTACCTGCTACCGTAGTGGTCGCGCGGTTCCAGACTGTAGTGCCTAGAACCGCTCGGCCACTCCGGCCGGCCAGCTCTTCACATTGATAGATTTACGTATGTGTAGCGTTTGCTATTCTCCTTCTAGGTACACAGCGTCCATTGACCTGGTTGTGATAGCCATGTTTGTGGTTCATCTTCGTTTCATTGCTTGTTCCGTAGGTTACACCTATTAAATAAAAATAGCGTGTGCTAAAACTGAGCTTTTGTCGTGCTGCTCATGTATTTATGTCTCTTCATTCTTTTCTATGCTTCCGTCAGAGTACCAGTGAATGTTAAAAGTGTATGAACGTTTGGTAGCTGCCCCTTATTATAAAACAAAGTTTTTTGCTGGTTCTTCTCAAGTGGTTTCTATTTCTACTCGTCTGTACGTTAGAAGTGCTTTTTCCTTCCAGTTCCAAAATTTAGACCTGAGCACTCAAATATTTCTCTTACAATAAAGGTAAAATTAAACTACTGTGCTTAATAATAATAGAATTTTCCTGTATGTTACGAACAGTTAGCTGTTATTGGCCTCAAAAGTAACATTAGCACGAAACTATCATGAATTACGTATGCAAAGACAAAGAAAAATGTACTTGTGTCCAGTCCTCTTATCCATTCCTTTAAGGAGGTCAGTATTTTGTCCCATCCTTTGTCCTTTCATCTTGATAAGCTTGTAGTAAATTACTTTGCGAAGTCGGTGCCCGTAGACCTCGGATTCCTCTCTTACTTAACCTAATCTACAGTGATCAATATACTTTCTTGCCTAACAATTATAAGTACACTACAACACTGATTATTTGTGAGTCACTAATGTATCCTAGCCCAGTTTCCATTTTATAATCCAGTGTCATTTGCCACATAGGTATATTAATCTTTTGTTTTATATAAGCACTGTCTAAAAGCTAGAACAGAGCTAGTTGGTGTTGTTGTGATTTTGTTCTTTAATGTTGTGCTCAGATCTGCAGCTTTATTTTCTTCTTACTATTTTGGTCTTATTATTATCTACACAAGCATTCCCTCTGGTGATAGTTTATGTTTTGCTTCTGGAAATATTTCTTCAGGTAGCGACATGTGTACAAACCTTTTATCTTTCTGCCCTGTGGATATGCGACTAAATAGCTTACATCACGTGGTATTCGCACAATATGAAACAGACCGGTGTACATCAGCTGTCATTTCTTACTTTCTTTTTTAACGGTGATGATGCACAGTTGGTCTTTAGCAGTGCAATTTCCCCAACAGAGAAATGATTAACCCTACGCACCTGCTTGTCACAATGAATCTTTCGCAACCAGGCACTTCTAATACTTGTCTTACATTTTATTCAAAGGATACTTCCTCTCTAGGCATACGCGGAATCGTTGTAATCCATTCGTTCTTTTCCTTATTTCTGTGTATTATATCTACGGTATATGTCTTGTATTAGACAATGGAACGTTGCTAACGATTTGCTCAGACATACCTAGTTTGATGTATTCGTTGTCACCGAATGCATATTCCGGTGGCCTCGACCATATTCTCCTCTGAATTTGGATTTCCCCATTCCCGCTCTCAATTCGGATTCATGGTGCGATTCCGTTGCTGGTAAGTGTTTATACCCTGATTAAACTGTGGCCGGTTTCCCTAGTTACCTTGCCACTGCGGATTCTGAAAATTCCTATTCGTACTGTACTGTGAGTGACTATTTGGCGGGGTTCCCCCTGACTTCTGTTGTTCCCATTATTCCAGTAGCTATGATCGTGGTTCGAATAATCAGTGTGATACCTGTCATGACTCTTACGTCTATTTTTAAGATTTTGAGAGCTGCCGCCGGCCGGACCAGGCACCGACGTCGGCATAGCCTTCAGTGTGTCAACAAACACGGGTCGCGCGTCTGCTGCTCGCCAATGATTGTTACCGTTATACCGTGGCCGCATGGGTGCAGCCTGCTCGCTGCCCCCGCCATTACGATACTCATTCTGGTTATTACTGTTATTACTAGCCTTCATACCTTCGTTTATAAGGTCAATACAACCGAGGCCCGACAAAGATTATTTGTTTCTGGTGGGACCTGTACCAATTTTTCTCCAGTGTGAAATGGAAGCTTTCCTTTCAAAATACGTAAAACATCACTAGGAACCCCGGGTTCATCCCAAAAACTAGTCCTATTTATGTCATCATCATCATCATTTAAGACTGATTATGCCTTTCAGCGCTCAGTCTGGAGCATAGCCCCCTTATAAAATTTCTCCATGATCCCCTATTCAGTGCTAACATTGGTGCCTCTTCTGATGTTAAACCTATTACTTCAAAATAATTCATAACCGAATCCAGGTACCTTCTCCTTGGTCTGCCCCGACTCCTCCTACCCTCTACTGCTGAACCCATGAGTCTCTTGGGTAACCTAGCTTCTGATCATAGTATTCCATAATCTCGTGGAACAGACAATAACTTCCTCCTAGGAACCCGGTTATATGCCTTTTCTAGATCTATAAAGCATAGATACAATTCCCTGTTCCACTCATAACACTTCTCCATTATTTGCCGTAAGCTAAAGATCTGGTCCTGACAACCTCTAAGAGGCCTAAACCCACACTGATTTTCATCCAATTTGTCCTTTCAACAATACCTGAGAAGATTTTACCCACAACGCTGATTAAAGAGATACCTCTGTAGTTGTTACAATCCTTTCTGTTTCCATATTTAAAGATTGGTGTGATTACTGATTTTGTCCAGTCTGATGGAACCTGTCCCGACTCCCAGGACATTTCAATTTTCCTGTGTAGCCATTCAAGACCTGACATTCCACTGTATTTGATGAGTTCCGACTTAATTTCATCCACCCCAGCTGCTTTATTGCACTGCAATCTATTGACCATTTTCTCCACTTCCTCAAATGTGATCCTATTTCCATCATCATTCCTGTCCCATTCTACCTCGAAATCTGAAACATTGCTGATCGTATTTTCACCTACATTGAGCAACTCTTCAAAATATTCCCTCCATCTGCCCAAGGCATCCACAGGATTCACCAGCAGTTTTCCTGACCTGTCCAAAATACTTGTCATTTCCTTCTTACCTCCCTTTCGAAGACTGTTAATTACACTCCAGAATGGTTTTCCAGCAGCTTGACCCATAGTCTCCAACCTGTTTCCAAAGTCTTCCCACGATTTCTTCTTGGATACCTTTCTGAGATCGCTGTTATGTACTTGTGCCTGATTTCCTTATCCTGAAGTTTCTCCACTCTTATCCTTCTACATATGGACCTGACCTCCTGCACTTTCGGCCTCACAATCCCAATTTCACTGCAGATTAAATAATGATCGGTGTCATCAAAGAATCCCCTGAATACACGTGTATCCCTCACAGCCTTCCTGAATTCCTGATCTGTTATTATATAGTCAATGACAGATCACATTCCCCTACCTTCCCAAGTATACCGGTGACTGTCCTTATGTTTAAAAAAGGAGTTTGTGATTACTAAGCCCATACTGGCACAGAAATCCAAGAGTTGTTTCCCGTTCCTGTTGGCCTCGATATCCTCTCCAAATTTACCCATAACCTTTTCATACCCTTCTGTTCGATTTCCAATCCTGGCGTTAAAATCACCCATGAGCAGAACACTGTGCTTGTCCTTTACTCTAACAACTACATCACTGAGTGCCTCATAAAAACTATCCATCTTATCTCGATCTGTCCCTTCACAATGCGAATTTACTGACACAATCCTAATTTTCTTGCTAGACACTGTCAAATCTATCCACATCAGTCGTTCGTTTACATATCTTACTGCAACTACGCAGGGTTCCATTTCTTTCCTGATGCAAAGCCCTACACCCCATTGTGCTATTCCTGCTTTGACTCCTGACAGGTAGACCTTGTATTCTTCGACTTCCTCTTCTTTCTCACCCCTTACCCGAATGTCACTAACAGCTAAAACGTCCAGCTCCATCTTACTTGCAGCCTCTGCCAGCTCTGCCTTCTTCCCAGAGTAACCCCCATTGATATTAATGGCCCCTCATCTCATTACCATTTGTTTGCCAAGTCGTATCTTAGGAGTCCCTGGTTTGTCAGTTAGAGGTGGGACTCCGTCACCTCCAAAGGTCCGAGGCATTTTGCTCTGATTGTTGCCAGCATCATATTTAAAGTACCAGGGAAGCAGGTTGCTAGCCTTACTTGCCCCGAGTCCCATTGGGTTTTACCCCTAACGGCTGAGGGTCTAACCGGTGGATTTGGTAGTCTTTGCCGTATGAGCACAAAGGTGACCACGACTCAGAATATGTTCGAGATGCCCAGCCTTGTTCCAAAGTAACTGGTATCCCGACTGTCGGGACCACTTACTTGGCCACTCATACGTTGCCCGTGGTTCATGAACTAGGACATGACTACAGGAACCCACACCACGAACCATTCCTATTTATGTAATTCTTGAATTATTTTCTTCCCCTTTCTGATGTTGCATAGCTCTGGACTAAATACTTGTTCCCTTTATCTTTCCTGCACACAAAGCGACAAACATATCGCAAGAAATGCATTTTCATATTGTGTTAATGAGTGACATTGTCTCTTATACCCAAACCGCGGTCTCATCTTGTATAAAACCGAGTGCATACTGAATCTTTAGTTGTTCAGATCAAGCCGTAGGCAACACACTTCTAAAAGCTTGTACGAACATAACTGGATGAGCAGATTCTTTTCTGGGATGAACACCTAGAATTGTCAGTTTCTAGAGACTTTCTTCTAGTAGGACTGATGAAAATATTGTGTCTGCCCCCACATTTTGTGTAACAACATTTTGTGCTACTATGTTCGTGCTACTACTGTTCCTTGTGCACATACATTTGCATGAGAAACTAGAATATGAAATTCATCATTACTCTTTCCAGTATAGCTAATAGCATTCCTTCCTTGCCCGTTAACGTCATTTCATTCTTCTAATATGTTTCCTATTTGTGTTTGCACATGGTCCTTCCAGTTAGGTAGGCCCAGTGTAAGTGTTCTTTGTGTCTGACCTAACTCAGTTTGTACACTCCTGGAAATTGGAATAAGAACACCGTGAATTCATTGTCCCAGGAAGGGGAAACTTTATTGACACATTCCTGGGATCAGATACATCACATGATCACACTGACAGAACCACAGGCACATAGACACACGCAACAGAGCATGCACAATGTCGGCACTAGTACAGTGTATATCCACCTTTCGCAGCAATGCAGGCTGCTATTCTCCCATGGAGACGATCGTAGAGATGGTGGATGTAGTCCTGTGGAACGGCTTGCCATGCCATTTCCACCTGGCGCCTCAGTTGGACCAGCGTTCGTGCTGGACGTGCAGACCGCGTGAGACGACGCTTCATCCAGTCCCAAACATGCTCAATGGGGGACAGATCCGGAGATCTTGCTGGCCAGGGTAGTTGACTTACACCTTCTAGAGCACGTTGGGTGGCACGGGATACATGCGGACGTGCATTGTCCTGTTGGAACAGCAAGTTCCCTTGCCGGTCTAGGAATGGTAGAACGATGGGTTCGATGAAGGTTAGGATGCACCGTGCACTATACCGTGCGACTCTCATCGCTGAAGACGACACGTCTGCAGTCGTCCCTCCATTCACGCCTGTCGCGACACCACTGGAGGCGGGCTGCACGATGTTGGGGCGTGAGCGGAAGACGGCCTAACGCTGTGCGGGACCGTAGCCCAGCTTCATGGAGACGGTTGCGAATGGTCCTCGCCGATACCCCAGGAGCAACAGTGTCCCTAATTTGCTGGGAAGCGGCGGTGCGGTCCCCTACGGCACTGCGTAGGATCCTACGGTCTTGGCGTGCATCCGTGCGTCGCTGCGGTCCGGTCCCAGGTCGACGGGCACGTGCACCTTCCGCCGACCACTGGCGACAACATCGATGTACTGTGGAGACCTCACGCCCCACGTGTTGAGCAATTCGGCGGTACGTCCACCCGGCCTCCCGCATGCCCACTATACGCCCTCGCTCAAAGTCCGTCAACTGCACATACGGTTCACGTCCACGCTGTCGCGGCATGCTACCAGTGTTAAAGACTGCGATGGAGCTCCGTATGCCACGGCAAACTGGCTGACACTGACGGCGGCGGTGCACAAATGCTGCGCAGCTAGCGCCATTCGACGGCCAACACCGCGGTTCCTGGTGTGTCCGCTGTGCCGTGCGTGTGATCATTGCTTGTACAGCCCTCTCGCAGTGTCCGGAGCAAGTATGATGGGTCTGACACACCGGTGTCAATGTGTTCTTTTTTCCATTTCCAGGAGTGTATCTTGAATACTGACGTATACTGCCCTGAGTACACATCGGTAATAGTTGCTTCAACGGACTTCTGTAGCTCTGTCTCTAACCTGTTATCATTTTAAGTCTCTTTCTCTCTTGCCGCGCGGAGTGGCCGCGCGCTTGAAGGCGCCATATCACGGATTGCTCGGTCCTCCCGCCGGAGGTTCGAGTCCTCCCTCGGGCATGGGTGTGTGTGTGTTGTTCTTAGCATACGTTATTTTATGTAGTGTGTAATTCTAGGGACTGATGACCTCAGCAGTTTGGTCCCTTAGGAACACACACACACACACACACACATTTCTTTCTCTCGTAAAAAATCATCAACCTGTTTTCAGTGTTTTGTTACAATGTCATCTACTTATTTGACTACATGTTCAACTGTGGAGTGTCGTGTTGTGTGTTCTAATCGCAATGTATCAAAGTTGGTTCTAATGGCTCTGAGCACTATGGGACTTAACTTCTGAGGTCATCAGTTCCCTAGAACTTAGAACTACTTATACATAACCAACCTAAGAACATCACACACATCCATGCCCGAGGCAGGATTCGAACCTGCGACCGTAACGGTCTCGCGGCTCCATACTGTAGCGCCTAGAACCATTCGGCCACCCCAAACCGGTTGTGTCAAAGTCATTTGTCAGTTTTTAAATCTGTTCCGGCATGTCTTTACTGTAGTTTTCAGCATTGAAATGTCATTAGTTATTCCTTCTAAATCACCGCATATCACTTCAATGACGTGACTCGCAATATCTATTTCCAAAGTGTTCTGCATCTGAGTAAGATTACTTACATCGTTAGTCAAAGCCTCCAACCTTGCGGATGTGTTGTCAAGTCTTTGATTGTTTTCATCAGGTTTCTGATAGAGTAAAGCTTCTATCTTTTGATATAGTTGTACAAAAAGAGCAGGTGTAGGGTTTTGCGGGTTCGGAACTTGTATTTCTCACCGGCTGTGACATTGCCTCACTTAGTGAAGCAGCACAATCGTTATTACCGTGAAAATTTTCAACATTAGTCTCGGGTATAGTATCTAAAGCGCTCTCTTTATTTGAACTTTCCATATTTGTTGTTTCAAACTCATTTTTAACCATAACAACATTTATGAACTTTCGAAATTATCTTCTCCTTCTCGTTGGTCTTATGTTCACTACGTAAACAGTTCACAGGTGACGCTTGGTTGTAACTTATCTCTGCTACTGAAAAATATTCCTTTGCAAAACAATTGCGTCAAGCTAGTCGCGTGCTACTGCAAGAAAGTGAAACATTTAAGTAATGAAATATTACTACAAAAATAATAAATTTTAAAGCTACTAGAAAGGAAATAAAATTCTAAGTGTAGCACACAGGGGTCTCGTAAAAAATCAATTCTGTTTCCACATTTAACATTAACAAACGCTATGAATGGGTACTGATGTTCTTTACCTGACGTCCTTTTCACTGCCATGTGGAAAATATTTCCAAATCGGCTTTTTTCCAGACTTTTTTGCCTTGGTTTTACTGTCTCAGAATTTTGGAAAATATTTTCTATTACTGTAGTTTGCTCGGCGTCATGCTCTCAGCTGCGTATGGCATGAGACAAACATTTATATGATAACAGTATTGTTGCTTTGTACATATGTATATAATAAACAAGTATATATTTACGTTACGTAAGCGTCGCCAGTGTAATGTTTCAAATGGCTCCAAGCACTTTGGGACTTCATCTGAGGTCATCAGTCCCCTAGACTTAGAACTACTTAAACCTAACTAACCTAAGGACATCACACACATCCATAACCGAGGCAGGATTTTAACCTGCGACCGTAGCAGCAGCGCGGTTCCGGACTGAAGCGCCTAGAACCGCCCGGCCACCGCGGCCGGTGCCAGTGTACTACCTGCTTCTGTGTGTCTTGTATTTACTGACGGGGATAGAAAATTTGTTGACTGCTTAAATTGAGAAAAATAATTTAATAATTTTGAAAATCAGATACTCCCACAATTTGAGGATGATTCTCTGTGGAATCTTTAGTTGCAGCACACAAAAGGAGCTTAAATTGTCAGGAAAGGTACGAACGGTTGATTTTCTAGTGCTTATATTTCATGATTATGGTTACTTTTACGATCGAGAAAAAAGAACTATCGGTCTCGCTTTAGATCGGTATGCGGGTGGCAGAGGGCTTCTGTGATGAGCTGGCCTGCAGAAAAATATTATTTATTTTATGTTTCGACCGAGAAATTAGAAACTTAAAGACTGCAAGCTCCTGAAAAGAGTGATAATTACTCTCTTAATGTTTATGTATTGCACAAGCGGCCAGCTTGACACAGTCCCAGACAACCAGAAGTTGATCGGTTTTCACTTACCTCCTTTTACAGCCTTGAAGAACCGCTAAACTCCTTCGCCATCTTTGCAGTAAAAGGTACCATGGAACAGTAATAATTTTTACACCGATTTCTTGACTTGAATGGTTATTATTAAGTCATCAA
Source organism: Schistocerca cancellata (assembly GCF_023864275.1). Classification (NCBI taxonomy): domain Eukaryota; kingdom Metazoa; phylum Arthropoda; class Insecta; order Orthoptera; family Acrididae; genus Schistocerca; species Schistocerca cancellata. The sequence continues at coordinate 138,950,306 of NC_064631.1, read as the reverse complement.
CGGACATACTTCCATCTGCCCAAGCTCTATTCAAAGCTAAAAAAATTAAAGATACCAGAATGCGACAAAACAAGATTAACCTTTGTAAGTAGGCTGTTTAGGTTTTTATGTTGGTAACGTCACGTAGCGCTCTGTATGAAAATCACTAACTGTGCTGTGTGCAGTCTGTGGCTGGTTCGCATTGTTGGAATATTTGCCATTGTAGTGTCGGGCAGTTGGATGTTTACAGCGCGTAGCGTTGCGCGGTTGGACCTGAGCCGCCAGCAGTGGTGAATGTGGGGAGAGAGATGGCGGAGTTTTGAGAGCGGATGATCTGGACGTGTGTCCATCAGAGAGAGTAAGTTTGTAAGACTGGATGTCATGAACTGATATATATATATATACTACGACTTTTGAACACTATTGAGGTAAATACATTGTTTGTTCTCAATCAAAATCTTTCATTTGCTAACTATGCCTATCAGTAGTTCGTTCCTTCAGTAGTTAAAATCTTTTATTCAGCTGGCAGTATTGGCGCACGCTGTATTGCAGTAGTTTGAGTACCAAAGATTTTTGTGAGGTAAGTGATTCATGAAAGGTATAGGTTATTGTTAGTCAGGGCCATTCTTTTGTAGGGATTTTTAAAAGTCAGATTGCGTTGCGCTAAAAATTTTGTGTGTCACTTTAAGCACAGTCATTTTTAACTCTTCTAAGGGTACGTTTCATACCTTAAGATATCTAATGCTTTTCTACAGAGATCACATTATTCCTACTGGCACCTAAGCTATTTTCTGTAACGTTCCACCGCCTCTTACGCGAAGTCTGTGCAGTTCACACTCACACGCCAGAGCGCAATGATTTACGTCACAAAATGTTTGTTACATACTGTCCTTCTCTGGTGCCAGAGTGTTCTCGCCTATTTTAAAATCTTAGTAGTCACATCTCAGCTTCTCGCACGTGGAAAATCGGAATACGTATACTTTTATTTCTTCTTGGGATTTGTAATTTCATTGTAGCAGGGACACACCATTTGTATGCCATGCTTTAAACAACAAGTGCAGGCGTATACTGTATGAAATATGCACTTTCAAGCAGCACACACTTTACCCACAACAAATTCGCGAATTGGAACTTCATTTAACAAACGCTCCACTGGTCGTAATGTCACGTTCCAATACGGCCGCTGTGTGTAGGCCAGTGCATCTAGAAGGCGTTGATACAGCGGCGACAATAATAACAGCTCTTTGGCCTACACTGCTGTTAGTCAATACCACAATCTAACATAACAGTCGCGAAACTCCGTCTCTTTTTTTTTCCCGTTGTGACTGCAGCGTGCCAAGCGACCAAGAAGTTATACTGTTGAGTACGGCGAGATCTTGCCAAAGCGAAAGCGAAGCGTAATTGTTTATATTGGTATATAGAATGGTTTTTACAAACGGGAGCACCTATAGCTCAATAAACTGTAGCAACAACAAGAACAAGGCACCACTTTTGTCTTTTTCGAGGTTTCCAACGACCCTAGGAGGTGTGCACCGTTACAACAGAGAAAGGTTTATTTACGATTTTCTTGTACCTACAGATATTTACTAAAGAGTGTCGTGTTGTCTACGAACAAAAAAATGATAGTAAACTGTAGACGACCTGATCTTTTCCTGAACGGCGTCGTGTACCTACTGAAAGACGTGAAGTTTTCTTCATTACACTTCCAGTGAATGTGGCGCGTAGGAGACATGTATGGAATGCAATACCTACATTATTTAACGTAGCAGATAAGGTACAATAACTGTCGAAGAAGGAAAAACGACATAGACGTAATTATAAAAGAACAAAAGCAATAAAACTGTTACCCAACTCAAAAGAAACCAGTTCTACAACTGTTGCTGTATCTGAGCCACAAACAGCAAGAATCTTCAACAGACTCGCTTTCGACGAAGCACAAGTAATCACATTTATAAATGTATTTATGTATTAGAGAGTCGCGTGAAGTGTAAGATTGTGGGAAACGTTAGACTCCCTAGAAAGTTGATACATGTCAATGAAAGTGTCTGTCATAATAAGAACAGACAACAAAAGAAATATCGTCCTCTCATACATGAAATATATGTTTATAGTGTCTTACTTTCGGAGGAGTAAGCTGCAATTATACACATATTCGAAAGTATTTCTTCATCATGAAGTTGTAGCTTATGTCACTGGATCAGAGAGATTCGACTGTTATACCTGTATTTCGAGATCATTCATGTCTCTTGATAGTTTATTAATGGTTCGAGCGCAAAAGTGTAATAACTATTTCGCTGATTAACTAGAAAAATAATGTAAAACAAACTTTAATTTTACAGCTGCTTTCTCGCCGCTTGGGGCGCTAGTGTCGCACCAACTGTCAGTAGGTAACAATTCCCACACAAGTGACTGTCGCAGCTGTATACGTTAGACTGTGGTCATTACACCCAGAACTTCTTCGTGCTGCCACCAGTTGCTATTTATATGGGTAGAATATTTCATTAAAGTATTAGAGGTTTTAGAGATGAAGTTACTGAACTGGTTATAGATGTTGACTCTGAAATTACTGATATGTCGGATCACCACTTAAATAATTCGACAATTCATAGGCTTCCTTTAGTGGGATACAGATTAGCTGGCTGTTTTTCAAGTTCTTTGAGGGGGGGGGGTTCCATAGACGTATCACGGCACTGCACTGAGCAGATATTTGAGTGTTGTGCAGGGGCAGTTGCATTTAGTGAAATTAAACTTCTAATTGTTATTGTTTATAGGTCCTCTCACTCTGAGTTCAGAGCATTTTTGCTCAAGCTGTAGAGGGTTCTTGATTCACTTTATACGAAATACCAGAAAATAATTATCTGTGGTGACTTCAATATTAATTTTGTATATGATGGTGCAAGAAATAGGAAATTAGTAGATGTTCTAAGTTCATATGATCTGATGCAGACTGTTTTTTCCAACTAGGGTGCAGGGGAACAGTAGCACAGCCATAGCCAATATTTTTATTCATTCTTCATTATTAGATGGGCATTCTATTAGTAAAAGCGTGAATGGCCTTTCAGACCATATCGCACAAATGTCACATGTAATTACAAACTATGTAGGAAAGTAAATCCAACAGCAACAGAGAGTTTTTTAAACCTCATCAAGGAACAAGAGTGGAAAGATGTTTATTGATGACGAATATAATGTTTCCATAACACATTTCTCATGATCTTTGAGAGTTGCTTTCTATTACGGTTCTAAACGGTGTACTACCAGTAAAAGGCAGCCTGGGTGGCTGACTAGTGGGATAAGTATATCATGTAGAACAAAGCGGGAATTATATCAAAATGTTAGAAGTAGTCACAATAAAGCTACAGTAGCCCATTACAAACAGTGCTGCAAGGTGCTTAAAAATGTTATTATGAAGGCAAAGAGTATGACATACGCAAATACAGTAGCTAATTCACAGAACAAAATTAAAACCATATGATCAGTTGTGAAGGAAGCGTCTGGTCAGCAGCACAAGGGCGACGATATAAAGACAGTTCGTAGTAAAAATATTTCTGTTACTAATAAATCAGATGTATTTAAGAATTTTACAGTTATTTTCTGAGCATTGCTGGTGAATTAAATAAAAATTTAGATTGTACAGGGAATGATAACCCTCTTCGCAAATGCCTTTCCGAGATACAGACAAGGGGGAGATTGAGTCAATAATTAAATCACTGAAGACTTAACGACTCTCGTGTATATGATGGAGTGCAGAATATTAAAGCACTGATCAGCGCAGGTGGGGAAGTTCTTGGAACGAGAGGGTATCCGGCGATGGACATTTCCACTAACATGAAATGTTGAATCAACGCCAGATATTAGTCCGTCGCGAAAACCAAATTGGAAACTACTGTGACTGCAACTTGACTGTAACTGAGGCAACTACAGTCTATGCAGGACAAATTTTCCAAGATCATACTGAAACATCGCTGCAGGGATAATTATAGTAAATTTTTCTCTGTTTCTAAAATAAAAATCAAAACAGTTATTTAGGGCAAAACTGTAAAGCATCGGAATTACGAACCAATTTACTGCATCCCCAAAGGCATAGTTAAAAAAATTACTAAGATGGTTATTGGCTCGTTCTTTAGTACCATATGCATACACTTTCGTTTATAGTTTACCTTTCGGAGTTTCATTCATGTGAAGTTTGAAAAAATGATATGCACCGCTGAGTTTCCAACGTTACTAGGCCCGGTTGCCCAGCGTCACACTTGAAGGACCTTTTTGCACAGGTCGTTCCCGGAAGCTATACAAGGTGTGCGCGTGATAATTGCCCCTCACAACAGGTGAGTTACGGACGGGAACGGCGGCAGGTAGCGGTGAGTTTAGGGGCCGCATGGACAGCCTTTTACGCCCAGTGCGTTTCGTTTCCAGTTTTACTGCTCATCTGCCCGTCGTATAAATCCTGGAACAAACTAGCGCGGAAACTGTTTCTTCGAGACCTACGTGATGGGGCAGGTCTTCGATAACCTCTAAAAACTTCCAAAGTTAACTACCGACAGTTGCCAGACACACGCAATATAGCAGGCTGGTGCTGCTAATCCTGTAGACCAGAGATACAAACAGTTCTGGCAAATTAGGTTTCCTATTCCTCGACATTTTTAGTGGTTTTTGCTTCTCGGGCAGTGCAACATATACTGATCAGAAAGAACATTGTGCCCACCGACCTATTATCTACATAAACCCGTCGAGGCAACAGCAGCGTCACCTGGGGAGGAATGACTGCTAGTCAGACACACGCACGGTTTATGTAGCATCAGTGAGCGTGCTGTCCGTCTGTAGAATGGGAAAGGCGCGCGATCTATCTCAGTTTCACCGAGTACATATTGTGATGGCCCAGAAGCTCGGCATGAACATTTCGAAAACAGCTCGAGTTGTCAGGGTTCTAGGACTGCTGTGGTGAGTGTCTTCAACACGTCGCGAAACCAAGTTGAAACCAAGTCCAGATGTCGTGAGGTTGGACGGCCACCATCCATTACAGATGTCGGACGTCGTATTCTGGGCAGACTTGTAAAAGAGGACAGGCAACGAACTCTGGCGGAACTAACGTCAGACTTTAATGCTGGGCAGAGGACAAGTGTCTCTGAAGACACAGTGCGCCGGATGCTCCTAATGATGGGCCTCCGCAACCAGTGACCCATGCATGAGCCAAAATTAACGTCGTGACATCGACATCTGTGACTAAAATGAATGGGCATGTGACCGTCGTCACTAGAAGTTTGCGCAGTGACAGAGCGTTGCACGGTCGGGTGAAATTCGAGATCATCTTCATCATGCTGATGGGAGAGCGCGATCCCGTTGTCTTGCAGGGGACAGGGGCAACTGGTGACCCATGCATGTGCCAAAATTAACGTCGTGACATCGACAACTGTGACTAAAATGAATGGGCATGTGACCGTCGTCACTAGAAGTTTGCGCAGTGACAGAGCGTTGCACGGTCGGATGAAATTCGAGATCATCTTCATCATGCTGATGGGAGAGCGCGATCCCGTCGTCTTGCAGGGGATAGGGGCAACCAGTGACCCATGCATGTGCCAAAATTAACGTCGTGACATCGACAACTTTGACTAAAATGAATGGGCATGTGACCGTCGTCACTAGAAGTTTGCGCAGTGACAGAGCGTTGCACGGTCGGGTGAAATTCGAGATCATCTTCATCATGCTGATGGGAGAGCGCGATCCCGTCGTCTTGCAGGGGACAGGGGCAACCAGTGACCCATGCATGTGCCAAAATTAACGTCGTGACATCGACAACTGTGACTAAAATGAATGGGCATGTGACCGTCGGCACTAGAAGTTTGCGCAGTGACAGAGCGTTGCACGGTCGGATGAAATTCGAGATCATCTTCATCATGCTGATGGGAGAGCGCGATCCCGTCGTCTTGCAGGGGACAGGGGCAACCAGTGACCCATGCATGTGCCAAAATTAACGTCGTGACATCGACAACTGTGACGAAAATGAATGGGCATGTGACCGTCGGCACTAGAAGTTTGCGCAGTGACAGAGCGTTGCACGGTCGGATGAAATTCGAGATCATCTTCATCATGCTGATGGGAGAGCGCGATCCCGTCGTCTTGCAGGGGACACCTGTACTGCGAGACGGAGACAAGCTGGCGGCGGCTGAATTATGCTCTGGGAAACATTCACGTGGGCATCCGTGGATCCAGTGGAGCTCGTGCAAGGTACCATGACGGCCAAGGAGTATCGTACACTGGTTGCAGACAATGCACACCCTTCATGATGATCATGTCTCCCGACCACAGTGTCATTCTTAGACAAGATAATGCACCGTGTCACAAGGCCAGGAATGTGATGGAGTGGTTCGAGGAACACAATGTTGTTGTTGTGGTCTTCAGTCCTGAGACTGGTTTGATGCAGCTCTCCATGCTACTCTATCCTGTGCAAGCTTCTTCATCTCCCAGTACCTAGTGCAACCTACATCCTTCTGAATCTGCTTAGTGTATTCATCTCTTGGTCTCCCTCTACGATTTTTACCCTCCACGCTGTCCTCCAATGCTAAATTTGTGATCCCTTGATGCCTCAAAACATATCCTACCAACCGATCCCTTCTTCTAGTCAAGTTGTGCCACAAACTTCTCTTCTCCCCAATCCTATTCAATACCTCCTCATTAGTTACGTGATCTACCCACCTTATCTTCAGCATTCTTCTGTAGCACCACATTTCGAAAGCTTCTATTCTCTTCTTGTCCATACTAGTTATCGTCCATGTTTCACATCCATACATGGCTACACTCCATACAAATACTTTCAGAAACGACTTCCTGGCACTTAAATCTATACTCGATGTTAACAAATTTCTCTTCTTCAGAAACTATTTCCTCGCCATTCCCAGTCTACATTTTATATCCTCTCTACTTCGACCATCATCAGTTATTTTGCTCCCCAAATAGCAAAACTCCTTTACTACTTTAAGTGCCTCATTTCCTAATCTAATTCCCTCAGCATCACCCGACTTAATTCGACTACATTCCATTATCCTCGTTTTGCTTTTGTTGATGTTCATCTTATATCCTCCCTTCAAGACACTGTCCATTCCATTCAACTGTTCTTCCAAGTCCTTTGCTGTCTCTGACGGAATTACAATGTCATCGGCGAACCTCAAAGTTTTTACTTCTTCTCCATGAATTTTAATACCTACTCCGAATTTTTCTTTTGTTTCCTTTACTGCTTGCTCAATATACAGATTGAATAACATCGGGGATAGGCTAGAACCCTGTCTCACTCCTTTCCCAACCACTGCTTCCCTTTCATGCCCCTTGACTCTTATAACTGCCATCTGGTGTCTGTACAAATTGTACATAGCCTTTCGCTCCCTGTATTTTACCCTTGCCACCTTTAGAATGTGGAAGAGAGTATTCCAGTCAACATTGTCAAAAGCTTTCTCTAAGTCTACAAATGCTAGAAACGTAGGTTTGCCTTTTCTTAATCTTTCTTCTAAGATAAGTCGTAAGGTTAGTATTGCCTCACGTGAGGAACACAATGGCGAGTTCCAATTGATGTGCTGGCCCCCAACCCGCTAGATCTCAACCCGATCGAACACATGTGCGATGTGATTGAACGTGGCATCAGAGCTCCTCGTCCTGCTCCCCGGGATTTGTGACTTTCGTGTGCAGATGGGTGCCAACTCCCTCCAGACACCTACCAACGTCTCATTGCTTCCATACCACGACGCGTCTACGCTTTTATCCTCGCCAGAGATGGATATACCGTCTATTAGGCAGGTGGTCATAAAGTTCTGGCTGATCAGTGTAAATCACTATTGTTGCTGCCGTGTAAGCAAGAGCCACGGCAATGACACACGTCGTCACGTATTCGCCCTTAGCAGGTGGGATGCCCTTGCCGTCTCTTTGCTGCGATAAGAGAAAAATTTTTGTCCCGTTCAGTACAAAGCAAGCACCACCACTGAAACTGCGAGATACATAAAAAGAGCGATGGTATCCGGATAATACGACCCTTCCTCTTCCTTCACACTCTTGATCCTGTCATAAATCTTCTTATAGCAAGCAGTGTCAGATATAAGTACTCCTGCTATACATGTATCCGCGTTTGTTTGTTTTTTTTTTTTTTTTTTTTTTGCATACTACTATCAGGATGTATATTATGTACAGGGCTATTACAAATGATTGAAGCGATTTCGTAAATTCACTGTAGCTCCATTCATTGACATATGGTCACGACACACTACAGATACGTAGAAAAACTCATAAAGTTTTGTTTGGCTGAAGGCGCACTTCAGGTTTCTGCCGCCAGAGCGCTCGAGAGCGCAGTGAGACAAAATGGCGACAAGAGCCGAGAAAGCGTATGTCGTGCTTGAAATGCACTCACATCAGTCAGTCATAACAGTGCAACGACACTTCAGGACCAAGTTCAACAAAGATCCACCAACTGCTAACTCCATTCGGCGATGGTATGCGCAGTTTAAAGCTTCTGGATGCCTCTGTAAGGGGAAATCAGCGGGTCGGCCTGCAGTGAGCGAAGAAACGGTTGAACGCGTGCGGGCAAGTTTCACGCGTAGCCCGCGGAAGTCGACGAATAAAGCAAGCAGGGAGCTAAACGTACCACAGCCGACGGTTTGGAAAATCTTACGGAAAAGTCTAAAGCAGAAGCCTTACCGTTTCGAACTCATTGATGGGGACATGCTGCGCCGAGTGTGGGAGGAACTTGATTATCGGCTTGATGTCGGCCGAATCACTAAAGGGGCACATATCGAACATTTGTGAATGCCTAAAAAAACTTTTTGAGTTTTTGTATGTGTGTGCAAAGCATTGTGAAAATATCTCAAATAATAAAGTTATTATAGAGCTGTGAAATCGCTTCAATCATTTGTAATAACCCTGTATATTATATAAGTACTCCAGCTATACATGTATCTGCGTTTTTGATTTTGCATACTAATATCACGATGTATGACGTACAGTGCTCAAAATAAATGAGTGATCTTGTGTTGAAAAACGTGTGTCTCTTTTATCTCAGTTACTGAACGTTGTTTTCTTCATTCCGAAGACTTGTACAAACCTCTTAATTTCTGCATAGCAACTGCAACCTACGTGCAGCACATTTTTTGTGAAAACACGTTTGTTTTATTCAGGATTCCAGTACCTCTTATTATTCCCCACCCTTTCAGCTAAAGAAGCCTACTTTTGAACACAATTTACGTCAGTGCGACGGCTTTGCGTCACCTTACTGGAAGGGCCTGTATGTCCGTATGGTATCACTCTATTGGTCGACGTCGGGGCCAACGTCTTCCTGCATCAATAACCTCTTCATCATCCACGTACTGCTTCTCGCGAAGTGGATCCTTCATTAGGCCAAACACTTGGACGTCGGAAGTTGCTGTAGGGTGGACTCGGAAGAAGAGTCAAGTGAAGTTATGTGTGCTTCTCTCGGGTGCACAGTCTTGGCCGGCCGTTATGACCGAGCGGTTCTAGGTGCTTCAGTCCGGAACCTATGGTCGCAGGTTTGAATCCTGCCTTGGGCATGAATGTGTGTGTTGTCCTTAGCTTAGTTAGGTTTAAGTAGTTCTAAGTCTAGGGGACAGGTGAAATGGTTCAAATGGCTCTGAGCACTAAGGGACTTAACATCTTAGGTCATCAGTTCCCTAGAACTTAGAACTACTTAAACCTAACTAACCTAAGGACATCACACACATCCATGCCCGAGGCAGGATTCGAACCTGCGACCGTAGCAGTCCCGCGGTTCCGGACTGCAGCGCCTAGAACCGCAAGGCCACCGCGGCCGGCAGGGACTGATGACCTCAGATGTTAAGTCCCATAGTTCTTAGGGCCATTTGAGCCATTCTGAGCGCAGGCTTGGAGAGGGAGAACATCGTTTGCATTTTTGTGGCAACTAGCACCCTGAAGTCCTTTCTTCTAGTTCCTGAGGGTGTTTGCTGCCGGTCGGCAAGCGGGAGACTGGACAGGTTTGCACGACCATGTTGCGACTGCGATGATGGCAGGCGCATCACCCAAAGACTGATCGTACTTACGTTCACTGCCAGGTCTCCGTAGACATTGCGCATTGAGCGTATGAATATCTGCGATGCTCCAGAAGAAACTCGATGACAGTTCTCTGTTTGGAGCGCACCACCGTTACAGACGCCATTTTGAGGGCTACGTATGACGCCGCCATCCGTTGGAATTTCAAGAAACTAAAGGGCCTGAAGCGGGAATATTCCACGAGGAGCCACAACAATTTCCGCGTTTTTGTCAACCAAAGTTTGCGGCGAAAAATACATGCGGAGCATTACTTATTGAACGCCCCTCGAATATACTGATTCCCTCTTTTAGTCGTGCCATAAATTTGTTTTTTTTTTTCTTTTTTTTATTTCGATTCAGTATGTCCTAATCAGCTATTCGATCTACCTATTTAATCTTCAGCGTTCTTTTGTAGCACCACATTTCCAAAGCTTATGTTCTTTCCTTGACTGAAATATGTATCGTCCTCGTTTCATTTCCGTGTTATAAGCAAATCAGAGAATTTTAACTTCTTTTCGCAGAACTTTAATTCCCTATCCGGGTTTTTCTCTCTTTTTGTTTACAGCTCTCTCAGCGTACAGTTTAAATAACATTGAAGCTAGGCTACAACATTGTCACTCTTCCTTTTCAACGATTACTTTTTTTCAGCTCCTTAGTTTCTGTGCCAGTTGTAGAAAACAAAACCTGTCGCTCCATCAAGGACGTAGCCATGATTTTGTCAAAGAGGTTTTGATCTGTTAATGAGGACCTTAAAAAGACTCATGTTTATCATTTTATTCTGAAAACACATTTTTTATTTATTAATTTCATGAACGTAACTTGCTTTCGAGAGGCCTTCATACCAACAGTATTTGGTCTACAAAAAAAAGAGTTTGGGATCTTAACAATGATTCACGCATTAATTTCAGATAGACTCCTAATGAATGGGACCTCATAAATGAGTTGGTATTTATCCGTGATAACTTGTTTATACAGTCTTTGATGTTACTAAACTCCTTTACGATGTGAAACATACATTTCCGTTTATTTGACGTTTAATTACAAATAAATCAGAGTTGTGACAGTTGGACTCACCGTTCCAAAGGAATTACGAATAAGATATTTCGCAGCAGAGAATCGTTCTTCTATTAAAACTGCAAAGCATGATATATCGCCAGTCCACAAGTGAGCCATATTTATGTACAGGTACATAGCACAAAATGACGATCGCTAACCGCCTTCCAATATAAATACTGCTTTTAGTGCTGCTAGTCTCGAAAGAGATGTTCACCCAGCTTGCCTTCAATGCAGCTCTTTCTATCTAAGCAGAGAAGCTGCACCTTTAAGATAATTGGGATCTATTAGGAAAGAAAGGAGTTCGGAAGGAATTAGCTGTGGCCTATAGTAAGGGACCAACCCTGGCATATGCCTAAAGTGAAAATGGTAAACCATAGAAGACCATTTCCAAGGTTTCCAGGAAATGGATAAGGTTTCCAGGGAATGGATTCGAACCACCTCGCCTCCCGAATCCAGGGATTTCTAACTGAGAACCTCAAGGCGCGGAGCTTCCCCGGTGGGCGAAGAATCGGGAAAATCTGGTTGTTGTAAATTGTTTTCAAATAAAAAAAAATGTCGTGGTGCATGCAACTAATGATGAAATCTCCATTCAAGAAAATTAAAATGCAGCATTACAAAAGATGGAATTCTGATACTGCATGTTTTTCTTTTAATTGTGCAAGTTTCGTCATTGATAGTGCATATATATGCAAGGAATTCCTGGCTTCAGTTATTATAGTACTACGGAAGCATGAACAAATTTTGAACGAAAAGGATGGGGAGGGCAATGTAGGTCGCAGTCGGCTCGAACTACTTCAAGCAGCCCGCTGAAAAATCTTTTAGAAACGAACGAGCTGTAGAATGTGTTGACATCACACAACCTTTCCGCTGTCCACAAACCCCTCCCCATTATTTAGTATTGGAACTTGTTTTCACAACTGCGTATCGTCTGGTTAATTGAATTGAGAAGTGCTTTGCCATTTGGGCTAATATTCATAACGAAATTTGAGCAGAGTTTTTTGAAGAAATAAAACCATCGCCTCTTTGGTAGGATTTTTGTCGAATGACGCCGTTTTCGGAAGCCACAGGCAAATCCAACTATATTTGTACGCACTGGTTTTAACCTTATATTATTTATAATGATGTTCACCTCTCCGGTGCCTTATGAAATACTGCAGCCCCAGTGTTCTACCAGTCTTCATATAACGACACCAGAGTTAACCTGAAACTAATATAGAAAGATAATGAGGCTGTTGTAGTGGTGAGTACATGTTTGTAGCTTATCATAACGTTAGTGGACGAATAAAAATGGGGTTTTTTCTTCTTCCATGTTACAAAGTTATCTATCAGAACAAAACACAGTACAAAAACAGTAAACTGCAGCACTTATATTAAATTCTGCTGCAGTAAGGACTGAATTCATTAACAATACAACTACTGAACTTAAGTAATGCCAACAACGTACAGTAGTTGTTTCGCTGAAGTAGGTATAGGAGATAGCCGATAGTGCTATTTATCAGCTCCCGAGAATTCTTCCGGTTTGTATGACCATGGTCCATGGTACTCTCCTATCCCTGACGTTTCGTCCAAAGCTACGTTGGACATCTTCGGAGGTGCTGCTGGTTGTGCTGAGTCTTGCCGACTGACGAGTCGGACGTCGAGCAACGGCCTAAACATCGTGGAAAGTGGGCGTGTCCTGGATTTCACGAGATAGCAGAGATAAACCTTGTCAAGGATAAAATATAACTATCGATCATAGTACGTCAAAGATAAAAACTTCTCATCGATTCTGTAGCGCCACTTTCCATATATCGCTGAGTTTCATAGCTTCTTATTTTCTGTTAAAATTATCCAATTGTTCAAATGGCTCTGAGCACTATGTGACGTAACTTCTGAGGCCATCAATCGCCTAGAAATTAGAACTAATTAAACCTAACTAACCTAAGGACATCACACACATCCATGCCCGCGGCAGGATTCGAACCTACGACCGTAGCGGTCTTTCGGCTTCAGACTGTAGCACCTAGAACCGCACGGCCACTCCGGCCGGCTGCTAAAATTATCCCCATGTTCATATATTTCGATGGCTTCTCTATATAGCCGTTGATAATAGTTCGTCATAGTACCTAAAACTTCATTTTCGGAAAATTTCACTACGTGATCACCCAACTGAAGAGCACGTTACTTCACGGCTGGCTTGTCTGTTTCCCGTGTAGGCAAAGATTTTTATGTTCCTTCAACCGTGTATTCGCACTTCTCTTTGTAGTGCACCTGCTTTAGATGTTTTAACTCGGTGTCCAGTTATTCCGGCGCACAAATCCTTTCAGCTCTGTCCACTAGACTTTTTTAATTACATCTCTTTTCTGTTGTGAATGATGACTGGAATGCTTATGCAAGTATCAGTCGGTATGTGTAACCTTCCAAAAGACTTTATGTTTCAAGCTGCCATCAGTCTGCCTCATAACGAAGACATCCAACAAGGATATTGCATTGTCTTTCTCCATTTCCATGGTAAACTGGATTTTAGGATTTATACTATTTAAATAACAAAAGAATTCCTCTAAGACTTTTTTTGCCATGTGGCCAAACCACAAATGTATCATCCTCGTATCGATACCATTGCTTTTTCCAGAGCTAATTGTTCGAATTTTTCCACGTAAAAATTGGCGATCGTAGGACTCAATGGGTTACCGATAGCGACACCATCAACCTGCTCATAAAACTCATCCTCCGACTGGAACTGACTAGAGGTGAGACAGTTTCTGAAAAGAGCAGTCAAATCTGCTGGGAAAACATCCCCTACGTAAACTATAACTTCATTAAGCGGAATCATCGTAAATAAAGACACTATATCAAAACTGACAAGAATATCCTCAGGAGCCAAAGTTAGTCCCTTCAGTTTCTCAATGAAATGACATGAGTCTTTTACATAAGCATCAATTCGGACAATATGTGGTTGTAAACAAGATGCCAGATATCTTGCTGTTTGGTACGTTGGGGATTTAATAGCACTGACAATGGGTCTCAGAGGAAGGTTAATCTTATGAACTTTAGGTAGGCCATAAAGTCCGGGACACATAGCTTCACTTTATTCTCCTCCTCTTGAATTAAAGTAGATGACTTTATCAACGTTTTTGTTTTCCTCAGTATGCTAGCTGTAGGGTCTTTCTTAAGTTTATTATATTGTCCTAACGTTAAAAGATCCAAAATCTTACTTCTATAATCCTCTTTATTAATAACAACAGTAACATTGCCTTTGTCAGAAGGAAGAACCACTGTCTCTTCGTCTGCATTAAAATCTCTGAGAGCCCTTCCCTCACCTCTCGTTAGATTACTTTCTAAATGTTTACTGCGGCGCAGGATCCTGGTGGCTTCGATTCGAATTGCATTTGCAGTCTCTTTGTGGAGGGTTCGTACCCTGCTTCTACGTTAGCAGTTATATCCTCAACTGGTACTTTCGTAGATGTAATAGCAAAGTTTCACCCTTTTCCAAGGACCGAAATTTCATCTTGAGACAATACTCTCTGTGATTTATTGATAACAGTATCTGACGTGACAACGTTACTAGTGTAAGTAGGCTGTTTAGGTTTTTTATATTGGTAACGCCACGTAGCGCTCTGATGAAAATCACTGGCTGTGCTGTGTGCAGTCAGTGTCTGGTTGGCATTGTTGTAATACTCGCCATTGTAGCGTTGGGCAGCTGGACGTTAACAGCACATAGCGTTGCGCAGTTGGAGGTGAGCCGCCAGCAGTGGTGGATGTGGGGAGAGAAATGGAGGAATTTTGAAATTTGTGAGACTGGATGTCATGAACTGCTATATATATTATGACTTTTGATGACTACTTTTGTTCTCTATAAAAATCTTTCATTAGCTAACTATGCCTATCAGTAGTTAGTGCCTTCTGTAGTTTGAATCTTTTATTTAGCTGGCAGTAGTGGCGCTCGCTGTATTGCAGTAGTTCGAGTAACGAAGATTTTTGTGAGGTAAGTGATTTGTGAAACGTATAGGTTAATGTTGGTCAGGGCCATTCTTTTATAGGGATTTTTGAAAGTCAGATTGCGTTGCGCTAAAAATTTTGTGTGTCAGTTTAAGCACAGTCATGTATAATTTTTCTAAGGGGACGTTTCATATGTCGACCCTTAGCCGAGGATACCTCACTGGAATCTTCTGATTTTTTCTTGTAGTTTGTGTAATTAGTGTAGATTTTGTTTATTGCTAGCGCGAAATTGTAGAGAGAATCTCCTTTGTAGTTGCAGTCTTTCATTGTTGTACAGTAAAACAGGTGTGGTATGCATGTAGATTTGCACCAAGTATTTCGCAGCTGCGCTTGCAATTAACAAGATATTATTTTCAATGCTATATTAATGTGTTTTCTTATTTTGCTCTTCAAATTGTGCTTTTCTGTGTTGTCGTGTGAAATATTGTGACAATAATGGAGTGTGAAAAACGTAATACTAGCCTCCAAAGTAAACTGAGAAATGACAGTGAAGACGAAAGCAGTGTGTTAGCGCCACCATGCATAGGGAAATGGAGTGGGCTGCAAATAATGGTTTAGGGCGTGAAACAATTAGTGAAGAGGGAAGCATTATCGATCGATCGGTCGGCAACAGCTTGCCACAGGAATCCGAAATGACAGGACACAATCTTGCAAACACTGTAGATTCAGGTTTTGCGTCCTCACCGTTTTCTCAAACAGGTCAAGACACATTTTCTGCTTGTCAAAATGTGAATGTTGCCGGTGTAAATGCACTGCCGAAAAGCATAGAGGAACAGATTCCAGACACTAATACATTATTATTGCAATTAATGCAACAAATGAAACAAAATCAGAGACAAACACAGCAAAAGCTTCAAAAGTTAGACACAATGGAACAAAATCTTCAAAAGTTAGACACAATGGAAAAACACCAGAGACAAACACAGCAACAGTTAGACACAGTGGATCAAAATCAGAGACAAACACAGCAAAAGCTTCAAAAGTTAGACACAATGGAACAAAATCTTCGGAAGTTAGACACCACGCTTGAACAAACACGTGAAGATTTAACTACTGAGTTACATAACATTGAATCGAAATGTCAAAAAATCTGTAATGACATAAAAACACCAATTTGTGAGCATTTTCAACCTATTTTTTCGCGGCATGAAAATGCATTACAGAATCACGAAGCAGCCATAAAAGAACTGCAAACTATTGTTCATGAAAATCATGAGACCTTGCAAGCTAAAATTGACTCAGTTGCATCTACCGATTCGGTCACGCTACTAGCAAAAACTCAGGAAAACTTAAAGGACACAGTAGATACGATTTCAACACAAATGGACACTCTGAAATTTGGTTCAGAAAAACACACTGAGGAAATAAGTACACTATCGGAGAAAGTAGCCGAACTTTCGGATCAGGTCACTAACTTATCTACAAAGGTAGATGATGATCTGAATGACACAAGAGCTGTAGCCTTTACTGACACTGAAGGGTATGCACAAATTAGAAAATTCAAACAAAATCAAAATCAAATCAATACACTGTACAAAAGAGAAATCTGGGAAGTACAAGATCAGTTGGCACAAGTAATACAAGAATTTCATATTTCAGAGGACACTCGCGCTCCAGTACGGGAAGAGGGACATAGAAATACGGAACAACCACAAAATAATAACACAGGACACTTCGGAAATAATGAAATAAATTGGCAAAGCGCATTGAATTTTGAGATGGAACCGCCGAAACGACATAACAATGACCGACATGCGACTCGCCGACATGATGATTTTGACTATAAGCTGTTCATTACTACAAGTAAATTCAAAAAATTTAAGAATTCTGGCAACGACATTCACCCACGAGCATGGCTTCATCAATTCTCTCATTGTTTTCCTCCCAACTGGTCATTGCAGCACAGATTAGAATTTATGTGTGGCTACTTGGAGAATGAACCAGCTGTAAGAATGCGATCAGTCATTCACGATTGTCACAGTGAAGGAGAATTTTATCATGCCTTCCTCTCAGCATATTGGTCTCAAGCTACACAAGACCGAGTAAAACGTAGCATCATAATGATGAAACATTTCGAACAGTCTGAATTCTCCAGTCTTGTGAAATATTTTGAAGAATTGTTGCATAAGAATCAGTACCTGTCAAACCCATACAGCCCCTCAGAACTCATCCACATTTGCTTAATCAAACTGCCTGAACATTTACGACATACTATTTTAGCAGGACGTTGCAAAGACGACATTGGAGCTTTTCAGGGACTGTTACAAGAACTGGAAATTGACACTGACAATCACGGAACGCGAAAACAGGAGCACAACAATTACAGGTCACATCTGTCACAATTCCGCAATGACAGAAATAATACACGACAAGGCTATTCTTACAACGTAAATCGTGACCAAAACAGACACCACCCGTATGACAACCGTTGGCAGAGTAGTAATAATTACAGGGAAAGGTCACCTCCCCGCGATAATGACTATCACAGAGACAATAAGAGATACAGACAATATGGGAACCAAAATAATTATTATCAAGGGAGAAAGAATAACTTCAGATGCAACATAGCAACATTGCATATCCTGTGATTCACATTACAGTGGATGACGTGAGGTTTGCGGCAGTGCTTGACTCTGGCAGTCCCATTTCAGTGATTGGTGAAACAGCCTTTAGCAAATGCAACAAATCGAACGATTGCCCCACACTTCCGTTGCGTAAAATTAAATTACAAGGTGCAGTCTTTGAAAAAAGTGTAGATGTACACCAACAAACCAACTTAGAATTCTTTTGCCAAAGCCACAGCTTCTCTATGAACTTTCTTATTGTTCCATTATTGTCGACGGAAATTATACTAGAAGTAGACTATTTGAATGAATTCAAAGCAATCTTAAACTTTCACGATGCTGAAATAAGTTTAGAGAAAGAAGGCAAGTCAATGGCTTTCAAATTTGAAGATTGGCTCTCTAACCATGACGGGGAAATTAATCGGCTTTACCTTCTGTTAGGCAACAGTTCGGAATTTTCTACGGAACTAGACACTAACAATCACTCTGCAAGTACTGACAGGGATGATATCGACGGCGCATTTGATACTAATGAGTTAATTCAGAATAAAATTCAAACAATTGAGAATTGTATTGACACTGATAGGCAGGACCTTTTTGAGATTTTACAAGCTTATTCCACAGTTTTTACTCACAAAACAAGGACAATCAGGGATTTCAATACCTATTTCGTGTTCGTGAGAATACTAAATTTTGTGTTAGACCATACGTAATTCCGGCACATTATAGGGACGGTGTTAGAACAGAAATACAATCTATGCTTGATGAGGGCATTATTGAGCCTGCAGTAAGCTCATACAACAATCCATTACATGTTGCTGAGAAGAAAAATGGATCGATCAGGCTTGTCTTAGATCGAGACAAATCAATACTATCATCATTCCTGAAACAGACAGGCCGCAAACGTTGGAAGAACTTCTTCAAAATTTTAATGGTGTAAAAGTGTTGTCTTCTATTGATCTCAGATCCAGCTTTTATCAGATCGAACTTCATCCAGAATGTAGAAAATATACAGCTTTCCTTTGTTTCGGCGTTTGTTATCAGTTTCGGAAACTTCCTTTTGGTTTGAACATTTCTTCAACAGCGTTCATTCGCGGGCTAAATTCCATATTACCTGAGTTCTTAAAACATCACATCACCTTGTATGTGGACGATATTCTAATAGCAGAAGCCTCATGGGAACACGATAATCGCATCCTCAACAGTTTGTAACGTATTTTTGCAGAATCTGGAATTACAGTTAACTTGGAAAAGTCTGAATTCGGTAGGACAAAGGTGAAGTTTTTGGGACATATTATTTCTTCTGAAGGCATTCAGCCAGATCCTGAAAAGTTAGAAGCAATCAGAGCCATTCCAGTTCCATCCACAAAAAAACAAGTCCGCAGTTTTCTAGGTCTCGTAAATTATTACCGTCGTTTTCTGAATATGCAAATTTTAGTTACACCAAAACTTTGATCTCTCACTGGAAAAAATACTACTTGGAACTGGGACGAACAAGCACAGTTGGAATTCAATTCTTTGAAAGATTCGCTACTTAACGCGCCAATAGTAGCTCATCCAGATCTGTCACAAGATTTCTGCCTTAGCACGGATTCTTCTAAAGTCGGTCTTGGTGCCCATTTATTTCAAGAAGCCACAGAAAATGACACTACTGTTCAGAAAACCATAACTTTTGCTAGCCGAGTGCTAACAAAATCTGAAAAAATTATTCCGTTACTGAATTAGAAGCTTTAGCTATCGTTTGGGCATTTAACAAATTCCGTTTCTTTCTTTCTGGTAAGCACGTAAAAGTATACAGTGATCATCGTGCATTACAATTTCTTATGTCTTCAAAATTAAATCATGACAGGTTAAAACGTTGGGCACTGTTTCTGCAAGAATTCCACTTCACAATAGTCTACATTCCCGGCAAGGAGAACATTGTTGCGGACGCACTGTCACGCGCACCGGCTGGGCTTGAGAAAAGTAACACAGAAGGCAACCTCGAGAAAAATTTCAGTATTCTTTACATTCAGAAAGTCGCCTTTGAAAACTTCATCACCACATCTTTAAAGGACATTGCTCATGATCAAGACAAAGATCCGATTTGGAAAGACATCAAGAGCAAATGGCATGAAAAGACACACACACAGATTCGGCATTATTATCTGGTTAGAAACAACATACTGTTCAAACGCTGCACCGTTGATGACAAGCTACAGGTATTTTGCATTCCTGACGATTTTGTTAATAAGCTCATTTGGTATATTCATTTCAGCTACGCACATTTTGGTCCACGAAAATGTTATCATATTCTTCGAACGACTTGTTATTTTAACAATATGGAAAAGAGAATTCGAAGAGTCTTGTCTATTTGTAAACTTTGTCAAAAAGCTAAACCATCTACTATCTCACATCATGCTCCGTTGTTTCCTATCATTCCTTCTAAATTAAAAGAATTTGCTGCTGTTGATCTCTTGGGACCCCTTGTCAGAACATCGTATGGATTTTCGTACGTTTTAGTCGCTGTTGAACTTACTTCAAAATTTGTGTCTTCCACTCCGTTACGTAAAGTCACTGGACGGTCTGTATCCAACGCCTTTGTTAAAAATTTCTTACGTGAAGCTGGACACGTTAGTAAAGTCATTTCAGATAACGGACCGCAATTCAGATCTGCTGTTTGGTCACGCATGCTTCGGAACCATAAAATCAAACCTGTTTTTATTTCATTGTACTCACCACATTGTAACCCGTCTGAACGGATTATGAAAGAAAACAATAAGCTTTGCAGACTTTATTGTCACAGAAAGCATCAGCATTGGGACAGATATTTACACTTATTTCAAAACGTGCTGAATGAAATGCCTCATGACTCCACTGCTTTACCACCTTTCCTTGTACTAAAGAATGAAGAACCACCGAACAGAATCCGAGAGCTTGTACCTTTTCCGAATACACGTAAACTTCGACAGAAAGACATAATTGATTTAGCTATTAAAAATATATAATCTGCAGTAGACAAATGGAGGAAACTATACGATAAAGCAAATGCAAAGAAATTATATATTGGTCAGAAAGTTCTCATTAAAGCTCATACATTGTCAAATAAGAAGAAACACTTGAGTCACAAATTCTTTCTAGTTTACAATGGACCTTACAGAATCCGACGTATACCACACGATAATTGCGTTGAAGTTGAAACTCTGCGTACTAGGAAGAGTAAAGGATTGCACCACATTTCACATGTAAAACCGTTTATTGAAAGATAATCTGCTTTATAACTTAGTTTTTGCCATAAAATTTTTCACTTCACGTTACTAGTATGCTTTCTCAGACTTAGAAACTGTTAACATGCAACAATGTTTGAAGTTAAATATCCAGTCAAGAACCAAGAGAACTTATTTACACAGTAATTACGAATGCATTGTTATAGTGAACAGACTACACAGTGTTGTTATTTGTACATTTTTGATTGTTAGTTGCAGGATCACGTAACGACTATAAGTGTCACATACTTAGAACATGTACCGGTACTGCTAATGAGATTTTAATGCAACATTTTGGTTTACTTGAAAATACATTACAGATTTAAAGTACTTTCTGAGAGATACCAGATGACACAGTGGTTAGTTTATTTGACAGTTACACGATTATATCGCGACGCTACTAATATGTGACACAATTTACATTGTTGCTTTTGTAGTGTATCTGTTTTATATCTGCACAGTTTTTCTGAATTCTTCTGGAAAGTAAGACATGTTTTAGTAGTAACTTTTGTGGTATAGCTACTATGAGACTGCCTTTTCCGTAGCACAACAATACGTTACAGCACAGTACTTTCTTCATCACGGCAATAAGCGTAATAACTAAGATATCTGTACGCGAAGCATTTCACTTTTGTTTATCATGAGGTAAGTACATTGTCTTCTGCAGAACTTAGCTTTTGGAGGACGATAACTACGACACTTCCACAGAGATTATCTTAAAACAAGACGCACAGTTTAGCGCTACAGGACACGTATTTGAGTGATTAATTTTGTACTTAAAACATTTATTTTTAAAGATATTTGAAGTACAATGATACAAAGGTTTTCCGTAATACATTTCATTCCATTGCTGTAATCTGTAATACCTGAGGGTATAATTACATTAATCCTGAGGGGGTACACGCCTACATTGTTTACCATGTGTTTGGCAAGCACAAGGAGCCCTAGCTAATATGGTATTTGCTTATACAACTTTACACATCGGTACCATATTTCTCTAACACATAAATTACACAGCTAACTGATTATTTAACTGAGGGAGACCAACATTTATTTCACTACATCAGTGACACATGTTTACGTAATTACATAGTTGGATAACTTCACACTTATGAAATTGTATTTTGTCTGTACTTTGTGAACTGTTCATATATTTCGGAACCATTGTGATGCTATGAGAGCTTTGAATGATGTATTTGGTATGGGATCATGATTTTTGAAGTACGTTTGAGGTAGATGACACTCTTGAAATGAGCAGAGAATTTTTTTTAGGGTTTGAAATTATTGTAGACAGCTACGACGTTTTTGAGATTTGGCTGAGTTTTTATGATGTTATTATTACGATGACAATGTGTATTATGCTGTTGAGGTATGTTTATGATCAATAAGCTGATGTTATATGAGGGATTTGATTATGCTACGTATTTATTAAGATGAAATATTGAAGAAGTGTCGACGAATATGTATATGTGTAATAAGGTAAGGAATAATGAGTAGTGGTTAGGGACTCTGACTTGTGAAAAAGGATGTTGGAAACCAAGAATCGCACTTTAAGAGTTATGACATGTGTGTAAATGCGTGAGTGTATCACAATGCAGACGAAAATTTTTTGCACACTGTTATATTCATAGGATTTTTTTCTACACATTTGCAATGCAAATTATCGACCTGTGAAATTTTTTATATGAGACTGTCACTGTAATGCAAACTGGTGTCGTAAATATTTCAATAAGAAAATTAAGTGACCACCTTCACGTAATGAGTCAATGAGTCGTGGGCACCCAGCTGCACGACAGTCACCTGGAAAAAAGCCATTAGTGTGTGTGCCTTTCAGAGGCACAGGTAGAGAAAAAAAAGGGGCCATTATCCTCGCTATTGACATTCCTTTGTAGAAAGCATTGCAAATATGACATGCTCAAACTTGAAAACATATGATTACACTGTGGAACTTTTAATTTATGACATTTACTAAAATGCCTAGTGAAATGATGAGAAACATTTTACATCTATAGTCTTTCTAGTTGAGAGATTTCCTCATTTTGTTTAATATCTAGTTTCTAGCTGCACTGCAGCATTGGTTAAAATAGAATTTTATAGATGTACTAACATAAATATTTTCTGTCTACAGATCCAGTAAATACTAATTTTGTAATACACTTCCCAAAAAATGAGGGAGCACAAAGCCATTTCCCTTCACAGGAACTGCATACATAATTCTCTTTTCAAGTACTTGGTAATTTATTTCATAGAATAAGTTTTTGTGGTGCACCACTTTAATTACATAGACATTAAGATGTGAATATACATTTCCCTTATCTGCACTGTTGTCTTTAGTGTAATATTTTTTCTGCTGGAGCTATGTCATGTTTAGTTATAAGTTATTGCATTTGCTGCTGCTGTTTGCCAGGCATAGTGCTACTGAATTTTAATTTGTGTTACTCTGTTAAGCCAGTTTTAAAACTGATTTATTTTTCTTGTTGCTGCACATTGGCTCATATTAGTTGTAATGTTGCATTTTATCTGTTAATTTAGATTTAGTGCTGCTTGCTTTGCAAATTGGCATTTTTTGTCGTTGCTGTTTGTGTTAATTGTTTTGTGCTGCTCCATTGCCTCGTCCCTCAGCTTAGCATCTGAGCTCAGTAGATTTAAGTTAGCTTAAGATGGGGTAGGCCATATAAGAGAACAAGTTGTGATGAATTGGAAGAAATACATTGAGAAGCTATAAGAAAATGGTGTGGCCAAACAAGTATTTTGACAGAGGATATGAACAAAAAACAGTAGGATTTAGGGACAACAGGTTTAGGTAGGATTTTCTTGGAAATAAATGATGAGGTAAGATAATGGAAAATAAATAATGAGGTAAGAAATATGTGAACATATAAATACAGAAAGCATGCTTGAATAGGATTTTTTTGGTGGAAACAGATGTTGAAATAAGACGAAAGATTTATGGAATGAAGTTCTGGGTTGGACTGCAGTACCAAATGTTACCCTGAAAACGAACCCTGTCTTTCCTTTCGTATTATTCCGCTATGTGTTTATGTATCCTTGTGTATTTGTCTTTTTCCTGTTTGTGTGTGTCTAGCTAATAAGATTTATGTTGTAGAATTTTTCTGATAATATGTTATTTACCTTGTAAATATGCTTAGACATTATTTATTCTGTTTTGTTTTAATGCTCATGTGTAAAGTTGATGTTTCAAAAGTTATTCTGATCTTTTATGTAATTACTTATGTCATAATTCCTGTAACACTGATGTATACGTTATTTCGATTCTTTTGTAAAGCCTGTACTACAAATGTTATCTGTATTGTTATGTTCTTTAATGATGTATTTTGTACCTTTGTAATTGTATTCTTATGTTATAAAATTGTAATTGACACCAGTTCATCAAATTAAGTAACTTGTAAGTTACATTTCACTGCACACGTTTCTGTTGGTCATAATATATGGACAATATGTGAGAAGTAGGGACTGTTAGTGTTTGCATGTGTGTTAATAATTCAGCAAGGGACTGGATAACAGCATTGCTGGTTCTAAGGACAATTCCAAAAACTTTGTGAGTGCACAAATGGTGGTTATGGACTTGCTATATTGTCCACAAGACTCTTCGATGGTGATTGTGCATCTGCACAGTCGCAGCAGATGGCTGCTGGCCATCTCTACAAGGACTACAGTGGGTCTACACCTTTGATGATCCATCAATACCATTATTTCTACAAGGACTGCAGTGGGTCTGCACCTCTGGTGGCCCACCAATACCGTAATCTCTACCAGGACTACAGTGGGTCTACTCTGTGATGACCTACCTACGAATATTCTTCAAAACTTCGACTGACTCTGCTATGGGTTTGCTCTGTGGTGGACCATTACCTGTCTGCATGTCAAGAGTCAGCACTGCCTTTCCGTTAGAATGATAACACTACTTCTCCAAGACTGCATGGAAATCCACTACTTCCGTGTGCATTTTCTTTTACTGCTCAGACTTTGAGGAAAACACTGCAATTTTACTGTGATGAACAATCTGGACTGTCTTTATGGACTGTGAGAAAATTTTAGCTTTTGACCAACATTGTCTCGATAAGTGTGTGCATTTCATTTCTTTGTTATTGTAATTATGAAAAATTTTTCAAATCTGTATTGGCCACTGCCCAAAACAATTTGTAAAATTTTTTGTGGGGAGCATGGGGGCTATGTAAGCAGGCTGTTTAGGTTTTTTATATTGGTAACGCCACGTAGCGCTCTGATGAAAATCACTGGCTGTGCTGTGTGCAGTGGTTCGCATTGTTGTAAAACTCGCCATTGTAGCGTTGGGCAACTGGATGTTAACAGCGCGTAGCGTTGCGCAGTGGTGGATGTGGGGAGAGAAATGGCGGAATTTTGAAATTTGTAGGACTGGATGTCGTGAACTGCTATATATATTATGACTTTTGATGACTATTAAGGTAAATACATTGTTTGTTCTCTATAAAAATCTTTCATTTGCTAACTATGCCTATCAGTAGTTAGTGCCTTCCGTAGTTTGAATCTTTTATTTCGCTGGCAGTAGTGGCGCTCGCTGTATTGCAGTAGTTCGAGTAACGAAGATTTTTGTGAGGTAAGTGATTTGTGAAACGTATAGGTTAATATTGGTCAGGGCTATTCTTTTATAGGGATTTTTGAAAGTCAGATTGCATTGCGTTAAAAATATTGTGTGTCAGTTTAAGCACAGTCACGTATAATTGTTCAAAGTAGCACATTAGGTTGTAATTTATCAAACTTCTTCTTGTGCCTGCTAGTAGTTACTTCCATTATACGATTCCATCGACCTAAATGTCAGGTAATCTATTTTATCCCACAGATCTACAGATACCTTGCTAGCAATGAGGTAATGTAGTTGCAGTAACTTAAAGTTAACAGAATGCATCTCTCGTCTTGTATTTAACCATCGATCATTTAAACCTGTCGATACTGTAGATGAGTATCGATAGTGCGTATTACATTTCCGTCGTATGTCTGAAAATAAAAATATAAGGGGCGATCAGAAAGTTTGTGTTCGAAGATCGAACAGTCCAGAATTTGAATGTATTCAGGAAAATCGCCGTTGGCATTGACGGACCAGGTTGAAAGTACTCGTCTGTTAAAAGCACCGTGTCTCTCTGTATAAAGAAGACCGTAACCGCCTGGTGCTTGCCCGAGTGCAGCGGGCAGGGGAACCGATTGAGCTCTTGACTCTGTACAAGGTTTTGATCCGTTCTGTCTTAGATGATGGTAGCATTGTCTACAGCACTGCAACGCAATCAATTATGCACGAGGTCGATGTCATGCAGTGTAGGGTGATTCGTCTTGTCCTCGGAGCTATGAAATCAACGCCTACCAACGCCATGCTAGTGGAAACATCCGTCATGGTGTTGTCTAAGAGACGACTGATTTTGTCTGATATTTTTCTCCTCAGTCGGTCTTCGATATCTAATTGTGCGTCTATTAAGGCACTGGTTCGATTCTCGAGACTCACGCACGCAACTCATGGTCGACGACTAACCAGAACTCCTTTATTAGTTCGCAGCTACCTGAAATGGCACCATCTTTCTCCACTCGTTCTGAAGGACTCAAAACTCCCCTCTTTTCGTTTTTCGTTTAGCCTATTCTTCACCCCTGCCCCAGTGTCATACCTGCCGTCCAATTTCCGAAAGGAGACCAACACCACTCTCGAACTGGAGCATTTTCTCAGAATACAATGGCCGTAGTACGCTCACATCGTACAGACGGTTCTAAATCTCAGACGGGTGTGGGATGCGCCTCGTTTAGCCATTTCAGCTATATCTTCTATCTGCATGGCAGACTTATTGACCATCAGGGAAGCCATTCATTATGGTACTCGAACATTCAAGTTCCTCCTGACACGGAGAGCCAGCTGCTGTGGCCGAGCGGTTCTAGGCGCTTCAGTCCGGAACCGCGCTGCTGCTACGGTCGCAGGTTCGAATCCTGCCTCGGGCATGGATGAATGTGATGTCCTTAGGTTATTTAGGTTTAAGTAGTCTAGGGGACTGTGAACCTCAGATGTTAAGTCCCATAGTGCTTAGAACCATTTGAACCATTTGAACGCTTACGGATTCCCAAAGTGTACTACAGAAATTGCAACATCCTGCGTTTGATAAACAGACAAGATATACTTTCTGGACGTCTTGACCGCGATATAAGACGCGCAGACCTTGGGCATTGCCGTCCAATTACTCAGGATTATAGAACATCACGGCATTCTCCGTAACGAAACAGTTGACCGCCTTGTCTAGAGGAGTATTATAGAAGGACAGCTACGCCCAACACCGATCACTTATACGGATCTGACGTCGACGATACGGAAGCCTGCTTATAATGCTTGGAACTGTGAATGGCATGTCTCTCATCACTCTAAAGACGGCCACCTGGCGGTCATATAACCGGAAGTCTCCTCTCGACCATGGTTCGCCTCGGTGCAGCTACGTAGATATCACGAGACATCTATGATTTAAATGGGGCTGGGAGACGGGTTTTACCCCGCGCACATTTATCGGCTGAAGATTATCGCGCCTGGAAACTGCGATAAGGACACAACGGCAGTAGCGGATCTTAACCACATCATATTGGCATGTTCCAGGTAAACGCTTGCACGATCAGACTTGAATAAAAAATTGGTAGCGAGAGGTTACCCCCTCCCCAACTGTGTTCTTGTTTTACTCTACCATTTTGATACATATAATTTGCTCACAGACTATTTGAAAGCCAAATTTAATTTATGAGTTGCCGAGGTCTTCATTTTCACATGGCATCAGCCCTGTTCGTAACTGAGTGCGTAATTTTGTGTTTTAATCTGCGTACAGGCCTCTACTTGTACATTACATTTTCGTTATTGCTCTCTTGTGCATTTTGTGTCACTGTTCTAGTGGCACTATTGTACATATCGTTGTTTGTTTTCTTTCACTTTAAGTACGTCTGTCTGTATGCTACATTTCTCATATTGTTATATGACATTCGCCAAGGGGCTCGAGTTCGATTCCTGGTTGGGTCGGAGATTTTCTCCTCTCAGGGACTGGCTGTGGTGTTGTCCTCACTATCATTTCATCATCATCAGTGGAAGGCAACGGGAAACCACCACTGGAATCACTTCCCTAGACGCTCATGTGGTGGACCTCTCCGATGAGGCTTCCCCCATGACAAGACCTGCCGTAAGGCAGAACACAAAGTTCCAAGTTCTATATGACATTATTTGCAATTTTGTTCTTCAGCTATTGTTGTACTCACCGTATGATGTACGCGTTGGCCCTTCCATGTTTTATCTTTTACTTTAAGAGCACATGCATGTTTTTCATAATGTTGTTGTATAGTGCTGTTTGTAATTCCGCTCCAACGTCATTGTTATCACTGCCGCCGGCTGTCTGCTGTTTGTGTAATTGCTGTTTTATTTCACTTGCCAGTTTCGTGATTTTATTCTGTTCTGCTTTTTTTAAATTCTGGTTCCTTGGGACTTTTTAACTGTCGGTGGCTGTATAGTCCTTGTCCTCCAAAGCCAAAATACAGAAATAAAAAAAATAACGATGTCACTATAGTTCACTTTTCCGCATTTACCGCACGCATATCGGAAAGACACTAATGCCAAACTAATCCCCTGCCCTTATGTCGGTCTTTACATGGACTAATCCCCTGTCCTTATGTCGGTGTTTACACGTATACCCGCGTAAGAGTTGTGCTACGTTGCATATACGCTGCGGCAACTTGTATCTTCGAATTTCACTACACAGCAACTTCTGTAATTTTATCTAGGTGACGGAACGTGTGTTGTAGTCAGTATTGTTCAAAGCTTCATCTAAATCTACGAATGCTATAAACTTAGGTTGACCTTTTTTCAACCAGTGGTAGTGTCAGTATTGGCTCGTGAGTTGCTGTTCTTCCGAAACCAAGCTTATCATCCACGAGGTCAGCTTTCTTCTATTTTTCTGTGGGTAATTCGTGTCAGTAGTTTTGAACCACGACTTAATAAACTAATAGTTCGATAATATTCACACCTGTCACCACCTGTTCTTTTCGGAATTAGTTTGAGGGCATTTCGCCTGTCTCATACATGTTACATATCAGGCGGAATGCTTTTATGATGGCTACCTCTCTCAGGGAGCTCTATAACGCTGCGGGAGTGTCGTCTGCTCCAGGGGCCTAGTTTCGACTTAGGTCTTTCAGCGCTCTGTCAAATTCCTTTCGCAGTATCATATGTCTCCCATCTCTCTTCGTTTTTCTTCCTCTTTCTTTTCTATAATATTGCTGTAACCTTCATTTCCCTTGAATAGTCCGTTGATATATTCCTTCCACCTTTCAGATATCCCTTCTTTCCTTTGTATTGGCTTCCAGTCTGAGCTCTTGATATTCATACACCTGGCGTTTCTCTTTATTTCTTCCAACCAATTGTCAAGTTCATTTTCCCGTAGGCAGCATCTATCTTTCCTCTAGTCTCACATTGGACTTTCTGTCTATCTCACTTTTCGACTACTAGGCCTCGTCTCTCTGTCCATTTGATCCTTTTGCCTTCACAACTTCATCCGTCAAATTATTTTATATTGTATTCCTTTCCGCTATTTGAGTCAATCGGTATCTAATGCTGTCTTTGAGAAGCTCAATAGTTTATGGCTCTACAGATTCACCTTTCTACAATTCCATCAGTGTTAATATGCCTTAAAAAAGGGAAAAACGTTATGGTCAGTGTTTACGTCTGCGCCAGAAAACATTTTTCAGTTTAAAATTCCGATTCTGAATTTATTTTCTTACTATTGTGTAATCTACCTCAAATTTTTCGGTGTGTTGTCTACAGGACCCTTCCACATATATTACATTCCTTCAGTTATAAATTACATAATTCAGTGTTAGTAGTTTCCTGTAGTCATTAAGATGAAACAATGGGCTTCTCTGTGAGTTTTATGGTGGTGTACAGCGTTGCCTTCAGCTTTCCCCCCCCCCTCCCCCCCTCCTCCCCCAAAAAAGCTGCTCATAGTTCAGGAACGCTATAGTCTAAGAGCCCACTTAATTACAGTGTAAAATCGGTAAAATTGTGATCTAAAGTCAAAGACCATGTCTTCACTCTCATCTAAATTTTTGCAATGTGAGCAGCCTATTCCTAACGAAATTGAATACAATGTTAAGCAATT